>NC_090291.1:52613000-53308500 GCF_037392515.1 Haliotis asinina | reverse complement strand
CATGGCCGTGCAAGGATCATGTGTTCGATCCCTAGTACCACACCTCTGCTTATGGGGTTTGTCCGTGTCTAGGGTGTGTTGCAGTGTCCGAAATGGTTTCCAAATTTTGCAAGCCAGTCGGGCTAGCCTGAAAGTTACCAGCCCATAAAATAATCCTCTGAAATTTGAATATATACACGGGATTCATCATTAAGCTGTTAATATGATGAAGATTTTATCAGGCCATAATCTTGCATCATTAAAAAGTTTATGATTTAACAAGTCGGAGAGGGTGATGTATTTACAAAATGACCTATGAAAAATCACTAGCCAGCCAGGCCAGTGTCTGTGGAGATTTATTGGTCCGACTGGATATTTACTGGCCACGGGCTAGCGGACTAGTGGCCATTCCGCACACTGATCTGTTGCACTGGTCTAATTCCGCACACTGATCTGTTGCACTGGTCTAATTCCGCACACTGATCTGTTGCACTGGTCTAATTCCGCACACTGATCTGTTGCACTGGCCTAATTCCGCACACTGATCTGTTGCACTGGTCTAATTCCGCACACTGATCTGTTGCACTGGTCTAATTTCGCACACTGATCTGTTGCACTGGTCTAATTTCGCACACTGATCTGTTGCACTGGTCTAATTCCGCACACTGATCTGTTGCACTGGTCTAATTCCGCACACTGATCTGTTGCACTGGTCTAATTCCGCACACTGATCTGTTCCACTGGTCTAATTCCGCACACTGATCTGTTGCACTGGTCTAAGTATTTCTATCCGATGTGATTATGAGGCGTCATAAAAACATAATACACAGCTGAAGATTTTGTAAACCAAACTCACTAACGTCCTCCCAGCTTCTACAAAACTGATAACACTGATCTCGTCGGCTGACACTTAAACGTGTAACACTTGACCACTTTCTTCTGATATCAAGAATACAATAACACTTGACCACTTTCTTCTTATATCAAAATACAATAACACTTGACCACTTTCTACTGATATCAAGAATGAGATAACACCTGACCACTACCATAACACCAACATCACGTGTACTGGTACTGCTGCGACTTCTTTTACGACTACAACCACTTCAACTACTTCTACTTGCATAACCTCTTCATTTGTCGCTGACATTACCACTACTGCTATCGCTACTTCCTACGATGTAGCCTCTTTGCCACAACTAACAAACCTACATATCACACACAAAAAGAAACAACAACAACTACTACAACTACTACTGCTGCTGCTGCTACTGCTGCGCCCACTACAGCATGCATAGTACCATCTCTCTTTCCCTCTCTCATCCACGCAAACACGAACGCATCGTACATGGTGCACATCACTTGTTGGTTTCTTAAAGCCAAATCTGTACGACACATTATTTCTGGTAGTACAGGACTAAATGAACTATGTAACTTCCATAACTATGGAGTATAAGTCTAGTGCATAAAAAAAAAATAACAATGACACCTTACAAACACTCTTACCAGAGAGACATTTTAAATAATTTTATTTTCCAATTTCAGGCGATAATGCGTGCAAACAATTCATCAAATACACAATTCTTTTTCAGCTTATCATGGTTTACTCTATACCAACAAGTCTCCCAATTCCGGGAAAGTAACGCTATTTAAGTTAGTGCAAATATACTATTTTCACGCTAAAAGCAGTCTAATAGAACCATATTAACCTTGAAACTTCATGATTGGGATCAGTTTCGTAGAAAACCCCTTTATTGCCACTTGTGCCTGTTAATCTGGCTAATACGGTGACCATTTGAACAAGAAAGCATTGATGATCTTATTGTGGTGCGAAACACGCGTTTGTTTGAGCTGGGCTGCCCCTCCCCCCTCCGCCCACGAGATTACAAAGCCCTGTCGGTGCTGCCTTGATTAAATTGGGTGACACGTCCGATGGTGGTTGTAATCCAAACACAGCCTGTTGGACGTTCAATCAGCTACAGGGGGCTGCTTTAATTGACTCGGGGTGTCAGGCCGCTCTTCCTTAAACTTTGCAGGTGCGCCCTGATCGAATCACCCTCACGGGCTACCCTACACTGGGACTCGCCCGGCCTGGGAACTTCACACCCCCGGGGGTAGCGATTGTCTTACAGCCATGCCAATTGTGTGGTATAACCCCCATGGCATTGTTCCTTGGTGATGGGGACAAACTTGCTTCAGGTTGGCAATTGTAATGAAAAGCCACCGAGAAAGCCAGACATTCCTAATCCTTCATAAGCGCAACGGATTTGTTAATTGGAGAAGTGCCATCGTTTTGTTGGCTTCAAATGTTTGTTTTTATTTCCAGATTCCCAACTGTGGTCCTACATGCTTCCGTCAATGCCAGTGGAATTGCAATCTCACCCGGAAATCAAGAGTTCCCAGAGGTCAAATATCACACATTGCGATACATCTCGTTTCACGGAGCATGGGACAAGTTCTTCTGCTTCATATTGCTGCAAGTGTAAAACACAACGTGACACACAATTTGAAGACACAAGTATAGATGTATATACGCTGACGTCTAATGTTAATGAATAAAGCCGGAAGTCATCAGCTATGTGCTGAAATGTGATGAAAATATTGTGTCATGATACACACCGCAATACGATCATCAATGCTTTATTGTTCAAATCGTCAACACATTAGCCAGACTGATATTTTCCTAATACCTGGCATACACATATGATCATAAAAGTTTAATATATTCTTTGTTTTGTGGCAATAGCGTTGTATATGCTTTGTGCTACATTGTCTGTTCCATTGTAATACCGTCAAGCATACGATTTGCCTCTTTAGAGTAAAACTGTCAGCTCTCTGTGTCGTGAACATAGACGTACACTTGACCGAGGTGAACCTGTTCTTATTGTGAAGGAATCATTAGCAAAGCGATATGCATAATTTCACATATGCAGGTACAGTGGGTAACGAGATATTCGTCATCACAACGCATGGGGGTATACACTATTTCTAATATAATTACACAACATGAAAAGAGACGTTTGGTACCTCGAGGATAATGGTATGCCCTCAGATCATATCTGATCATATCTGATCATATCTGAATCCCTGGCACATGTCTAAATATGTGAAAACATTACAATGAATTATATGCCCTTATGATTACGTCATCTGAAAGGGATGGTGTATCCAAAATCAAGCTCTTTCAGTAAACATGAAGGAATCATTTGGACAAGTGATTGCAGTTTCAAACTGCTTTCTTGTGCAGTTTAATATCTAAGTTTGATTCTAGTGGACTTCTACATATCTCAAGCACACAAAACGTTTCGATATTTTGGCTCCTGAAGTTTGTATCAATTCCTGCAGATTCTGTGTTTTTGTGAGGTGCCGAGATAAAACGTATACAAAAGCGGGATCGTGAAGCTGGAACATAGCAAAAACAATTTCCTTCAGGTTGATAGATAACATGAGTTGCATGGTCCTCAGGGAGTTGAGATTGAAAACACCATGTGCCGTTGTAACGGACATCCAATGATTGGAGAAAAACAAAGCGCACTTGAGCAGTTGAACTGGTGAACTGGATATCGGCGCTACACCAATGTCTAGTATAATGAATGAGCTGGATTTGTATCATTTTCTTCGTGAGGCTGATTACTTTTTGATAGCTCCCCCGTACGAACTATTGACTTTAATATAGCTACACAAATGCATGTGTCATACTGATTTGTGTCAGAACATATATACTCATCGACCCATCCACAACATCATTGTATGCATGTAGCATTCCGTGACACTGGTGCTACATATATACTCAATGTTCCGTTGTGTGGAACTACATCATTCTATACTCAATGATTCAGCCAGGTAGGACACTCGCTGTCTCATGCGAAACTACATATATACGCAATGTTTCATTCAGTAGGACAACACATATAGTCGTTCTCATTAAGACGTTGGGTAGCCCAGTAGTTAAAGCGTTCACCTGTCATGCCGAAGACCTGGGTTCGATTCGAGATATGGGCACAGTGAACTGACGTATTGTAAAACACATCCGTTACGTTGAAAAAATTGTCAAAATCGTAACCAAACTTCATACCAAAACGCAGCAGGTGGTTCCCCCAAGTAAATGGAGAAATCAATCTCCGATGCAACCACATATGTATACATACTATATGGTTAGTGTTTTAAGGAAATCTACATTTTTTATGGAAAGTATATATTTTCAATGGATCATGACACTAGAACTACATGTACACTCGTTTTCATTCAGATAAAATATATTCTCAGTGGATCATTCCAGAAGAACTACATATATACTCGCTTTCTTGCAGATGAACAATATTCTCAGTGGATCATAACAGTAAGGATATACAGCTCATGTTCATGTTTCAGCACAGAAACATTGTCTCTACACTAATAATATATGCAACTGTTGTCCTTCTTCCACTGTTATTAAAAGTAATAAAGACATTTATTCATTTTGTAATTATTACCCTATTTCCGAGTTTCTGGTACCTACAAGACCAAACATCCAGGATAGTGCTTCGTCCGAGTCCGACGAGTAAAGGTAGACAACGTGCTGATGTGCTGGTTTATCGTTATGTACATTAACTTAGTGAGGTTCATATTACAAGTGAGGTATTATGGATACAGACTTTAATCACCATGTTTGTGGGTGTGGGTGTGGGTGTGGTGTAGGATGTAAATGCGAGAGACCTAAATCACTTTTGACACCTGCCACATATGAAAGACTATTATCGATCATGACATGTCTTGGTGCAGAAAGACAGGATCCTGGTATAGTTTGTCTCCCAGAAATGACACAAGTGTTCGTCTGCTCATATACAAGTGTTCGTCTGCTCATATACACGCAAAGGCAAGCCAGTAAATACCTCGCCCTTCATACGTACATCTACGAATAGTTTTTTCTGAGTATTCTGGATTTGATGGTTCGCGAAAGCCCAAAATTTTTCAAAGAAAATTAATGAACTATTTCAGATTTGTCCAGTACAACTGTTCCCGTATTAAAGCAAAGAATGACCTTTTAGAGGGGTGGGGGCGAGTAAAGGTGGCCAACTCCACTTCCCTTGGTCAGCGTGCCACACACGTCCCTGTGTTTTTCATTACCCTCACTGGACCCCTTGTGTCGGGACCAGGTCAGGGCTAACCATATCCCCTTGTGGGGTCGTGGCTGAAGCCTTGTTACCCCCTAGACAGACCTGAGTTACGTAATACGACCGTCAGCCCAGATGTGGACATTTGTGGGAAAGACATAAAGTAGCGCACCTTGACCACCTGTGGGTCGTTGGAGGCACGGAATATTGATGTGGGGGAGAGTAAGGCACCTGAACAGGGAGGGTAGCTCACCTCGAAACCCCTACCCCATCCCCTTTGAGATATGTAGAAGAAGTTGGAAATATAGGGAGGGTGGCTCACTTTACCACCTTCGAGATATACAGAATTGTTTTGGGACTCTCGTGATTGATTGAGCTGTGACTGTTGGAGATTCAAATCATTCGCAAGAGCAAATAACTAGAATATCGGGCATATACATGTTTTCTATAATTAGCTACACACATGTCCCAAAGCAATCGCTCTAGATTACAATGCCCTACCCGTGTCCTTCATTCCTCAGACGTTACGGCTAGAATAAGCGATCGAATATTGAGCCGTTGGCCATCTGCATCCTAGTGTGTCAGAGTGCGTTGAGTATTGTCCTTTTCTTCACGTACAGATTTCACGGTAACAACAAGTTCCTCAGCAACCCAAGCAAAATGAATTAGCTGGCGGTATCGACGTCTGGCCCAGAATATTTAAACACATACATGCCAGTATATTGATGGGTTGCATGAAATATCAAACGAACGAACAAAGATACTAAACAAGGGATACCATACCCGGTGTCAAGCAGGTTCCAAGTATATGTTTGAAATGATCATCAGCTGTGGAGGTAGCTCGACTGCATGTGCAGTTCAACTCATGTAACGCTACATTATACATCGCTGAATACTAATGTTTTATCAGCAATAGTGCTGTATTGCAATGTTCTTTGGCGATGCCATATGCTGATAATATATATGAAGCCGTTGGAATCAAGCTCTTCGAGTCCTCGGTTTACAAATGTAATAAATTCTAGCAGGTACTTATAAACATTATTTTAGGGTGGATTTGTTTCCTTCGGCTTACACATGTGATGAACGAAAATGCAAATATGACTAAATTAGGTAACAGGTCCGATTATTCACTTTAGACAACTAAGGTTACAGTTGTGATGTAAAGAAACCTGTTCAACCGCGTCTCTCTGGTCCACGCGCTTAATATTCTCCTCATTTTCATGGAGGCCACAACTAAACTCAAATCCATCCTTGTAGAATTGATGCTTAATTACCATAGAAAGTATAAATTATTTAATTACCACAACGAATACTCATGTATTGATGATAAACTACAATAGAGAGTACTAATACTGTAGTATTGCTGTTCTGTTACCACAGAGAGTATTTATATTGTGGTATTGATGATAAACTACAATAGAGAGTACTAATACTGTAGTATTGCTGTTCTGTTACCACAGAGAGTATTTACATTGTGGTATTGATGATAAACTACCATAGAGAGTACTAATACTGTAGTATTGCTGTTCAGTTACCACAGGGAGTATTTATATTGTGGTATTGATGATAAACTACAATAGAGAGTACTAATATTGTAGTATTGCTGTTCAGTTACCACAGAGAGTATTTATATTGTGGTATTGATGGTAAACTACCATAGAGAGTACTAATATTGTAGTATTGCTGTTTTGTTCATTTAAAGAGTATTGATATCGTACATTCTGATTCAGTTCACTTCTAGAGTACTGACGGTGTATATATTGTTCTTCGTCTGATAGTATAGTAATGATCTCATAGGATTGCTGTTTAATTCACACACGGCACCATACCCACGAGAGTACGTCCTTACCATACCAACGAATACATTGTTACAATACTAGTGAGAGCACGTCTTTACCATCCCAGTCAGAGTGCATCATCACCGTACCAAAGAATGTCGGTCATCACCATACGAGTGAGAGTCCATCATCACAATCCACAATCCCTGTGAGAGCCGTCTTCACCATCCCCATGAGAGAACATCATCACCATCCCCGTGAGAGCTCATCATCACCATACCCAGGAGAGTACGTCATTCCCGGACCCACGAAAGCCAGTCATCACCAACCCCGTGAGCCTAAATTGTCACCATATGCACGAGAGCCCGTCATCACCATACTAGTAACCAGGCAGTAACGAGGAGTCATCCCTGCTGTCTGTATAAGCATTATCACAATCTCAAAGAGTGACAAGCAGAAAAAGAGCACATAAGATGGCTTTAGATTTAATATTTCAAAAATAGTGCAGAGGGTAAAGATTTAATGAGTAAAGATTGTATTTGTCGACCTACACAAAACGTCCATACTATTCCCCCAACCCCCCAACCCCCCAACCCCCCAGAGCAATTAAACCAAGGAATGATTACATCCGCACTTCCATGTCACCTCCATTACTGAATATTAAATGACAGACCATGGGGCCACTGGATATTAAATGATATAAAATGAATGATTCACAACTGGGATATCACCATTTCATGTTATTTACATAACAAATTCATTATCATTGAACCAGCGAACAGATAAGCTTGTCACATCTGAACTCTCCCGTGCACATGTCCATGGTTAAGATACATTATAAAATCATACGTTATTAGCAAAATAAAAACGAGATACATAATCATGTGCTAAGCTGACGTATTGCTTTGGCGCGTACTGTGAAACACAATATGTATTGTGTAAAATGATTTAATATCGACGATTTATGTACGACCCAGCAGTCACAACCTTGATAATCTATGAAAGTGGAACAACAGCCTCATACAACCTTCTTGCTCGTTAATGCTGTGAGTTCACATTATGAGATTCGGATTTCAATTCAGTTAACTGGGATGGTAAGGAACAATTTTGAAAAATAAAGTATGAATGTTTGTTCATAACGCCATATGGTGAATTCATCAGATAGTTTTAGATGTATTGTCACTTACAGTAACTCTATATTTGGAATGAGTGGTCAATATTTTAGCAATATATCAACTCTGATAAGTATCACTGCATTTTTTTTGCCCTTGAATTCTGTCCAAATGTGTCTGAATGACTGATAGTATGTTGCCCGAGCACAATGGGGTCATACCAAGCAGTTCGGTTCATTTGCTAATGCCAGCATAACAATACTATTCTAATCAAAACATTGGCGGAACATCCGACGATATTGTGTTACGAGGGTCGATCAAAAAGTAGTCAGCCTCACATAGAAAATGATACAAATGCAACTGTTTTATGTTGGTTTTTCTTATTTCATTACATATGATCTGTCAGCCTAAAGCAGTTTGAAACTACAATCGCTTGTCAATGTGCCTCCATTCTTCATGTTTACTGAAAGCGCGTGTTTCGAAGACACTACCCACCCTTTCCGATGAGGTAAGCATAAGGACATAAATTATTCTAATGTTTGCACTTATTGATGCAAGATCCCAAGGGTTCCAACTAAACACTGGATGGTCACACAAGTGTCAGTTTCAATATATGGAAAGCAAGGCCAACTTGAATATCTGGACACAATGGTCTCAACATTAATCGAGCAATCCTGCTGATTGTTACGAGACGTCATCCAACACTATACTGAAAACAATTTATATGACATCATCAGAGGGCATATTATAAAACCAAGGGGTATCAAATGACAGATCGTTTTCATTTTCTGCAAAATTAATTTTTTAGAAATATTATATCCCTGTGTGTCATAATGACTATTATCTCGTTAACCGCGTCACCAACAAACATATGTGATATTTTGAATATGGCTCAGCTAATGACTCTTTCAAAACAAAATGGAAGTTCTTCAAGCATTGGATATCGAGAATATAGTTAGGCCAACTACCTTTTGACCGACGCTCGTACTACAGCGTAACTGCCATGTGGTCACCACTTACACCGTATGCCCCAAAATACACAAGTCTATATTCCACAGACGTTGAAATATTTAAATACAGTATGGTTCAAAATTATTGAGAATAGCTAAAGCATTTCATATTATTAAACGAGAACAAATCAGATAAAATTGAATGTATTGTGAAAGTGAACTGACATTTTCGTGTTGTGTAGGTAACAATTTAATATTTTATCAAGTCGCCTTGAGCTTCACGGCACAGTGTAAGACGAGTAGGCATACTTTCTATCAGAGAGGTTAGTGTCTCGTGAGTTATGCTGTCCCAGTATCGGACCACTTCTCTCTTCATGTCTTCAATTTTTGTCAACCCCTTTTGATTCACACATTCCTTCATCATCCCCCAAATGTTCTCAATGGGATTTAAGTCAGGACTATATGCAGGAAATGGTAATGCAGGCACATTTTTCTCCTGAAACCACTGCTTGGCATGTTTTGCGGTGTGTTTAGGATCATTATCTTGCTGCAAAATCCAATCATTTCCATAAAACACAAGTGCACTTGGAAGGAGAAAATTATCTAATATGTTAGTGTAGCGTTGACTTGTCAGATTTCCCTCAAACACACACAGCGGGGTCGTTCCTAATAAGGATATCCCTCCCCATACATGAAACTTTGGGCTGTATTTAGGTCGTCGATACAACGGTGCTGACGCAGACTTTGTCCATATTTTCACATTATTGGGATATACCCATATTGAGCTTTCATCAGTAAAAATCACATTTTCCCAGTCAAAGTTTTCATGTGCCAAACACCACTCAAGACGCCTGTCTTTATGTTCTTGTTTCATGAGAGGAGAAGGAATTCCAGTCTTTTTCTCCCATCCAAGATCAATCAAATTTCTTCTAACTGTAGATTTTGATACAACTGTTGATCCCCTTTCTATCATTTCATACCTGATGTTGGAGATGCTTGCCCTTTGCTTTTTAGACGCTAAAATTCCCAGCCGGACGCGATCTGAGAAGTCCAATTTTCTGGGTCTCCCTGCTCCTTTCTGGTGCCCAAAATCCTTTCCCTCTTTAAAATTCTTCCTAATCCTATACACAGTAGAAAGAGGAGTTCCTGTTCTCTCTGCCAATGTATTTACATCATCAATTCCTTGATTACACAACTCAAAAATCAACCTTCTTTTATCTTCAGCAGACATTGTTGACAGTGCTGAGGAAAATGACGTCTGCTACAAATTCAGGGGAGGTAACTCTAATTGTACTATACTCAGTAGGCCAAGATGAGTTACCTCCCTTATACCATTACTTAGTTTTAAGTATCAGTGAATCAGTTGAGGTGTTAGGATAGCTCTAAGTAAGAAGAAAAATTCTCAATAATTATGAACCAGACTATATGTAACAATATTACGATACCAAAGATACATCCAGCTATATTCCCCTGATGTTGGCCAAAGTTAGGATCAAAGTAACACATCCAGCTGTATTCCCCTGAGGTTGAAACATTTATATATATTCTAATATGGACTTTAGGCCAAAGCAAAACATCCAGTTATATTTTACAGAATGTTAGAGATTTAAATATGGTACAATGCGGACTTAAAGGTAATACATCAGCCATGTTGAAGATTTAGATATGTTGCAATATGTACTGTAGTTAAAAGTAATACGTACGCTGTATCAAAGATTAAATGTGCTACAATGTGGACTTTAGTTCAAAAGTCATACACCTTCTTCCGCAGACAGTTAAAGATTCAGATCTGTTTCAATGTGAACTTTAGTTAAAAGTAACATATGCTATATTAAAGATTTAGACATGTTACAATATGGACTGTAGTTAAAAGTAATACATCCAGCTGTATTCCACTCGTGGTTAAATAGTTAACTGTCATAATGTAATGCATCCAGCCATATTCTCTAAACAGTTAATATTTAACTTTAACATACTATTTCATTCCACAGCCTAAAACACACATAAATACAGTGCTACTGACAGGAATGGCTAGGCCAGTGCCTGACAGTGCCGTAAGGTTAAGCTGGATGTTGCATAATCTTTGAAGAGAGCAATTAGTAGGTGTTAATTTGTTGATTGTAGTGAAAATGAATTGAGCATCCCTTTCACCACTGACACCAGTTCATCAGCCCGTGTCATCCATGTCAGGCTCCCCAACCCTCCCATATACGTTATCAACACGATCTTACCTAAACACACACGTCAACTCCATGTCTTAATTGCCACTAGTTAGAGCCGATGGTGACTTTGATTTGTATACACCAAGGTGCCGTTGTACAAAGCGAGTCTAGGTGACTTACGATGGTCGGAACACCAATTGCAAAGTATTTTTGTACCAACAGAACTGGAAATCTAAGGACTAGACACTAGCAAGAGAAATGCCTACCAGCACTGATGAATTCATAATCAATCAGGAATAGGTTGTGCTTACACTTATCAAGATTGTCCTGTTATAAGAATAGAATTGCAACACACTCATAGATAATCCATTCAGTCCAAACTTGGGGCAAGGCTTTATGGAGACGTAGAGTGGAGAAAGATCATTGGCTTTTTCTACAAATGATGTATTGAAGGAATGCCATGTCCTGCGGTCAGCTTGACTAGCGTGGAAACGCTTGTGGGATCTAATATGCGGTGTTGTAATTGCCCTGTTTGTTTTAATGTTGTTTGTTGTTAGACACAATACTCCGCAATATTAAACCTATAAGAAAAAAATCTGGACCAGACAATCCAGTGATCGATGTTGACTACATATGAACCACGTCATGGAGGTACAATGTCATGCAGCCACCGAGATACCGAGTCTAACCATGCAATCCATTTGGTTACGACAGCCGTGGAGTGTTTCCTATTTATTCTAACCAAGGACCCAGCAACACTTTTTGATTGCCGAATCTATGAAAAGATGATTGTAGATTGGCACTATCGTTGTTCCTTCAATGGGGTAGGAAATGTTGGGCTTTGTTTATCATTTTTATTCCATTTTAATACAAAATTGTTTGCACATGATGGTGTACATATATGCAAAAATTCGAGTTAGGTGAAAATGTTATAAATGTCTTGGACACGTTAGTTTGAGTAGGTCAGATTGTATGTGTGCTGAATTAAAATGCCAGAATATGGTATCTAAGTGATGCCATTTCCTAGAAAAACAACTACATTTATTATTTTTTTATTGCAATAAACCTTCCGATATATATCCTTAAGAAACATGAGAAATGAAATGTCAGATCTTGCTATTTAAGGCATGAAGTATAGATTATTGTTCTTGCAGGTAGTAAAATGTGATTTACTACACATTTTTTAGGACAGTCCAAACACGATGATGAATTTAAATAGTGTCATATTGGTTTGGATGTTTTCTGATTCGTGTGTGTGTGTATGTGTGTGTGTGTGTGTGTGAGAGAGAGAGAGAGAGAGAGAGAGAGAGAGAGTTTGTGTGTGAATGAGTTAGTGTGTGGGGGTGGGGAGGGGGAGGTGTGCGTGTGCGTGTGCGTGTGCGTGTGCGTGTGCGTGTGCGTGTGCGTGTGCGTGTGCGTGTGCGTATATGTGGCTTTGGTTGGGGGTGGGATACACATGTTGGCCCATGTGTGATTTTATATAGTTTAGACATTCGACTCAAAAAAAGTGGGTTGCAGCCTGAAGCTGAACTCGTTTGACTGACATTTTAGAACTTGAAACCCACAGTACAGAACAATGTTTTATGGATAACAACTTCTTTATTTCGTGAGTGTGGCGTTTCAATCCACTATCCCCTACCGTTGTCAAGCAAGAGTGTATACATCAGGGTGCTTGACAACAAAATATAAAATACCGTTGTCCAGCTGGAGTGTATACATCAGTGTGCTTGACAACAAAATATGAAATATTGTTCTATAAAGCCAGAAGCCTGTTATAAGACACGTTTAGTTCAATCAAACTACGATTAAACCACGCAAATATCTCAGGGTAACATTCGTATCTCTAAATTAATAATTGATTACAGTTTAGATTGAATGCTTAGCAAAACACCCACCTTAAAAAGAACTGACCCTGCGTGAAATGTTGCAAGTCAAATATGATAAAGCATTGTAACATTAGGTTTCTGCGACTGAGGTTTCTAAACGTAAAGCTATAATGGCCAAGTTCAAACGCTGAACCAGCTAACCTCTAGCCATTTAAATATGTTTCTTTTTCATATATAATTCAGTGGGACTTTTTCCGATAAGAAAACATACCACTTGATGAAATAGCAAATGTTTAATACAGCCCTTTGATGTCGATTGACAAGGAGCTAGTCCGACTCGGCTTGGAAGGACATCGGTGTTTACATTTAATAATTAGTGAATTAATTATTAAATGTGTTTACCCAGCAAAATCACTATGAGAAGAGTTGTTTTCATAAATGTTATTGTGAATATCTGTAGTGTATTAGAAATGTGAAAACGTTTGTCCATGTCCTTTCATTAAAGTATTATCCCTCTACCTGAAATAAAGGCGTTGATATCATATTCATCGAA
The DNA here is from genome assembly GCF_037392515.1 of Haliotis asinina. Lineage (NCBI taxonomy): Eukaryota > Metazoa > Mollusca > Gastropoda > Lepetellida > Haliotidae > Haliotis > Haliotis asinina. The sequence continues at coordinate 53,295,044 of NC_090291.1, read as the reverse complement.
TTAAAAAATCGATGTGACAAAATAATGAAATAACACGAAATTTCGCGTTTTTTGGTTGATAACATTAGCAATTATATGTACTGTCTACTCGTGACATCGTCGTACTCTTAAAACACCATAAGTCATCACATCTCCCATCAGCACATTGTACATTTGGATGTACAGCCCCATTCTATTTTCATAAGTCATGAAAATATTTTCGTTTACAACACTTCTTGTTGACATGCGCAGAGAATGTATTTTGTACGCCCCCTAACGCATTATCCGTTACTTACGTAATCCAAACTCTTAACATATACTACTCGAAATAAGTTAAGAACAACCCACTCTTTCATAATGCACATGGCAAACGAGTTGACTGTAGAAAAAAAATAAACAAATGGGTGATCTTGTATCTTTGAAGTAGTATACTTAGTATTATGTAATAATAACGTCTTGAGCTAGATGTTTTGACATTACAGTTGTTTTTGTACTGGGATGAATGATACTTGTAAATACTGCCAGTTGTAAACAATATTTAGTTTGTCACAAAAAGGTCAGCCTGGGACAGACGTTCTATAGGTCTGGAATGGATTACATACAGTTACAGGCCTTTGTTTATCTGCTCCGTGATCGACAGCATCATGTTTTATCGGCGCTAGGCCACACAAGGGCAAATTCTTCCATCGTTGTTTAAAGGCGGCATTAGTTTTAATCTTCAGCTGAAATCTAACTGTATCTCGAATCCAAGACGCATGCCATTTGTTTAACCAATCAAGCGAGTTTTATGAATAATATCGCTTACAAACAGTGGAGGTTCGCGTCCGTCGGCTCTGTCGTATCACTTTTCTTTACTGAATTTGATACAGGAGAAAAACCATCACCAATATACCGGTTTTATCTGATTAACTACAAGGACCATTCTGGACCTCTGTCAGTAATATAACGTGCATGGACCCAACAGAGGGTGTCCCTGATGCACGAGAAGTCTCACTGAACGCGGGACAGAGATACAGTGGTGAGGATGCGATTGATCTGCCATAGAGGCGTTTGTGTACAGCGAAACTTTTGTCACGAAGTACTGAATACATTTTCCAGATTTCCCGATTAAAGTAAATGCATTGTATCTTTCCTCGAGTTTCACACACAAATATAATTTTTCTTTTCCAAATAATTTTGCTTTGTGAAAAACATCCGAAACGACTGACCAAAAATATTGTCCCGTTTCGATTCCTGATTTTATTGAAAAATTCGAAGCCACGTCTTGACACTGGCAAAAGCGACCTTCATCCCAATCCGTTGACACTAAGCCTCATTGAGTTGAAACACTTAAACGCTACCCAGATGGGGTCGGGTCTGGACAATGATAACCAAATCCTGCAATATCTAAGGGACGCTACTCTGCACAGAGTATTGTCCTGAACATCGACATCTCGTCTCGTCTCACTCACTGGTTTAGTTCATGAGCTATATATTCAGGAATGTATCTATTCCCACAATGAATTCCTCCCACCTAACCCCACCCTAGCTATCTGTAACGTCCCAAAGGCGTCGATAATACACAGGACATCATCACCCAGCGACTGATAGCCGAGAACCGGAGGGTAAGAGTGAGATAAGAACGAAGTGGGATACACCCAACCCTGACTGCCCATGAAGATGATGTTGTCTCTGATGACTACACCATCCCCGTCCTATTACACGGCACTTTGACAATAAATTGACGACTTCAACGAAGACGTGTTGAAACACTCTAAGGAATCCCCATCACACACAATACATGATCCGTGGCAACTAGCAATCCTAATTTTCACACTAACCGAAAAGGAGTTATAGTCTCAAGAGGGAAGCTCTTTCAAAGATGGTTGCGATTCCTCTGCTCTGCTTGTCGACGTGTAACTCTGGTATTCTACTCAACGCACATCTATCATGTTTATGACTTGACACGACTGGCCCCTGTGTGCGCATACAGTCCCGTAGTGCACGCGAAATACATGGACATATAGGATACTGAATACAGAATATGACGGTAACTCTCCGTCAATAAATTGTCGAATAAACATTAATATACTAGTATCTATGCTACCGATAGTCATGTTTGATGTTTTGAATATAATATTTTGTTCCATTGCTATTGTGACAGGACAATGGTGAGAAAATATTAAATATGGAATGGTAATATACACATGTTCGGATGTGTCGAAGTTTGATGTATCGAATTTGCGTCTAATGTAATTTCGGGTCAAAGTGTGTCAGTGTGTGGGGCAAAAGGCCCGAAATGGTGCAATTAAGAGACACTTGCCTCTCTGGTGAACTTGTGCTGTCCAATCAAGTAATGTAAGCAGGATTACTTTGGATTCGACCAACAATTTCAGGCACGTATTAAAGGACACATATCGCACATTGCAACGTTTAGGACAGCCATTTTAGACGGGTCCCGGATGTGTCGAAGAGTGAGTTAGATTAATCCAAATCTAATGCCCAGGGACCCGATCCACAAAACGTTCGTAATGTTACGAACCATCGTATGCATATAGTTTGTCATAGGATTACGCATGATGATGTGCATGTTGATCGCCGGTCTCAAAAGTGATAATACATGTACATTCCTTGTGAAATTCGAACGTCGCGTATAACACACTAGTGCCAAATAAACGATCGTGTTTATGTGAACGCTGAAACGGGCATGCAATGCCTTCTCTTTGGCGTCAATACCACTTTCTTTAAAAGCTATCTGGTGGTTAACTTCAGGTGCATTCGCTTGTTGGTAGTAAATTCAAGAGAACAACCACTCCGCCCCCTCTATTTGTGAATGAAGGCCCTCAAAGCCGACAACAGCGCGGAACATTCATAGCCACTTTAAAGATTCCTTACAGCGTACTTGAGGAGCGCTGACTCGTCACTTGTCCTTACCAATTCTATACCATGTGATGTGCGAGCAATGCGCGGGCACTGACAACGGTGCTCAAGCCGACACGCTTAACACGGGTATTGAGATGCTTGTCTTAATTGTGGCGATAAATCACTCCCCTCTCCCTGCCGTATAAATCAATTGCCAGAAAGGTATCTCGATATTTTCCATTACAAGTGGAGCAGGCCTTTGATCCCCCGTTGTGACCCACTGCTAAGGCAGGTATAATTGATGGTCCGAGTGCACGCCAGAGCAATGAGAGTGAATGTTGGACTTTGTTAGGGAGAAGACAGACATCTTCAGAAACATAATTATTCCATCGCTTGGAACCTTTACCCGTAATCTCAGAAACGACACACCTATACACCCCATCCGGAAGCAAGACCCAAATGCACTCCTCGAGTGTTGGTAGCTCCATTCCTGGTATTTATTCCATGATAAACCTGATGGTAACGAGTGTTCCTTGTATGTAAACTCTCAATACCCTTATCTAACGTTGAGTAGTATACAATATAGGTGTGTGCCGATAGTCAGAGCAGGTTGCCAAGTGCGAGGACCCGTGTACCATGGATGATGAGAATATCAACTAACGTCATACCCCAAAACTAACGTCTTACCCAAAGAGTTCCATTTTGACCATTCTAGCATATGCTTCTATTTTGCATAAATATTTAAAAACAGTAGCCATAGGTTTAATATCTTGTACAGCCGTCATTAAGGTGAACAGCTACATACAGCTGTCATTTATACATACAGGACCTTGCAACTGCCTGTCGACAGTACAACTGTCGCTAATAAATACATGTATATGTACATACACAAGCTGTTCCTGAGGTCTACAGCTACATACAGCTGCCACTCATATATACAGCTGCAAGTGTTGTCATTCACATACACACACACATACATACATACACACACATATGTATATATATGTATATATATATGTGTGTGTGTGTCTGTGTGTGTATGTGTGTGTGGAGCTACATACACCCTCTGTTTATGTTATACAGCCATCGTTTATGAATGCAGCTGCCATTTACGTATACATATGAATACAGCTGGCATGGGTTCAGGTTCCGTACAGCATCGTCATGTGTCACTTACATTCTTGCATGGTAGACCACACGGCTGCTGTTCCTCAGCAGGCTACCTATAGCTGTCACTCCTTGGCGCTACAGCTGCAACGGCTGGATTCATGCTCTTACAATAAGCGAGCGAGTGAGTATGGTTTTACGTCATTTTAGCAATATTCCAGCATTATTACTGTGGTGGACACCAGATATGGGCTTCATGCATTGAACCCATGAGGGCAATCAAACCCGGGTCGTCAGACTGACAGGTGAACGATTTAACCACTGGGCTAAACCGCACCCCTCATGCACTTGCAGCTGCTGCAAACGAATGAATCGAAATTCACCCGTATATAATTAATGTATGTATCTATATATTTGTCGTTTATAGAATATTGCTCCTGTTTCTTGGTGGAATGCTATGCAATAAATATCTTATCTTATTTTATCTTATCTTCAGAGCTGTAGTCATGGGCTGTGTCCGTCTCCACAGAGATGACAGTTAACTGACCAGGAATTCAGTCCTGTTGTAGGAGAAACCTGACAATCAAGAGGAAGACTTGACCCGTCGTGGATGTGTTCTCATTGTGGAATGTCATAACTACAGGAATCAAACAGCACTTTTGCGTCACGAGGCTGCCCACGTTCCTCAGACGTCGCTAACGACGTCCTGGAACCAGATGACTACCATTCCTGACTTTGAGAAAGAAAATTGATTTCTTACTTGGAAATAACAATCCTTTTCATCTTGAGTTTAATTAGAAGTGAAAGACAAACATAGTTACAGTGACCGTGCTAGTTAGCAGATCTCCAGTAAACAGATTACAAACATGTGTAAAAATGCACGCAAAACCATAAACAACTCTAGGCTATTAAGACGGGATCCATCATCACGTGACTGTGGGGGCAAGCCCTCCGAGCCCCCCGGGACGCTGAGAAGGGGGAGTGGTATTAAGTCATCACAGTGGGAGACTGCTACAGATCTTGGAGATAAAAGACGATCACCTTTATCATCCCTGGTGTGGCAGTATTATACCCATCAGTAGCGTGTTAATTGTGACATAATGAAGACATAGGGTCCGGATTCGAACAAGGGAGGGAAGCATGTAATTTACACCTCTATCTGCCAGTAGGACTTCTTCACCCGTTTCATGTCCACGCGAGCACGGTACACGGTGCCGATACGGGCCGCTGGAGAGGGCATTTGTTTATTTGCGCAAGGTACAACGGAGGCCCTGTCGATGACAAGGAGGAGGGAGGGTGGTAAGGCACTCGCCAGGGGGCGCTGCGCACATCTGCGGGGAAAACTGACTAGGCTCATGGTTCCAATAAAATCCTATAGTCTCACATTTCCAACTCTCACTCCTGAAACTGTCTAATCGTCTGATTCCCGCCTTTAGATCGTGTGAAAGTCTAACATCTGATCTGCTTGAAATTAGGAGGAATCAAACAGCGCCCCTATCACAGACCACTTTTTTCTTGGCCAGTTTTCAGCAGGGATCTCAAGATGAAAGGCATCAGTCGGAGTATTGTTTAAAATTGCCCAGTTCTCTTGTCATATTTGCACTAATGGTCGCTGGTGTGAAGCGCAACCTAGTGGTAGCGGCAAGTGCACACACCCTAATTCTAGGCATTCAAATCATGTGTCGTTGTATGAAACACAATCTACAGTATGACAGCTCTGGGACTGCCAAAAACAGCAAAAAACAACCTTCAGATCTCACAAGAAAAAGAGGCCAATATTAGCGGGTTCAATATCACTTAAATCTGCTTTCCGTCAGACTTTATCTGTAACACTGTCCTCGTGTGATATTGACTGTTGGGAGAGAAAAAATGTTGACCGTCAAAGATGTTACTGACCAAATAGAAGCTCCGGACATGCCTCAAGGCCTGAATTTGCCAATTACCTCGTGCTTGTGACCATCTTAATTATGGAAGCAGATCTCTACTGTTTTATCCTGTTTTGATGTCAATATTGAAACATGAATATTATCTGTAAGTTTATCTCAAGGAGAAACATTAATACAAGTACGTGAGTCAAACCTTTGCTCCAGTTCTATTGTTTTGCCATATCAAATACTGAGCAAATGTTTTTGGAACTTTCCACGAAAGGCCGCACACGTGTTTTCGGCTTGGTCGCCAGTGTATAGTCTGCGATGTGTTTGTTTTTTCTTTGATTATTTTGTTTCAGTATCTTGAATATTGTATTTTATCTTATATTATTGGTGTGGAATGGGGTGGTTTGCACGTTAGATTATATTGTCAATAGCACTGCCGAGTGAGTTTAAATTCCCTGTTGTCAATACAACTTCGCCTTGAACAATATCAATATTTAATACAACTTCGCCTTGGACCATATCAGTATTAAAGACAACTTCGCCTTGAACAATATTTATAGAACTCAGCCTTGATCAATGTCTGAAAGACTTGAACAATGCGTAATCTCAACTGATATACCAGCATAAAGGCTAAAATTAATGTTGGTCTTTAATTTCACCGCGCGCACAAGTATGGCGCGAACACACCAAGGACCAAACATAATAGCGAGTATAAGAATCGAACATAATAATTAACTATAGTATGCTTATGGGAAACAATTGTTTATTCGACTAGCCCCTGACGGTCAGCAATTGTTTCCAAGAGGGGGTCCCGCTACTTTAATGATTACGGTAATGGTACGTGGGATGACATCCAACCGAACCGTCTCAGTGAAGAGACAATTTGTTTGTGGGAATTTCATTGGCGCAAATTTAACAAAGTCTTGTAATGTTTCACACGGGAGCTGGCCGCCCCATTTGATAAAATGATGCCCTCGGTGAATATTGACATGGTGCCCATATGATCCGACAGACCACGCAGAGGAAAAAAAGATGAAAATCTGAGAGCTAAAAAATAACTATTGTGTTACTTAGTTAAATGACGTGGAATGCAAACAAGGCCATGTTTAATTTTATGATTATTTGGTCCAAGCTGCCGGCAACATTGAAGACAGAGGCTAAGTATTTAAGAGCTGCATTGTCCGGTGGCTTTAAAAATTTTCAACAACATTTCACGGATGATAAGTCTTCTTTGCGTACAAGGAGTCCCAAGCGTAGACGATGTTTGAACAAGCGTGAAACACCAATTGGTAAAAATGACAAAAATTACGGCGTCTTTTCAACTCCTTCATTGCTGATTAGGGAGCACAGCAACTCTTCTCTCCTGTACGGCTATGATGGAACCTATTATCACGCTGAAAGGGCTTTTGGTTCCTAAACGCTGTAGATAAGTTCTCAATGGTTTCATAAACGATTCTATAGCCTCTCTGGCACTGAAAACGGCACGGGGTAATATTATAGAGTGGCGCTACTTTTAACCCCGGTGTTTGTTGGACACAGGGTCGCGCCTCATAATTGGGACATTTAACACTTTGCTGATCAAAGGGTTGGAACTAGATGGCCCCAGACCTCCGGCCTGTGTGAGAACCAAGCCACCTCTCGACTCAGATATGTTTATGGTTGTTCGCGTGTTCAGGAAAACACCGCTCATAACTGTCAATATACAAACAAACTGTTTGTTATTGTAGGAGTATATTTATAACGATATATATCATCAGCTAATCCTCTTAGTGCCAGTATGGATGTTAGCCCCATATAATTTACCTCTGATTACGTTGTCATATATGATGATCAACCTTTTTCATTGGAGCTCTCTAAACCTGCTAATCTACCGTATTAACGAATCTTTGTGTTTTGAGTAATACCCTTTGATGAATCGATGAAAGTTTCGCATAGTATGAACGCAAAGGATCTGAGTCAGAATAAACCAGATGTCTTCTTTTCAATACGTGCTAAATTATACATCTGTCATTGGGCACAACGTAGAACATGAAATGTATTCTCATTGTCATCAATCATGGCAGAAGCCATGTACGTAGTAGTAGTAGTAGTAGTAGTAGTAGTAGTAGTAGTAGTGGTAGTGGTGGTGGTGGTGGTGGTAGTAGTAGTAGTAGTAGTAGTATATGAATAAAATATTTAAAAGATATTATTATGAACGTATATTAAAACTGTTTTTCCAACATCAAAATAAAGGGGTATTTTGTCACTACTCTAAAACATAGAATTCTTTTAAGAAAATACATTCCATCAAAATTAATTGTAAGACAATAAATTAATAACTTCTTAAATGTTAAGCCAAAGTGACAAGTGATGGTACCTGGCATAGCATTTTCGGCACATATTGATAATCCCGGAATTAAATATTTTTAAAGAAGGTTCAGTTATACCTTATCTCCAGCAAGTAGATAGAACTGCAGATGATTCCAAGGACTGATTAAGTTTGTATTTGCTAAACTGATTTCATAAATGGTATGTTATTTTGCTGTTAACAGTTTGTGAGACTAGGACTGGCATGCAGATGGTTCACACCGTCTCTTCCGTCCCCCGGATCTGTCTGTGGTCAGCGTAGGGGATGTCGTGGGCACTTCGTCTGGTTTTCCCGGCACATCCCATATGGGTGTTACCGCCAAGCACCTAAGTATGTTATATTGGCTGTACAAATGTGCTCTAATAGAAACAACCACGACCTTCCAGCATCTGCAAAGGGAGACAACTGCAAAATTTCCTTTCACACGAAGAACAATAACGTGTGCGTGTTGAGACAGACGAAGCGGGTTAGCGAGGAAAACAATGCCAAAGATTTTCACATTCCCGCAAACAATGAAGTTCTCATAGGTAGTGACTCCTTGGCTGTAATTGCGGATTGTTATATACGAGTAACCCGCCCGTCTCATAACACACAACTAAACATGTCCGTCATTTCACAAACCTCATACATTTTTCCGCTATTGCCAAGAGTTTGATACAGAACAATTATCACATTCTTCAATAATAACTGAAAGAAAAACTGCAGTGATCCCCTCAGAGAACCTGTCTCCCTCTGTCCCCCCTGACCTATTTAGCTTTAAATGAATGCATTTCACGTCTTACAGGTTTAGGTGTTTGCTATGTCATTGAAAACTGTATGGAATTCTGGGAATGTCCCGTTTGATGACTAGGACAGCCCGATATCTGACATCTCGTTTTCTGACCATTTGTGAAATATTTGTCAATGTGCCGATTCGATTTGTATTACATGCGTGTAAGTGACGTTTCATTCCCGTGCTACTGGTATTTCTTTATGATCATTAAATGAAACATTTCTTTAAGGTATCAATATATATGTATGGATTTTACTGAATAGTTCTCATTATTCAAAGTGTGAAAATATATTTTGAATCTTACTAAGAAAATTCTCATTCGGGGTGTGAATATATGACTTGTTGAAATGTCACTGACAAGAATTTAATTATTCACGCTCTTAAAGTACAGTGAATGTTACTATGACTACATGACTACTACTAAAACAATTCTAAATACTCGCGAAATGAATCTTTCAATGTTTCGGAAAATTTCTTCTTGTTTCCTCTGTCATCATAATCACCAGACTCACCATTGTCAGAGACGTGGATGTGTCAATGTACTGATTACTAGGAAGGTTCTGGTGACACGCAGCGTGAATATTCCAGCATGATCATTAATAAAAAAAACTTCCCATATTCCCAGAAGAGGCATGTATAATCTAATCCTATTTCTAGGAGGATTCACCCATTCACCGATTCAACACTATCACATAGTTGTAGTTATAGCTTAGTCAGCGTTAATCAACAGCCAAATCCAAGCCACTATATAAACACTTATTATATTCTGAATACATTATCATTTTATGAAGGTCCAAATTACTTAAAGTGTGGCTATTGCTTTGAAAGAATCGCCATTAACATCTAACTTTGTATATTATTAGTTGACGGAAGTGCACTTTTCCAACGTTCGTATTACCAGTAAAATCCAATTTCCCACTGAGGCATTTTCCTATATAAGCATAACTAATGATATTTGCTTTCATTAGTCGAGGTTTCCAATTGTGCCCAATCATTGTCCAGTCTGGCATGTCTACCTGCCTAACACACTCATCCTCCTGTCAGCTGCTTGACACAAATGTATTTACCAGGAACTATATACCGAAATACGCCAACGTCCTATGTTGCATGTTTACAACGTAAAAGCCTCCGCGATCATGCTTAAACCAGTCTCTGCCCCCAGAGAGGATTCCTTCCCAGGATAATGCGAATATGTATGAACAATCTTACAAACAACCAAATGCCATCGGGCAGAATTGCATTCCCTTGGCCATTAAAGAATTCCGCCATAGCTTTCTCCCTCCCCCGGTCCGGCCACCCCCCGGTGACATGGTCCCTATTGGTGAGAGGTTGGTGAAGTCTAAGATTCAAGGCATCGAGCTTGATGGCTTCCATTCTCGCCTTTCTACGGTTACAGACTACAGCTGCCTGTAGTTGGACCGGTTTCCAATCAGTGTAAAAACAATCGAAAGTGGGAAAAAAGCTTGGAAGAGGCTGTGAGTGTGCGACTTGTTGGGTATTCTTACAGCAAGTTGGCGTGGATTGGTTACCCTCTATCATTTCCTGTGAGGAGCTTGAGAAAGCAGTGCTGGTCATAGCTCTTGGGGCAAATAATAGATAAACGCTTGGCTTGTTGTTGGTGTAAACACAGCCTTGTGTTCATATGGAAACGCATCTTGCACAGCTCCTCAGATACATACATTTCTCTTCACAAACGCTACATTACGCTATAGAAATTGGGCATTTTACCGTTGTGCGCATAGTGTGAAGCACGATACTGACAAGCAATGTATTTTGTCAGCGTCTTTTTTTGTTGTTTTCGGGGTACCCCTAGGGGCGACTTTTAGCATTCGCAGTTCTCTTATCTTTCAGAAAATTTGTGAGCTTGGAGGTGTTTTGATCTTGTGTATCGGGCAGGCTTTAGATCATCTATCTGATTACCGACTAAGAGAGTCTTTGTCAACACAACAAGGGTTAGGGCGTACAGAGAGTGCCCGGTAGAACGAAAGAGGGATATAGTCTCAGAGATGTCACACCTGTTGGCGAATGTGGGCAAACATGTCTTTGCTGGAACTGATGGGCCACTGGGCCTGATGCAGACCCCCAGGCAGGGAATGTTTCAGTTGCTAGGAACCAAATGCTGTATGGTCCTTATATGCAACATGTTTTATGTGAGTTATGGCGTGTGTTGTTATGATAGTTTATTCCTGTGTTGAAGAAGTGATTGTTAGTTTATAGATGATCATTAAATGTTTACTATGGGCCCCGAGCTGTAGTATTCAGCACTGTTAAATTAACATGTTGCATGTAGTCTGAACATTTCTAGTTAATATTGTTGTTTTTACAGGTAGCTTTTGGTGTTTATGTTGAGACCAGATCGAGACTCCAGTTACAATATCTTGGAGGCAGATTTAGAATTCTAATAACATCACGACTAGCATTAATAGTTTATTATTTGGACATTTTTGTTAAGGAGAATACTACTTTTGTGTATTTCTGTTCACTTGGAAAGGACCTGGAAACAAATCAATATACACAATGTTCCAGAAATTCGTATGGAAGATACTTTTGTATCGATTGCACGTATTACATATAATTCTTGAAAAAAATCTATATATGAGTAGAATTATGTTAAATAGGTTTGAATGTTGGACTTCTGCAACCTAAAATTTGAATGCTTTGTGAATATACAATGATGATTGATAATGTGCGTATTTCCGTAGATTCGACCAGTCTTTCAGATATCCCCAGAAGGAGAGAGCACTTATTCGGGGAAACTTTCCTATGAAACCGTTTTTAAAAAAATTCAAAGTATGTATGAATCAAAATGGTCTAACTCGTTACCATAACAATAAGCACAATTATCATGTAATTTGGCAATTCCGCCAACATATAGCAATTCAACGTATTTGTACTGGAATATGTTTTTAAATAGTGGTGAATAATCGTCGCTTTGTTCGAAGTAATTGAACACACCTATCTAGTCACTAGTATAAACCAAGTCCACCCATATTGGCTATAGATAATATTTAGATTTTTCACAACGTATAATTACACCTATTTGTAAATGGCCTAATGAATTCAGATAATAGATATCTGGCAAATAGCCACGGTTCTTAATGCTATTTGATTGTATTTGGTATACCATTTACGTGCATATTTGATGAGCCTCGCAGTGACGGTGTCCCAATGCTATCCTTTCAAACCCCTAAACTTGTAGAAAATCGGTTGACGTTCGCTAATATTTTCTCATAATCTTTGCAGAGCGCCACACGTGCAAAGGAGAGTGTTTGGCGGTATACATCAAAGATCACAGTGTTTGCACGCGCCGAGAAATTTCACCATATCTATTTACCTACATCCAGACAAACATGTTCATTTCACTCCAAAAGAGACGCTATATTTTTGATCTTTTCAAACACAACTGCATGAGCCGGTTCGGAAATGTCCATCGCGAAGAACTTAAGGGCGTGGTTTTTCAGACCTTTCTCTTTTCGTTGAAAAATGCAATAAAAACTTTGTTCAGTATTTACTGATTGGCGGTTGAGAGCGAGTCCGGGTCAGTAATACATCGACACGATGTCACAACGAGCTCGCTAGAGTCTTCTGTCAATTAAACTCTACACATAAGGTGTTTCTTGGGAAGTAGTACTTATATGTAGCTTCTGAAGCACAGTGTCATGGAGTGCAGGTGCATATGTTAGTTACAACGTGGAAAGTGTTCGGCATTGCTTGTTAAAAGCACAGGTGTATCTGGTTTACAGTATGGCTCCGGTAGACTATCCCGGTGTAGGCACATAGGGATTAGTTCTACCATCTCTACCCCTAACCCTAATGCCCTATAATATCATAAGACACTTTTATTTGACATAATAGGGTTTAGGAAAATATTTTATGACATAATATTTATTGTATAATTGCGTTACGATTCATTATATAGCTGACAGTTTAATTTCTTTCTTTTTTTGAAATTACAAAATTTGAATTATTGGACTACGACAGGTAAATATTTTTATGGTAATGTTGTTCAAGACGATATTAGGAATATTTTTGTAATTCTTAAATGACTGAAATTCGGAATATTTAGTTGGATTATATACCGCATCAGTTATCTTTCTTTAAAAAACCTATTTGAAAAGTATTGCTATATACACGTAAGCTGTTTTTACAAAGGGTGTTGTGAACAAACGTACAAAGTCGATAACCGAAATGTTGCTAATACCACTATTTACGCAATTCTTTAATAGTCATCATTTCTTATAAAAACCAATGTGTGCAGTGTGTGTACTTTTAGAATTTAATTTGAGTTCTGTGATGCGTACGTGGCATTTAAATTTGCCAGAAAATTTCATTTTATTGTGAAAGTTGTGATTATTTAGTTTCCGGTCAACTTGATTCTGTTGTTTATTTACTGATGATCGGATGTTTGTGTTTATTCAGGAAGCTTCTCTCGTGTGGCCCCTAGTCCGGGGGCAGAAAACCGATTCCATTACGCCTCTGGTTCTTCCGACAGCGATACTGGAATTAAGGACGCGGTTTAAATCAGTGGAGCGGCGCAATCTGTTGTCACTGACGCTGGAGACATGGAGGGGTGGCTTATCTGAAAAAGGAGGTGAGCATTTTCAAATATTCACGTTTGAATAAACATGGAGAAGTATGAAGATCCCGATGTGGTGACAAGCAGCAGTGGGCATGTCGTCACCTGCGCCGGCTTTGAAAGTAGCAACGGTCATTTGATGAGTAGAACGGACATAAGAAATATGATATCGCTTTGAGGTTTTGCCCTCCATTGAAAGATGAACAGGAAGACACCATTGAAGCCAATGTGGCAGGGAGCGATGGAGAATGCATTCATTTAAGTTCTTTATAGACATTAAGCCTGGATACAGATGCAACCCCGGGGTCAGAAAGTAAAGAATTGGTCAACAAGATCCAAATTGGTTTTAGTGATCGTAGTCACCGGGGCGAAGTGGGAAATCAAAGGGCATTTGTGTGTAGAAAAGAAGAGGTCGAATCTCATAAAAAGCACATCCTACCTGAGTATCAGATTTCAGTTAATCTTATCAGTGGTCACTTATCAAGGTATTGGGGCAAGGAATCAAAGTGACAGTGGACAATAGGCGACGGCAATTTAAGATAAATGTACGTTTTACTGAAGTAAGGGAAAATAAGGCTAATGTCAGAAGCGTCATTAGATAAGCTTTCTTTGAAGTCATGATACTTAAGGGTGAATCTATGTCATCTGTAACACACACAAGTGTTGGATGAAGGTAGTTTCGATTCAAAGACGGCCTTAGCGAAAAAATAACATCTTATGTGAAGATGTGTAGTGGGCTTGAAGGCTTTCACTGGCACTTACATAAGACATGCCACAAGGCAAGGTCCAAGGCTGTCTCTAGTTCCTTCGTTGGTGATCACGAAAGGGCTACCAACAGTACAGACAATGATGAAAGACTAAGACAAGATGTAACCCCACCACATGACTACCAATAGTACAGATATTGATGAAGGGGCAAGACAAGATGTGCCTCTGATATGTAACGGACAATAAAGAAGTTGTTGTTATAGGGGCAAGTGAAGACGTTCATGTGTGAAATGTCGTCACTAGCAGTATTGGCGACGAAGAGCCAATGGCGGCCATGGAGTGTTATCAGGAACACTGCTGAAGTTGTTGATGACGTCGTCTGTTTCCAAAGAATGCAGAAACTAACGCAATCATCATGCTCACTGACTCACCATGTTTTACATATGAAAGTCACCACTTACAGACACCACACTGAAACTGGCCTCCGTACAATCCTCTTTTAAGACAAGACAAAACGTCTTCACGGGGAATTATGTTGATATCAAACCGTTTCTTGAAACACATGTACCACACAGATTCTTCTAAAAAAATGTTGCAATACTCAGAAGCTATTACAATATTTTCTAGGTCGTCCTAAATGAGCTGATTGTGCGTACTACAAGGTATTAAACATTTAAAATACCCCAAACTTGAATATGAAAACCCGAAAAATAAAAATTAAAACTAAAAGACATTTTCAGAACACAACTTTTTTATGACGTGAAAAAAATGCAATTTGCCTAATTTTGAAATCTGCATCATTTTAAACCTTTTTCTTTATCAGTCCACTGGTATGATACATCACCTCAACAATATAACATGTATCCACGTACATATATCTCACATCTCTTAGCGCTGTCGATATTGTAACACACTGATCTCGTCTCAACTCATAATCAACAATACATGTATTTACATGTTACTCTCTGATCTATATTTCCCGCCGGCAAAGTCATTAATTTTTTTCTCATCTCAAAGATTCTGACAATGTTTTGACATTCCTGCAGTTTGAATGTGACATTTTAACCAATTTACAATGAAAACACATTAGAATAATCCTCCGTTTACGTTAACGTTACCCAATGCTTGCGCTTCCATTACTATATTTACGTCAACGACATCGCAGAATAAGATCAAGTGTCACCTTCGGCCTAAACCGAAGCCCAGAATTTGACGTTTTACGAATAAAAGGATACTGTTGCCATGGGAATGGACAACATGGAACTTCTGAAAACTCCTGTGGGAGGAGAAAGCTGTCGACTCAGTGACGTGCAATGCTGGCTCTTACATGGCGAACTATTGCCATTTGAAGCGTACAATACAATCAAACTACACAAGACGTGGAGGAAATTCGACCTCGATGTTCATGACCACTGAACACACCGGATACGACTGAGCGTGATTGCACATCGCATTTTAACGTATGAGTGGGCTGCATTCTTTCGTTACGAGGAAGGTAATATGGACACTCATAAATCTGGAATACTGTTCAGTATTTAAAAAGGTGCACGACAGACATACACACACATATATATATACGGCAGACACACACACATACGGGAGGCACTCACACACACATACGGGAGGCAGACACACACAGTGGACAGATACGTCGAACAGACAGACACACACACAACAGACAGATAGATACACGCGTGTTTGGGCAATATTCCAGCAATATCACGATGAGGGACATGAGAAATGACTTCACACATTGAACCTTGTGGGAATCGAACCACAGTTATAGTAACATTCAGTCAGAATCAGGGTTACTTTCCACTTGCCAGTAACTTTACACATGCATTACGTGAAGCTGTGTAAATAGTGTTTTCGAATGATATGTTCGAGAAAAATACATTCAAACACACAATTTAGGACTGGCTAAAATAATCGATAATCGGGAATATCGTCGACAGGAGAAAATTAATGATTATCGATATAAAACTCGTTATCGATAATATAACGGTTTTGTTACAAGTCCAAAAGGACAAAAACATGCCATAACTCACCACTGATATGGTATATACATGTATATTCTTAACTTTCAGACAGTTTTGGCATTTCTTCCCACAGTTACGTCTCCAGTCGATCGATATTTAGATCACTAATTATGATCTATATCGATTGCCAGCTGTAACAAACACCCGTCCCCATGAATGTTAATCTGAACAATTTCAATGCTTAGTTACGTTACCGTCTAGCGAATAATGCAAAGAAGCGAAAGGGAAAGAAACGGACAGTAGAGTAATGACGTCTCTATGCATTCTTATTTCTATATTCGAAGTTTAATCGTCGATCTCTTTCACTTCAGCGTACCTGGGAGGAAAGGCGTGGCATGGTAGTCTATGGTGGTCCAGCTATAGGTTCGAATCACATTTTCGGATCGGTCATACTCACTAGCATCACTTCGTGATTCCTCTCAAACCGGTTACATGCTACAATATGTTAGATAGGTTCACAGGGGCGTTAAGACACAGCAATATGGTCACAAAATCGTTAAATCAGATTGTGCCGTTGTCGTTCTTAGTATTACACATCGTAATATATCATTAAATAAGTAGGGGATATTTCATGTTGCGAGCATGCCACTAGCTAATGACAGTGCATGTGAGACAAAGTAATAATAAAAAAATTCCCAAATTGTCACATTTTCCCTTAATTTCTCGCCATCAACTCTTTCCTCCTTGCCTTCATCATTTGCATTTCATCAATCTTGCAAATCCAATATCCTCTACTTTTTCAATGGTATATATGTCTACAAAACACTGTCTATCTTTGCCTGAATGATATGCTGAAACACCTTGTGTTACATGGCCACGTCTACAAACCACTGCCTGGATAATATGCTGAAGTAATACACCTTGTGCTAAATGTCCACGTCTACAAACCACTGTCTATCTCTGCCTGGATAATATGCTGAAACAATACACCGTGTATTAATTGTCCACGTCTACAAACCACCATCTATCAGTGTCTGGATAATATGCTGAAACAACATACCTTGTGTTAATTGTCCACGTCTACAAACCACCATCTATCAGTGTCTGGATAATATGCTGAAACAATACACATAGTTTTTACTGTTTATAAAACACCGTCTAACTCTGCTTGGGTGGTGTGGTCACATGGTATACTGACACATACTGCCGTCTACTAAGAATGGGTGATGTGCTGAAACATCGAGGTCTTCTACTGAAAATCTTCGGTCAACATGAGGGTGGTACGCTGCTCAGTACACCCGGTGTTCACAAGCTTCTGCTTCTACCAAACGATGTCCGTCAATGCCTGGATGATATTCCAATTCGACCGTTTTAATCATGTCATTTGGGTATGTTATGAGAAGTGTACACGAAAGCCGAGACCAGCCGATAACAATCAGACTCCATTGAAGTCCTAGCAATATCATACTTCTCAGTAACTTCACCAGGGGAAGTAATACCGTCCTCCGTGCTGAGGTTCACCTTTTACAAACTCATAAATAATACATGGTCTTTTCACAAATACTTGTTTATTCACCTCCGTTTAAAGACTCTTCAATAGTATTAGGTGGTGTTAATTCCTAGGGAGGGGCCAGCGCAGTGAGAGGGTGTTAAACTACCCGGCTTCATCCTGGCTATGCCCACTGTAGCACGTTCAGCACTCTGGCAGCACGTAATAGATCCACCTAGCACTCGACAGGGGGCGCTGTCAAGGTCACGTGACCACAAGGGCCGGAATCCATGGGATAAACTTGATGATACTAAACCTCCTATTTACGGGCAGTTAATGACATGTTGTAGGGAATATGAGAGACTTCGGCTTGAAAACTCCCTGATGTGACCGACCGGGCATCAATGTTCGAGACACCGGGGAGTTCCTTTGGTGGTGGTAAACGTGTTGATACGCTCCCCGTCAGGACGGACTCGCCACTTGAGATTGGAGTATTTGGGAATAAGTTATGGCACCCAAAATTAATGTTTATTGTTTTCTCCCCTCGTACTGGTAGACATGTGGTTGAAGATAGTAGTCAGCTCCTCTTTTATCGGTGATACTTGTAACACATACTCGTGAAGACTCTCTTGTTTTGCATATGTATGGAATATCTGCGAACATCGATTTGTAGGAAAATATCTCATGTTGTAATATTGTTCATGACTTTGTTTGGTGTCTTAATTTTATATCAACTCTCTCTCTTTCCCAAGAGATGAGTTGATTAGGTTAGCAATATTCAGCAACATCGCGGCGATAACCTGTTCCTTTTATTAAATCCCATTCCGTTTCCTTAAATTAAATCATTTTCCACTCTGGAGTAATTATTTTACATTTTCTAGTTTCTAGTTTCACATGTAACCATGCAAGATGGCAGAATTGCCTCATGGCAGGAAATACGAAGATACTTGCTTGTAATAACCTGACTGTAAGGACTAAACCCTTGTGACCTAAAATAATGTTCTCTTCAGAAACAGTAGAAACGGACTTCACACACTGTACCAAAGACGGGGATCGAACCCATGACTTCATCTTGACGAGCAGACGCTCTGGCTACGCATGACAACAAGCGATCGACGGTGCTAGTGTGGGGTGCTTGATGAATAAGGATAGGGTACCGTATGTAACGGCAGGTGCTTTCTTGCTGTGGGTGGCGTAATTGAGGGTAGGTGCTTGGTGGATGAGGCTGGTGGTTAGGGGTAGTTCGCACCATGGCACTACTCCTCCGGATCATCTTTTGAACCGTGAACAGGGACGTACTGCTGACTACACAGCGGGTGCAGACAGGGGTAACTCTACGCAAAGAACTGCTCAGCTTTCCATCCCTGCACCATCCGCATCATCCAATTAAACAAAATGCCGAGAGAACATATGCTTCAAAGGACACGGTCATCTATAAAATGTTACCGACCAGGGGGGCGGGTGAAATACGCGTTGACACACAGGGGGAGATATTAGTCATTGGTCGAATATTTCATCAACATGAGCCTCGTTTTATAGTTATAGTGGGCTGTTTTGCGCCTTTTATATAATTTTAATGTATTATTCATAACACCAGTGTACAATTCTTTTGTTACATGCGTTCATGGACTCGCGTATTCTCCCCAGCTCCACCCAGCGATATCTCGATCCCTACTGAGAGAGCGGGAACGTGTCACGCGCTGCAAGGGAGCTATTCTAACTGGCTCGACAATGACAGCTTTCATGATTGCAGTCGTATTTTTTCCTGGACCTGTTCCAAAAATATAACCTATGCCCTTTAAGATTAAAATCTGATATCTGGTAGAGATTATTGGGTCACGAGGTCAGAATTTTGATATGTGACAATAAAAGTACAAAGATTTGTACAAATTCTTGAAGACGGTCTATGGTCATGTGGAACTGGCTTTGCATGAATCTGGGAAAGTGGCTCCGGGTAATGAGTCTTACAGATAGAATGTTACTCCCAGAAATAAAGGTATCGTATTTGAATGAATATATATATATCGACACATATTTATATATATATCGGGCAATATGTAGTATTGACAAATCATTCTATGTTCTATGTCTGACTTGTGTTTCATTTTTATTCATTACTTATGATTTAGAACACAGAAAATGGTATAGTCAACAACAGTGTTTAGATATACTAAAACACAATAAAAACGCATTATTGGGACAACTAAATTTCAGTTTAGTGGCTATTTTGCCAAATATTTTAGTAAATCAAATGTGGGTTTTCAAAGTGTGTCAGTTTACTTTGATATATAAGTTAGGGGTTGATGCCTTTTGAAAAACTTTAAGAGGATAAAACTTGATGAGTCTGCCAACTGTTCCTATCATCGTCCCTTTAATGTTTCCACCAGAAGTGTCGAGGTTTAGTAGGTGCAAGAACGAGTGGGATGTCCAATATATATTGCCAAGGATGGCTCTGTATTTCTATATGAAGACGACACTTGATAAACGTAAACAATCGTTTTTTTTCGTCCGAACATTTAAGAGAGGGATTGTTATAAAAAATGGCACATGTGGAGAATTTGTACATGGAATATATAGTGAGCAATGGTTATGCTTTTCCCGGGGATATGTCATTTATTCAAGAATCATTTTGATTTAAGATTAGTTTAAATAGATTCAAATGAAAGAAAAAGTATATATACGAGGCAAAATTATTTCTTGAAAACTAGGTACAGTTGATGGTTTATTTGCCTCACACGTCATGGGATCTTGCTAAGAGAACATAACCTTCTGCAGGAACCGTAAAGTAGAATTACTTGATGGTAAGTTGTCGGAACTTACGTTCTACTGTCGCCTACATCCCGTGCACTGAGACAATGTGTCCGCACCGCCATGGATTACGATCAGACCCAAATGATATGGGACATTGCCTATATGTCATGAGAAAAGGAGATCATCCTGTAGAATTAACAGACCAACAAATGAGTACTGAAACAACTTAAATCAAATTGAATTTACCTCGGCCTCTGACAGTTTAATGAGTTTAAACTTCGAAATTGAAGTATATTTTATCTATTATCTATTGTTGTTTGGAAATATTACCTTTTGTTCAAAAGAAAGAAAAAATCGGAATGTTCTTTTCGGATATCTACAGTAAGTCGCTCGAGAAAAGTAGTTTTGAAACGTGATCTTGCGTGATGTTATTGTTTCACCTTAATCTCGCGTGATCTCATTGTTTCGCGTACTGAGATGGCCGACAGCTCAAGCGTGCGATACAGACATAGGCATAGGGCTGACTGTGTATGGTATGAATGCATTGATAACAAATGATTTCCGTACCATAACAGTGAATGGATTATTTACATCATGCTGATAATCACCCCCTACGTGAATATACAGACTATTGTGTGCCTATTGAGACTGCCTTCATCGCCTCGTGGCTAATTATATGTGTAGCCAGAGACAGGCGGAGAATTTGTCAAATCTTCAAGAATTCGTTACACTTGTAAAAACGCCCCAAGACGTTTTGTTTCTTTGTTAACTTGGCAAATCAGTGGAAATTACAAACAAATTAATCGTATTCACCGATTATCATATTCTCACGGCACAAATCCTACTATTTTGCTCTTGATTACTGACAATTGTGCGTCTCCAATTTCCTTCTGCGTGAGTTGTTCCCCCTGGCCCGAGGCCCTAGGAAGGACAGGTCCGGCGCTTGTCGCCTCGTCAGCTGTCAGGTGCCAATCAAATACACAAAATGAAAGCGTGATTTCTTTAATTACAATTTCAATAGGCGTGGATACGGTAGTGCTAATAATCTAGCTGACAAACAAATACAGGGCGGAGAAACATATCGAGTGACCTTGGTGTTCACCGTCGACTGAACGCTGTCTTGCCCCGACACAATGGCCGACAACTGTCACATGGGAAGTAACGGTAATAACAATACACCCGTAGACAGTAGACAAGGGTAGACGGGTGCGTCGGTCAGTCGCCACCCCACTTTAGATAACCTGGCTTCCAAATACCGACATATGGTATTGGGAAGAGTCGCCCCAAGCTATATGAATCTTTTGCTTTTTCTAAAGGGGCATTTAAATGGTCACCCTGACCGTAGTCTTTCATATTGGTCAAGTGTTTCAATTTCATTTGTAAGAGATAAGATTAACGTGAACACCAGGCCCGAGGCCTTGAAGGTAACCACGGGTAGTATACGTTGGGAAGTTTGTTAAATCTACGGGTGACGCCTATCTAGTATTGGTAATACGTGTCAGCATACCAGATAATAAAAGTAACGTGTTGAGCGCAAACAAATCATTTTAAGACACGCAAATTTCCTATCTATCTAACAGACATGATTCATCCATTTATCTTTTATTCAAGCTGACAGGAATTCACTGTTTCATTGTGTATTTATTTTAAATCTTGTTTTCGTTCATTTAATATTTATTTAAATGCCTTTTATGCCATTTTCTGTATTCACATTTATTTGAATCTTTTATAAGGTTTGTCTTTGTTGGGTCGCCAGATGACCAATCCACGCTCCTAGGATGTCTCTTACACCACCAACTACAACTCCCTCCCTCCCAACCGTCCCCACCCCCAGTGATTTGCCCTCGTCCCCACCTGTCTGTGTTCGCCCACCCTGGTCTGTGATGCAGGGGAGCGTGTTTATTTAGGTGCGAGTCTAACTCAGAGTTGAGTAATCTCCGCCAAATTAGGAACCCCATCCTTTGCTGCCGCGTTGCTGTGCTGGACTGTTTATCGGACTTGGGGGATTCCGCGAAGGGGGGTCTCTCTCCTCCCCTCCCTGAGTTCGTGTCAAGATGGCCGGTCTGATCATGTCAGACTGAGATCAGAGGTTCACATATCACTTACAAGTCCACCATCGTTTACCGTTATAAGTCGTTAATGTGTGTCATCTTGATCCCGGGCCCCGTTTTCGCACAAACTTGTAATAATTGTTTGTATCCATGGTGCAGCAAATAAATCGTATCCAATCACAGGGACAAAGAACCTAATTATCACCGCGGCCTAGATGTCAACACAGTTTGAAAAATATTAAATGTTAAAAAGAGTTAAAATGAAACCTTCATATTGATATAAGATAATGTTGTAAAGTGTGGAACCATCTGGAACACTCGAGAACAATAAATTTCAGTATGCTCTTTGTGAATCAAACGTGATTCGACTGCTATGTTTTGTATAATTTCGTATCTACAAAACATCAGTTGATACACATCGAGTTATGTTCAAGTCATTGTAAATTAACGGTACAGCTGAATTGAACGCCTAGCCAGTATAGAATTACAGTTAAGTACGCGTCGGACAAGAGTCCCGTGTGGAAAATAAATTTCATGCGTTTTTAGAATTGTGTGACATATGTTCAAACAGTGACAATCTATTTTTTTAAAACGTACGGTTGATTAAAATGTACCTGTTTAGTCAACCGGCCATCCGCGACGACTGTATTACGTTAAACTTGTTAAATGGTAATTGGAAAGAAACGGTTCACGCAGCTGTATGTAAGACCCTATTAGAAGAAGATGGTGATGCATATGCATGATGTAATCGAAGACCGCAGACCCTTTCTTCCAAACCAACCCATGTATTCCTTCGCCCACCTAAACAAAGGGGAAAGGTTTGACGCTAAGTACTGTTGCATGTTATCTAGCGTTTTAATCAATGACAAACTAAAAGGCAAATGAAAATATGCACATGATATGCTGAATATAATGAAATAGACAAGCAATGGATGTTAACAGCGATATATGTTGGGCTATCATAATTCTTTTTGTCCTTCCGCCTGCATTGTTACGCCGAAATATTTCAGCGATGTTACATTGTGATAACGTTTGTATTTTTGGGGGTCAAATTCAATTTCCATTTTTCACTTTTTTGACAGTATATTTTTTAGGATAAGAGAGTGAATCAATGTTTTCCGTAGGAATTAGATAAATCTTCTTCTTATCTTTTTACTGCTTGAGTTGATTCAAAGGATGACATAAGACTCATGGAATAACACAAAAAAAAACCCAAACAAACAAACAATTTAAACAACGTTACTTAATAATACTGATTTTGGATTGAGCGGAATGGAACAGAAAGTGTTGTGTACATAAAATCTGAAACCTTTTGTGCGGGAAAATAACTCGGTACCAAATCGTATTTTAAATACATATATATAGGTATGCACTGCCATGATACATGCTACATGGCATCAATTTTCTCTCAAACCTATTGAAATGATCAAATTAACGCATGTAGAAAATCGTATTACATGCAGCAGCGTATATGTTGATGAAATGCACAATCTATCGCTTCATGTAGTAAGAACACCACACCATCAATATGCATATGAACATCACGTTAAAGTTAGCATTGATAAACAAACTCAACCGTGCAATAACAAGACAGGCCTGACCAAATCAAGATTCTCTCATCGATTTCACCAACAAAAATCGGTTTGTGTTTTGTTAATCCGTCAGTAGACTAGCTCTAGAGACGAGAGCCGGTAAATGTTCATTATTTTCAACCAAAATAACAAGTGCTACTGTATCAAAATTTCACACCTGTAACTTCAAAGACGTATTGCAATCAATGAATACAGGTAAGGTGAGGCAACGTGTCGCGGACGCTAAGAAATATTTCACAGGTGGTTGAGAATGTACGTGAACTCCGAGCAAAGCATAATATTATGACATTTTGTTTAAAAACATGGAGAACAATAGGTTGTTATGGGGGTCAACACATGGGGCAAATCCACGCTTTGTTATAGTAACATACGTCCACAATAGGACATCGGGAACAAACCCCGTATACATTCATATAGACAAACACATAAACAGTCAGAACAAAGGCTGAAAACAAGCGAGGCTACGCTAATAAAGATAGTTGTGAAGAGTATAGGATGTTTATTTGCAGCTCCGTAAACAATCCTGTGAACTAGCCAAATGTTCACAACCCATTTTTGTCATATTTTTTTTCTAAAAGAATACATTTTGACTGGATAGTATATCACACCACTCCCTGAACAACTTTCATACGCGGCGGCAACTGTACCTTAATATCTATACCCTGATGGTTAACGACTGCCTATTCTGGTCAGAGTTGGTCATTGTATGATCCGTGTTGGTCATCATATACGTTGGTGTTGGTGACAAAATGGTGAGTGTTGGTGATCATATTGTATCTGTTGGTCAACGTATGGTCAGAGTTCATCATCGTATGGTTGGTGTCGGTTATCCTTACGGTAGCGTCAGCTATCGGGAGGACAGAGTTGATCATGGTATGGTTAGAGTCAGTTATCGGGAGGACAGAGTTGATCATGGTATGGTTAGAGTCAGTTATCGGGAGGACAGAGTTGATCATGGTATGGTCAGTGTCAGTTATCGGGAGGACAGAGTTGATCATGGTATGGTCAGTGTCAGTTATCGGGAGGACAGAGTTGATCATGGTATGATTAGAGTCAGTTATCAGGAAGACAGAGTTGATCATGGTATGGTTAGAGTCAGTTATAGGGAGGACAGAGTTGATCATGGTATGGTTAGAGTCAGTTATCGGGAGGACACAGTTGATCATGGTATGGTCAGTGTCAGTTATCGGGAGGACACAGCTGACCATGGTATGGTCAGTGTCAGTTATCGGGAGGACGGAGATGAACATGGTATGGTTAATGTCAGGTATATGAATGTCCGGCAGTGATATCTGGACGACTGTCGAATACAATCCCCGACTTGCCGTCGGTGTTTTTAATTGTTATGCCTCTAGTAGTTCTATAAATATTATCTATCAAGTGATTTATAGATATAACGAATATGCCTCAGGCGTTCATCGCACTCTACTCGCACCAGTATGCATGTCGAAGTGTGTCTATGTTATGGAAAGAAAGGATTTGAAATATGGGCATTTTGTAGTTTGTAAATGTTTCCCTAATCAACAGATTTAATAAACAGCAGACAATGCTCAGAGTCAGCTGAGGTTGTATCACGAACGCCTACCTGACTGGGAAATGTACCGTCTCTAACATAACGAAGCAAAATAATCACACTCATCTTAATTTCATAATAAGCCGAGGAATCCCGCGACCGAACGTTCTGACCGTTTATTACCACATACTTGGCAGATGCATGTTATTCCAAAACCTAATGCATTCATATTATTGTCAGATGTAATTACAGAGAACGAGGAACTCTTTGTTCGCTTGTTAGTTCTGCGTGGTGAGTACCCTGCCTGGGTTACCTAAGCACACACTGCAATATTCCATCCACTCCAGCAGATCATAGTACCCCCTTCTCACCACAAGAGATGCTCATGGCGGTCTGTTAAGGCTTGAATGACGCTTTAAGCAAACTCCAAAGTTTAAAGGGTTCTGATCGAGAGAAGGAAGAGAAGAGCAAAGATCTCAAGTGCAAATTGAGCGCTAAAAATATGAAATAAAGATACCGTGTAGCAAACCAACTTATTAGCTGCTCCCCTCCTGTTCGAGAATAAATGTTTATAGAGAGCAAAAAACAACATACATGTGCGCTCAGACTAACACGCAGACGTTTTTCTACGGAAATTAAATCAGATTTGCCTTCTATATGATATTCTAATCTCCGCTTCGTTGTACTGGGTCGGACGACGGTGGCGACTGGGGGTGGGGAGTAAGGGTGGGGACACCGTTTCCACGGAGCTGAGCAGGGAGCGAGCATGGTTATTAATATGGACGATAGTGTCTCATTTATTCAAGGAAATATAAAGAAAATATAGTTCCAATTACGTTCTCCGGTATGTGGAAGGTTCTCGGTGCCAGACTAAGGAAGTTATCAAGTTATGTGTGGTGGTGCATCTCTCCACTGGAATAATTGTTGTACGCTCTGAAAGATGCAATCCGTACCAGTGGAATTTGAATCAGGGAAATTTTATCAGTTTATTTATTTTCTTCTCTTTGACATCAATTACAACGGTCTCTGTCAAAAATGTGTTTCCCAATACTCTTCCCTCGAATAAAAAGACAGTTGTGATAATTTTATGTCTTGCTAATTCATAAATATGATTTTTGGTTTTGTCTTCAGAATTTCTTCATTGCGTGCGTTAATAACTTTTAGTACTCTAGCTAAAGTAATTGTGTAACATGCGTTACAAACATTCCGATATGGATTGTGGGATATTTTACACTTCCTGTGCTAACAAGTTAACCAGGCATGCGCGGCCTCCTTGGTGCTGACTGTATTTTGGAATCCCTCTCTCCCAAGTTACAGCAGTCACTCCGGTACGACAATGTAAATAATGTTGTATCTATGTTTTGTAAGATGGTGTTATCGTTACGCTTTTGTCTCTTCCGTGTACATAACGAAAAATACAAATGTTGTTGTTTTTTATTGTAGACCCTGCAGACATCCCAATAGTGACGTATGGGTGGAGATGAACCGAAGCCTGTAAGTCAACAACATTGCGCCGTTCACATGTTGAAATGCAGTTAAATGCTCCAGGTAACTCCGGGGGAGCTTCTAATGGTTTATGAATCACAAATACATGAGTATTTATTGTTAATATTTTTATGATGTTTTTCTGCCCCCCTCCCTATTCGTTGTTTGTCCCGTTACGTCTTCATATCGGTGGAGTGAATGGATGGGCTTGTACAGGGCATTAAGCAGTCTTGTGTCAATAGTTTAACGACGAGTAGCAAGAATAATCTTCAGACAGTATAATCACGTGGAATTCGAACCCAGCTCAACGAGCCCTAACGAGAGAATGTTTTATGTCATGACCACCCAAGCATGCGTGTATATGAAGAGTATTGTACCGTCGTTCCTTATGCCAAGGATACATCCAATTTCTTTAATGTGGACATATTGGGTGGGAGCTGAATCTACCAGATTTGTATTTTTGGCTCACCCGGCCTGTATTACAGGTCGATTTGCGTCCAATACAACACGTGGCTTTACGTGGCTTTACACTAGAGTTTCCTTGCTGTTTAACGCTGCACCCAGAAACATTCGGCTGTGTGGCGGCGGTATGTAAATAATCGAATCGGAACCAGATAATCCAGTGACCAACAGCATGAGCATCAATCTACGTAAGTGGAATACGATGACATATCAACCAAGTCAGCGAGCCAGACAACCGATGCCATTACTCGCCTCTCAAGCATGGGCTACTAAATGCAAAACTGTAAACCGGATATGCACTTGTTGACTTTAAACAAAAGCCCAGCTAGGTATTATCGGACTTCATTTTCAAATTACATTGTCAAACTGCAAGCAAACAGTATGTCATATAGTTATATATAGTACGTTATATTCATTCCACGAAAAGCAGACCAGTCAACATAGTGCTTACAGTGCATACCAAATCTCACATACATGCATCGTTGATTTACTCCTTGATATAGAGAACACAAACAGACGCAGGGAATATCTCATCCAAATGTTTTGATATCAAATATAACAATACTAGTCGTTATGTATGATGTCAAAATACATCACGAGATTCTATTTAACATGTAAAGCTTTCTCCAGGTTTTTTTTACAGTTTGTTAACATGAATAGTATCATACGAGTAAACGGTACAACTCGTTTCACTGCTGCAGGATCAGTTGACCTGCAGATGGAATGTGTGAAATAAACGTCTATGCAGTTGTTAGGTAATTACTCTCTTCATACAATATTATAAAATGTAACGTCGAGACTCCAGATTTAGACGTGTCATCAGTTATATGTAGTTACCTGTCATAAAATGGATGCATCTTTTCGGAGTCTGCATGGCATACTGAGAAATTTAGGATTTGTTTGATTATGACATCCGGGTAACCGATGACGTCAACATGGTTGGCATGGCATTTTATGCCTACCTTTTATTCCATATAGCTTTAGTATATCTGAAGAAAATTACACGAAAGGTACATGGAAACATCTGATTTAACCACAAAGTATTACTGTAAGTACCAGGAAAATATCCATTATCATTCGTCTTGTCGACGGCTGCAGTCAGGACCATGTAGAGCCAGACAAGATCTGTGCCCCCATCAAGAAAGCGAGTGTACGAGGAAACTGACAATCCACTCGTCTGCCCGATGGAGCACCTGCAGCAAGGTGTCAAGAATCCCACGCAGTTCCTGGATGCAGTTGGTCATGGCTGAATTGTAGGAATTAGTATAAAGTATGATTCAGTAGACTAATTGTGAATTATAGTCCTGTGCCAGTCAGTCTACCTGCACATAGGAGAGACGCAGTGCTATATTTACAGCTTTGTTTTATATTCAGACGCAAACAAATTTAACTGGTGCTGTGAATATTTTCAAAACCAGAGCAAAGATCTTAAACCTACTGCTGTAAACGATGTTGTTGATAGTTGATGGTTTCTCAAAGTTTCGAAAATAAAAAATGGATCGTGACTTTTTAATTTGTCCATTAACGGAGACACGAGAACCTACAGTTTGAATCAGAATGAAGTCACTGTGTTATTTTTTAGATGGTTAACTTGCTGCGGCACGCACTCATCGGAGAATAGGTGGATGGGTAACCGTATGAAGGGCATGTTACATATCAGAGAATTAGTTTTTATAGGTATTCCAGCAATATCACTGCGGGGGACACCAGAAATGGGCTTCAAACACTGTACCCGGATCGTTGGCGTGACGAGCGAACGCTTCCACCATTAGTCTACCCTCACATCCCAATGCCTACCCACCCCTCATCTGGTACCTCCTGGTCCGAAATGTGTCTCTGTATACCCAGTGAGGAATGGGTGCCAAGGATACTTACAAGGACTTCCAGTGACCGAGTAAAATAAGCGCAATAACGATTTAAGTTGTCGGTGAGGTGCACAATATTACAGTTCTGTGACGTTGAAACTGAATGCAACTTCCAATCGCAATCACATTGTGCATGAATCGCACATGATGCACGAGGCCATTGGGGAAATCACAGTCGTTAATGTATTTAATGTGCGTCCGGAGCAGGAATCTTAAGAAACAAACAAAATAAGGACCTGTGGTACGATAGAGAGTGTGACATCAATATCCCAAGCAGGCCGATTGTTTGGCAAATAGCATAATTTGTCCACTGTGGAACAAGTAGTGTGTAACGGGAGGGTATGAAATGAGACCTGGGTGTGGCTGGTCTACAAAAACACCAAGGCAAGGTCTTCCACTTACAGTAACTGCACCAAGCAACAGATTCTGCTCAGGTTGTCAGTAGAGAATTGCCCACTAAGAAACAAGGGCAAATTTTAATATCTACCGTCACGATCACGCACTATGCAACCACCCTGAATGCAAGGCGTTCTGTGACGGGTGTGACCGTAACAGCTAACGACAGGTGGCAACCACACGGATGGGCAAGGTACCACCGAGGACAGGCTGTGTACCAATGCCCTTAAACCATGTTTACTGACGAATCTAAACGAAAGTTGCCTCAAAGAATGTTAGGAAACAATCCTTGACCAAGACCAAGATGCCAGGCAAGTCTCGCGAAGCGCTAATTCCTGTATTACGCTGCTTCCCGGCTCTTCTTTGTGTTATGAGAAAGGTGACCCTATTTACTTCCTGTACTAGATTTCCAGTGATTCAAGAACTAGTTCTGGTTCCACATTACGCGACCGCCAAATGCATGTATGACATTTCCAAACCGAACCAAGTGTACAACCTTGGCTGACACATCTGTTGACAGACCTAATAGCTGGCTAATTTGGGATGGTGAGATCGGTAATTTGCTACTCCTGCCAGGATGATCATTTCCTTACTGTCAGCTGACAACCATAATACCATTCGGAAAGGCATAAGACGTTGTTTGTACTGGAAGTTCTCGTGGTGTGACTTACTTAGCATTGGGCTGTAACACACATGACTGATTTGTTTTTTATGAATGGACTTTTGTCTGAACAGCGACATTTTATAGCCTATCGTTGCTTCATCCGTTTGAAGTTTTAATTTGACTGAACTTGAAGGACATATCATATCGTGCCCAATCATTACGGACGAGGAGGCGTACAGAAACTGGACATGAAGTCGATGCAGTGGTCATTCAGACATCCTCCCATTGTGTCTGTGCCGGTTTGGTGCGGCACTTCGCTCATTTCTGTACCCTTTAGCAGTCCAGAACCAGCAACAAGACCAACGTTGACATCAGGATTGTGGCCAACATCCTCGGCTTCTTGGAATGCCTTATTTTCCACATGCTTCACAAGAGAACCATCATACAAATAAGCGTATGCAACAGCGCACAAATTCCGTCTTGAAAAGCGTTCACATTAATCAAACCAAGCTCCCTCATTATTTTTGTAAAATATGTACAATATAGGTCTCTGTTCTCTGACATGATTCTATGTTTGAGGGCGTCTATACTCTCAAAGGCTTGTTTCGTCCAGCCATCAACACAAACGAAGGGTAGGAACCTTGCGATGGTAAGTTTAAAATGTTTCTTTGAAGACATTTTTTAAAAAAAAAAACCACCAAAAAACAAAAACAAAACAAAACATTTTCCATTTTGGCTCGTTGCTGCTCCATAAATGTAATATCAATTAAAGTTGTAGTATGATGGCATAAGATCTTTAAGACACTCCGTAAATGTTTTGTACTACGTATTCAAACCTAACAGAAGGTAATGTTTGGCATCAGTCAAATGACATTTCTCTGAGAGAGGTATTGTTCAAACTTAGCAGGACCAGGGAACACCATCCTCTGCGTCCACAGTCGCCGTATAACATGACGTCTTTACAGGATTTTCGGGGATCCAGGTGTCGTTATTATCATTTTACAGACTGAGATAAAGTGCAGCAGAGAGGTGGTCCTGGCAGTCAGATTGGTATAGCTACTTTTGTAACTACTTTTGTTCGTTCTACACGGCGCAAACAGCGAACGACATTTCTCCTAGGAAGCGCTGCCTAGTCAAATTTCTGATCCGGATAAATCAATCAGGGGTACCGAGAGTCGGACACCAAATAGATAGTGCAATGCAAGACATTTACATTCTGTCAAACGACACAGAATATTATTATATTCATAATTCAATTAGTTTTTTATAGTTGATTGGCTTGGATATCTCTGAGGCCATATATGTAATTGTCATATGTCATGGAAGGTACTTGTCATGGCTCCCTCTACGTTTTCTGGGTCGTACCATGGATGGACATCAGAGTCAAAGCCATAAGGATGGTAACACTGTAACAGAAGGACCGAATAACGGTATCATGCCGCGGACGATAATGCGTCTATGCCTGTACTGAGCATATACTCGAAAGGGATTAGTCACATGGTTCAGTCAGCGATCGTTCAGAGAGCCGTCCCTTGAGTCTGTGCTGACTTGTTATGTCATTTTCTTGGTTGACGCTCATTTCCGTACCGTCAGCAGTACAGAACCGTCGGCAAAAACAACATTGACATGGAGATTCCGTTGAACATCCTTGGCCCTTTCACAAAGCTGTAGAAATCCTTGTTGTCATCGTAAGTTTTGACATGCTCCACGTGAGGATCGTTAGACAAATACATTAGTGCAAAAGAGCATGATAGAAATGATTCATGAAAAGCCCCCAGATTAATCAGACCACATCCTTCCTTTTGATTTGTTAAACTATACGAGTGAGGTAAAAACGAGGGTTTGGGGCTATATTGCCCGACATGTTTTTTTTTCTCGTGAGAGTGTCAATACTATAACTTCTTTCGTTGTCCAATGAAACACAATATGACAGGAAGACCCAGCATAGGTATTTGTTGCCTTGACTTTGTTACGAGCTGTTCTGACATAAGGATTCTGCATTTGCATTCTGTCCAAAGTTTATCTTTCATATGGACAGCCTGGATTCAGTCCTTTCCCACAACTCTAAGTACGTATGGTCTTGACATTCCCCGTGATTTTCATTAACTCCTCCAGAGGCATCCTCGATATTCTGCAGGGTATACGTCACGACATGGGAGGTTCGAAACTTAAAAGAAATATAGACGAGAACTCCTTATTTCTTTCAGAGTATCTCTTCATCACTTGTGTTGCGAAAGTTTAATCGGTTACATAATTTAAGAAGCAAGCGTGAGTTATGATTGGTACGCTCAACTTTCCAGCGTAGACACCTGATTGGATAAAAAAGGCCACGGGAGGTAATAAAATCATCTTGCTTCCGGAGTAGAAGGGAGATTCATCGTATCGTATACCCTGATGATTGTCGAGGATGCTCCAGAGATCACGATAATAAGTTGCTGCCTCTTGAAGGATCATTTGGAACCAACGCGTGCAACCTCTGCATCCTTTTCTGTCTCCTTACGTCTGAATGTAAATGTTATCATGTATAATTAGTGGAATGACACAACATCTGTCCGACACACTGTTAACATTATGTATTGTATATTCAGACACATAGGTAGTGTGGATGATTTGAAGAGGAAGATCAGTAAAAAATGGTTCGACCTTTGCAGAACCAAGGAGGAACATCCAATGTGTTCTCAAGATTACATCTGCCTGTCATTGGAATCCATGCTTATTTCTTCTGTCATCAGTGGTGTCCATTTTAAGCAAATCTTTGTCCATGATATACATTTTCAGTTAGTTGGACCCTCTTTTCTTTTAACGCTTTACTACTCTTCTGTGGCTCTTTTTCACTGTAAACAGGATGAAGTTCTTAAGTGTCAGCAACATCAGCATAAACGTAACAGTTGATGTTGTACGAAGAACTGTCCGCATTGACAGCTACAGAAATAAGGAAAGCCTTCAAAATGCAAGGCTGGAGGCACAACAATAAATTAAGACATTTAGTGACAAGGACGTGATATGATTTGGGACGTGAAGTTGATTTCAAGAGTATAACGATAGCCATACACGCGTTTATTTCCAGACTTGAGACAGGCGGTGGAAACACGGTCCTATTTATTGCTTCTATTTTATGGCGGATGGTAACGAGTCATCAAAAGGTGATATAACTGTCAGGTCTTTGCATATTTGCATATTTGCAGATAAGTCAGTGGTTGATTTTCTGACTCTGCAATTCGCAATTATGCATTAAACGTGGACAAATCAGCTCACTTGCGTGAAAATTGTTTTTGAATAGAATATGACCAGAATACAGAATGTGTTCAAATTAGAGATTTACAGAAAGCTCGATTTCCGCATTAACTATGAAGTAAAGCAGGGCAATTATTTCCCATTACCCACGTGGTCACGTGGCTCCTACGTTGCTACAGTAATGCTCATTGGTCATTTGAAATGGGCAAAATACAAAGAGACTAAGTATCATTGGCTGAAAGTTCATTTTGAATAATCGAGGTATATATTGCACGGAGAAATGTTACTTGAGAAATGCAGCTTGATTAAATGTTTGGGGTGTTTGCGCATCCAACCAATAATTTGATTCAATTTAACAAGTTCTTTTTGTGGAAAGAGTTGGTTTAATTTTATACTTGGCCTCCGTTTAATTGGTAAATCACAGATCTCATTATAAACTGACTTGGCCCAAATACGCACTGGATGCAGCAAATCTGTTGGTTCAGTTTGTTAGCCATCAAAAGCATGTATATCAGGGTCTTTTGGAAGCCTAACGGATGTCCACTTGCAGTGTCGGACCTAATGCTGTCAAATCTAACAGTTCAAGCATGGGTATCTGACAAGAAGTGGCGAGTTTCAGGCACCAGAGCTGGTCACCTATATTCTGCTGTCAGGCATGCATTCAGGCATGCTGCTTTATTGCTTTATTAAATTTTATAAATATTTGTGCATGGTCGGGCTACCCTTTCGCCATTGCACCAGTAGAAGTGTGGACTTGAGTTGTCGAGTTTAAGATATTCTTGGACGGGTTCTGTTTATTAAGAGACCGCCGACATTCAGATCAAATATAACTGTGCGCAAAACCAATACATAAATAGAACAAAACAAAAGCCTGTCGATAAGAAATCTCTGATAAACAGAGACGATTGTACCATTGTGACTATATCATGAGTAGAAGTAAGTAAGTAAGTAAGTAAGTAAGTAAGTAAGTAAGTAAGACGATTTCTGGGAATAAAGATATTGAGCTCCGCAGGACCATGGTCGCGGGGTCACTAAGTACGAATCAAATGCATTCACTGTGTTTTAGTTGGACATTCAGATTGTAGCTATAATCAACACACAAGGTTTGAAGGAACCTAATTAAACGTAAACACGTTAGGATTTCACAACATTACATCCACACTGTTCACTGTTCACGTTGTGAATGACATTCTAGCCTATTTATGAACATCAAACAGGAGCGGAAATTGTATTTCTATATTAGATAGGCAATATACTGCACAGTACATGTTTTATCGATAATATCTTTGTTTCTCGTGTTTTAAATATTTCTGGTCGTTGCACGGCATCTCGGTAGTATTTAGTAATGAAATGTTATTAAAGTTATTACCCAGTAAGATTTGCTCAACAGATGTTGCATATTCATGTTTAAAGCGTGAATACAATAAGAAAGTATACTCCCGTCGGAAATGAGTGATTTAGTGATTATAATTTATCAGGAGGGTAGGATATGGTGAATGAACATATCGAAAATGCCATTCAACTGCATTGATCAAAACAGTGATTTATTTGACGTATGTGCTTCGGATTTTGCACAATAGAGAGAGGGATGAAACGTATTAACATGAACAGGTGAAACTTATATAATTTACTAGGGGCATATATCTCACCGGCGAATTATTTCGATGTCGTGAGCTGGTAGTATATACACAATTGTTGCATTGAAAGTTCATTTTATTTCAGTATAGATCCACGATACTCACAAAATCATCGATATGCCATCAAAACACCAGCTCGTGTGTGTCATCAATCGTAACTGTGTCTTGGCTTGATTCACGTTAACTACGGTATTGACGCTGTTCACTGTTAGAGACACCTGGGCCTAGATTTTCGAAGCTCTCTTAACGGTAACATAGTTGAAGTGCCATACATTAACATTACCTTACGACGATCTTACCGCTGAGAGAGCTTCGAAAGTCTAGGCCGGACTGGTGACGTAGCAGTCAGTGTTACAGTTTGGGAAGCCTCCTCCTACGATCACCGAAGCCCTGTTAATATATCCATATGTAAAGTTTAATGTTAAATTGTATACTGCGATCCCGCATATTATTTCATAGTATATACTGAGGTCACGGATATTGTTTTATACTGTTACAGGTACGAGAGTTCGGTTTTTTCTCAGTTTGTATGGTAACTGAGTAGGCAATAACATTTTAACGTCACGCCTTCTCTTTGATGGCGCTCCAGAGATGCCTCCCTTGACTGGATGTCTTGATGACTTCAGTCTACCGCGAAAGTTCTAATTGAATGGCGATACAGACACGCTTTGCTCGAATGTTCCCGACACTGTGTCAATATATATATATAGGCTAGTTGTTCAGTTGACGGACACACATGGACTAACACTCTGAGTTATACTGGAGTTGTGTGCCTCTGCCTACGAACACCTGTTTGTCAACAATATCATCTATACATATGGAAATTAATTAAGCAACACCAAATTCAAAGACACATAAAAACTTAACAAAGTTTAACGAAGTAATTTTGATGATTGATTATTCAATTTTGATGTATTGACATACAGCATGAGCTTTTCATGGGTTGATATGACGCGCGTGAAGCTTGCACAGCGCACGTGCATTGCTTTAACCTCAACTTTCGAAAAATGCACTTTTTCCCTGGGGTGTTTACAAGCGCAGGTTGTCGATTGCATTCGGTTTTTCATTCATTTCAATGTCATGGCACGTAGGAAATTATCAGAGGCCACTCGTTCGCAAATAATCGGCATGAGGAATGCTGGTATGTCTCTAAGACAAATCGGGACTCAAATCGGACGACATCATTCCATAATTTCAAAACTTTTGAAAAAATACCGGGCCACTAATGAAGTTAAAGACCTGCCTAGACCAGGAAGACCCAGGAAGACCACAGTCCGGGAGGACAGAGCTTTACTGAGACTTGTACGGCGCAGGTCCTTCGACTCGAGCTCTCGGTTGAGACAGGAGTGGCTTCCAGGGAGACCCATCTCGAACAGGACTGTTCGGAATCGTCTGAAAGCTGCAGGATACCAGGCAAGGAGGCCAATCAAGCGACCCAGACTGTCTCCAGCCCATAAGGCAGCCCGACTGGCCTGGTGTAATGACCGTTTGCACTGGAACATTGCCTCTTGGAGGAAGGTCCATTTCTCAGATGAGAGCCGGTTCTTGCTGCACATGGTGGACGGTCGTACTCGGGTCTGGAGGCAGAGGAACACAGCAATGGCTCCACGGAACATCCAGGAGACTGTGGCCTTTGGGGGAGGTTCCGTTATGGTATGGGGGTGCATTTCCATGAACTGCAAGTTGGATATCATTACCATCCGTGGCAACCTTAACGGTGTTCGTTACCAACAGGAGGTTCTTGACAGGGCTGTGGTACCTCATTTTGAGAACCATCCTCTGGCAACGAGACCCATATTTATGGACGACAATGCTAGACCTCACAGGGCGCATGCTGTAAATGATTTTTTGCGGCAAAATGCAATTGACAGAATTCCATGGCCTGCCATGAGCCCTGACCTCAACCCCATTGAACATTTGTGGGACTTTATTGGCCGTCGTGTGAGGCAGAGAGACCCACCAGTCCATAATCTCAACGAATTGACGGCTGCCCTGCATGAGGAGTGGAACAGGATCCCCCAGAATCAGATCCGGAGACTCATCCAAGGAATGAGGAGGCGTCTGGAATCGGTGGTGCGTGCGCAGGGAGGACACACTAGATATTGATGAAAGTCGGTGTGCAGACTCTCAGATGACTGTTCTTTCTTTCCATGTGACATTTGTGTTAATACACCTGACAACAACGTCTGTGGATGAATAGTAAATTGTGTCCATTTTTTCATGAATTTAAGACAGTTTTAAGAATTTGGATTTCGTTGCAATAAAGCAAAGTCTTGATACTTTTTCCCTTTAAGTTGTTTGTCAGAGATCGTCTGTTGAATAAAAAAGTGTCAAACTATATCAACCCGGCATATTTTGATTGTCAGAACACTTCAAAGTTGCTCCAATAGAAAAAATTGGGGTGTTGCTTGATTAATTTCCAGGTGTATAGATTGACTGCTCTCTTACTGGAAATAAGCTCCATTTAATATATTAGGTCTCACTCTAATACGAAAACTCTGGTGACTTAATATTTGATATTTGTGACTCATTACCTTAGACTTGTGGTTCAACTACATTGTACTAGAATTATGTATTGTGATTCATTGGAACTTGCTCATCGTTTGCTCAATGTGTTATTGAATATTTTAGACCTGATTGTGTTATATTTTGCTAGTTCGAAGGAGATTTATTATACCTTTTCTCACGGCAATTTATTAACCGTAACGATACTGTATGCTACGAACACGGATATTGTTTTATACTGTATGCTACGAACACGGATATTGTTTTATACTATATACTACGAACACGGATATTGCTTTATACTGTATCCTACGAACACGGATATTGTTATATTCTGGTACAAGCTTGGATATTCTTCTATACTGGATACGACGAGTACAGATATTTCTTTATACTGTATACAGCGAGCGCTCATTGTAAGTTGTTCACTGGTCACGAGGGGGAAATGGGTTAATGTACCCTTGATTTTTGTTTATGTCCCCTGACCCCGTAGGGTACATCAGCCCACACAACCTATGGGTACCGAAGGACCAGTGAAAAACGTATTTATCTCAACGTTAATTTTGGGTATCGGATCATACACTTCAGCCAACCTGTGTGAATCAAACGATAGGAATGTTGCATCTTGCTGTTTTTTTCACGCAGGTATTGCCCGAGTAAAGTGTAATCCCCCTCTTAATATTCGCAGGGACTACCTTTCAATGCTTTGTCAAAATTTATTAATTGCAATGCGCGGCAAATATTTCCGTAGCCACCGCTAGATTTTGCAGACGACACACACGCAAAAAGCAGATTTAGAGTTATCTCCCTTCCACCGATTTACATTCGCAAAATATCGGTAATATTCGTGCATCATGCGTGATGCAATGGTTTTCGAAATAAAGAAGTACAAACACGAAGTACCGAATGAGTTGCCGCTGGCAGTGGGGTAGATTGAAGTGTACCTTGTTTGTCAGTGGGGTACATAAAAAATAACAGAAGAGCGCTTAGCTATAACGACACATAATGACGTTTATGTGTGAGGTAAGATAAATTGTTTTATACTGCATATTACGAGCAAGCATACTGTTTCATAGTGTATACTGCGATCACGACTATTGTTTTCTTGTATGCTTCGAGCACAGAATGACAGATATTGTTCTGTTCTGTATACTACGATCACAGATACTGGAATACTGTATACAAGGTCACAGATACTGGTATACTGTATTTAAAGTTAATATCAGATTTTAGCATTACAAGAAAATATGTCAAGGCACTATGAGTAGACGTGAATCACTGACGTCCAGACGAACACACACACACGAACACACGCATACACACACGTATCCATCGCTTGGCCTCACAAGTAGCCTTTTAAACGTTTTTGATAACTTCATGTGTAGTGTTCAGACATGTTGTTTATGGAGTTTTGTTTGATTTAAATTTTAATAAATATCGGTAATAACATACAAAGAATATCTTTATCAAGTTTGTGATAGACCATCCTATTTATATTATCGTCAATAACTGCTACTGTTACCCTTGTATGCTATAGTGTTTACTAATGTTAATTGTAGCGTAGAGCACCAAGCCATCTTTTAATGGTTAACCAAAGTAAAATGTATCAAAACAATGGCTGTTTTTTTTAAAACAAAATAAGTTACCTGCAATACTGTGGCGTAAGTGTCAAGGGAAAATTCATCCTCTGCAAGCAAAACAAATACTTATCAAGTTCAGAAGTGGACAAAAAAAGAAAAAAAACAATAGACGCATGCCCTTTTTCTAACACAGTTTTGTCAAAGTGGGATTGTCAGAGTTGAGTTGAGTTTTACGTCACATCGGCATTATTCCAACCATGCAGTGACGAGAGCAAGTCTGAATTCCTACATAGTATATACATATATTTTACAAACATATGTATTCATGATATTATTATTTAAAATCAAGAAATGTCCTAGCGCCAAATTCAAAGTTGGGGTGGTGGGCGCACAACGTTTGTAACGATGGTTATTAGAAGGCTAACCGTGTTCTATCAGTAAGGAGGGCGAACACATTTTTGACACAGTAGAGGTAGAGGGCGCACAAGGTTTTGCCAATACCTGTGTGCATGCACGCGTGTGTGATATTCCATTCAAGTTACGGGTTCAGCAATCATCTATACTATTATTTACGATTTAGTGAGGTATTTTAAAACACTTTGAATAGATGCCCTCGGAACCTGGTGTTATTCAAGATATGTTAAATTGAGGGTTGAAGCTGTGCAAACCATAGAAACGGGTACTATTTTCTGGACGCAAATTGAACCATAAAATCCAGTTTGAAAAAACAAATATTGAAGCGACTATTGAAGGTCTCACATCTTAATTGTCCTCTCTCGGAATTACCACATGTGCTCAAGTGGACTTGTGAGAAATAAAATTTTAATTTTAATGTAAAATTCAATTTGAATAAATGTTTAATGGCAGGTATGAAAAAAACCCGATTCTTCAGGTGAACTGCAAGCATCAATTCTTGAATATGTGGAAAACTAGTTATTGCTGCTGAATCAAGGCATCGTATTTGATAGCTTTAGTGTTTTCTTCTCTCCTGTGTGGTCGTGATCCATTTGAGTAGCATGGCGAAAGAGGGCCATGACAAGTCCATGCACGAAATTATTTCTCCTGATAAGCCTGTGTTGTCTTCCTCTAGCTCTCCAGAACATCTCGAGCAACAAAATTACGCTCCAGCTCCCATATCAAGACAATTATCTCCAAATACTACCTAAAATCAGTCATATAAACAACTTTATCTACATCACTAAATTTAGAACCCTTAAAGGTCCAGAAGGGAAAGTGCTAAAGAGTGAAAAATACCATAGTCTTGTTTATATGGACTCAACACTCAACACTTTCAGAGCAATTTCTCAACGTCGTTTTTTCTCAGGTTTCATATATGCAGACAGGTCCTCACCCTGTTCCGTTCTAGGAACAATGAAGATAATATTTTACGACTTTCTGTGACACAACAGAAAAACTAATGTAAACAGAGTTATGTAATTAGAGGGTCATATGGGATATTTTGCTATCAAAGTTCACTGGTTTGTTCAACAGCATTGATAATTGACAGATTGCTTGACAGAGACACATGTCATGAGTCAGACACTTGCAGTGGTCGCTTTCGTGTTTTGTATCTAATCACAACTGAATATAGTTGTTAACACATTCGTGATATCACATTCCCATTCAACGAACTGCCAAGTCTCTGGCTGTGAAAGTTGCAGTCAAAGGGGGATAACTCCACCCAACGGATTTGACGGGTGTTTTCAGATAAGTAGATACTTGTTATCGAAAGGAATATCTTTCACTTATCCACTCCATCATATACTAAATCTGCTTACCCTACTAATATGCAAATTCTGCAGTTCATCAATGACATACTTACGACTTACCAGAAACATCTAAATAGATCTTTATTCAACGGATGTTAAAGTTGTTAAAAAGCTGACTATGCATATTCATTATGCAAATTGCTTCAGAATAACTTGTTGATTACTTATTATATCTGTATAATAAACTTTTTTCTGACTGAGCACATGTATGAACATGGGAGGCTTACATTCTTCATGAATAAAGATCTATTTGACCTCACAAGCAACACTTGCAAATAAAAACATGACGCATGTCCAAAAAGGACATTTTGCTAAAATATTGAATCGGAAGTTATTCAGTTTTCATGCCTCCTTGATTCTCAGATTTCTATATGTACATCGAAAGTTGACGTTTAATTATGTCCACCAACACGAGTGAGTGAGTAGGTAAGAGACACCTTTTAGAAACATTCTGGGATGTGGCATGGGAAGGTAGAGGGCGTGGTTCAGAGTTTTGAATGCCCTGGCGCAATAATCATATAGTGTGACGAATAATAATACAAGAATACCTCACCGACGTCGCACGTGTATATTTCAAAGATGATACTGATTTGACAATGTGTCTCTTCTCAATTGCGTTGGAGACCATGGATGAACGGTCCAAGGGACACAACTCCAAATAAAAGTGTTTGAAGTTCACATAAAAGACCTGCGACGGTTCCACCTTCATTGAACTACAGTTATTGGGAAAATATTATTTATTTACATCAATAGTATTTCATACAAACAGATTAACACACCAGGTCCCCGATGTTTCTCAGCCAGTGTGTATCAAGACGTGCATCAAGCCAAGGCGTGAAATGTAGAAGTTTATGTTAAAAAAAAGACTGACATTAAGAAGACTGACACAGGTTTAATCTGAAATTAGCTCGGACTCTATTGTCAGCTTACCCCCGTGTCTGGGGATGATGAACGCAACCAGTCAGCTAGTCTAAATCACTCGATACCGTCTCTTACGACAATTATGGTTTTCGTGAAGACCAGTTGGTCTAAGGGAGGCTACTCTCGTGTACGGCATGGGGTATTCTCATGTATGGATGGGGATACGGAACGAGCGCTCTGATGGTGCCAGTCGAAGCGGGAAGCTCAGGAATGATTGTTTGCTTTAGTTTGTTGTTTAACGCTGCATTCAGCAATATTCCAACTATATGGTTACGATCTTAAAAAGTCGACTAGACATGAGATTATTACTAGATTTATGTGACTTACTTAAGGGTGTGTTTTGACCGTGCTCAATGGAAAAACTTTGTATCGTATTTATCATAATGTAAAATATGTATCATATAAGCATCCCAAGAGAGACAACCTCAAGGCATTTAGAGCTAGCGACAAGTAAGTAACGGAACCTGGTGATCCGCCGACGATGTCAAAACGCATCAACAAGGGTTTTACAAATACTTCTATATAAGCAAACCATTACACCTTCACCTCAATAGTGACAACATTCTGTTACTTTGAGGCAGTTTGGAGTCGAGATGTTTACATTGACAAGATCTGTCTCTTCAGTATTTTGTGATCAGTAGGTCGGTACATGAAGCATGGCACTGCGATGAAACATGAAATCTTTTACATCTAATCATGATTGGCCTGCGTTGTTTTTTTAAAGCTGTCTTCATTAAGGTACGTCATTGTCGGCTCACGCCGTCACTACATACGTGAAGAACAGCAAGACTATCGGGAGCTACTATACTGTATGTAGCATAGGGTAAGAAATGGCAAACAGACGTAAAAGAGTCGCAATGACGACACCAAACCACATACAAGGGAGGTTTGTATGGATTCTACGTACGCATCAGATAGTTTCATCGGCCGCTGCAAAAATGTTAATTTCCTTTAAGGTCACATGCAACGTAAAACACAACTTTGCAAATTCTGGTACCTTTCGGTTTGCACTTACCGAAACAAATCATAAAAAATGCCAATTCAACCTGTAAAGTTGAAAAAAACGCGATGAAAAAAAGCCCGCGAAATCGGAGTTCAAACGTTTCACTAAATTCCCCCCAGCGCTGGGGGAAAAACTGGTTTCAACAGCTGTGCTGCGCTGCGTCCATAACGCATGCGCAGTGAATAGGTTCGCGTAGCTTGGAACAGCGTGCATGCCTAGCGTCTGAGGTCGTGAGCAGTAGTCTAATCTTGGTTGTGTACACAAACAAGTAAATAATCTGCTCGTTACGTAAAACAACTTGTTGATTGTAGTAAACAGTCTCTGTCACAGAGAAAGCTCAGTGTATGGTTTATTCACACCAATATGTCTGTCTGCCTGTCTGCTAAAGACAACATGCAATACACAGCTTCAGTCACTGACCACGTGCAATTTGAACTTAACACCTATCAGACTATACGACATAAAGAAAATAAGTTGATTTATGACTAGCGCACCCGAGTCCCGTGTCTGCCACATTATGTAATTAGGCACGTGTGATACACATGACTTGTTTTTATGTCTGTGGGTTGCAAACAAACTACATTCATTTTTTTCGGATGACTGGATCTGACGGAAACTGGTGCAAACTCTTGTCAGTTTCAAGTCCTGCTTTGTACTTGGACGAATGACAGATTCCAGCCACGCAGTAGTTTACCATCTCTACTGACATGATTTTTGATTGGATCGAGCGCAAATTCAGAGAACATGTATTTTCCAAACCCAACATCTCTATATACACTCTTCATGCATAACTACTTCTTTTCGTGTATATGATTTTGTTTGACGACAGTATATGAATCCATACTGAAACGACGCATCAAGTACACAAAAAGAAGTTGTTATCCATAAAGAATCTTAAGTGACTTGCTATACTTCTAAAATGCCCTTCAAACAGATCATCTTTCTGTACATATAATGAACCCTCAGCATATCAGCAAATGAAACAGCCAATCGGAAACCGTCGTTACACTTGAGTGCATATCCACCCGCTATGACTGGGTTCGGTCTCCCGAGGGCTTCGTTTCGGGGGAAGTAAGCCCAAGTACAAAATATTTCACTTTTGAATCGCAATTGTACGCTTATAATTGTATTTGTTTGTTTTTTTTAAAAGCAGCAATGTATATTATATGTCATGAATAAGTGATAAATGTGTTTTAATTATGTTTGATTTTTTGGTTGCATGTGACCTTTTAGTTAATAAATCTTGAAGATTCGAATTTGTCAACTGGCTAAATAAAATACCATAAGTACAAGATCATGCATACCTGATTCCGTTCGTTAAATAACTCGATAGTACTAAGAGGATAGTAACTGAGAATTCAAGTGTAATTAAACATCGCTAATCCAAACGGTTTTCAGTGAAACCATCCCCATTACAACATGAAAAATGACTCAGAGATGTCAGTCTTTATACATGTTACTCTTTTACTCTTTATATATTCAAGCTTTCTCAGAAACGACGATTCAAGAATAACTGGGTGTGGTTAATGGATATATCACGCTTTCATACAATCCAGTGACTGAGATACTGTACAATACTGTACAATAGGGGATAGGGGATACGATGACATGCGTGAACCAAGTTCAGCAATTCTGACAGTCCGATATATGATAGTAAGAGAAAATCCTTTATAAATTAAACAGGATCCCAAGTGACATGAGAGAATCCGAACGTGACGCAGTAGACTGACTATATATATACACACTCTCTGAAAATATGAAATTTCGACTGCAACACATATAACCTTTTGAATTGAAAAAAGAGCCCCTGAGACC
This sequence comes from Haliotis asinina, assembly GCF_037392515.1. NCBI lineage: Eukaryota > Metazoa > Mollusca > Gastropoda > Lepetellida > Haliotidae > Haliotis > Haliotis asinina. Next base: position 53,250,189 of record NC_090291.1, on the reverse strand, counting down.
TCAGAGATTCCTGAACGTGGGGAAATCTAGACTTGTTTCATTTAGAGCTTTAGCTCTGCAGAAACGGCTAGGCTGTGGGAAATAATTATGGTTCACGGACCAACCGTCAGACAGACTATGGGAGACTAAAACCCCTATTGCAAAGCGATCGAGTTTGCTGGTAGTCGATGCCAAGAGTTTTATATTATGTCGTTGTATAATAGTTCACACTAGTTTTATATATACATGTCTGAGGTTAAGCGTACTATTCTTTTATGATAACGTTTTGCTGAATATATTATTTTTGCGTATTTTGGGGATTGCATTGTCATGCGGTGAAGTGCAATGATTATCGTGTCTTCAACTTGTACACTCATACATAACAGGTTGGTTTGAACTTTCTTCATCTTTTATTCATCGAAGTCAGTGTCCTAAACTGACTTAATTACAACAACCAGTTAGTACCTGGTTGTAAAACATGCATAAAATATATATTTTTTTAAATTCATCTTTTTCGTCTGAACTCTTCCTGGTTAGTGTGGGGGATGAAAAACGCATAAAAAATGGTGGCCTATCATGACTGAGTTCTGTGATTTGAACACTGAATGTTTTGTTATAAGACCATGCGAAAATCGCACGTTTTGAAGCGGTTATCTCCCTTAGACCGAAAAATGTCCAGGGTGAAGTCGATAATTCCACCTTTTCACACTGCCATAGACTATGACTCTGAAAATAACATATTTTACAGAAAATACGGTTCCTGAATTATAGTAATAAAATAATTAAAAAGAAGCCAAGAGACTTTCTTCGTTTTCTAGGCTGTCACATTATTCTAGACATGTATGGGATTTCTTGGATGTATTTTGTTTCAGAGTCTGCATGACAGACCATCAGTCATTATTGTCCATGGATAACAGCCAGGAAATGTTGTTATTTTCTTGGTTGTCTGCATGGAAATGAAATACGATCATAAATAACCCGTGTTTTCCATTTAACTATGACGTCTGATACTTTGAGGTGCATGGTTGACGCTCGCTTGAGCTAAGTGAGTGTGGTTTTACGCCGCTTTCAAGCAATAGTCAAGCAATATCCCAGCTCAGAGGAAATGAAAGTGTCTTCACCCCTTCAATATTCCAAAACCGTATATATGGTGTCGAATCTGATAAAATAGGCTGAACCTGACAATCCAGTGATCAATAGTGTTCGAATTAATCTACGCAGTTGGAGCACCATGGCGTGTCATAAAAGTCAGCGAGCCTAACCACCCGATCCCATTAGTCGCCTCTTGAAACAAGCACGGCTTACTGCAGATCAATTCTAACCCGTATCTTCACGGGCTTCACGTATGTGGGGAATCGAACCCATATCTAATGCTTTTTACCCACCTTGCAGTACTGCTCTCTGATGGTGCATGAAATAAACATATGCAGATCACCGAGTCTACCTCAGAATTATCCCGACTCTGAGCTGAATTTAGAATAGGTGCACCGAGCATGGTGTACCCCTCTATACAACAGTATATCCGGATATCGAGGCTTTTCTGAAAAAAAGTTTCAGTTTTGAATTCAAACACTCAGAAACGGGGAAACACATACTTTTAAAATATTGCTTATGTTTCATTCACAAGTGTACATTTACTGACGGATAACAATCACAAACTGTATAAAATCGAGTAAAGTCGGAAGACGGCATTAACTTTTAAGTGAATTTCAGCAAAATCAGAATAGCGGCATTCCAGCCAACGATTGCAAATGAAGTAGAAATATTTAGCATTTGCTTTATGCAGCAGTCAAATCCCATCTCTCAGTCGGAGAACTTGTTTTCATCTGAAACCTCACTAACATATCAAAACCGAATGATTCAGAAATTCAGGATTAAATGCCATTTAACGCAATGACCACGTATTCGTATCGATTGGCATGAACCTACAAAAACAGGTCAAGCGCCATTACGGTTTTAGAGATAGATTAACTATGTCTTCTTGCCCAAACCGAAAGTAAACATGAATGTTGTGTGAGTGAGTATTAAAGCCCCCAAGGTACGGACGTGCCACCACCGCAATTTATGATGAGCAAAACATTTTAAGATAGCTTCAGTGACTTTATTCTCTTATCTCCCTTTGACCTGTTACCTTGCAACAACGAGGCCCGCTACATGCCCGAGGTTTGGAGGAGATCGACACCTGAAGTGTATATTTATGTAAAATTGAAAACATTAATATAAATGACTACTTTTAAAACTTTCTTCAAAGTTCAATGGAAATTATTTCTAATGTTTGAAACCCAGCTAAAGAAATATATTCATATAAATATTGTCTGTGTACTTCTCTCTGACTCCACAATGCAAACCATTCGAGGTGATTTTCTAAACTCACCCCTTCCGAAACAGATTTGCCTGTGATCGATTGCGAGTGTAATACTGCTCCTCAACACTGTATAAAGGTCGCACAGACATTAGTTTGGATTATCGAGGACATGAACTAATCATAGTTGAGTGTACGGTCACTTTAGCCAGTGGTTGTCTCACATATTTGTCTGTATATGTTTATAGTGTTTGTGTTAGCTCTCTGTTGGGGTAATGAAGAATTAAAAACAGCGTTGTAGGATCTTACACAATAGTCCTGTTTTATAATATCAGTAAGTGAGTGGGTGAGTAAAATCCGCGTTTAGCAATATTCCAGCAATATTCCGACGGAGGACACATGAAAAGAAATTCACAATTATGTGGACTCAAACACAAATGTGTGGACTCGTTGGCGTGACGAGCGAACGCTTGAGCCACTGGACTACTCAACCGCTGGACTACTCAACTATTACAACAATCCAGCCGCGAATCCTGGCAATGGAAACTCTAAATCCCACTTTCATTATCTACCTATCCCTAAAACTGCCTTAGTCATTAATAGTAAGTACTTAATATGTATTTTGTTAGATGAAACAACCTTTATCACCTGTTGGACGGCGATGTACCATATGCACCTCTAATGTAATCAGTCTGTTCTGATATACTTGAACTAGCAAATATACACTATGTGTAAATGTGTGGAATTTCGTCAGAGGATTAAGTGTGTTTAGACGAAGATATTTAACTTTCGTTCATATGTGATAAGTGTTTTCACTAAGCATATATGCTGTTATATTTAAACAAACAAGTCGGCCACATCCTGTAATATTAATGAAATAAATGACACCCATGATCATTTCCTGACAGTCACCACGTGCTTGTAACTCCTCGCAGGGCGTGTATGACACGGGGGCACATGGAGCACGCCCTGTGACGTCACGGCTGATAAGTAGTATATCTCGCACATGCGTTGGTGGCACGTGGTGAATGATGAACGTCAGTGTGCATTGCAGTTGACCCATTTATTAAACTGTTCATTAAAGTTATCACTTCGGGGTAAAAAGGTGTTTAGATCTGGACTCATTTGCCCCTGGCTACGGGACAAGTGGAATGTACCAAAATACCAGTTGAAGAGGAAGGTGAAAAAATATGGTTAACATCCTGTGTCGACATGAATAATATTCCAACATGATTCTGTCAGCTTGTTCCGATTTCGATCAATTAGATAGCCAATTCGAATATGTCAAAACCAAATCTTACATTTTGGTTCCTTGGCACTAACTGCCAGACATCCTATCCAAGCAATTACATTGATGTTCCTGACGTCCATATAGTATAACTAATTATTCCAAAATGTGTCATTTTATTTACAATTTCAAATGAATTCTGTGTATTACCATTGTCTTCTCATATTGTTTCCATGACATTAATTCACACTGCATATGATTCGTGAAATTGTTATAATATAGATCATTTACATGTGTATTTCTATATCTTTGTACCGACTGTGTTTACATGTGTAGTTTATAGAGCCTTGCCTTGCCTTGCCTTGCCTTGCCTTGCCTTGCCTTGCCTTGCCTTGCCTTGCCTTGCCTTGCCTTGCCGAGCCGACTCGGTTATTGGACGGCCAAAGTCAGAAATCAAATACATTGATGAGTTTGGCGTAATCAAACGAAACAAACCCATCATCGAATTGTAAGTTTACTGTAAGTATTGTAAAGAACCAGTCGGCGATGTGGCACTAGTCAATATAGTTCCTACCCCAACGGATCTTTAGACTGGGGTGATACCTATCATACAGGCGATGAAACAAACATATCCAGGAAAGCCCATGCAAGTTAGAATGTGTGGCACATCTAGATTTGAACATGATTGAAGTATATGGGCTCTTTTCACTATGTTTAATGATAGTTATATAATTTTTTATGTATTTGTCTGTAAAATATGTTCATTTCAGAGACCGTTAATCTAACGGGGGTGAAACAGTCTGTTTTACCGACCCTGAAACAAATATACCTAAATGCAATTCATGCAGGTCTACACTGTACAAGTGTAGATTACCACATTGTTTCGGGTCAAGACCTGAAAATGAAGAAAATCTCTGGCCTCCTTTCTATTATTTTCATTTTAAACTGTTTTACTGCATTATGTTTTCTTTTCAGAGACTAGCTATTAGTCTGGGGGTGTCATTGCTCCTTTAGCACAAAGACCAATGACTATATAATGCTCGGCAGTCTACCAGCAGGCCAACTAGAGTAACCGGCCTTGTTGAGGGGACGCCAACCCAGTGTAGGAAACGTCAAATATTTTTGGAATCACGATTGTATCGTCACAACGTTTCGTAACGGGATTACGAAATGCAGTCAGATATGCCATACAACGTCAGAATGAACCAAAGGAACATATCATTACTGTTTCGCTTAAATACTTTTGTGTTTTATTCATGTAAACGGCTGGTGAATCTATGAATGAAGTCTATGACTCTCAGGTAGTTATGGTCGCGTGGAAGGGGTTTCCCTGCACGTGATTCGGAAATTGTATGGCTGCTACATTGATGTGAAACATCATTACTACGTAAATATCCCCTACCAATCTTCAATATTTTACTACAAGTGATCTTCTGCCAAATCTACCTCCTCCGTTGTGTAGTGGAGCGGGCATCTGTCGAGGCGGTGTCATTGCTCTTTGGCTTGGGTGGTTAAAGAGGCATGGCATTGGCCATATTGAACGCTTTCAGATTATCGGTAATCCAGGAACGTTGCGTATGCAATACAAATGACTTTGACATGCATAATATTTTGTCTTATATACAGTCTGGCTGCGTCAATCCGAAGATTACTGGTTTTCTTACCAGAAAAGAATGTATTCGACTTGTGTCTTGTCAGAAAGCTTCCGATGAAGTTCGATTGTATATCAGACAATCTAAGAAACGCTCGATACAGTACTGTAACTATCTCTGTAGTAACGGCAGGATACTTGACAATCTCTTCAGGATTTTACAATGCCAAGTTTCAGGAAAATTTCAAGCATCTGAAAATATTATATAGGAGATTACATCCGGTAAAGCACCTGTTATACATTGATATGATTTATCACACGTTTTCTATAAATCAACGATATTTTCTGGATTGTATGGGACGGAGGACATTGACTTTCACCGAGTTATCCTATAACCCTTCGCAGCTGGGCAACTGGGCAATACTTGACTTCTCTGATTACATACCCAAGATCCATGGATATTTCCGTACGAATTTCTTCAACCAAATTCAAACATACCAGATGGAAGAACAATTGGCGTCATCAACAAATAGCCCAGGTTGTTCAATAAGAACAGTATCTCCTCAGTGAAACAATATCATTGGTCCGGAATGAGACAGACTTGGATCTGTGTTTCACTGCTTGATCATGTACTGTCATAATCCATGCCAAACGTTTATCAATATGGATTAAGTATAGAGGTAGTAAGAGAACCCAGTTTCCTCCCTGTATGGCTACAAGATGTAAACTGGACACGAAGATGAAAATGGCACCTCCCATACTGGTATATACGTATAAATCAAAGAATGCGTATGTCATATACCCCATCATACCAAAATGTTAATCCTAAGTTTGGGACCCGTGAAGATTCGGGTTAGAAAGTGTCTTCAGCAACTCATGCTTGTCGTAAATGGCGACTAACGGGATTGGATGGGATGGCTTGCTGACTTGGTTGACACACGCCATCGTATACAAACTGCGTTGATCGATTTTTATGTCGTTGATCACTGGATTGTCTGGCCCAGATTACTTTACAGACTGCAGCCATATATGTAGACTATTGCTGAGTGCGGCGTAAAACAACCACCAAACAACCTCAGTTTCGGAGTATCACTGGCATTATGCCAGATAATGAAACCACAAAATGAACACTCCTGTATGTCTCTGTCCAGCTTGTCCAACTTGTTTTTGAACATTAGTGTGTTCACCAGCAAACCAGGTTTCGTTGTGCCGAGGGCGATTATTCCTACATCCAGGTATAATGTGTTGGATACGTTACAGTTTATATAATATACACGAGGCAGCATAACCACCAAGACGGCTCCCAAACCATCAATCTATGAACTGATAATACGTTGATTGATTAATTGATTTCGCACAGTCGAAGCATGTGTTTGTGTGCTGTTTTAAGCAGGCGGAATACACCAATATCTCAGCATGAAGAGCCTATTCAAAAACCGTCCTTCAGTGTTCAAAGGATTACGTTGTTCCTCAAGTTCAGTATTTGCTCATTGTTATCTGACTCAGTCACCCGATGTTGTTTTAAAACAACCACCATGGACACCATGAAGTTTTCTTCACGTGCGGTATCTCAATTAAACTTGACACCAAGGTGATACACCTGAAATAAACTTCCGTGATCAGTTGAGAAACGAACACAAGTGATAATATCCCAGACGCATCTTTCATGTTACGGAGACACGAGGCATCGAACGAGGTCTTTTTTCGTACAGATACAGATGGATGTTGACTTATTTCTCAATGTGGAATTTACAATTCTAGGACACTGGGTAATTTGACATAATACAGTGGTTGTAATGTTTTCATTACTCTTGAACATAACCATCGCAGTTCCTTCACCTTACCTCTGAAAGTTTTTCAACGAGCACCATTACATCATTGAGTTCACGAGTCTTCTCAGTCAGGTGGAATCATAGAGTATTTTGTTTGTCAAAAAACGAAACACGAAAAATAAGTGGCATTTTATGTCTTCGTTAACAGTGCTTTTCTCAAGGTATTTAAGACAAAATGAATTCATGATTGTCGACAAGTGTGATGATTCGCCCGACATAAACTAGTGTCCAAAGGAAACGGTACCACTTGTTTGCAACGACATAAAATGAAAACAGAACAATAGACACGGTTAAGATTGGTGTTCTTCTTTTGATAAATCATTTCTCAATATCTGTAAGAGAATTCATTTCAGTCACACTTGAACACTGAATTTGACAAGACTTTAAAGATAGGTGGGGTCGAAAAATGAACATTTCCTAATCAGAGAAACAATATGAAATGTCAACTGAAATGTCTCAAAGTCAAGTCAGTAGCGGGTATGTCCACCGTCAGCCTCAATACACGCCAGAACAAGCCTGCGGACTGATAACGTCAAGCGTCTGATGACGTTGGGAGTGATGCGTTGCCATTCCTCGAGAAGATATCGTTCTAAGTCCTGAACGTTGGCTGGAGGCACAGGTGGACGTCGGATTTGCCGATCGAGGTGGTCCCATAAATGTTCGATGGGATTCATGTCCGGTGAACATGCGGGCCATGGCAAAATCTGTATATTGGCATTGTTAAGGAAGTCCTGTGTCAATCTTACTGTGTGTGGCCTTGCATTGTCCTGTTGTAAAATGATTCCACGGAGTTGTTGCTGAAGAAAGGGCACCACAACAGGTCGTAAGATGTCATCACGATAACGCTGCGCATTCAGATTTCCACGAAGTACGACAAGCCTTGTCTTGACGTCACCACATATGCCACCCCAAACCATTAACCCTCCACCTCCAAACGGCCGGACTTGATGAACACAGTTAGGCGCCAAACGTTCACCAACTCTTCGGTAAACAAGCTGCTGTCCATCGTTTCTGAAGATGAGGAACAGAACACGTGCCCAGTCACGACGTTGACAGCGTCGGACTCGCCTGGCCCACATCAATCTGTCGTGCCGATGTCGAGGCGTAAGGAGCCGTCCGCAGTAGGGAGGACGGGGCCGGATACCATGCTGCCGTAGTTTCCTGTAGACAGTCTGTCGACTGATCCGGTGACCCAGCGCTGTAGCCGACGTGGACGTCGGTGTTGCGGTGCGGTTCCTCAGGTGAATTACCCGGATGTATCGATCTTCACCGAGTGTGGTTACTCGTGGTCCTCCACTCCTGGGCCTGTATGACGTGTGACCTGTCTGTCGTAGCCGCAGCATCAATCTGGTGATGGTGATGCGTGCGCAACCCAACCTTCTGGCGACGTCGACGTGTGTCGCTCCTTGCTGGATCATTCCAACGGCTCTCTCTCTCTCTATGGCTGTCAAACATGGCATCTCTTGTGTTGTTTTTGTTGCCGTGATATCAACGGGTAGACCCATCCGTTTTATACAGTTTTTATCCACATGCAGAACATGCTAGAGCGAGAAACGTCACTTTCACGAAATTTACGTTTTCCCAGGAAGTGGTAAAGTGTTCCCGGTATTTTCCATCAAATACGCTTTGTTTGGAATATGCAATACTGTTTGGCACGTTTTATTTGTACAAAAAATCACTTAGTAATAAACTAATTTGAAATGTCGTTTCTTTTGGACACTAGTTTACATGTACACCATGCTGCTATCACACGCGTCACAATAGTCGAAAATTCTGGGGCACCGTACGGGTATGGGTGGAGAAATTCAACTTCCTGTTCCAAGATTGCTGGAAGGATTATGGTTAATCAATACCCCCGTCTGTAGGTAATTTTGTTATATAATATGTGAACATTGTACCCAGAGGAAATATTATACTAGCTGCAAGCTTGACCACATCGTGGAATTATAGAGTACATAATAAAACCAGATAGAATTACATAGACGAAGACAAAAACATCATTACTACATAATACAAGCAGTACGTATTTGGCACATTACAATAACATATTATGGAATGATAAGATAACACAGGTAGGAAATGTTCACAGTTACACTATATAGGCAATACTTTGATTTGATATAAGCACCATTTTCAGGTATACTGTATACAACTGAATTCCAAAGTTCAACATTAGAAAAGCATTTTGGTTATTTAGTAACAGATGGTGCATTCCCTCTTTGTTACTTGTTATCGTTACAGAAAGGACCTAACAGTAAATGGCCCTACTGGACTTTCATCAGGTACTAATCTATTAGCAGCTGACATATTCACATATCTCCCTCGTTGTGTTGTAATCTTTTGTGCATTGTTTATTGTTTAGTTGTATGTTGACCATGGCTTCCACTGTAGTGGAAGACATTGTAATGAAAAAAATATTGGTCTTTAGTGCTTCCGAAAGTCGAGATTTATAAACTTGTCCTAAGATTACTTGATGAGTCTCTATCAGAAATAATTCTTCAAACTATTTTGTCGAACCATTTGCGAATACGAGGGCCTTGGGTTAACAACTTGAAGGAAAAGGACTGAATAATAGACGTAATATGATTGGTCCACCACGCTTGGTCGATGGACTCTGAATCGTAAAGCGGACCGCTTTCATCATTGTGCATTATACAAGACGCACACAAGTCTAGGTTCAAAGGATGTCTCCTCTGACAATGTATTTTCAAACATCTGTGATTTGATAAATTGGAATGGAAGCAATAAAGAAACTGCACAATTTACGGTAATGTTGCACATTCAGGAATTTGTCTAAAATTGATGGCACAACGACAGATCTTGAAAACTGTTTCTGGTTACCGGCCGGTAAATATATGAAAGATTGTTCCCTCTTCAAAGTGCCACTCATTCTTTTTCACCACAAAGTATTATGTAGGTAAAAAAATAAGCATTCCTCTCGAGATTGTGTTTGATACAAGACACAAGAGTGTTCCAGTCGTACAAGGTATTGATATGTGGTACGACAATGCTCTTCTAAGTTACTTGTTCGTACATATGCATATACCAGTTTAAAGTTTTAAATTCATGATCACAGATTGTGACCCATGAAAATATGCAAGACTCTAAGGCTTCTGTGACAGTGAAAAAACTCATCCTTGTTGCTTGATTCTAATATCAAAACTAATAACCAGAGATGATGATTCGTTTAACCCCTGCGTTTGAAACGGACGAATAAATATAAAGTAAGTGATATTTTTATAAGATACTTGAACCGCTCCCTTTATTGTCCTGGGACAAAGTCGCTACAGTTTCATTTCATCATGGTCTATCTGGAGGGCGTGTACGGTGATATATGCTTATGAGTTAACCTTCAAACAGCTTGATGGTCTCACGCGATCGCGTTAGCGCCATGTGTGTATGTAGTACAAGCCATTCCCAACGACTGCCAACATCGAGATACCTTTATGCATGTTATCTTGTCCAATCACTTCTCCAAATGGCAATGAAAGTCTCTTTTGGCGAGTCGTAGTGAAGATATAACACAGAAAGCTTCCGAACCTCGGTCTCTTACGAGCGTGCTCGATGTCATTATGGTGGCATTAAATTAATTGTTCGTTTAAATGAACTGACAATTAATGACAGGCTGTCTTTGAAGTTGCCGCCCCACACAGGACGGCCGTATCACACATCACGTGTTTTGTGTCCGTCCGCCGCGAGTTGTCCGTGGGGTAAAAGTGCAGATTTCTCAGTGCCTACAGGACGAGTTTGAGATTCTCCAGACCTTGTGGTAGTAAACTGCCATCGGCTTCTGGCACACGTCCCTGTGTCAGCCGACTGCTACGTTCCTTGCAGGCAATAGCTTGTTGTTCTATGGAAACTCAGCCCGGCTGTGGCGTTACACGGAGAAAACGGTGCTATTTATACATAAGTTTAGAAAATGAGTATTAACTAAGACCGACGATGAATTACAGATAATTTGCCCAGAATGTACTGGCGATTAGGTACCTTAGTCTGAGGTACTGAGTTCGAATCCTGGATGGAGCATAACCTAAAACGGTACCAGACTCTTACCTCGGAATTTGTCTTACTTCCTAAATGGCATTGTGTATACATAGCTTCGGTCAGTAAGAGGGGTGATCTGAGCTAACAGTTGTCAGACTTCCATTAAAATGGGGGAAAAGGTGGCAAGGTAGGTCAGGTTGCTGTCTCTGAGTTCTGGCGAGTAGGAGCATCACTTAGTCTGCCTCACAGTCCCTGAACTGTATTATTTACCTTACTGCCAAGCCATACCTGCAATGCTAAAGCCCTAAATAAAGCAAGTCTAGATTTCATTTGGTTCTGGCTCGGATCTCTGGTCTCCCTTGGGCTTCTTTTCATTTCAAATGGGTTTATTTGTTACAAGCAAACATATATTCAGAGACTAAGCGTTAGTCTTAAGCAACACTCTGAGTGAGCAAGTGAGTTTAGTTTCACACCACTTTTAGCATTAATCTAGACTAACAGCTAGTCTTTGAAATGAACATATTTTAGTGAAAAAACGTTCATAGTATATACAAATAATGTAATGAAATGGAGCCCTAAGACTTTCTTCATTTTCATGTAGACTTGCCACATTTTCTAGACTTGGGCTTTCTTGGATATATATACTTCAGGGTCTGTACGACAGACTAGCATTAATCAAGAAATGTCATGGCGGGTGATACCAGTAATGGGCTTCACACATTGTACCCATTTGGGGGATCGAACCGGGGCTTCGGCGTGATCAAACCATTAGGCTACACTACAGCTCCAAATAATGTGTTACTATATGTATAACTTCAAACAAATATAAAAGACTTCTTGTTTGTCCCAGGCCATTATCACACATTATATCGTATGTCCTGTTTCTGTAATTCGTTAAATACCTTGCTTATGTAACATCTAGCATCTAATTGTTACCATAAAGATCATCTATGTGCATTCTGTATCTTTGTATCTTTTATGTTTATATTTGTAGTTTATGGAATGTTGCCACTGTTCCTTAATGGAATGCTATGCAATGAAATATCTTATCTTTATTAGTGGAATAGAATAAGATGAAGACAACCGCTACGGACATACTATTTGCTGAGTGCGGCTGTTAACAACAAACACCATTAAATGAACAGACTCAGCATTTCCATTTATTCTTTATATCTAATCTAAAAATTGGACAATGATATCGCCATCTAATTATTTCGCTGCCCGCTTTCCGTACTTTTATTCCCAATAGCTGGTACCACAGCTTGCAAGACGGTGATCTACTCTCGCTGAATTCTCACAATATCTCGGGTTACCCCTGCTGTAACCACCGCAGCTTGATAATCCCCGCGGACATAAATCTCCTGGCAGATTGCAGGGAGGGGGAGGGGCCGTGGGTGGTACGGGGCGTTAGGGAGGGGTGCTTTAACATGTAAGTGGTATTGGATTGGAGAGGAAACGCAGTATTTGCCATACTGTAGACTTGAGAAGATTCGTAACTTTACTTACGTCCCTGAGGAGATCCGGGATACGTCTGGTCTTTGACAACTTTTTTCTTGAAAGAAGCTAATAACTGAATAGGGTGGCCAGGTTCATTAAAGATGTTAACTCATGTCATCGTATCCCACGATCTCACTCAATTGTTTGGCATAGCAGATTCTTTTCATCTAGCTGATAACCAAAAAACACAAGTTGATTATGACTACTCTTTCACAATGAACTGTTCTTTCATATTATCTAATTATGTTCCAGAAGTAAAGTGTCCGTGTAAATGATAAAACCAAATTTACAATTTCGGCGAGTTGCAGGAAGTTTTACCCAAGAGAATTAGTAGTGTATGTCCATGAAAGGCTCAGACATTAAATGTATATGTCATTATGTAGTATCAATACCGACACCCTGGTATTGCTATAGGCCTAGTTCCCAACTTGCACTTAGTGGCAGCTTAAAATAGTGTCTTTGTCTTACAGAGAGTATAATAATTGTGAATGAAAATAGACAATGATTTGCAGGAATCAGTGTCGTCGGAGATCCACATCGATCCGAACCGTTGTTGTGGGATGAAAAACGAGTACAATCAGGCATTATATAATATACGTCATTACAACCGAAGTATTGAATAACAGCTAATTCGGTCACATTAACCTCTTGTATCTAATGACGTACTCTAACGTGGGATCTTGGGATGGGTGTCGATGCGAACACGGCGCGAACACGGTGCGAACACTTCGTGAACACGATGTCCATTACCCAAAGCGTCTTCCCGATCTTCCACAATAAGCAGCCCTCAGTCCATTTACAGAAGGCCCAGAGGCTCATACTATGTATACGTCCAGTCCAAACACTGCCTACCACCCATACTAACACAGGGACAGTTAATGACACCGCTATTAGTGTCACAAATTAATAGTATTAAACCACCTTGCTATTTGGTGTTTACCCGATGTCTCTCTCTACATCAGATTATAGGTCTGCAATCGGTGAGTTGGAACCACAAATACCTCTATCTCACACACAGCATCAGAGTAAGTACCCACTTAGCAGCGTAAATATGACTGGAAGCTCCCATTCCTGCTCTGAATCCTGTATGGTAGACAAATTGCCCGAATTGACAAGACTTGTACGTGCCATAACTAAATTGGCTATTAGAAATGAGGATATTTAAGTCTATCAGTAAGAGGAAACGCCAGGCTTGAGGCACAGCGGGTCTTTCAAAAATGATAAGTATATGATGGGCTAGTCTGATGTTTTGCCGTATAATTCATAGAGTAATTGACAAGCACGTGCCAGAAACAGGCTTTCAAAATCAAGAATGACGGCGTGTCTTTTTAAACGTTTTTCTAACTATGCGAAGGGCAACATGCCACATGGTATTGGCATTGGTGGGCGTTTTTACGCAATGTGGTAATGTAGGGTATGACGTATCGCGCTGTGGTACTTCCATTCATACTGATTCTTGTAGACTGGATCAGAGACCAGCACCTTCACTAGTGTATCAGATATGACGCTGTCTTACATTAAACATGACACCAGCTTAAGGACGGTACAAACAAGTTCTATGCAACAATAACAACAACATTGTTACGTAGTGAGATGCGTTTAAAGCAAAGTTTAGTGAGTGAGCGTGGCCTTGCGCCGCTTTTGTTAATATTCCCGCATTTTCAAGACGTGGGAAACCAGAAATGGGCTTCACACATCGTATGTGTAAAATCGAACCCAAGACTTTGGCGTGACGAACAAACGCTTTAACTACCGAACTAACCTACTGCACCAACACAACGTGTAAACGTATTCCAGTAGCACCAAGGCGTGTCTACTTTAAGCGGTAGGAGAGTCCAAAATGATGCACATCCCACTTGGGTGAAACCCACAGCTATGGGGCTGAAATACGTGGAAACAACATTGTGACGAACCCCCCAAAGGGCGGCAACTGTGCATTGATCAGTTCGACTTGACGGATGGACCTCTCCTGTTCTGTAAGCTGGACGTTATTCTTTAAGAACTGACATTGTGAACTCAAGTTTCAGAATCACACATTATCATAAGTAAGTAAGCACAGTTTCCCTACAACGTCAACGACTGAACAAATTTGGGGATCTGTGCTTCAGCCCCCACGCGGTGATAGTGACGTTATCAGTGATAATAAAGACCCTCACGTACTGGATTGGGCTGACTTAGAGCTACATGAAGTAAGAGGTTGATGTAATGTCCGTCAAAACTTTGACACCGTAATTGGAAGGAAGCACTGAAAATGGCGAATTTCAGTAAGGACAGTGCTTACACGAAACCGCTCAGATTTCTGGGCGGACAAGCAACTCGGCGGTTCACTGTGACGTCATAGGTAAAAGGACATACAGCGGAAACACCCGACCTAAAGCAGTTGATCACATGTTCCTGTCTGTCACTCCGCTCGTTTCAGTTAGACCAAACGCAGATACTTATGCTGTGGAAAGGCGAGCTGTAGAAATATTTGGTACAGAGTATTTTGAACAAATACCCATTCACAGAATCTAATTATATATGAACAGCTCTTGGGAAAATACCAGATCCTGTGAAAAAAAGATGAATAATGAACCGGAAGTGACGTATCTTACAATAATACGACCTCCCCTTTCTCACCGTCAGTCCAACCGCGTGAGTACACACCACCCCTGGTCACAGACACGAAGTGTCGGCAGGAAAACAGTACACTTTCGCCGTCAGAAGTAAAAGATGTCGTGAGGAAAACAGTTTAGTGGCGGCCATGTCAGACATGTGTTTGTGAGAATATGCTAGTGACCCGTGAGAATACAAGACTGTTTATTTGTTCTCTCTGCCTGTCCCTTCCACCAGCCCATGCCTGCACACGTCCATGTCGTTGCGACTGATTTAAAAGCCCATACCTTTGTGTTAATGCCCCCGTGCCTCCTCTGAAGCTGGGGATATACATCTGGCCCATTATACCCCTCCGTGGCGGGATAAATGGGATAAATAAGTAGGGTATAGTGGAGCCTCATTCCACGAATGTTTGGTTGAGATAAAGTGTGAAAAACACAATTGTAGATCTGAATACCAAGCTTAATGATTTTTGTTAGACAGAAAGGTTTTTTTTTCCAAAGTCTGTATATTTATAGGCTAATATGTTTACATGTCATTTACATAATCATAGGCGACCTTAATAGTAGAACATTTTGTAATAAAACCCTTTCTTTGCACCAGAAACAGTAAGTCTATTATTCACTATACTTATATCACGAACCTAAAGGGACCACAAGGTTACGTATAATCGTTATAACCGAAGCTCGTTTTTTCGCATTTCGATTAAGGTACACGTGAAACTCTGGGGACAAACATCGGTTCGATATATTCTTCAGTACGTTGTATATGTGTGTTTTATATGCGTAGTAGGATATATCATACCAGGATATATCATTCCAGGATATATCATACCAGGATATGCTTAAGCGTTTCAAGAACCTCTTGTGTCACCACAGATTTCAGTGGGCCCTCCATCTAATTCTCGGCTTCTGAACCCAGTGGAATGTTTCGGTG
Organism: Haliotis asinina; assembly: GCF_037392515.1. NCBI lineage: Eukaryota > Metazoa > Mollusca > Gastropoda > Lepetellida > Haliotidae > Haliotis > Haliotis asinina. The sequence goes on along the minus strand of NC_090291.1, from coordinate 53,234,245 downwards.
GCTGGCCCAGACTGGCGTTATCTAAACATACGGTTTAGTAATCGTTAACTCGAAAATGAACTTGGTAGACATACAAAACTTGCAACACCACTAGAACAACCACTTTGTGAAATGTGTAATGTTTTAGAAGACGAATCACTTCCACAAAGAATGCTTCATTGTGATCAAGACGTTCACACACTCTGTGAAATGTGTAATGTTTTAGAAGACGAATCACTTCCACAAAGAATGCTTCATTGTGATCAAGACGTTCACACACTCTGTGAAACGTGTAATGTTTTAGAAGACAATCACTTTCACAAAGAATGCTTCATCGTGATCAAGACGTTCACACACTCTGTGAAATGTGTAATGTTTTAGAAGACAATCACTTCCACAAAGAATGCTTCATCGTGATCAAGACGTTCACACACTCTGTGAAATGTGTAATGTTTTAGAAGACAATCATTTCCACAAAGAATGCTTCATCGTGATCAAGACGTTCACACACACTGTGAAAATGACCAGTTCGTGAACAGATGTCCAGAAACGATCTCAGAATATGCAGTGAAATCCCAATGAGTAGAATGTCCGTGCCTCGAATATTATGCATAACTCGAAGTACCTGTCGGCCCCGACCATTCCCTGTTATAGGTGTCATCATTTGATATCAGGTATTTACCATTAATTTTTTAAAATACATTCTGTGTATTACTATAGTCTCCTCACTACTGACATGGTTTCCATGTCATACTAGTATTACTACATATGATTGGTGAAATTGTTATAATGCACGTCGGTTGTATGTGAAATGCATCTGTGCATCTCTTTAACGTTGTAAGTTCTTTCGTGGAATGCTATGCAATAATTATCTCATCTTGTCTTATGTTATCTATCGTTTTGTATCGTTTTGTTTTTGGCAGATAACATTTTCTGTGTTGATATTCCCAGGGCGTTCAAAATCACCAAGTGGTTATAATACATCGCTTGTGCAATCAGTATCGGTCGACTATTTTTTTTAACGGATGCACAATTTTTTCAGTTGTTTTCAAATTACCAACCATCAATGTTTGAACAGAATGCGTGATGTTTTGGTAAGAGGCAATTATCGTCCACAACAAAAACTAGTACACGCTAGACTTGATGTATTACGACGATGTCGTTCTGATCACCATGTAAGTACAAAGAAAACACTGACATACTACCACACAGGTGTTGTAAACGTACAGAGTAACGCAGGACTGGAGTGGATTTAGTATGGGTGAGGAGAGAATGAAAGTTGCCGACTTTGCGCTGGATGTCATAACAACCACAGACGTGTTCTCAGTGCCATCCTCCCGATATTTTATTTAATCCAAGTGGTATTTCAAGCGCAAGGTAGTTCAGGCGTATCTCCTAATCATACGTTTTATCTATAACACACCATATGAAAACCATCTTTCTTGGCAGTGTGGAATTTCAGGAACCATTCACCGACTGGACACAGGGCTACTCTTCTGGTTTTGAATCTGTATAACGGGTGCGACACATCACTCAGTACCTCGAGCTGCCATGCTAGAGCTGACATCTGTCTGTCGTCCGTATGTCGACACTTTCCTCCTTCCTCAAAACCCGCCTTACTGAGAGAGTGAAGGATTGCATCAATACATGCCAGCTTTGTTAATTCTTTAAATCAGACGTGAAATACATCATAATTAAGGTAATCAATATCAACTTTATCTTACAACAAAGATGTAAATATATGCATCATCTTTGACAAACGAGGGTACAGTAAGATGAAATTACGACAATACAGCGCCAGAAAACAACCAGCTTTTGGAAACCGAAACAGTGATGAAACCCAAACGATAGGATATTAAAAAGGCGCGATGACAACATTTAGCGGCTAAAGTGCAAGCTTATCTTAGTTTTCAGGTATACCCCCTACAGTTGCTCCAGTGGGCATCGGATGGCTACACTCCGTGACCTGTGATACTGAGCTGTTGGGCACCGAATCTGGGTATCGTTCTTCTTGCTTAAAGTTTGATAGGCAATATCTCAAAGATTAAAAAAAAAACCATCCTAATCTTTTTGCGAACAGATTTTACGTCGTTTTTTCCATGCTTGTTTCATTAGAGAAGGCATATTATAGCTTATCACATCGTTGCAATGCGCTGGATTACATTGTTGTATCACTGTAAGTTTTGTGGAGCGTCGCAAGCTATCTGAGCTAGTTTTTAACCTTTTGGAAGTGATCTTGTTATTGCAGTGAATCGCGCATGATGATACGGGTATATCTCGACCCTCTTCGGCATGTTACAAAACAAAATCTGATGTAAGTCGTGGAAGTTTGGAACAGCAAGGGCATGCACGTGTGCCCTCCAGTATCGCGACCGTGTGACGTTTCTCATCTACAAAGTGTGCCCTCCAGTATCGCGACCGTGTGACGTTTCTCATCTACAAAGTGTGCCCTCCAGTATCGCGACCGTGTGACGTTTCTCATCTACAAAGTGTGCCCTCCAATATCGCGACCGTGTGACGTTTCTCATCTACAAAGTGTGCCCTCCAGTATCGCGACCGTGTGACGTTTCTCATCTACAAAGTGTGCCCTCCAGTATCGCGACCGTGTGACGTTTCTCATCTACAAAGTGTGCCCTCCAATATCGCGACCGTGTGACGTTTCTCATCTACAAAGTGTGCCCTCCAAAAATCGCGACCGTGTGACGTTTCTCATCTACAAAGTGTGCCCTCCAGTATCGCGACCGTGTGACGTTTCTCATCTACAAAGTGTGCCCTCCAGTATCGCGACCGTGTGACGTTTCTCATCTACAAAGTGTGCCCTCCAGTATCGCGACCGTGTGACGTTTCTCATCTACAAAGTGTGCCCTCCAGTATCGCGACCGTGTGACATTTCTCATCTACAAAGTGTGTCCTCCAGTATCGCGACCGTGTGACGTTTCTCATCTACAAAGTGTGCCCTCCAGTATCGCGACCGTGTGACGTTTCTCATCTACAAAGTGTGCCCTCCAATATCGCGACCGTGTGACGTTTCTCATCTACAAAGTGTGCCCTCCAGTATCGCGACCGTGTGACGTTTCTCATCTACAAAGTGTGCCCTCCAGTATCGCGACCGTGTGACGTTTCTCATCTACAAAGTGTGCCCTCCAGTATCGCAACCGTGTGACGTTTCTCATCTACAAAGTGTGCCCTCCAGTATCGCGACCGTGTGACGTTTCTCATCTACAAAGTGTGCCCTCCAGTATCGCGACCGTGTGACGTTTCTCATCTACAAAGTGTGCCCTCCAGTATCGCGACCGTGTGACGTTTCTCATCTAAAAAGTGTGCCCTCCAGTATCGCGACCGTGTGACGTTTCTCATCTACAAAGTGTGCCCTCCAGTATCGCGACCGTGTGACGTTTCTCATCTACAAGGTGTGCCCTCCAATATCGCGACCGTGTGACGTTTCTCATCTACAAAGTGTGCCCTCCAGAATCGCGACCGTGTGACGTTTCTCATCTACAAAGTGTGCCCTCCAATATCGCGACCGTGTGACGTTTCTCATCTACAAAGTGTGCCCTCCAGTATCGCGACCGTGTGACGTTTCTCATCTACAAAGTGTGCCCTCCAGTATCGCGACCGTGTGACGTTTCTCATCTACAAAGTGTGCCCTCCAATATCGCGACCGTGTGACGTTTCTCATCTACAAAGTGTGCCCTCCAGTATCGCGACCGTGTGACGTTTCTCATCTACAAAGTGTGTCCTCCAGTATCGCGACCGTGTGACGTTTCTCATCTACAAAGTGTGTCCTCCAGTATCGCGACCGTGTGACGTTTCTCATCTACAAAGTGTGCCCTCCAGTATCGCGACCGTGTGACGTTTCTCATCTACAAAGTGTGCCCTCCAGAATCGCGACCGTGTGACGTTTCTCATCTACAAAGTGTGCCCTCCAATATCGCGACCGTGTGACGTTTCTCATCTACAAAGTGTGCCCTCCAGTATCGCGACCGTGTGACGTTTCTCATCTACAAAGTGTGCCCTCCAGTATCGCGACCGTGTGACGTTTCTCATCTACAAAGTGTGCCCTCCAATATCGCGACCGTGTGACGTTTCTCATCTACAAAGTGTGTCCTCCAGTATCGCGACCGTGTGACGTTTCTCATCTACAAAGTGTGCCCTCCAGTATCGCGACCGTGTGACGTTTCTCATCTACAAAGTGTGCCCTCCAGTATCGCGACCGTGTGACGTTTCTCATCTACAAAGTGTGCCCTCCAGTATCGCGACCGTGTGACGTTTCTCATCTACAAAGTGTGCCCTCCAGTATCGCGACCGTGTGACGTTTCTCATCTACAAAGTGTGCCCTCCAGTATCGCGACCGTGTGACGTTTCTCATCTACAAAGTGTGCCCTCCAGTATCGCGACCGTGTGACGTTTCTCATCTACAAAGTGTGCCCTCCAATATCGCGACCGTGTGACGTTTCTCATCTACAAAGTGTATCCTCCAGTATCGCGACCGTGTGACGTTTCTCATCTACAAAGTGTGCCCTCCAATATCGCGACCGTGTGACGTTTCTCATCTACAAAGTGTGCCCTCCAGTATCGCGACCGTGTGACGTTTCTCATCTACAAAGTGTGCCCTCCAGTATCGCGACCGTGTGACGTTTCTCATCTACAAAGTGTGCCCTCCAGTATCGCGACCGTGTGACGTTTCTCATCTACAAAGTGTGCCCTCCAGTATCGCGACCGTGTGACGTTTCTCATCTACAAAGTGTGCCCTCCAGTATCGCGACCGTGTGACGTTTCTGATCTACAAAGTGTGCCCTCCAGTATCGCGACCGTGTGACGTTTCTCATCTACAAAGTGTGCCCTCCAATATCGCGACCGTGTGACGTTTCTCATCTACAAAGTGTATCCTCCAGTATCGCGACCGTGTGACGTTTCTCATCTACAAAGTGTGCCCTCCAATATCGCGACCGTGTGACGTTTCTCATCTACAAAGTGTGCCCTCCAGTATCGCGACCGTGTGACGTTTCTCATCTACAAAGTGTGCCCTCCAGTATCGCGACCGTGTGACGTTTCTCATCTACAAAGTGTGTCCTCCAGTATCGCGACCGTGTGACGTTTCTCATCTACAAAGTGTGCCCTCCAGTATCGCGACCGTGTGACGTTTCTCATCTACAAAGTGTGCATTTCCCATTCTGGTGTGTACCCATGTGACGTTTCTGATCTACAAAGTGTGCATCTCCCATTCTGGTGTGTACCCATGTGACGTTTCTCATCTACAAAGTGTGCATCTCCCATTCTGGTGTGTACCCATGTGACGTTTCTCATCTACAAAGTGTGCATTTCCCATTCTGGTGTGTACCCATGTGACGTTTCTGATCTACAAAGTGTGCATCTCCCATTCTGGTGTGTACCCATGTGACGTTTCTGATCTACAAAGTGTGCATCTCCCATTCTGGTGTGTACCCATGTGACGTTTCTGATCTACAAAGTGTGCATCTCCCATTCTGGTGTGTACCCATGTGATGTTTCTGATCAACAAAGTGTGCATCTCTAATTCTTGTGTGTGCTCATCACACTCGCCGACCCTCAGTACGGAGTGCAATCTGAAGGACACAATTGTTACCCAACAGCCGTACAGAGCATGGGTTGACTAGATTACAGACGTACCCCGACAGCGTACATGGGATGTTGCGCCTAATGACAGTCACCGGTTTGTCTGGTTCAGACAGTTATTATAGTATTACTGAACACCGCCATTTAACTGGAGTAGCTTTCAGCAACAAAATTTAAACATCATTTAGTTTTTTAATTTTTTTTTTTAAGTCACACCCGCACTCAGCTATCAGTAATTCTTATCATGAGCATGATATTTACAGTTGGGATATGATGGTACTCATCACCCCAGCAATACTGACCACCCTGTGTACCCGAACGACAGATGGGTTGGTAGAGATCAATTGTAACGATTTTCACAAGCCATTTTTTTCTAGTAAGCATTATTGTGCACGCGTTAATGAGTTTTATGAAGATTAGTCATGTTTAGTTACAGCGTGTTTCCCCTTGTTTCCTTGTGAAATTGCAACTGTTCAAAGATGGAACGCTTTCCGGAAAATGTAGTGACGGGTATGGCTTTACGCCACTTTTAGCAATATTTTGGCAATACCACGGCGGGGGGCATAAGAAATGGGCTTCACACAATGTACACAAAGTGGGGAATCGAACCCGCGACTTCGGCGTGACAAGCGAACGCTTTAACCACAAAGCTATCCCGCCGCAAAGGAAAATGTAGTGTTATAATTTAGTAAAAGTGTGAAACGACGACGATGGTTTTCGGGTGCGTTGTGTGTCTGTCTCGCAATCCCTTAGCCATAAGAGTTTGGGTTCTACCTAGCCATCCAGTCATGTCAAATGTCTAAATGAAGCAAGACACAATTTCACACAGGTTTCAAATATCCTATTGCACCATGGTTCCTTTCCAGTTTTAATGGAGTGGTTTTGTTACCATCAGAACGCTTAATCGTTGTGATTTCTGTAGTGTAAGGATAGAAAGTTGCGATGACGAATGATAAATAAAAGTTATGTAGAGAAGACGACTTTGGTAGGCGCAGAGGGAGGGTAAAGGTGGAGGGAGGTAATGGACGGGAGCAACTGCAAAGAAACTGGAATGTAGTGCAACTGTTGGGGTAGGGAGAGAAGGGATGGGGTATAGTTCGAGGATTGGCTGTAGTGTGCGAAAGGTGAGGGTAGAGAGTGAGGGGTGGGGTAAAGAGCGAGAGATGGGGTAGAGATGGATGCAGAGGATGACTGACAGTAGCAAGTGCTGGACCCTTGAAATACTGAAGGAGATAGATGAGAGATGAGGTAAGGATGTTGACGAGATGAAGCTTCCATAGATAGACGCTGGTGCTAATGGTCTAAACAATAACTTATCCCTGCACCATGTATACCATGATCTATACCTGTGAGAAAAAACACAACTCACACTTAGGCAACATGGAATCCAAATATCTAGCAATGACTGCTGTGATATATAAAACGTGAGAATAAATATGATACAATAAATGCACACAGATATCTTGTCTTGTTGTAAAGCATAATTTTATTAAAAGTCGACTACATTGTAGAATAAAATATATGAATCATTTTGACTACAGTATTCCGAACACCGATATTATGAGCGAGATGGTGGGAGAGTAGCTTCATGTGCGTTCGTTTCACTAGAACTGATACTACGGTGATAGTTACTAGTCTATCCAAGGGAGATCACCCTGATCATACCGTGCAGCTATCTCCACTATTTTCATATTCGGAAAGAAGTTCCAAAACAGACGGGTGAAAAAAGTATCTTAAATATATTTCCATCGTGCATATGATATAATATATTTCCACCTATTTTCGTCATTTGTAGTATGATTGACACAATTTAACTTGACAATTTATGCAGCAAAAGCGTACTAAACGGGCGAGTATCTTCGGAGACGTTTGTGAGTACCTTCGATACTTAGCAGATCCGCGACAAGACTTATTTTACTCCAAATGATGTAATGGCGTCCCTCCTTGCGCAGGTAAAATTAGCAACAAGCACGCAAAATTGAAAACCTTTCTGACTTTATTTAATGTCTTTTCTATCAATGATGCTCTGATGTAGCAAATATACACAGTTAACAGTGACGGACGTTGTATTTCAGAGTTAATTTGTGAACGATACACAGATTATTGTGGCACCAAAGACTGAGTACTGCTATTCAAATTAACTAGTCTTGTATTTCGAGTTAATCTATGAACTACATGAACTTAAGCTATCGATCGATCCTCATTCTGTTGATCTCTGGATTGTCTGGTCCAGACTCGATCATTTACAGACCGCCGCAATATATAGGGATATTACTGAGTGCGGCGTAAAACTAAACTCACTCACTCACTCCAAAGAGTGAGTGGGCGAATACGTTACATGTGCCGTGTTTGTGATCCATAGTGCAATGGGACGATAGGACGTCAAACGTTATACAAAGTGAAATCACTGATAGTAACTCAATGGTGAGGATACACATAGGTTTAATATGTTAGCACAGCGACTCCCTAGATAAGTATAGAATCAGTCAATCCTCAGTGATGTCAAAATAATAAAAAATCAATGACATTCAATCTAGACTCAATCTCAACTCACTGCAGGATTGGTGAACCTATGAAGGTTTCTGAAATGCAATGTATGTGTGTGAGCGTGCGTGCGTGCGTTTTATGTATTTCATGTATGTAGATATGTATGTGGTTTCTGGCTCGTCCAAGGGACGAAACGCTGTACAAATGTTGAGGGATCTAAAAACTCCGGTCGTTTTTATTTTAAAAGAAGGTTTAGAAAAACAAGGTTTAATGTGCAGTGAATGTTCAAAGCAGATCATCGCTTCTTCAATTGCACCAATTAATTTTACACCATGAGAACATGAAATGTCACGAACGGAATGAAAGGTCCACCTTGAAACAAATATTCACGGTCTTTGAACATGTTTTTATTCACATCGTAATCAACACGTCTTGCTATCATTGGTACATCTTGTTCCCCGTTTAATTACTTCCATATGGTTTTAAAAACATTACAATGTGAACCAAAATTGCATCTGACACTGGACATAAGAACCGCTTCTGAAAGCGATCTGAATAAAACCTTATGTAAACAGTGTTTAATTAACGTGACATAAATCAGGAACTATCTTTGATATTTTTTCCCTGCAACAAGAGAAGCCATTTATCCAGATCTCCCCAACTCTCCTTGAGACATTCAGCTTATATACGAGCAACCACTTTGAGAAAAGTAAGATTTTACCATCGTTCTGCTCTCCCCTCTAACGCCTATTAGCTAGCTGCAGTTTCTTTACATTCCATTATCGACGTGTGTGGCCCTTCGCCATGAAACAGGGAGAATAAGTCAGAGATTTACTACTCGAAACATTCTTCAAGTAAGACACTTCCAAGTTGGACCCCTCCCTGACCAATGATCGCGGTTGTGTGATTATTTCAATAATTCAAAGAGAAAGACGAGATGTTCGGATCAGCTTTGGTACGCGCGTTGCTGGCTTCTATTCGAGCTTCCAAGGTAAACAAACTCAGCAATAATGAAAATTGGTGTGGCACCATAGCCGCACTTAAAACTCAGACCTTGATCGCTTGCACCCGTGTTTGAACAACAGATCATTGGCGGTAATAGACGCCACGTGGATGTAACGTCAATGATCCATCTCTCTGCTAGTTGTCATCGGTCTGGTTTCCTCGTCAGATTTACACCATATTCCTCCGTTGATTTTATGATGTCGTGAAATGGTGAAATGTATTTGTACAGAACAGTTTTATACGACGTATGACTATTATGAGTTTGACGTCGACGTTTGACGTGATAAGGTGCGCATGCGCAGACATGTAAGTCGTTCCACCCTATCCAAATAACCTTTGAAGGATGAACGAGCTGATGACATGTCTCAGACTCCTGTTCTTTGACAATTTCCGTCCTCATGTCATGACCAGCCGACCCGTGGTATCTTCAATGGCCGGAGCACCGATGTCCGTCATCAGTGAGGGGCAGCCCAGGCGGACAGACGAGGGTGAGACGCTGCAGATGCGGGAGTGGTGACGACGACATACTCCATCTGGCTGGCAACATCGTAAACAACAGCTGAAGCCCACAGATGTGCTTATAGCGAGGGATACACGGTCATGTGCAGCGCTAATGATGTTTGAATGTGATATGGTATTTACACTACTGGAGACGATATCGCCGAGGAAGGCTTTTCCGTTTAATCAGCTTTATATAATGTGATGCATGTTCTTTTATATTTCCCGCAGTGAGGTAATTACTGTGAGTTCTACATATGGTCAGTCACGGATTTTTAGTAAGATGTACTTTTGTGTGTTCTTATGTCAACTCTGTTAAGCTGCCAAATTCCAACGATTCGGATCCGAATTCATTCTGAATAAGCAAATTGCAGTAGACACTGACAGCAGGTTTGGTCTGAAACAGATAAAACGTTTATCCCATCATCCGCACGACTGTAATGGGGGACGTCTAAACAACTTTCACAGAACCTCTAAATAGCCTCCATTGAACGCCCACACAACCCCCATAGACCCCTAAAAGCCTCTGCATAACCCATACACAACCTCCATATAACCCCTACTTACCCCGGGTTCAGATTCGATTATTATAGCTGGACTATTTCTGAGTACAGCGTTAAATATAACAAACAAACCACAAACTTCCACAGAACTGCTCCAATACCTTTACCTCTATCTACCCACAACCAGTGATCCTCACAATGAAACATAACTGCGAAATCTAACTATTCGAGCAAGATTTGTCTAAAATAATGCTTGAACAGTCTGGCTCGTTGACTCGAGTGGTGCATTTGGTCACGTCGAAATTTCGTAAACTGTTGCTCATGATGTCAATCACCGGTGTCCTGACGCTACTGTTTCCAGACCTTTGCCATGTAGCTGGAATATGTCTATTTTCGAGAACAAACCAACAGAGGAACATTTAAGGATGAGAATTAAATATTTCCGTGGTTGTGGACACTGACATGGAATTCATAATGCCAAGGAATTTGCAATGAGCATGCGCCATATCTGTTAACTGTATAAACTGGAAACAGCAGATGTGAGGGTGATGACATTTCAGTACATGATATCTCATTGAAAGTCGTTTGGATCGTAGAAAACAATGCCATGACTCGTTACTTTAATACGATAAGCATGTGCCACAGGAAGCTAAACCAGTAACACTTTAGTAAGTCTGTTACGTTTTTCGACTGTGATATGTTTATCATACACGTTCAATAACCAACGTGGGTGGTGCCCAGGTGTAAGGGAAAAAACCAACCATGATTGATCACTTGCGTCAAGGACGCCTTGTCACCGTTATGCCTTCCTGCAGGTAATAATTGTTTCGTCATCCCAGATGCGTTTTCAGTTTCGTAATCTTGTATTGATTGTCTTTGATTTTTAAATCCTAAATGAGATTTCATCACCCTGGTTTCGGGTAAATGCATCATTTGCACGTGCAGTATGACAGGTAAGCTCTTAACGCGGAATACCAGTGTATGCTCCAGTATCTGACACCTACAAAACACGAGGCCCACGCAGCAATAACCAAACACAAATGTAACTGAAAAGATGCCACAAAGACCCCAAAGACCCCGGTTGTTTAATTATTTTCAATTGTGAGTGGTTTGCCTTTATCTTATGCAAAATAATAAATGACCATAGTAATCATAAATGATCACAGCAAGTTTAGAACCGACGACAGTTAGATCCTCAACGCCGATTGTCCACTTACGTAACTGCAAGTATACAGTTCATCGAAGTATTGCGTGCGCTTTGCAGGTCCGGACCCTGGACCCTGGACCCTGGACCCTGGAACAGCTGGGACGCTCTAGAACCTACTGGTCATGAACGACATAAATACTCTTTTTGATGAATACATTTCATAATCATTATTTGTCACGTACAATTCAAATGGAAAAAAACATACTCATGGAAATAAATATGGGACATATGAAAGTACAAGCCTTCCGTTTTTTTCAGGTTTCTTCACAAGGTATGTATTAAGCTGTGAATGAAATTCTGGAAGTGCATAAACACATGTACTTTCACGTGTTCCCTTATGTGTTTCTATGAGTATATATACAAAAGGGAAATAGGTGACAAGACATTTTTTGTAAGTATGGTTTAATGCACTGAGAACAATATTTCATAAAAAATCAAGATTTGTCAGCTTAACTAAGGATGAAAGCCTGAAGTGACCTAGAAGTAAGAGCGCCGTTTTACTAATTGCTTACTTCTATATTTACTCTGCCTTTACGGAATTTTATCAGTTTTGTCTAAAGTACTTACGTCAGAAATTTGTGCCCATCACTACATAGTATATCTTTGCAATAATATTGATCTCCCTGGTGTGCAATCTATCGATTTCACATCTGCATTGTTGGTATATAAACTTCATCGAGAGTAGGTCACTGAGTCAGATATATTGTATTAAAACTCATACATATTTTCGGATACATTCGGATAGATGCTAACACAAAAACATGCACATAAATGATTATTGATGTTAAAAACACACGGTGCGTGTGGGAACTGTGGGAAATGTAGAAACATATTAAGTTATCATCAATATTTACATCTCACGAAATGACTATGGTTATATTATGGACTTATGTAAATTAATTCACTAGAATCATTTTGAAATATTAATAAATTAAAATCTTCGTCAGCATTTAAGAATTATTTGAGAATTATTAATGACAGCAAGAAAGCAATTCAACTGTGTACATAGCCGTGTGCCGCTCACAGCATAATAATAAATGTGCTTATTAATTATAATTCACCATCAGCATTTTTCTTCTATATTTATAAAATTCCACGTATATTTGATATTGTTTCCTATGACACTTGATCCACTTCATACGTCGCGACATAAAAATCCATGGACATACATAAATAATTGTGCCCGCGTTAGTCTTTTGGACTGTCTCTAATCTCTCCCAGCAAAACATCAACCTCCTTCTCATGTGCCTTACCATTTAACATTTCATCGGAGGCACATTTTTGAATATTGAGTGCACACGTGCACATCAGAATCGAGTGCACATCCTCAAATAGGCCCTGCGTTCCCACATGGTACCCCCAGGGCTCATTATAACCCCCTCCCTCCCCTTCCCCAGCCACACAACGGCAGGTAATGCCCCCCAGATGGAGGCACCAGAATGCGGAGGATGATAACAGGCCCTGGCATAGGCTGAATACTGAGTCTGGAGGCGATATGAAATAATATTTAACATCCAGCAAATGTACCCACTACTATGTGAGAGGAATCAGTGGCTGGGCTGGAGATATGGCAATGATTTGCATTGAAATTTCTCGTGTTTACTTACGAATCAGTCTCGGGCAATATTTTGATAATACAGTATCTCCCCTAGGGGAGGGACTACTATGGCGTTTACTACTGGTTTTCACTTATGGAATGCATAGATATTGACACATAGCATCGACTTTGTATCAATACAAATAATTGGTATTTTATAAGGAAATATATAATCTGGTAATGCCAATTTCATTGCAGGGTGGGTACGCTGAGAAATATTAGAATTTGACAAGTTGTGTTTGTAGTGTATTGTTCGTTCTTAATAACGATAAACTAATATAACATCATTTTTGTTGAGAGATATTTATTTTATAAATTTGTAACATTAAAACAGAACGCTTGAGCAGCGGAACAACGCGGGGAGAAGGGAACACAAACGGTATTATCGCTTCTTCAGTACGGAAATTGATATAAACGAAAGATATAGAAGAAACAAACACAAAAATCACCAAAACACGTAGTTGCGTTGTTAATCGCGTAGGGCTTGAATAACCAATAGACTCATTCAAATGAATGTTCAATTCACAAAACGCTAAAGGATTCATTCATTCATTCATTCATTCATTCATTCATTCATAACGGGAACGACATTACCAAGACCAACTTACTGGTGGTATTTTAATTCCAACATATTGTCAATTCATTAATGGCTGTCCCATGCGCAGTATATAGATATATTTGCTTGTGCTTCAACAGCTAACTGTAGTAATATTCTAAGCATTCGATCAGATACACATCGCTGCCGCAAATGCATAAAAATTTGAAAAACGTCCACCAGCCCAACGGATGCGCTTAACTTGAATATTATTTCTCACGTCTTTATCTTCATTTTGTATATTTCATACCGAATATCCATTTCTTTAAAAAAGATAACGTTATTTTGGCTAATATAGATTTATTAACAACTGAACACACAAATCTACATGTAAAATTATATTCAATGTCTCTGCGCTGTTTTACCAACCTTCGAATTGTGTTTACAGAAAAACAAGAGATCCGTTTAGTGGCACTGCGAAAACAGAAACCATTCACCTCAAATGATAAAAAACCTGAAAAAATAACAGAAAAAATTATAACACATCTTAGGCAGAGAATGAAATTGACAATTTAAATAATATGAAGTTTAAATATTTGAAAAGTGGAAAATTCGAAAAAATTAAAAATAAAATTTGTCTTGTATTAATTTACACCATTGTACTGAACGCTACTTGAAAGGAGAAGAACCTTGACCATGTTTAAACATGCCACATGATGCCTTGGTAATTGCTGTGGTCATCGTCCAGTGACAGTCCCAGATTGACCACACTAGTACTGAAAGGTATTCATGGAAAGTGAAAACATTAAAGACGTAAGAAGAGTTAAAATCGACGTATTCCGTTTGAAATTCAAAAAAGTTGCCCGGTCGTCAGTCCTGTTGACCATGTGTGTACGTCGTACCTAACAGTACAAACATTTCCCACATTGCGGTATTTAACCCCATAAATCACCCCACCCACTCCTCCCTCAAAGCCCGCGTTACCGTCAGAGATCACAGACCCTGACACCCCTAACCTGTCAGAACCTGATGTGTAAGCAATGTGAGACAAACCAGTCATCTGACCGACTCCCAAGTTAACCGTTGACGGAGGGGGCTGAAGTCTCCCTCACACACACAGCCGTAAGTAAACATTGTCACTCCACCAAAGAAATAAATCTGAGACCAACTCAAGCAAAACGAGCTGTTAAAATCATTAACATACTTGCCCGCCCCATGCACAGGCACCGGAGCAAAACGTAATGAAGCCATGGGCAATTGCACTTGTATGATTAAAACATTTTTTGAGACTTTGTGATTGGGCGGTTGCAGTAGTTGCGGGATTTACAAGGGCACGTCAGGGCTGTCGGAGTCTCACACGTCGGCTTGCAGTGGGTGAAGTTGTCAATATTTACATTAGGTTTAAAACTGAAAAGAACATAGATGTGAAACCAGTGGGCATGACATCAACGCCGAGATATGGTCGTGCGCGTGATTTTAATAAACATTCACTCATTTTATGAGTGATAACGAAACTAATTTGCACAGTGTGTTTGTTTTGAATTATGCATCATGTTTATATTTCATTGAAATCATTTCTGTGAACTAGCTGTAGTTTTCATTTACAAATTACACAGGCGAAGCAATGTCCAGTTAACTACTGAACAGAGAGAGTTCCTTCTTTCACTCGGGACCAGGTAGGAAGAAACGCACGTGGGGGCAAGTTGCTAAATTCAAGACTTCATAAATAGCATTTAGAATTTTAGTTACTTTTGCCAAAGTAAATTGAAAAGTTATATCATACAATATGCCTTTAAACTAATATGTACGGAAGAAAGAGTTGTAATTGTTCGAATGGTTGAAAATTCCTAATTAAGCAGGTATATTCGAATATTTAGCATAAATTAGATTTATGTTCCGATTTTTAACAAAACCAACAAACGACTTTCTGTTACAACAATAAATCTGTTCTACACGAAGATTCACCTGCACTTTTCCGACTTTATCATGATATATTATGAATCACGATCGATTACCTGGTGTTCGCAGAAATGTCAGGTGTGTTGCTTCACCGCTGGCAGGTGTCGAAAACACACGCAACGGCGAGTGAACTGTTCACATCGGAATCATACGGTTCAAGACAAAATAGAGGACAGCATGGGATATCATTATTGTTACAGATGTGCAACATTTGGAAATGTCCTCCAGTTGCCCACTATGAAAACTTATGAAAAATGTACTGCCGCATTCGCTGAGAATGTTATGATACTGATCGGGGAAAGTTTGAGCAAGATTCCTAGTTTTCATTCCCACCAAACGGAATTTGTTTCTCGTGATGGGCGAACGAGTGAATTTAGTTTTACGTCGCTTCCAACTCTATACGAGGACATTGAACCCTTGTGGGGAATCGTCCCTGGGTTTTGGGACTGACGATCGAAAACTTTGTAACCACTAGGCTACAGCACCGCCCGAAGACGGCCAGGACTGGGTATTAGTTTACACACTGACATGCTATATTTAAACGCTCTTTGAAATCTTCGAGGAAACAGTCTAAACTATAAACAACCAAAGAAAGGTTCTGCCAATATAGGTTCATCGTTATCGATATAATTCCGCATCATGTATACAGAAGGGTGTATAGCTCCTCCATACAGTCCACTATAGAGATACGGGTGTCGTGGTACCTTTATATATGTATATAGCTGAACAACACAGTCATACCATCAACTAAGTCTCCGGAATAATATTGTTTTGACAGGCATAAATTACTCTACTATAATGAAACGAGACACAGTGCTAACAGAATGAGTGAGTATGGTTTTACACCGCTTTTATCAATATTCTAGCAATATTACTGCGGGAGACACACAAGAAGTGGGATTCACACATTGCATCCATGTGGGGAATCGAACACAGGCGTACGCTTTGACTACTAACCTACCTCAGATGTTCGGTGCGAAAAGAAATTCAGCCGGGGAAAAATTAGTCTTGCTTTATTTAGGACTTTAGCATTACAAACACTGCTGGGTTGAACGAAATATAATTAAATGGTTACTTTTAATTGTACACTACAAAATAAGGTGAAACCCTGTAACGGAGCTACAGATAGCGTTTTGAGTGACTGAGTTATGTACTCGCTTGTGTTCATCTCAATCCTAATTTTCTTCTCAGGAACCAAATAAACTGTACCCACCTCACTCAAATTCACTGTCAGTTTCCTATTAATTGTTAACAGTATCATTAAATAATATGAATATATATATTACAATTATATATATTAAAAACATATGTTATAATTATACTTAAATCTTGGTTTACGCTTTAATTTTGTTATGTAGTTTTGATCTGTAATATGAGAAACCATAAGAAAGACTGCCAAGTTCATGTGGTGAAACCCTCAGTATACCTCACAGTAGGTTATTTTATCTATCCTCAGCAGCACCCAAGTTACGATTTGACATTTTTGTGTGTACGCATGTACTATTGAGTATATGCAATTGAAGCGTACTTGTACGCAACTAACTTATTAGAAATTGAGTTTTCACACTAATATTGGCATAAGTTATGCAGATGTACAGCGTATCTGTACCACTGCCGTAAGTCCTGATATCATGCGCCATAGTAGTTTAGCCAGGTTCAAAAGCCTTTAATAATTACAGGCACTTGGGGATAAATGTACTTTAAAACGACTTCTATATAATCGCACTCAAAAAGGAGTTTCCGGATTCAGGTCAAAACGTTTCTCATGTAATCTCCTATTGTATTTCGTTGCGAACGTTTTGCCATGCGTTTTCATGCTGAAACAATGACTTTATTTATTTGCCTTTGAAGACACGATTTGAAAATAAAAACGATTTTAGTCATAGCTTTTAAGTACACATGTATACAAAGTTTACACTTGGTGAACTTGAGGAACATACTTTTGTCATTCTCCGTCAAACGGCATCTCTTTATAATAGGGTGAGGCAAGTACTTGAGTGCAATTTCGTAATATGACGGATCCTATTATTTCGACGAATTAAACACGATGTCGTACACGCTATCAGACGCTACACCAAACACTTGTTGTCAAGACGAAAAAAGCCAGCAACTTCCGGGTTGGCAATGTTGTTCTCCTCTTTCCCTATCATCAAAGTGCTAGCTGGAGTGAAAGCGTTCAGAAGTGACAGTTGTAAGATTGACACAACCTTCTCGCACAAATTACCCCCTCCTTTGGGCGCGGCAAGATTCCGTGATCTAAAGTCAGCTTGATGCTGATGAATTTCATATAAATCTACCTCTGCGAGCTATTAGGCAGTTTTATCAAAATGCTATTGGCGATGCTGTGATAATACGGGCTCCAGTTTGGGGGCCATGACTCGAAGTCTGCCCATCAATCCGCCGTTTGTGGGTTGCCTTAGCGGTGAGTCGGTGCTCAATTATTGGTGGCAAGCGGTGCATCGTGGGTTGGAGCTGTTAACATACCTCGGTAATGGGGGACATGGACGCGTTATTCTTCCACAAGATGGGGGTGTATGGGTTCTCGCCTCTTCTCCCCACCTCTTATCTTCCCCGTGCCGTTTTCCGCCCCGGTGTCTTGAAATGCAAGAAGGAAGCCGCACGAATTCGGCGATTAACGCAGAGATTACTACGCGATAACAAATATCGCTCGCCATTTGATAGCCGATCTCGTGAATGCCCGAAGAAAAATAATTTGTAATGAACACATAAGAAGTTGGTCCCGTCTGCCTTATCATAATCGTCTGATTGGGACGTCTGTTTGTGATTTCCGGTAATGCGCGCGATGCTATCTGCTTAGCCGTTTACCGCGCGATAGGTTGTAGAACATGGCGGTAGACAAATTGTAATGAATTGAAGAACCATTAATCCCAGGACGGATTCTTGGCTTTCACTGTGCTAGTGGCAGCTGGCAAATTGTCTGACATGTTTGATTGCCAGCTACTGCCTGACGAGCATGGGAGGAATGCGAAAAGCGAGCGCCCCCTGTCGACGAGACTGTACAGGGGAATTAAACAGAAATAACATTGTCTTCACGTTATTGCAATGACAGAAATAACTGGAGCGTTAATTGCATTGCACATAGCTGAAGGTGCCAGAACTCGAACCGTGTTATCGCTGACAGGCTGTCGTCAGCTGGAACCACGGCACTATGGCAGCATTGTATTCCTCAACAGCTGGGAAGTCAATCCTTTAGCCAATGCCGGAGTCAATCTTTAACTAATATGGTCTCGTTGAGTGAGTGAGTGATTTGTGTTTATGCTGGTTTTTAGAAAATATTACATCTACGTCAAAATGCTTCTTTCACAAATCCAGCATATCCTTGTCAAGCGTGAGCAATGAGTTGCCACAGAGTGCAGAAACATTACGGATTTGACGTACCACAACCCAAACTTTTTAAGAAATCAACATTGGTTCTTACGTCCTGCTGTCATACATGCTGCCTGGTCAAAATAAGTACCCACCAAAATTTGATGGCGCATGAATATGAAAAAAGAAATCGTATTGTCTAGTAATGACGTCTTCAATACAGTTTTGTGTTGGACCTAAGTTTGGAGAGTTTCGGCGACTGTTTTGAACAGAACTGTTTGAAAATGTTTGTAATGTTACAGTCAGATTAATTTTGTAATGTGTACACATTGGTCGGGCTTCGAGTATCGGCTTAAGGACATGGTAAAACTATATGCACAGCCCATTCCATATGCATATGCGTATATTTGTCTGTCCGTGACAAACCATGTGGTTTACTTTGCGTTTCTACAGTTACTGGATATTGTGACTTACAGATTCTTACTGTACTTTACCGTGATAAGCGCGATTTTTACATGTAAATCTGTGATACGCTAGTTATCTTACTTTGTTGACAGATATATTTATCGTTTTAGTTCGTTCATATTAAAATAAAGCGTTTGTGGTCCCAACATAGCTGAAATACTGCCGACCTGACATTGAACTACAACTCACCCACTCAGTAATTACGTACCTTGATACGAAGCGAATATTTTTAAAAAGCGGCGTAAAATCTACTCCAGTCGCTCATGAACTTTTTACGCGAAGACATGTTTCAATTATGTTTCTTTCTTGCAAACGGAAACTTTGCAAGATGACACACCTAGGTATCGTGAGAAGTGTTGAGAGGTCCAAATTGTGAATTCTGTTACTCTCAATGTGATATTGTAGGCACGGTGTAGACATGGTGTGTTTCTCAATACGTATACTAAAAGTACCATTTCCTATGGCTTTGGAACGTTTCTGGGTCGGCCGAACAGCCAGCACCCTTCCCAACTGGCTGGTACTCGGTAGACAGGGAGTCGGGCATCACAACGTTTATGTCCATGATGGATCACGAGATGAAAGGGCCTATGGTCCTAATAGTATATTCATAATCTCGTTTCCTGTCCTTAACATTCTCGTTCGTACATTGTACGTATAATTAATAATTCCTCGCGATTTTTCAAACTGGCGTGGAATGGAGGGCATTATACATAGAAATATACCTAGTTTAGAACAGAAGGAGGTACGTATTTTTAATTTTTCCCCCTGAAATCATAGAAAGTCGACTCAAATTTCGGCATTGACCTCTCAATACTTTAGAAAGAGATGCGTTCATACTCTAGAACTAGCTATTTAGAATATTAATATTATAAACTCATAGGAAGTAAGCTTTAGCACGACAGATTTCCCGATGCTTTATCAAAAGACATTTATTTTCTTTCTAATTATTTGCGTGGTTTATTTCACGTGAATTTGCCTGACAAGGGAGGTGAAAAATAAACAACAAATATAATACCCTGTACCACAGGCTAGACACACTCAGTCAAACCTGAAGTATTACCTGCTACTAACAATAATCAGGCTAGACACACTCAGTCAAACCTGAAGTATTACCTGCTACTAATAATAATCAGGCTAGACACACTCAGTCAAACCTGAAGTATTACCTGCTACTAATAATAATCAGGCTAGACACACTCAGTCAAACCTGAAGTATTACCTGCTACAAATAATAAATAAATCAATTTCGCCAAGGGTAACTTGTAAAGTGATACAGTCTCATATTTTACAAATTTCCAAGATGGCGAAACATCATCATTACTGATAACAGCTTAATTTTGAGTGGCTGAGATGAGTACCTATATGACTATTTCATTAACCCCACACAAAGATCATGTCTGGAAAGTATACCTCTTTCAACTCATCTCAGTCAAATCTGACCAACCCCAGTGACATTCCGATCCCATGTCAAGAAAACCTTCCATAATTTTCGACAGCATTTTTTCATCCCGAGTCGTTTTTTCCTTGAATATAAAATATACGAGTGTTGTAGTGTGAGATACGTGACGCTTGATAACATTCGTCCTCTTCATCATCACCTTCCAAGATGGCGCAGATTGCATCATGCCATATGTCCAGTTTTATAAACAACCCGCGCTTTCATGTTGGCCACGTCCACGCGGCCCTCGGTGCTTTCAGCTTTCAACCAACGAGACTGTGGGAAATCTTTTCCAACATGCATTTGGTAATGGCGTTATCAGCCCTTGGGGTGGACCTGTATTGATGTTGACAAATTGGTGCAGAGATAGGTGTTGGGGATAATTGAGTTGTCATTAGCTGGTGTGTCGGACTGTCAGATTGGAAAACAACAAACAACGACTTATAGATCTGTATAGAGCATTTTTTTTTGTATAAAGAACAGGATGTGCCGAGTAAGTCAGTCATCGGAACGGATCAAGCACTCTGTGTAGAAGCAGACTTTACCTAAAACGATTAGTCTCTTGCCGAGGATTGGCAGTGCATATCTTACACTTTCTTTGCAGTATAAATACTATTATCGGGGAAACTATTTCTCGTGTGCCACGTGATATAATTGTTATTATCGTGATTGTTATCAAAGATTTATAAGTGTTTTTGTCAGTGTTACCGTTTTGTGTAATTTTTACCGTTACGTGAAATCCAAATAATCAGTCCTTTAAATAAACTTTTATCTGCAGAACATGAGTCATTCGTCCAGACTGTGTACCTTGATTTCTTGAAGAAGTATCCGGTGGTCATTGATTCAAGAAAGAAACATAGACAGTTCCTGAGCCAGTTCCACTGTAAACATAAAATGTCCACACAAGAGAATACTCCCTCTCTCTTTCCAGCCGCAAAACGCAAAGTGTTTCGAATGAAACTGATTCGAATCAGCATCAGATCCCAGAAAGGCTACGATGACACCAGTAAGTAACGAGGTAAGAAAGGAACAGATTTAAGTTCACTGATATCAAAAAGAGAAGTGAAACCCACGGGCTCAGGTTTCTTTTTTTCATACTGTGGATCATTATCAGGCATACTGATACCCCCTGGACTCCCACCGTGTTGTATTTGGTCCTGGAACTCCTCCGATTGTCCTTAAAATCGACTAAATTGGATCGAGAGGTCTGGTTGGGTGTGTGGAATCTCATCTTACCCATGCGAGTGGAGCGTGGCGTATAACTAACTATTGATTTGTTTCAAGATAAGATAAGATATTCATTGCATAGCATTCCAGTAAGGAACAGTGGCAATATTCTAAAAACTTTAAACATAAAAGGTACAGAGATGTAGAAATACACCTAGATGATCCTTATCATAACAAGGGCGGATTTGTCTTACAATGCGTTTGGATATATCTGAAATAATCTGATTACGACATCAAACAACAATCATAATGCGTTTCTTACACATCAGTTTGATCATCTGAACAATGTTACATATATCCTGGGCAAGATTACGAAAACTACCATTTAAGCGCTCGCTGTAACGCCGAAATACTATGCCCCATTACCATACCCCCTTCTCCGCGATAACGCTGGATTAGGTCTGAAAGATGCTTACGACAGGACTACTGCCATTTATGAGAACTCCCAGTTGTCATACTCCCAGTTGTGAGACAGTGGAGTAGGTAATTAACAAAAAAACCCAACCCACCCCAAATCCCATAACCCCTGTGTGATAGTATGGAATAACCTTAGCTAAAAAATCACATATGGTGACATAGAGAACATACAGTCTATTGATACATATTAAGATATTAGGAAGTTTACAGAAATATAGGGAAATAAATTGATGTCTAATGGCTGGACAGTAGAATATAATGTTCATCGCAGACATATGGTGCATAAATCTGGCTGATTCCTTTTACATCTTTCAATGTCGTAACAACGTTTTGTTCCAATACGCAACCAGTAAGGTTCTAAAAAAGCAAATGATGCGATACGCTTTGGCACTTGATAACAATGGAAAACTAAAATCAATATTTGAAGAACATACAGTGGAAGCTGTCTAAACCGGCACTCACTGGGACTGAAGAAATAATCCGGTTTAGACAAGGCACCGGATTGTAGAGCTGATGACAAATCAACTCATGAATAGGACTTCATGCCAGTGTTGACAACTTGCCACATTGGACAGATGCCTTTTTTGAAAGCTTTCACTGTAAATTGTACATAACATTAGAAAAATGATATTCAGTTTGCCATTATAACATGACATTTTAGTCCAGTTTGATATAATTTTCATGTTTACGGATATATTGATGGGCTAAGTATTTCACCGTAAAAATCATTACATGTGATTACAATAACTTAAATATGATTATAAACTTTTGAGGACTCTTTTTGATCACCACGATATGGCAGCCTTTCAGAAAGTACGATGTCGTCCTTGCTACTCAGTATCTTCGGTAATCTGTTTCATTATTTCTGTATCCATCGGTGATAATTTGTTGGAAACAATAACTGCTCTTTGTCCTCTGTGTTAATTAACTCATCAATGAGCCAAGCCTCCTGTAGATATTCTACAGCAAATGGTGTGTCCCACTTTCAATGTAGTTATGTGGAAGCCCCAGGTCACTCAACCATAAACTAACGTGTCTCACAACTGGGAGTTCTCACAAATGGGAGCACACCATACAACTATACTAGAAGAGAAGAAAGAAAGAGCTTGTTAGGGTGTGAGCGTGGTTGGACGGTGTCCTCCTAATATGCTGTATGTTCTCTCTGTCACCATATGTGATATCTTAGAATGTTCACAAGTTCAGTTACACAGTTAAACCCTAATTAACTAAGGTTAATCCATCCTATCATACAGGGGAGTGTGGTGGGGTATTTTTGTGCATTACCTACTCCACAGTCTCACAAATGGGAGTAGACCAGTATAGTTCACATGATTATTTTGTATAAATAGGTACTGTAACTACTTTGATTAACGTGATCCTGATGACTGCAACCGGAAAACTGACACATGCGCCTGTCCAATATGATTCATAGCATTGCAGCTATATCGTGTAACAGCGGGTTAACGTGTGATGTGCGTTAATTTATGGTGTCAGATACACTGTATAGAAAATCGAAAGGTTTCAGCACTTCGCGATGTTATACAAGGATTAAAATTTGGGGATGGGGGTGGAAATTGTACATTCCAAGTATAATCCCACAGCTCACATTAATCTATTAGATTATGTTCGTCGTCAAACAGTTAATGATTACTGCAACATATAGTTTGTCATACAGACCCTGAAACAAATATATCCAAGAAAATGTAAATGAGATTTGGTGTTAGAGACTAGTTGTTAGTGTAGCTGTGGATGTGGCTGGTTAACGTTGAGAGGTAAATTGTAAATATTGTATTTAGTACATAAAACCTACATGTATTACTATCTGTAGTTTTCAATGTCACGTGTATATAACAGTACAAGCATATTATCACAAGACACAAAAAAGGGAGCGATTGTGTCAGCATTATTCTTTGAAACGCTCGAACCGTGAAGATCCGGAGTAGAATAGGGATGCCACAACCAATGCTTGCCATAAAGGGCAACTATGCTTGTAAGAGGCGACAAACGGGAGCGGGTGGTCAGACTTGTGGCGTAAAACTAAAATCACTCACTCACTTACTCATTGAAACGCTCCAAAACTGTCTGTTCTGTGACACTGACCGAGATCTAATTTCATGGGATCGACGTAAGAATATCCCTCAGTTGCCTGTTACAGGTTCACTCAACATTAATAGTAAAAACATTAACCAATGTTGGCTCCCGTACCAGCCTATATGACAGCAGCTGTCCCAGTAATCGCATTCTGATAAACAAATGTACTGATTTAACGATTATGCAGATTAAAAGACGTCCGGATAAAGAAATTTCGGATGAACAGATGCATGAATTAACAAACGGTACGGATGGAATGCCCTGTAGGTGACCACTGACCCCAGGTGTCTTTGTCCTGAATGAAAGTTATTTTATGCCCTAACTCTGATTCATACTGGTATTGTCACGGTAAAATAAAGAGCAAAATAAATTCTGTTGGTGTTTTCAAATCTTTGACTTACAGTTTACGATATCTTTAGTAAGCGATCACAAATATGAACGTACTGGCGTTTCATCTGAAAAATACACCAACATGGTTTCATTGTACATTGTAATTGTATTTAAAACGCACCAAACCAAAATGACCAGTATAACACATACGTGCTCATGAGTATCGAAGACGTCCTATGTTTACATTTATCGGAGTCTTACATTTTGAACATGGGTCATCCAACTGCAGATTTCTCACCCAAGTCTTCTCTGAACCAATGCGTTTTTGCACAAAATTTCTCGGCCTCAGGCTACTTTCACAAACTGCAGCAGGGATGAGTAATGGTTGGACGGCTGAAGATTAACCCCAGGATAAGGACTTTCGTCATCCATGCCAGCGGTACCTGCTGGCAAGTAGGGGAAAATATAGAGCAATGGTCACGCGTGACGTAACGTTTGCCTACACCTTCTCCTCAACTTTCATCATAACGAATCTTTATGATTTCATATGCGCTATCCAGTTCATAAACGGCTGTATTACAGTTGTGAAGAGATACTGAACGAAATAAGGCAGAACTGATAGTCAACTCACATTCATATAAACACTGAATGTCGCAGCCGCTCCTTAATTAGACAAACTGGCAGGCATATTGTCACTGGCTTCTACAACACAACACAAAGTAACGAAAACACTGTTCAATAAGAACGATATATTTTTCCCGTTTCGGTTTAATTGTTACAAGGAACAGAGAACCGCCACTTCCAGTAGCACAAGTAACAGTGAACCGTGACTGCTAGCGTTCGAAATAATAGAGAATCGTCACCTCTGTTGCTGCAGGTAACAGGGAACCTTGACTTTCATTGCTACAAGTAACAGAGAACCGTATCTGCCACTGCTCCAAGTAACACAGAACCGCTACTGCCAGTGTTTGAAATAATAAAAAATCGTCACCTCTATTGCTACGGCTAACAGAGAATCGTCACTGCCATTGTTACAAGTAACAGAGAACCGTCACTGCAATTATTGCGAGTAACAGAAAATCAGATAATGATGCGATACAAATCGTTCACGCCCCATCAGTTTACATGGGAATTAACTGATTCAGGATTTAGTAATTATCTGATCAGAAATGGCGATGACAATCACGCCTTCACTTGTCAAGTGGGAAACATCTGAGCGGCATCCTATTTATTCAAACTCAAAACTCGGCCACTTGAGAATTGTCTCAACTGTTAGCATTTCCACGTGGGTGTGTTATTTCGTGGCAAGCATTGTAACGCTAACATGCACCTATATATTACTGAAACATGTACTGGCGTTCAATAAAGTCTGAAATTCATACCAACAAAGCATACATGCTGTCAGCTTCCTCCAATCGGACCGTTAAACGGTGTAACTCTAGGCCCGTATGTCGGGGAGGAAAATACTCATTGTTGTATCCCGCGGATACAGAATATTATATCTCATCCAGCATAAAGTGTAAGTGCAAAGAGCCGAGTGTGTGTGTAGGACTATCAGCTACAGCAATGTGGGGGAGGACTGTCAGACTCAAAGGCACCATTCACATCATCCTGGAGCTACATTCATCTCTACATCTCCACAATGGGGGATCGTTTTCTCCCTCTCCTATCATCTCAGACTTACTTATAAAATATCCTCCTACATGAGATGTGTAAAGCTGAAGTGCATAGTCTGTGAGGTAGGTCCGAGCGCCGGGGGTATCCCTGCCCATCGCCCACAGGGCCGGGAGACCCCCATAACTGCCAGATTGGGGGGCCAGACACGCTGCATTAACTGCGTGTACTCTGTGTTTATTCTATGACATGTGTTTCTAAGATGTCCCCCGGCAAGCAATTGTTAGTTAAATCTGGGAATCAAGTGAAGATATAACCATCGCAAACCATTTGCCAGACACAGACACATTTGGGAACAGATAATGTCATTTAGTTTATTGTTCTTTCTAACTGGTCTCAGAGAGCGGTCTCATTAACAAGGAAAACCGTTTAATCCGGACGATACTGTTCTGAGTGGAATCAAAGTGAAGATATCTGTTGTATGGCACTCCGTGCCGATACAGTGGCAGTATTTCATGAAGTACATATATATGCACAATAAGTACAGAAAGCAACAGTTACCTTCCACAATACAGCTTTATTATATAAGTCATAATATAATAGCATAGAAATGATGTGTACAACTGGCAAACCGTGGTAATGTTGCACATTCAAACATATATTTTCAATATTAAACATCCTACCAATGATATATATATGTCTTTTGTTACACACATATTGCAAACACTATTCGTCCATAAGCCAGTTTGTCAGATTAGCGCGATCCAGGCCGATATGGTTTCAATGTTTTGTGAAAAATAGATTTTGTTTCCACTTATCGGCACAAACAAATCTGACTTTTCGTAACTGGGATTAGTCCGAAACACTTTGCACTGACACGCGTTGTTAAAGCTATTGGAGCGTCGATAAAGCATATCATTCCAGCTTCGAGAACACTCACATCACATGTTGTTGACAGAGATTGTCTGACTTGATATCAAATATCAGCAACTGGCCACCCATACAGAACCAGACCGTAAAGTAACGTTGACTGCAATTTGCATGGTTCAAGTTATGTTGTTTAGCGGAATTTGAAACCCGAAAGGTATCTGAAATTGTTACGGCGTTCACATACTTTTTAGTTGATAAAGTTTTTTGATCAACTTGTTCATTTGAATATGCTGAGCTCTTGGTTAGGAAAGTTCTCTGTTGTGGGCTTGTCTCGATACTCCGGTTGGTTCTAGGACGTTCACGTAGATGGCGGCATCCATATCCTTTGATGACGTAAATGCATTTTCAAATACAATCCCAAAAGATTTGTGACGCAGTGGAAATACGCATGACGAATACAACACTTTCGTTTTCGAAGGAACACTTCCCATAATCTGTGGGATGTTAATTACAGTTTGATACGTTTGAATGTACGGAGTCTATGTGTTCATGGAAATGGTTATGTGATACATTGATTCCGTATGTTTTAGGTTTGTTATGGGTGAGTTGCGGATTGATATGGTCCGTCACAGCGTTCAAAACAGCACAACAATCATGAAATTGTAAAGTCACGTACTGGACATTCGTGACACTGGATGGCGGACATGATTATGTGAGTGAGTGAGTGAGTGAGTGAGTGAGTGAGTTAATATTTAGTATTTAGCCACATCGTGACGAGAACAATTTGATTTTATATCAATGTCAAAATCAATGAAATAAAAACTGTTATCGAAGGACAGTATGACAGATATATAAATTTATAACAAGTACGCATTCGTATAAAATACACAGTACAAAACAAAAACAGATAAAAACGGACTATAGATAACCAATAACTGAGGGTAGATCAGTATACTAGGGTCTATGGGGGCGTAACGTGATTGTGTAGCTTCAGTCAAGACTTATGGGAACAATACCATGACTTCGGCTATTATATTCATGAACTCAAAAAGAACACATTTTGGTTCAATGTAACTGTAGTTCGTTATATATATGCATTTCAACTAAACGATACATTATGTAAGGTGACCAAATATAATTCGTTATAAACGTGTTCATAACAGGCGTAGTGTAAGTATCAACATTATATTCAAAACGTCAGCGACAGAGGATAATCAGTGTTGATTATCTGCTGATACGTTTTCCATTAGGGAATTAGTAAATGCGAAGTATATGAATGCATCACTGGAAATTAATGACGACACCGGGTGTTAAGGCCATTATATACACACTAGAAAAACCTACAGGATGACAGCACCAGGTGTTGAAGGCATGGAGGTTCGTCGCTCCTTTTGATCTTTCATCTGAGTCTCTTCACATTCAATGGTTTGTAGAACAATACACACCCACCAAATATAGATATCTGGCGGCTGCTCGTGGCAAGTCCCAGTTTACGACAAAACGCCAATATTGTACAATAAGATGGTAATCAGCGGTTTCTTTAAAGGTTCAAATATCCCAATCACACGTTTCCATGTGCTTTGTTGTCGCCATTTCATAATTCGTTTTCCTTCAACGTCAATATTCGTGAGATTTTCAACGAAATTATCTTCGATACCCACTCAACGTTCCCTCAGCGCCCTTATCCTAACGTGTGTTTTTTGAGGGCGGTATCTTTGAGATCTTCCAGTAACTGGCGAGAGACGGAGACCAAGAGTCTGTGTGATAGGGGGTTCAGTAATTTCATATCACCATGTAGTATTTTCATTCATCTTTTTCTACAACGTATCTTAGTCTATCACACTGAGACAAATGTAGAAAAATAAAATCAATATAGTAGATATGGGGGAAAGCGGGGAAACAGAACTTTCAGATGGAGGAGGATTTTTTTCGAAGTTTTCGCTGTTATTCCTGATATGCAAGTCTCTCGCTGCCCAGCAGGGACCCCCAGCTAATATTGGATAAGCCCCAAATTCTCGGTTGCGCCTTCTCCCGCGGGACGTTTGCATTAGATGGCTAATAATCTGATAGATCCTGATTAAATCTGGGCAGATAACGAAATTAAACTGCATAGCTGAGTCACGTGAGATGTGGGAGCAGAGTTTGGTTCGTTGTTCAAAGACCGGAAGTTGGAAAAAGTGTTTGATCTAACGAGTTTATCCTACTGCTACGGTCAACCATATCGCTCTGTGGTGTACGATGGCTATGTTTGACATGATAGTACCCAGGTGCCAAGCTTCCGTCAGTGAGTGAGGTGATATTGACTCCGCTTCTGCAGTATTGTGTTTATTGCATATTGGCGTGTCATTGGGAGGAAGTATGCTAGTTATAAAATAAGTTTGGGCCACTACTTTGAAATGATACAAGTCTAGTATCTGAAAATAAATTTTATTGTGCATTCTAGTGTTACCACATTTTGTAGTAAACAACAACGGAATCCTATAGAACAGGCATAATTAGTTCCGTAACTCTCTTTAAATAGACGATTGCTACTCACTTATCTCACTCACTCTTCCCTTGGTAAGGAGAAGTCACAAAGTTCTGTTTATAACCATAACAATAAAAAAAAACGAAACAATTTCCTTAATCAAAACGTATGTCTCCTAACACGAAACCACCTAACGACTTAGCATGGACAAAACCACATCCATCATCATACCAAATCTCCTTGGAAAGATGTCCCATGGTTAATTACAGTCATTATCTGCAACCAAAATCCGATTTAAAATAAACTTTCACGTTTTAAAATGACATCATGCCGTTGAACCCTCAGATGCAGTTTATCACGTTCCACGCGATGTTGTGAAGAATTCAGCCAGACTGTATACTGACTGCGGATTCAGGTTGAAACACATCTACGCCATGTTATAAACACTATCAGTAGCCAGAAATTTTCAAGAGTTACAAATTCTCCTGCAATTAAGATCCCATCAATCTTTCGTTGGTCAATTACAACCCATTAATAATGACCCGTCATCACTATTTCAGTCTACAGAAATCAGCCATTGCCAAGCTAGGCTGAATATCGAGATGTCACGCCTAGTTTCGTAACGAGACTCATTTATCATGTTACACACGCTGTTATCTTCTAGTATCTCCTGGCTGGCTCTGTATGGGAAGATGTGTGTACAGGGCTGTACACGATGACGTAAAATACTGTGTTCTAA
Organism: Haliotis asinina; assembly: GCF_037392515.1. Taxonomy (NCBI): domain Eukaryota; kingdom Metazoa; phylum Mollusca; class Gastropoda; order Lepetellida; family Haliotidae; genus Haliotis; species Haliotis asinina. Next base: position 53,203,895 of record NC_090291.1, on the reverse strand, counting down.
TATAGTATCACAGGACCAGGACCAGGAACTGGAACGATCAATGTCGTGTAAGATTGATACCATGAACGCTCGTTAATCAGTGGGGTTTGATTCACTGCTTAATGCTGCTTAAACAAATATAATATAAATAAATGATGATCACTTCATCACTTAACTTTATTTGTTTTGAAAACAAATAGGTCCCACTAGTTCATACTTTGCGGAGTCCTTAAATCTATTTCATAATCTTAAACTTCGGCAACCAAACCAAATCACAACAAAGGTAGCACCTATTTGCATTATTATAACTATATGGGGATACGTTGTGTTAACATTCAAGATCGTTTTAATATTTATGAATGTTGTACATTTTTATATCCTCTGACTATAATTTGTCAATTTGTATTTTGGATTATCTGCTACATTCTGTCATAATTCTATAAAGGAATGGCAAGTGTACTTTTACTATTGTTGAACTCAAATCATCTGTATACATCATGTTTCCTGGTTGAGATTTCAACTTTCTGTGCATCTATACGTCTCTCTGTCTGTCATCTTCGTGCTTTTTTATCCAATGCGGCGTCACATCACAATGATTCACAATTAATCAAGGTGGTTATATAAGTATGTAGTACTCAGTACTCAGTATGACGTATAAATGTGTATTTCTAACTTCCCTCTCTTTGACTCTACTATAGCAATCTCAGGTCGTTCCTTAACTCCGTATATTGTCAAAATTGACAAGATTTAAAACAGACTTACAAATATTTGAATCATACCGAAGGTGATTCCTACTTCCTACTTCTCTGGAATACAATCATGGCCACTGAGTCAAGACAATCATTCACAAGAAAAAAAGACAAACACACAAAACAACAACAACATGTCGAAGAAATTGTGTTGCAAATTAACATCCGGTGAGTTTGTTTCTGTTTTGTTCCCACACTGGAAGTATGTCGCCCAAACGCACTCAGGATGAGAGCTCTGTTCCTCGTAAACCCTGTGGTAGGGGTTGTGATGGGGGATTTATGACCCTGTTTGGCCCATACTGAAACCCTTCTTCTGGGCATGAACTGGCTTCGTCTTTGATGTGCTAGAACAAGAAGGAGAAACAGACTTATTGTAAACCTACTTTAAATAAAATACCCTTACATCACTGCCGGTCGGCGATTTTAGTTCATGAATATCTAGGTTCAGGTTCTGTACATTCGTGAGTTATGTAACATTTGGTCGCACATGTGGCGGCAGTTCTAAATAATAGTTTTACAGATATCTAAAATAATGGACACAACATCAGGAAGATTGCAGTGTTATTAAGTAAACGTCTTCCAAATCTTCATCAATAAATTGGCGCTTTAAAACTATTTACCAACTTTAGAATGTCTGTTCTTGTTACGATGGACAGGTGAACGAGAATAATCTTGACAGTTCCAGGGAAATAGCTGATATCACACTTACTAAAGCATTAAATTTAAACAGAAATACATTTTCAATAATCATTATAAAATTTAATAAAACCAGAGTTTGCTATACAATTCCGACCGTACCATAAACATATGTTTATGATTCGCTATCATCTAGTGATGATGAAGGTGATGATGAAAAAGTGAGCGCGTTCTGCATTACACAAAGTGTTAAAAGACCTCCTCAAATAAAAAAATCACATTTCCTAACCCCTTCTAAAATGTAAGTTTAACAAATTTTGACATATTTTCGACATGAGTTACTGTGGAAGTTTTGAAAATTTTGCATTTACATTTCTGTTACACGGTCATTTTTATATAATGAATGAATGACAATACAAATAGGAGCGAAAAAAATGCAGTATATTATTTAAACTTGCTTTGAGTTACTGTATATAGAGCATATAGTGTGACTGTCCTCACTTCAATGTTGTGGTCCACTATAAAAACTGCATATCAAAATGTAAATACCGTTCCTCTGGCAGTGAGATTCCGCTAGCTGATTTTTAGAATCCCGATAACTCGTCAAAATATTCTTATACATAAATGAAAATGACATGAAATTATTACTTTCTTACATGATGATGGAAATAAAATATTACTATTTTCAGTTTTAAAGGAGAGAGCTTATGTATTTCACCATACTTTGTAAGTAAATAAAATACAATCTGCATGAATGCCCAACATTGTGAGTATCAGTGCATCTAACAAGGCAACAGACCTTGTCAAAAACACTCGACTCCACCACACATAACACGCTTGTATATTAATATCACAGAACACAATTCCTTTGAAATTAAATCCGTCGTAAAATAAGAACTTCGCTTTGAAATATCCTGTTTTATACGGGAAGATGCTTTGAAATAACACAGAGTTCCTTCTTGTCCCTTATATACGGAACCACATTGTCAGAAAAGAGCAGTTCTTTGATGTTGGGAACAGCACGTGGCTATAGCTCCCGCTCCCAGCTCTCTGCCCCTGTACAACACCCAAGCACAACTAGCATCATACTACAGTCCCTCATCTTGTATATTTTGCAAGAAAATGTTTATAAGCTAACCCTGATGATTTCACAAACATTTCTTCTCAATGCGAGTTTGACTAGCAATGATTCTTATAGTGTGTAACAACACCATGTGCAGGTATAAACTATGTAATCGTGGCTACGTTAACATGTTGGGGAACAGTGTGATTAGAGCAGTTGTGAAATAAACTTACATTATTTGTTAAATCATGTTCATAATAAACAGAAACGTAAGAAGTTGCAAGGTTAAACCAGCTGAGTAGATCATTTTATTTATAGTGCGTGCTGGTGTGATATACCATTTATATAGTTATGACAAAGTTTATTCAGTAAATAATCATTTATTGAACTTATTTCAATTTTTGCATATTTATGAAGAGTTCAAACGGCAGTCTCGCTGATGCGTGGTAGGTTTCTTCACTGATTACGGATAACAGCACAGTTTAAAAACTGTTTAAATGCTACAAACCTGTAACAATAAATTCTTGAAATATTTAAAACTGCAGGACACAAAATTATATGCATATATATATTTTATCATATTAAAACATAAAATAGTAAAATGACTATGGTTTGTACATATGATTTAGATCAAATTTAATGTAAAAAATTAATGTATACATTTAAATAGTTATTTTACTACTAAATGATTGTGGTTTGTACATATGATTTAGATCAAATTTAATGTGAGTAATTAATGTACATATTAATAACGGAACATTTTAATTTCCCCTTTGATTCATGATGTCTTCATGAGAACTGGGCGTTTCTCCTCGCCATCCTTCCTCCTCCCATAACCCCATTTAACCCCATTAACCCCAGGCGTTCCTGTCCAGGGGCTGTCGTAAAGTGAGTGAGAATCCTCGAGACATTTACAGTCGTCATACACATGGTTTTATATACCTCTGCATATGAAATTGCCGTATAAAATTAAGAGCCTACAAACATTTCTTTTACGATTAAGCATGTGGGGAAAGCTGATCCCCCATAACGTTACTCGCTTTCATAAATAATGTGGGTGGTCCCACAATTATTGTGCAAATCGCCTGCCATGGACTGATATAGTAGACTTTCATATGAGTTCTTTTTAACTGATGAAACTTTCATTACAGAAAGATAGCTCTAGCTATAAAAAGGGGAAGCACAAAGTTAAAAAAGACCGCGATGCACGCTTGAAACATGTAATCTTGGTGAACACATGTTTGGTATATTTGCGTGTAGAGAAGGAACACTTGGTCACCCGACACAGCTTACAGACTGGGTGGGAGCATTCATGTTTGTTTGGAATTGAATTCATGTGAACTCAGTTAGAAACGATAACATAGTTGCCAGTTTGTAAAGTTTCGGGCCAAAAACTGACGATGACATTGATCAATATTATTTATTACTTTGTCTTCACGTTTATCTTAGATAGTGATTAGTTTGTGTCGTTGCTGTTGTTGTCTTGGCTGTTGACCTCAGTTTCACGGCTAAGTTATGACAACATAGGATCACAGTACAGCATTGTATGTGACAGCAAAACATAACAATGGAAACTGGTATTACTGCTATGAGTTACAGCAAAATATAAAAGTTTCAATATTTTCCTTTAACCACTTATAAATCTAAGTCCTTAAAATAGATACGTTCTTTCGAGTTTAGTTTCTAGTGATGTGTTCTCCATGTCTTCTACGATGCATAGCAACAACATATAAAATATGAATCGAAACACATTACGAAATTTAGGTTTCACATCACTTTTAGATACTGAGCGTTATTGAATCTTCTTGTAATGCTTCACTGGTCCAAATAAATAAATAAATAAATAAATAAATACAGTAAAAATCATACTTGCAGCAAAGCACTGACTTCCCTCTCCGAACATTTGTCCTGAAATTCTAGCATATCGTGAATGGAAAACAATAGTATTTTTATAAGAACTAAAAGAGAAAAACTTGAGTGTAAATTTTCCATCTCCCCAAGGCGTCGATATAGTTGGTTTCAACTTGTGGGATTCGATCCACCTACCGCAAACCAGTGTTGACATGGTAAACACTGAGACCGAGATGCCGATCAGTAGTTTGCCGGATCGAATGACGGTAGATGTCGCAAATTCCTCCTCTGTCAAGTTTTCGTTTGGTTTGGCTTGTTATTAAAATACGGATTCATCCGATATACGACTCTGAAACAAGAATTCGGCTTCACAGTTTGTGTTTTCCCTATGCAGAAAAAAGAGTGACACATCATCTGTACCGTAAACTTTTGTCTCACTGAGTTAGTTTATACGTTTGGTTGGTTCGCCGTCAGAAACGGTTGTACAGACTGGGAGATTTCAGTGTGATGGATAATTCACATAGTTTGAGGAAGGCATATAGTTGTAACCTTTCTTTGCTGATTAACAAGAAACTTGCTCAAATCCAGAGCATAAAAACACTTAGTTGTCCTAAGATGAATATGTGTGATATAAGTGGCGAAGATTAAAAGCATCCCACAGTTGTTGAGATAGTGGAGCTGTCCCTCTCGTATGTCGCTTGAAGGACGTGTTGGTAAAGCTTTTTGTCAGTTGTTACAAAGAAATTAAGAACCATTTTGTGATCTCGCATTGAACCTGCATATCAGTTTTACTGCATGAATTCTGTACTCGTGTACAGATGGTTTCTGTAACGATACATAAGCCAAGGTGTGTATGTAGGGTTGAAACTGAAATATATGTGAGACCCACGGTATTCACGGATATGTCTTGGAATATTCTACACGTATATCAATGGCACATGGATATCATGAATGTACAAATATGCACACTTGCAAAGAACATTTAACACTGTAGTGTGCATTTTTGTGCATAATTACGAGTCCAGGCGTGCACCGCTTCAAGTGGCAATCAGAAGCTGGCATGATGAAGAGGAACACTTTTTAGGGATATACAGCTTCTTTATTGCAATAGATGCGAGGTCTCTGTGTCGATGCTAACGCTGTTATCAAGCAAGTGTTCCTCTTCGAAGTGCGTAGCGGTTTTTGCAACAATTAACGCCTTTTCCTGAATCTTTATTCTATGAACTGTACGCTGGATTTACTGAGATGACGTAAACGATGTAACGTTATAGTGAGTGAGTTTAGTTTTACGCGACACGCAGCAACATTCCAGTTATATAGTGGCGGTCTGTAAATAATTCAGTCTGGACCAGACAATACAGTGTGTGCCTTGAAAGTATACATTATTACATGAGGGAATAATTAATAAATACACCTTGTTTCATATTTGATTTAAAACGCTTCTTACTTAAACTCTGTGTGTTCTCGTTACATATTTGTTTTCTGTTTGTACGAGCAGGAACTCACAACACATGAATTTGGTTCATAGTTTAACTTCAGCTGCAAGCATGTTCACAACGTAATATCGTCCCATAATGCCCTGCACTTTTTCATGATTGATTACAAAGTTCCATAAAAGGGCAGCACCAAATAACTATTGAAATGATTAGCATAATCCCACATACAGTCAAGGAAGAGCTTCCTTTATGTTCACAGAACGTATTTGAAATTAAGTGACCATAATACCCGCATGCTGATTTCACTAAAACTCAAGGATGTTTTGTTTTTTGCAAACTTAAGATGTCAAAATATTTGATTTTTCATCCCTCTCCCTCGTGAAATATATTTGGAAAAACAATTACTTAAGGTGTCTTTGGTAAACTCACTGTCACGTTTTTGGTGGGACATTTTGTCTAGAAGGATTCATATGGACACGTTTCTGTTATGTTGTACAGGTAAATCGGAATATCAAAACCAAGATATTTGGTCAAGGTGAATAACCCGAGCTTCATGTATATCGGCGTTCTGTTATTTTAAACTTGGAAAAGAGACAATTTCCTTCCATAGATATAATAAATCCGAGGAAGAAATAGGCGGGATCAATGGCGCAATCCTTGGGGTAGCTCTCAAAACATTTGATGGAAGACAGGACAACTCTAAACATGTCAATAACGTACACGATGTCTCATGGCCGATATGTGCCTGTGTTTATTGGGATAAACCCTTGACTTGACTTTGCCTGTATTTGTGACGGTGGGAGAGTGGGCAGGGGAGCTCTACCTTACCTTTTACTCAGAATAGCACTTTGTGATAATAAGAGCGTAATAAATATAGACTCATGTTATAGCTGGGAGCGTTTTGCAGAGAGTTCTGATTATGGAAATGATCAAGTCCCCGATAATCTTTGCATTAAACCATTCGCAAGACAGAGTTGCGCTCTTCCGACACACACGCACCAGAAACCTACGAGTGGAACCAGGCTACGGCATTCACAGATACCATCAGTTTATTCTAGACATGTAAGGCCTGTGATGGGACTTTGGTTTGACCAAACTGTTGTTTCTTTGACCTGCACCATCAAGTGCTGTAATATACCCCAACTTCTATACAATGCGACGTCCCCACAGCCTGGCCTTGCTCCAAGTCTCTGCTGAATGTATTGTAATTTTATCCTTTAAAGAGGCAAGTCTAGATGGATGGAATATGTATCTCTCGTGTACGCATTTGTTAACAAAAGATCAACGAATTTGGAGTGAATAAAAAATATTGATTTACACCGCTTAAAAATATTACATTTTCTGAATGTCCGTTTCCGCGGAGAACCACTGACATGTTTTTTATGTTGACGTTTACACAATGGGAGTATCTATTTCGGCAATTATTATAAACTGATATATATTTTGGAATTGTGTCCATATGGATTACATTTACACTGTTTCATATGAGATTTGACCGTTCTTTTCGGGGATTTAAGTTGTCATAATGAATTGTTACATATGGCATTTACAGTTTGAAGTATTGATTCGTGTACCGTAACTTACAAACTAATTTAATTACGAGGAATATTTCAGATGGCCGGACTCGGTGGAAATATCCCTCAGGTCATGTGACCGTGTAGTCCTACGTAGAATCCTAACCGCCATTTCCTGTCATAGGAAAATGTATCGATAGGCAGCCATCCATTGTTTATTTGAAGATATGTCTAACCTTCGGTTATGAAGAGATCCCCTCTATTTCTACAGAAGCTCACTGTGTACTCTTTGTCCGTGTTCTTTAATGACGAAGTGTCACGGGGAAACCCAAGCTTTGACAGCTCTAGCCCTAGAGCACAGTAGACCTTTCCCCTATTATTTTGTACCGTGTGGCCCGAATATGAATCTATGCTAACCACAATCCGCATAGTTCTTACCCATGGAACCAAGTGCAAAGGAAAATCCATACATGAATGCACGTGTTGAGATTTTTGTGTGTGCGAGATTAAGACTCCTAAAGGTGCACGTAAGTGGGAGAAGTGGTCAGTACTTCGTAACCCGTGTAACTAGAGCCTATTATCTCCCTCAGCCCTTGAGACTGAGAACTGCAACCACCTGGGCCGCGCCACACAAATAGAACCCCATGACAGAAGTTCCAAACTCTTCTCTCCCACCACATAGGACCTTTTTGTTCTAAGGCGTTTCCTGTCTTCGGGAGCACCCGATCCTATGACGTCAGCGCAAAGGTGATGCATTCCCTAATCCAACTAATTTTTCTATAAGACTTCAAGACGTATGTTGTGAAGTTGTAACAACGACGGCTCTCTTAGATGAGACGATGAAGAAATTGATTTTGCATGCCCAAATTACTGTTTTTACCACATGCTAAACGATGACGGCCAATTTGCCGAGCCTATCAAATAACAGCTGTAATTAGGCTTCAAGTAGTTTCTAAGAACAGCATTCAACTTTTAAAAGGCAGGCAACGTGAAATCTTTAAATGTCATTACAAGAGGAGAGAATGACTTACAGGCTGAAGTAAGACGCGCGCCACATGGCGAAGGGGGGAGAAAGGGTAACGGGAGAGAACGCTTGGGCTGAGAACATGAGGGAGGACAGGGCCTGTGCAACCACAATGCCACCATCGAAGATTTGTGGAGGTTCGCGAGTTCACTGCTACTCCACTCTGCAAGGCGCGCTATGCTTGTTTCAAGAGTAGTCAGGTGGTAGAAAACATTAAACTGTCGTGTGTGAAATACTCGGATATACTACAGAGTCAGGCTGTGAAAAGAAAAGGTTGGATCAAAAGATATTTGGGATCCGCCAAAGCCATGCATGCATATACTACAGTGGAATGTGGTCATTGATATCGTTAACTGCCCGGCAACAGAAAGCATACACCCAAGTTTGATGATTGCTGAAAATGAAACAAACAGAAAACTGGCCATGTGATGGTGATGTCTTTAATACAGGTATAGATCATTTTTGGACGTGGTTGCAGTGTCTTGGAGTAACAGAGTGCTTAGTAACATTTCTTAACATGTGTATATGTTTGGTCAAACCAAAGATTTGGATAAACACGTTTTTTGCCAGCAGTTTAGGGAATATAACGCAACGATGACAAATGAATATATACAACTCCAAATTGTAATGCTATGAAGAACACATACATACAGGAGATAGATAACTGGGTAAGTCAGTGATTGAGTGAGTGAGTTGGGTTTGACGCCACTTTCGTCAATATTCCACTCAGTCATTTCTTTGACGGGTGACCGTCTTTGGCAGCTTGACTCGTGACAAGTTTTAGGACTTCAGTCCTAATATGTGATTGCATGTGGTCACACCTTAGGCAAGTTAGTTTGTTCAAAATTACCTCTGTCCACGCAGCAGAAATTGGGATAAGTCAAGTTAAATTGTAGCGCTTCACAGGCATCGTTGGTTATCATGGTAAAAGCAATCAGATTGTGCGCTTTGAGTGCCCTTTGTGCACTTCCAGTGTCCTTTGTGCACTCTAAGTGTCCTTTGTGCACTTCCAGTGTCCTTTGTGCACTCTAAGTGTCCTTTGTACACTTTGTCCTTTGTGCGCTTTGAGTGTCCTTTGCGCGCTTTCAGCTGGATATAAACTCTAGTAAGTTGCGTTACTGATATTCTTAAGTAATTAAATTTCATTTTGTAGACGTCAACAGCAAAAAGGATGACGGCCAATTTGCCGAACCTATCAAATAACAATTAGGCTTCAAGTAGTAATCAAAAACGATAAAACGATGTACGAAAAAGAGAGTTAGACATTTCACAAATTATGTAATTCGATCAAGGGACTTGGTTTGACGAGCCAATCGATTCCCAGCAAGACTATCCTAGCTCACGTTTCAAACCGCTTTTGTTCACACACCAACAGGAATAATTCCCAGTTACTTGAAGTATGGAAATTGTCTGGATAACCCAGTTACATAGATACACACACACACACGGAGAGAGAAAGAGAGAGAGAGAGAGACGAACAATTGTGCAGTTGTAAAATGTCACCTACCCACCATGAAAATGTTTCCTGTCTTTTAAGGTGTTGGGTGTAAGGTTGAACATAGACCGTTTAGCTGACCAGGGGTGCATGTATCGCAATAACTGTACGTGATGAAGCCACTCCAAGCATTTGTTCTCACTCCTCAGATATCATCACCTCATTTCAGAAACAAATAAATAAATACATTTGCACTTATTGACTTGTTCAAAATAGCATGATATCATTTTCACCCCCGCATGCTCCACAGCTAGAAATATGCGTACGGACGATTTGCAATTACCCGAATTTTGACCTAAACGGAGGATTCATGCCCCATGATGGCACGGCCGTGCAATACGAAGCCCATCTAAACACCTTACACCCCGTCCAAGACTCCAGCGCTATTATTCCATCACTTTGTCTGTCAGCGTCCAACTGCGCTGCTCGTCAGAGGTCTGGGTGACTGTAGAACGGCGATGTTTGTGTGGGGAGTGACGGAGAGGCGTGGACATCCCAGGGGGGACCTCCCCGGGGACTCATGGTATCCCTCCTCCAACTCCAGCTATGCAGTGCCAAGCACGTGGCAACTACAGCAATGTTTTCTTTTCAGGAACAACTATTGTGTCAATTTCGTCGTGTCGATTGACGTTAATTCCTACCGAAACTGATAGCGTACACCACCCTTAACGACGACGTTGGGAGAAAGAGCGACAGCAACAGATGCCGGAATGGTTTGTTACTTCCTGCATGTATGGTCATTGTAGTGCATCACGCAACAAGTCATTTTCAGTGGGAATGGCACCAATAATATGTTCCTTTTGTGGGTACTGTTTCTGCTGTGTCGTGTCAGGTTTCTGCAGGTTCCAAATCAATATTACTGTTTTTGAAAAGACTCTTGTATACGTTGTACGGTGCCACATCAGAATAAGTAATATAATTTCTGTACATGACAATAATATTTAATCAAAATGATTTCACTCAAAAATACTTTCGAAAAAATGTGAAGGCAAGTCAAGACTTATTAATCATATATCTTAAGGAGAAGGAAGTTCTATGGATAATCGACGTCTTTGTTGCAAAGGGATCGCGCTATCATCACTTGCTTGATAACGATGTTAGTACCTACACCGAAACGTCGCACGCTTTGTAATAAAGAAGTTGACTTTCCATAGAACGTTGTGTCCCTTCATCTATACAACTTCTAGAATGTCATTCAAAGAAGTAATATATGTGTGTTTATAGGCAACGTAATTACAATAGCTACACTTTTAGTACGACAGATATAATCTTTACGGCGCTATATGGTTACATGTCAAGATGTCAAACCCCAGGTGGGACTATCCACCCAACGTCTTAAGCTCCCAGGGGAGGCTACTCTAATGTGTCACTATGCCTCCCACAGACGGCGCTGATGAGGTCCCATTAGGCAGGTAATGGGAGACCAGGGCCGGAGACGTTACTGTTGTGAAAATATCCAATGGCAGTTTATCATCCAGCGCTATCCTGGCAGCGAAAAGGTCAATTAGTCTCGAAGTAATTGCAGCAGAGAAAAGAAAACACCGGGGTGTTGGTTGCGCGCACGTGTTCACTGATATTGAAACATTTACAGAAGGTCGATTCTGTATACTCCAACACTGTGTGTGATGTCTGTATCAGTGTGTTCGCTGCTTCGAAGCAAGTGGCTACTAAATAGAGCACTGCTAACTATATTGTCTTCAAATAAAGCTAATGTCTGACTTTCATACTGACATGGTGATCCCATGTCATTTTATGGCGACCATTTTTTATTCTGGTCCTTTTCCCACCTTTTCAGTGTATAGTCAAAAGTGTCGGTACTATGTGGTTTAAGCCGTTTCTGTTTCTGAGATAAAGTCTGTGTTTGTAAACAAATGGAGTTAGTATTAAACGGTAATCTTTTTCAGAAAAGAGCCATGACTGTTTTGTTGCATTAGGTCTGGTCACAATTTGCGACTATTTGAAACTTTTCTCCGTTACCGACTTTTTCAAAACCTGAGGTTTACAAGAAAACCAGGACATAATCGGCACGGCAAAAGAAACTACACAACTATATTTCGTGATGGTTACAGTTTGTTGTTTACCAAGTTAAAATGGTAGAATTAATAAGTAAGAAATGACGAGGCTATAGTCCGGTATTTGTACGAGTATAAGATATATGTAGGACCCTAAGTTGTAACTGTTTGGATCATGTAACTATTTAGTAATTTTGTAGCCAAACTCAGTTTCCAAATGTGTTTACTTATTCACCCGTGGTATATTTTGCAGCAAATGTTTGTTTCGAATAGCGAGTACGATAGTCATCAACTCGAACTGCAATGCAAAAGTTTCTTGAAGACTGAATTGAAACATCTTTTTAGAATATAACATTTCAGTCTGTCTGGCACTCGAAATGCGTTGGTAAAATTGCTGGCGTAGCTGATTTGAAAACACACACAAACACACAAACACACAAACACAAACACACACACATACACACACACACACACACACACACACACACACACACACACATATATATATAATATTGCATCATCACAGCTATGCATTTGGTGGAGTACTTTGAATCGAACATCGTTTTTGATAATGATTAAATGTATTTTACGTTTGTACAGTGTCATTAAGAAGCTGGTGAAATGGACCATATGTTATATTTGGGAATGGATTTTGTAAAGTATATTCCAGTCTCGGGATTGAACAGCTTGAGAAAATGAAAAACTTGAGAAGCTAAGATTGTGACCATATGATTACTACATTTATAAGGTATTGAATGACAGTTATCTAGTGATAGATATATAATTTATAAATATATACTCATATTAAAAAAGTATACTAATATTAATTTTATGTTAGACACATTTTGAATTGCGTGTACACTATCACTTTTTTTCATACCATCATGTTCCTCGGACAGTCACTTTGCCACTGAAACGTATGCTTGTAAGTAATCCGAACTACTATATGCTTACACGTATGTGCTAATGTGTACATATGAATGCAAATGTAAAAAGCTGTATCTGTCCTCCAGAGGCAGGGTAATGTGAAATGTGAAACAGGTTATGGACATGTTGCAAATGAATAATTCAAGCTGAATGATTCATACATTCTTGTTCCTGGTTATGAACAATAGAAAACACGTTGTAGATAGTTGGGTACATGACCAATATCATGGCACACAGCACCAGTATCTGACCTGTATGTTGTGATCACATCGTATGTTTTCCTCATGTCGTTTTCACTTTTCACTTTCGCGATTCCTGTGTGATTAATATTTGAATTTTGTCGAGTCCGTTTCTGACTGACCTTTGTTACTGAATGGTTCACGATATCAGTCAAAAGATATTTGGCTTCAGAATCGATTACGTGTAGGCCGCTGTCATAAACGTAATAATTAGTGATTCGAAGCTTCTGTCCTCTTGTGCCATTTTGTCAGGTCTTTCAGGGGAATAAAGTCATTAATATGATAATACTACTTAACTCAGTACACAGATAGTTTTTTATCAGTAATATGTTATTTCATTCTTCAAATATGTCTTATCCAAATGTAGCTGATGGATATAAAGGATTTTCCCACAATTCTTTAAATTTGGTGTTTCTGGAACTTGCTAATAAATATTGCCTAGAATAAGACAATTAATTGTAGTGTATGCATTGTTGTAGTTCAGAAACCATTTTAATAAATGATTAGACGAAATATCTGAGTCAATAAAGTGTAATAAAGGATATTGGAAACCGTTCAAAATTACAATCAAAGTGCCAATACTATGGTTCGTCTATGTAAAAGTTTCCGTTTAAGGGTTTTAAACCTCTTAAAAAATATTTCAGGATGACATTATTCTTTTATCAGTAGGTATAACGTTTAAAAAAATCATTGATAAAAACATCTTCACATTCAGTCCTTAGATAATGTCTGTGAAACGAACAAATTAATTATGAAAACGAACATTAAGAAATGAAAATTATAAAATATTTTTAATTTCAGTGACAAAATTCAAAATTTACAGATCATGTGAAAATATATATATATGTATATTTATATAATTCAAGATAATAATGACAAACAATAACGTTGTATTTATAAACATGACTTCTGATGATGAAAATGACAACATTGATTCATTTCACTAAAAGTGAAACACTTGATTGAGTGAGTGAGTTGGGATTTATGCCGCATTAAATTTCATTATAACAGTCATATAACGGCGAGTCAGCTTGAAGTTTGTATGGAAGCCCGATGTGACGCACTTCGCTGAAACCAACGACCACGAGTATGGTACTGACAAGTCAAGGAGCATTATCAGACGAGGAACAGTACAGATAAAGAAATCTATAAACATCTTATATTCACATATCTACATTTCTAAGGTCCGATGTAATGCCGAGAAATTCTGACGCTCGGAAGTAAGTACGGATCTAGGGCAACACCTGAGCAAAAATATCTATACACGATTTGGCACATGTGAACCTTTGGCATAAAATTAGTAAGTATCATCAAAATAATTCATTCAATGTATTTGTAAAATCATCGCATTGTCCATATTCCCTATGTTGATGCATGAAGTCCTACATAACGAGCACATAGTATGTAGTCAAGATTAGCAGTTCATCTTCAACTGCGAGCGAAATGAAATTGTCCACGATGGAGAAGATATCAGTATTTGCACGACATGGTTACATCAGATGGAGAGCAATGTCGATGACGTCATAATGTGGCTACGGACACGATGTGGACATAGCACTGATACCTGAGTGCGTGGTCGTTGTGGATGTCGGTGTGCCGGTTGGACGAAGGCGTCGTGTGGAGCTTTGGCATGGACGGCTTTGTCATGAATCCTTGAGATTTCAAATAAATATGCGAGATCTATGTACATATTGCAAGTCCCCGCCATTACTGTCAGATGATTCTCACATTGCGCATTTTTCATAATACGACGTCGGATGCATTGGTGCCATACTTCCGGTTCCGTATGGGAAATAGGCCTTCCTGTCACATGACGATGGCTGCTGGAAGGATTGGGACGGCAGTCTCATGCCTGAAACATGTAAGAAATACAAACTGAAGCTCAGGTATCAAAGAAAATAATGAATAATGTGATCCCAAAATATGGAATAACCTTCTCCTCTTTGATCAACAATGACTAGACAATAGTGAGTGTGGTGTACGTCAACAATGGCTTGACAACAGTGAGTGTGTCGTAGGTCAAAGGAGATTCAGAAATACAGTTTTTAATTACTCAAGTGGTTTCATTTCTTCTTAATTACGATCTAGTTCATATTTTGCTATTTGAATATCTGTGCGATTGACCGAGCATTCTTGAATAGTTATTATGACTCGGATATTCCATCATAACACATGTACGCAAGTAAAATTATTATGAATAATAATAATTGAATACCTCACAATATCAAACAATTAGTATAATATGGTATGTGTTTACACAATCTGGTCGTAAATTCATGCACGTCTTGGCAGTGTAATCGAGTAATGAAATACAAACTTGAATATGTTAATTTATATACTCACGTTTTCCATTATTTAAAAGAGGTTCAATGCAGTAGGCTTTAAGTCACAATGTTTCCATGTTTATTTAATTTTTTCACAACTCTTACAAAAGAGAGCAAGTGCGAATTGCAGTGCCTTCTGTCTATGCCTATGTTTTGTTAATGTTTTTTGCCACTAGGTTGTTATTATCGCATTTCAGCGCTGTATAGCACTGTGTTTGCAACTGAGTACGTAATTGCATGTGCGAATAGCAATACATCAGAAGATGAAGAACACAGACATGGTTTTCCTTGAACAGTCAGAATAAGATATATCTCGAACTTCGTTAAGTTACGGTTCGTCCATATTAAATTTGAAAGTACATCTAACCCTTTGATATGTTTCAGTATGGTTTTAACCTTTGAATATGCAAGAGGGAAAAATTGCAGTAATATAAAATTAAAATAGAACAACACTTAACATCAATCTTATGAACTCTTTCTGATATTGTTTTCTTCTCACCAATGGTATGATAAAGTGAGCATATTATAAATGTGCCGTGGTTAGAAGTTACACAGAGATAGACGTTCTAATCATAATTTCGTTATGATGTATATTCATCGTCATTTAGCCTCGTTTCTCTCAAGGGAATCAGATACCATTGAAACACATCATGTGTAAAGTCGACATTACATTCTTTAAAGTAATGCTGATTAGATGCCTTCCTTTACAGACCGCACAAATACAAGCACACGCATACCATGCACGTCACTGTTTCGGTGCAGTAATCTTGAACACGACTGCCTTAAATTAGTGGTAATTGTACAATGTGACCATCCCTTATGCCCAATGTCACATGTTATAGGTCTTAGTATGGCTGTGCTTAAAGGTATGTATCCTTCAATGTATGTTATCAAATTGGTATGTAACTTCATTGCATGTGGAAAATGCTGAACTGATTTTTTAATTTTCGTAGAATTCTGAATGGATACGTTTTGTTTATTACTTCATATGGGATAAATGGTAGTTTAAACATAAAATGGTCCTGTTAATCATTTCCTAAAGTCCGACGCATTTTGCAAATGATCATAAATTACTCGTCAGTGTCGTGTCCTGTAGTGTTACATGTTGTCTTTATTTTGGCATCCATTAGCATGGGAACACCTTCACCCTGAACTCAGCTGATCTGTCTCCCCTGGTGCGAGAGCTCCCGTGCCTTCGACACAGTGTTTTTAAAGGCTTTCATGGTTGTACAAGCACGGCTCCACACTTAGTCAGAAATGCATGGGATCGTAGAGAGATCTACACACGTCCTCTCAAATGGTGAACAAACATGCTCGCTCGTTATCTTCACGGGGAACTGTTTTGCTCGTCAGTTTGCCCAGAACAAACCGCGCTGATCTACATAGCAAAATACAGTGAACGGCAAGAGGTAGGACTTCACTCAGTATACATGAGAAGCGAAATGATGGAATAGAATTTCTGTGCCAATGTGAGCTGTATGGAAGCTAAACATGTGTTGCCGTACCCACGGACCACCTAGAGTAGAAGGAAACAGTCCTTGCCTAGCCACGAACCTGCTGGAGGCATCTCTACACGCCGAGACGGAAGGGACCCCGCCAATATATGAAATAAAATGATCTGCTTTGCCTTTTAGCGTTTGTTCTTCATGTAATATTGGAGAAATCAGGGAAAATATGAAAGCTCTCTTTAAAAGTGCCACCAGGCTTATACAATAGATGAAGTCATTAAACGTAAGAAAAATAGGCGTGACTACCATAACACATCATTGGACTTGCCACAAAAGAGGTTTTATACACTGTTGCTATTTTATGCCTAGAGTCATATATTTAGGTAGTGTTTGTTCGAGTCAGAAGCAATTATGACTGGTTTGGGAGCACAATAAGACGTTTTCTAATGAAACAAAGAGGTTCTATGCAACATAAAACTATGAAACGAAACAATTCCAAGGTTTATTAAATCAGTCTTATACCACAGTTAATCAATGTTAATTGAAAATCATATGAAAAAATCTAAAACTTTCAAGCAACAAAACCCGTGTCGTAATCATAAGACGCGTGTGATAAAAACAAAACCCATTTCAACTGTATCATGAGATATTGTATAGTAAACATTATTCCATAGTGGGGACGCCAGGAGTTTGATAAAAGTGAACATAGCGTCTCGGCATGGCACCTGTAACGAACACTTTTGAACTTGGGTCTTTGACGATCATTGAAATCACCATAGAATGAACATTGTCGATTGTATCTCAAACGTTGCCAAATGTTGACACGTAAATTGGAAGCTGACTATTGGGAAATGGTAATCCTATCTTTCGAAAATTTATCTCGTTCGGAATCGTTGTACAATCATAGATCTCAGTATGAAACTGATTTGGAAGTATAAATGTACGTGAACCAGAATTGTTTCTGATTACACACAATGTCCTTATGTTCTGATTACGTATTTGTTTCACGCTGTCAAACATGTTTATGAATTGTATACCGAGTTGCCAAAGAGGTGACGATGGCTTACAGTATGCCATCTATCTCTGCTTCCGGTCATCGCACTCATGATTCACGTTATTGTAATACGTATTTGTGAAGTGTGAGACACTGCGTACAGATTAATATTACATCTTCCTACTTTGATGTTTAAGCGAAAGGAATTTTAGCATTTTGCACAGACGTCACACATTTACACCTATTTCATACAACATCCGGGTTCCTCAGTGCAAGGGGGTCGCGTATCAATATATTTATTATGGTCCTGCTCATCTCGCCTCCAACAACATTTAAACAGACACGCAAATGTCAAAGCAACACAACTGAAGACAGGACTTTAGTTAAAACAATTGATTTTGAGTAAAAATATTAGTGATGTGTATGAACCTGAAGATTTGTCGACAGATTTGAGCGAGGTGTGGCGTGTCACAATAAAGCGGGCCACAGAAGACCAACTCGCTTCACATGTCTCACACCTGTATGGAACTGCCTTGGTTCAAAGTCGACCTCACCTGCTTTACACGTGCGAATAGCTGCCGAGAACCACGCATTCCCATTACACGTGCATTCAAGGAAAAGCAGATTGATATCTAGGGGCAAGCACACGGCTGCCAGCTTAGGTACATGATTAATTTGAAACAGACATTCATATATGTCCTGGGTTACAGTTAGACGGATGAAGGCAACCTCATATTGACAGACTGCTATTGCAGGTGGGGCAAGAATTGTGTGAGTCACTTGGGACTTCTTAGAAATGTATCTAATATTAAGGTGATTATTTCTCTACTCGGGTAGGAACACAGAACAGGGTAGTGCTCTCCCGCATTTCTCTAATTGATGAAAGGCCTAGAGAGCCTTGATATAGAGAAGATTGGAAAGAGATAGGTTTGTTTGCAGACCGTCACTGTATCGGAAAAGATTGGTCGGAACACTTGTCCGCGAGGCGAAATGGTGCAAGTGAAACCCTGCCATTGGTTTATCAGGTCCGTCTTCTCAAGATATACCTAGCCTGACAGCAGACAAAATGCCAAGACGCCATGTATATTATCATGTGCTTGAATAATAGCTGGTCTGTGTACATGATTGTGGAAGGATTGTCGACTAACTGTCTACTTGTCATCGGCCACAATTCTGACATGTATCCTTGCACTTTCTCCTTTTCACCAGTGAGACTAATCCCCCCATGCTTTACATGATAGACTGGGTCGAAGGCAGAAGTATCATTGACAAACACATGTTACTATCAAGATAACACGTAACCACCACGTCAAGGCAGAAATTTAAATTTAAAACTTTACAGGAAACCAGAGACAGATTAATGGCGCAAAAACCTATGGATAAGAATCAAACAATTTATCACTCGTCCTAATTACCTGCATTACAAATGAGAGAGAGATATATTTTAAGAAATGAAGAAAATATTCCCAAAATATTATGCCCCTGACTTTTTTCACCGTATAATCATCTCGATAACACATGACTTTCGAGTTTAGAATTTTTCTAATTTCGAATTCTTGACGGTGCATTATAGCAGTAAGCGAAGGATATCGAATGACCCATGAAATCGTAGAACTTGAAAACAGTTATGTCCCCAAGAATGTTCCATACGGTACACGTTTCATATACATGGATGTGGAAATCTTAGACATCATTTTCATCAAAGTCAATAAACACCAAACAAGCAACCTGGGCTCCGAACAACAGATACATATGATAGATAAATAAACAAGCTTATATATAATTATGCAAGTTACTTCAAATTTAATCTTTGTTGTTATGACTGCATGTTTTGTAATGTTAGGTCCAGGGGAAAGTACAGCTTAACAGGGTGACTGAACAATTTACTTGCCGTTGCATGTATTTATGACAGGTGTAACCAATGGAGGGGGACACATCCACCTTTCCGCAAACACCTGGTGTCAGCACCATGCGGTAGTGATTAATATGCACATGCTTACTGGTAACGCGCAATGGGTTGCAGAGATTTTGCACCAGTCATGGAATTGGTTTGGGAGCTTATATAGGCCATTTGATGGGTTGACTCTCTTTGTCGAGCATTTAAGGCGGATACGTTTAAGGCTCATTTAGCAAGTTAAACCCTACAAACTCCTGGTTCCTGGGACCCCATATTGAATGACTTTCGACAGATAAATCGACATGACTGTCTTTGAAAATATCCCGATACGGACAAAGACCTGGATATTTTGTACTAGAAACATCTTATTTACTATAGTCGCTGATGGTACTCATGAGCAAATATTTGCATGTGCAAAAGGCAAATGGGCATATGAAGAAATCACCATACACCATCTACACTCCGATGTATATGTATTTCGTTTATATTGTCACTGTTTCTAAAGGAACACGTGCGCAATAAACATCTTATATATTGTATGTGCTGCTGAATATAAAAGTTGTTGATGGTGTATAACTGACCTATTGTTTCATACCTGTTTAGTTGTTTAGAGACAACATTCCTAAGGATGATATCGATTTCAACCATTGCAATGTTTTACACATTCAATGAGTAAAACACCAGCTGAAATCATCTGTTCTTATCCTAACAACCGACTTGCAAATTCAAACAATTAGCCTATGAGAATTAACAGTTTAAAACATTCGTTGCCCAGCACAGAGGAGGAAGTGTCCAAAATGCTGATGCACACATTTTTCTTTCCTCATCAAAGTAGACATGGTCTCAGTACGTATGTTTGCATTATTAAAAGTGACAGGCGCACTGAAAGCAAAAATCGCCAACCTTTGAAATAAGATCATAACATCACATCCGATTAACTATCAATAAGACAGTTTTATTTAATACGTTGTATCACGCATACATTGATCTCTTGTAGCAAACATTATACATGACATGTCCCTACGTGTAAATCAATATGTATTGTAAATATTGTAAATACCACAGGGAACCCCTTGGCATCTCTTTATTTCTAACTAAAAGAAATGAATGATTCCGGACATTGAAAAACGGCCAACTAAGTAACTTATAAACATGTACAAATGAATGACGTGACATTATGGACAGTGTAGAGGACATGTGTGATGTAATGTTGTTCTTCCCCAGTTCGTCTTCCTTCTTCACTCTGCCTCTCTTCACAACATCGCGCCCTGTCGAGAAAGTTTTGGTTTTCATTAAGTCCCCTCACTTCCCCGTCTCTGCCCAGCTCCCTGCTGTCAATCACCTACAGCTACCCCTCTCCTCTCTTCATCACCCCTTATTAGCAGTGTCGCTGCCTCGCCCCATGTGCCCGTCCTGGTTGGTTTACATCACAACACATTGGACTAGGACTTCGCTCGCGATACTTCCTCGCCTAAATTGAAAACAGTTCCATGCGCTATTCACGGCATTTGATAGCGATTAACTGTTTAGCTTAATTCGCAGGATCATGGCAGCAAATTGGTACGATATGGTTTAATAAGCTGGAAGTGCGGGCTGTCGTGTTCCCCATACAAACCAATTTGTTGGACAGCTTGGCTGGTGTATGGGCGGTTGCGTGATGTGTACAGTTGGAGGAAAGCTGTTCCATGTCTGTTCAATGATTGAAAAAGTCCTGCATCGGAAATCACATACCGACTGCAAAGGTCATTGCAAATACCAGCTTCATTAGTGGTGATGAACAGGTGCCCGCACAAACTATGACAACGTATTATTTTAATATGTTCGCACATGTATGTGAGAAATAAGGTTCCCCTGACGCCCAGGATATTTTACATGCCGATAACATGCGCTCGGGAAACACCTCTCTTGAGTTACGTTTGAAAATTTCAACAAAAACATTTTTTTTGTAAGTTAGGAAAATGAATGTGTGATTTGTGATGAAAAATATTCAAATTATAATATCCTTAGTTCACAGGAAAGGAGAAATGTATAAAGAGGAACCTGATACAGATCGGCCATGCAAACATTAAAAATATCGGATTTCCTCCTATTGTCATAACTGTTACAGAAGAAATAACTAAATTGCATTGCAGGGGTTAAACGTGAAGATTTTGCAAAATAAAACGACAAAATCCTTTCTGTACCTCATATGGAAAGTATGCTGGTTTCAGTTTAAATTTCTTGAAAAGGGAGGCTTGAAATGTCATGAACTGTTGTATAATCATCATTTATATATCTGTATCTTAATATGTTTGTAACTACAGTGTTGATATTTGTAGATTATAGAATATTGCTACTGTTTCTTGATAGAATGCTATGCAAAAAATATCTTATCTTATGTACCTGCAATATCTAAATTTCTATGAGAGTTTATGACGGAAAAACTATGCTTAGTAAACATAAACATGACTTCAAAGTTTCACATATAGATACTCCATTTTACAATAGTACATACTCTGTTTGTAATTAAATGGCCATTATCGTGGATAGTTGATGGTTATATCCCATAGAGGGTCAGTATATAAATTAGTCATATATGCCTGTTATTATATATTTACTTACACTGAATACTGATACAGTGGAAACAGAATGGTATCAGGAACACTAATATTTCGGTCCAAATGTACCTTGAAAAAAAAGAATCTTTTTCTACAAATCCTTATGGGTAGTAAATAATCTTCAAAGTCCATTTTCCGAGGAACTGACACACATCTAACGATTTACCTCAATGAATCTACCGATGCGTAGGGCATCTTAGGAACGTGAAACTTTCATTCCGTCTTTTTGTAGCACCTGACTTTAGTTACCTCATGTCAAAGGTATCCTTTTCACAACAGTTTTTTATTCACCGAATCCTGACACAAGAGACATACACAAGATTTGTCTAACAATGCTTTCCATATAGCCGAGACGTCCGAGCAGTCGGACACCCTACTGCCGCGGTAAACATTAGCTTCGCATTAGTGTCACCCAACCGCCCAGGTTGCGTCAAATCACAAAATCTTGTTAAAACGAACTGGGAATGGAATTTGCTGTTATTTTTGCCTGCCGGGTAAGAACTGACACACAAGTGAACGGGTTCAGAAAATATGAAGAACATTTACAACTATGGTCTCTGCGCATTCTATGTCGTTAGAAGACTTTAAAATTAGTCTCACGAGAATGCTTGTGGCCATTTCATTGCGAAAACAGTGATTCTTTAATAGGAAGTATCCTGCGAGGCTCCCTGGTCTGTGAAATAGTTTAGAGGGTGATTTTATCGTTAGTGCAATCTGGCTTAGGATTTACACACATTTCAGCTGCATTACATTGTCAGAAATATCATCAGCAGGAAAACTATTCACGTCAACGAGAGCTGTAGAAAAGGCACGCAGAATATTTTGAAATAGATATCAATTTTGAAAGTAATTTGAAGAAAGCTCCAAAGAGACAAACACATATGAACAGACAACTCAACGCATTAACGCCGAAACGAAGCTAAAATGTTCGTTTTTACTTTTGACAAAAATAAGGAAAAAAAGCCCAGGCGATGCATCCCTCTTTCTGAGGATATAGCTATTTTCTCCTCCACGTTTAATCTACCACGACAAGTCGACACAACTTTTTGTGCATAGACAAAGTTCGTTCTTTTAATATTGTAAATGATTTCTTTATCCCAAACACAAAACCAGTCTCGGAATCGTGTTCGTTTTCTAACAAACCGTTTCACACTTATGCACAAAGTGTGAAGTTATGTCATTTCTGTGTGAAAAGCTCGCTTTTAACGTTAATGTATTTTATCTTTATCCGCAACATTTTACCCTTAAATCATTTCATTTTCGTAAAAAAAACCGTAGAAATATGGACCTTTCGTATGATTGTCAGAATTTATGACCATGAGTGGGTTCGTGGGTTTAGCAAACAGTATTAACTGAATAATTAATAACCTGGATGTCGCCATACTCATTTGAAGACATACTCCCTGATGTACATCAGTTTGTATGCATCGGGAAAACTTTGAAAAAATCAAGAACAATTTGCCTTTGTTTCGTGTTTATACCGTGTTTATGTAAAGCCAACTGTAAACAAAGAACTAGCACAACTTGCATTATCCCCTGTTATGTAAATTACTCTTCACACCCGAGTTGTGAAAATATTTCCAAGAACAACGTCTCCCCATGACGTTACCTATCACTTTCGCAGTGAAGAACAAAACCCCCTAAGTAATTAAGTTTTAATTTATCCCAGCAAGCGAGACGCGATTTACTCAGTCTTAAGGCATGTTACTACCAGCACCATTAGCGGTATGCACAATCTGAAGCAACAAGAGTTACATAACCTAATGTGGCCGCCGTAGGACGCCACAGGACACCTGCTGGTCAGGGAAAACACTTAGTACGTAGATAAAGGCCCTACTGTCAGGAGGCGATGAGAGATGGACAGTGCTAACTGACCATATCATCTCCGATTACAAGTTCTTGTTATCGTGCAAGTCTAAATGTGCCCTTGTTGTCGAAATCTCTGGTCTATTAACAAACGAGGTGTTTATTACTGGCAAATTTGACTAATCTTATCTTCACCCATTATCGCCAATCGTTTTAATTTGTTCAGTGTCAAAAGAAGATAAGGAAGTGTGACATTTTGATACAGATTTAAGTATTCAAACGAACTGCGATAATATTATTCCAATATTGACAATTTAAACTCTACATTTTTATAAATACAATGCCTGAATACAAGTAAGACTACAATTAGTCAATCAGTTTAAATTTGTGGGACAACAACCACACATGATTGTTTGTTATTGTTTTGGGCTCCGTAATATATTACGTTTGGCAATTGGTCTAAAACATCGGTCGTCCTTTGCAGAAACTCTCTTAGCATTAACCTGGAATCATATCAGTAGTTGTTCTCTTGCCTAAGATATCCTACAATCATGGGGCACCAGGTAGTACCCTTAAAGCAAGGTAGTCCATATACTCCAAGGTGCTCGGATGCGATTTTCTTTCAAACGCTATCATATAATCTGTGCACAAACAGTTTAAACTGATTGTTTTACATATTTGCAAACTCTAAATATTTAAATACGAGTGACATAAATATGGACCGTATATATAGTAATAAAAGCACAGGTATCAGCATGAATGTTACTCCTTACTTTTCACTGATAAAAACATTTTCAATGTTGTCTGGTAGGAATGTTTGGAGTCTTCAAAAACCTCGCGAGGTTGACGACAAACCGTACATATATATTAATATCACGACAAGTATCAGCATGAATTTTACTCCTTGCTCTAAACAGGTAAAAACAAAATTGTCAGTGTTGTCTGGTAGGAATGTCTGTAGTCTAGAAAAACCTCTCGAGGTTGACGATAAACTGAGTCTTCCCATGCCACTTTTAAATAAACTCCTGCTACGCACTTTTTGTGAATTAACCCTAAAAAACAAGGCGAATCATGTGACTAATTGAGCCTCGTCATCAAAGAACTAAACCCTGAAAAGCTGTTCCCTCCGTCAATGCGGATGTTTTCGTAATAGGGCTAGTTTGTGTCAGAGATTCAGTAACTAATTTGACACGACAGGCTACGTGAGACACCGACACCCAGCGTAAAATTACCCCTGTCTTACTTACTCTGCTTAGACATTCAATATGGGCGTGCAGTGAGAAGGGGATACCTTTTATTTTCCCTCTCCACTCCGTCGTTTGTTATTGAGATCAATCGCCCTGTGAGTTTTTTCAAGTCAACATTATTATGAAACAAGTTGAACAGAATACCTCTGCAGTTTTATTCTGGTTTCGGAAAGTAAAACCTTCTGTTAATGTTTCCCACGTCAAGTGTAATGTAAATTTCACACAAACCTGAAAATGAACGCGAAAACGTCATGATAATTTGAAAAGTGTAAATGGAAATATAAATGCATACATAAATGTATATGTATATACGTATGTGTGTGATATCATTGTATATTTTATTTGATTATGTTGTGCAAACCCTATCCTAACCTATTCATTATTTTTCTATCAAACATGGTAAATACCTATTCAGGAATTATCTACACGCGCTACCCGTTAGTGCCCGTCTGTTTGGTTATTGTAACATTAAAATAACTATTAACTACTTACTTCAAGACCGCGAATAAACGTCGTAATTCAAATGTAATGTAAGAATTTTGTCTTAGAAGTCAGTCAAAACAGATGATAAAAAGAAAGCAGATCTTGTTTATTGTTGTTTAACTCTACTTCAAGAAGCACGCAGTGGTTAAATAACCAAGAATGTAAACGTTTTCTCGCTCCTTATGCATATTTATATACGACATCTCACAGCCGACTTGATTCACACTGCTTTTACCTCAACCGTTTATTTCTGTTATCCTATTTACAATAAATGCAAGCGATCCGTGAAAGATAATCCTAAACAATGATCAGTTCTTTGCCCAAGCCCGCCTCACGCATGAAAATAAACTACCGCCGTTAATTTGTAAACTGTCGGGGGTGAAGTTTTGTAAACCATGTTGGTCTGAAATGTAAGAGAAATGTAACCTCTCACTCCTATTACTAATATTTACGGCTATAGCATATACCGGGACATGTGGGGGATGCTTGCAGAAGACGCACGGCTCGGCTACAAGGAAGATATGGAGTATTTGAAACTTTTCCTCTCGAGGGATAGAGAAGCATTTTAGTAAGCATATCACTTCAGAGAACAAGAAAAAACGAGTAAAATAACTTCATGTTCCGTTTAAACAGATAGAAGCATGGAACACTATTTCCGAAAAATAACTTTGAAAAAGATTGCAGCAGATATTTAATGTATAAAATGGTATAATATTCTGCGTACATAGCTAAGGGTTAGTTCGGTGTTAAAAAAACTACAAAACAATAGATGACTGAAAGTAAAATAGATTATTTATGATTTTATGTACTGTTCACTTCCTAAATTGTCTTGGTAGGTCGGTGCTGTATTTGCTTTGTTTACCAAAATTAGAATAATGGCAGACCATTGCATTTTCAAAACAGAAAAGGGACAAAACGGTTTCTATAATTACAAGAAATATCTGTAAAGGCCAGAGTCTTCCGTATGATTCAAGTGGTACAAAGGGCTGGTGCTTATATGCCATCATGAAATGGTGCTTGTAGGTTTTCAAGTAACAAATACAGGCGTAGGTACATGGAAAGCAACATTATCAATGTACATGCTAAACATAAGAAAATTAATAACTGCAGCAATAAAACTCGGAATGTAAACCTGTTTCTTGCTACCGAGAACATATACGTTTACTACTAGTAAGTCATATGTATTTCCTGATTACAAATCATTTTTGTTCACCATTCATCCATATAGAAAATGGTTAACAACACATTTGACTTGAAGTTGTTTACTACAGAACATCCCCTCCATCTTAAATATCAGACAGCCTACCAGTTCGAAAGGTCTTCGAAGTTAATCCCGGCATTATACAGAACAGTGCCAACAACTGCTCCTATAAGAACTTACAATCCCCACTTATCCCTGAATAGTTGGAGAATATAGTCATCAAAGCGTGTACACTAGTTGGGAAAAGTAAGACAGAAACTCACAGAAGACAGATACCATCAAGGTTCTAATGATAGATAAATCCTGGCATGAAAGATAAGAAAACCACGACGCTCTAAAATGTGGGAATCAAGGGTGGAGTGCAAACGGGGCTATAATTCACACCAGTGATTAATTCTCTGGATTGTGGAACCCTTTAAAACACGAAAATCGGCTGTTAATAAAGCCCCTAGTCATCCGAAATACGAGATAATGGTGTGACTGAACTGTTATATCTTCAGTATAAGGGTTACATTATCCCGACAAGAAGTCCTCTGACAGGTTCACTCGGCTTTTTATAGCCATCCAAGACGGTCTCAAGTATCAACCTGACTTCTTTTGGGTGGTTTTCAACACGTTTTCTGACGTCGCCATACAATACGGAACACTTGTACATACGGAACATACGAGTCGAGCTAACAAAACCGAAGAGATCTGACAGCGAAAGCGCCGAATCAGTTTGTCTTTCTTTGCTGTGGATTGTAGCCATCCGTGGCATGTACGATCCCCGAATCGTTATGTGACTGGTATTATTTCAGTTGCCGTGACAACACGTGCTTAAAACACCCCTCCTCCCCACTGAACCCCTTGCCGTGAACGCCTTGGCAGCCTTATCAACCTGAGAGACTTTTAATGAAGCCAAATTTTGAGAATTTCTCAATTACCGACAACGCACCGAGCACCAGTCTGACATACTGGTAATGACTAATTATGGAAAAATCGAGCGCACTTAAACTGTTTTAAGTTATCTTGATAAACAGGAAAATGTTCTTGTCCTCGGTAAAGACAAATTGCTGTTGTAAACTGAAATGAATTCAACAAAACTGTTTTACATTTAGCTTTAGATCACGCGGTTACATTAAATGCTCGCGATCACATGCAGTTTATAATCAAACATATCGTATTACCAGAATTGTTTTTAATTTCATAGTTAATACTATAGTATTAAAGTAATTAACATAATACGACTGGTGACAGGACATATACGCTGAATGTTGTATAGCGAAACCTTTAACCCTTTCTCTTTTATCCAGTAAGCATTAAATTAATCAACGGGCGATTTTGATATATTTCATAATGTCGAAACAACGTAAAATCAATTTCTAATTTAATATGTTTTTAAACCGTTTTTCTCATTTTTCAGAAAACTATACAATGGAAACAAAGAATACGCCAAATCCGCCATGGTGGAAATTATAGGTAGATATAGGAGAACATCCATACTCAGTCAACTTATGTGTTACAAATATTGGTACAAAACGGCTTACCTGCAAGGGCTAGGTCTACGGGCTCAGTCCCGGCTGTGATAGCAGCGTAGGGGCTGGGGTCATTGCTTGACGGCGGGGACATACTCTGCATGGATCCCGTGCTTCCTGTAGGTGACAGCGGCTGTTGTTTCAGGTATCTCTGGGTGGTAGGCCACTGTGCTGTTTGCTGCATGGAGTGATCTCTGTCGTACATGGATGGGGGTATAGAGGGCGAAGGGGTATTCTGAAGGTTGGTCAGGTGGGTATAGTCCCCGTTGACGCCAGCCATGGCACAACTCTGAGCGTACCTGTTGTTGAAGCTGCAGCTTGCGTTGACATGTTGTTGCATGCTGTTGCTTGGCATCATCATGTTGTTGTTGTCAACGTACCCTTGAGACGTGCTCACCGCGCATGACATATTCATAGGTGACATGCCAGTGTTCTGCGAGTGTAAAAAGTCATAGTGAGATTGAATCATGGAGGGAGCGGCCCCCATCCCATTTAACATCCCAAAGGGTTTCAAAGCTTGACATTTCCTCCGGAATCCTCTGGGCCGTCTCCTGAATGATCCCTCCTCGAACATGAATTCAGCGGCAGGGTCAATTGTCCAGTAGTGTCCCTTCCCTGGCCGTCCAATACCTTTGGGCAGTTTGATGAAACACTCATTGAGAGACAAATTGTGTCTGACTGAGTTCTTCCAACCCTGATATGATCCCCTGAAGAATGGAAACCTCTGCTGCAGAAACTGATATATTTCACTGAGTGTACATCTCTTGGTTGGCGCTGCCTGTATGGCCATTACAATGAGGGCTATATAAGAGTAAGGTGGCTTCTCAGATCGCCTCACCCCTACACCTGATTTCTTGGCGTTTTTCTGACAGGATGGAGACTCGGGCATGTGTGACGTCGTCGACGGCGTCTCCTCGCCGCTGTCCGAGACGTTACTGTCCACCTTCATGTCCAGCTTCTCCTCGAAATCCTCCATGTTCTCAAGCTCTGTCACTTGAGGTATAACTGTATTATCCATAATAGGTTTCCTATCAATCTCACAATCCACTCCGTATTGCTGCATTTGTCTCTACACACTGTGCACTGTATCACAACACGGCAGTTAAGTGACAGGATCTACCTTGATAAAGATTGCTGAAGTCGTGGAACTAGCAGATAAACACGAGGTGACCAGCGATATGGGTGATCCTCATTACATACTCAACTCTTATACGCATCATTTCAGGGAAATTAGGCCTGAAACTCACATCCCTCGCGCTGAGCAAATCAAAGCCAGGAATGGGCGGAGTTAAGCGGTGCCAGTCTCAGCCATTGGTGCCTCCATAGCCTGCATGGTTCCCACACTAGATGCCCCTTGTGTAGTTCTGACAGACTGCACATGTACGCTCTGCTACCTTCAGCCTGGCATCTATACCCAAGTAACGCCCACCGATACATTCATCCTTTCCCTTGGGATGACAGGAGGCTGTCAGAGGAATGGTGTAGGCCCCCTTTTCTTACTTTCTCTAAACATAACTCTGTCACAGACATCTCTATTCCTCTGCTTGGCTACCTCAGAGCCAGAATTACATCTCATTATTATCCACGATCATTATACCATGTTCATTCACTAAAAGAATAATACGGTTTATTATCCTGTGATATTATGCTGTACCAAAAATAGATTTTGATATGTTTTATATCCCGATTTTGATTAAATATGATTGTATTTTTCTACCGCAAAAATCTGTTATGCTTTTAACTAATCTGAATAAGTTCATTGTGTGAATGTTACTATGAAACATCATGTCGGTTGAGGACAGAAGGTTATCCGAAAATGTTTCTAAAATCTGTTATAGGGGCAAGTATGACTATATTCGCTTGCACATGCTATTTGGAATCATTTATGAGAAAACATGGTTTAGATGAGCCTCAAGGATATATATGATGTAGCGGACGACGAAGTTCATATCTTGGATATAATGGAACACATTCCAAGAAAGCACTACTCGTTTTAATACATTCACGATATGTACATACAATTCATATACCTATTCCATTTTCATGGTAATGGTTCATTAACAATAATTCGTAAATATGAATCACATTAAGGTGGAAAAGTATTTCGTTACAAACGTAAGGTTAATATCTGACACTAACATGCAAAATTCTGTGTGTTGCGTTAGTTGTATTCGAAATAATAAACCACTAAAATGTAAAATATGCAAGTTAAAACGGCACCTTTGTAGTAATTAACCATAAATTTAGAATTAGAAGAATTACAAACCCATAAAACAGTGGTTTGTAAAGTATAAGAATGCTTATATTCACCTGAACAGATCATGAAGCACATTTGTGGAGTCAAAATGCTATTGACAGACATTATTTCACATTGAATGTCATACGTCCCTCAACAATACGGCGAAGCAATAGAGCTATTACTGTTGTATTAGGCGTATTTTCAAACATCGATGTAACTGTGTTTGTTTGTTCTCGTGAAAATTTAAAGAAGAACAGAAACATCCAGAGATATTGAAACAAGTGCCAGAACGTTTGAGGACAATATTTAGAAATACGAATTTTGATTAACACAAATCTCCGAAGAGTTCTTTAGAAGTCAATAAATGTTTTCTCATGAAAACGAAAGGCTCGAGAAACTTTGCAGAGAAAGAGCAACAATCACGAAGGGAATTTTGATAAATTGAATACTGTCAAGAACACTTACATCTTATATCGAACTTTCAAACTCCCCCCTGCTCATGACAATGATAAGGGTTTATTTCCAGGACGTGTGCAGGAACCTTGCCCTATCCCTACTTGAAACGAAGACTGGCTTGCCTTGCCTCCAGTGTACTACCTCCCACCACGAAGGAGCCTGGTAAACGCGGAAACTCGAGTCCATGCAGTCGACAGATTGTCCAAGGTGTTTATTTATCTTGTGGTCGATCGCACAAATAATTTCATATCCTCGATATTTGTGCATACAAAAGCAATTGTCAGTTTTCGTTCTTTTCATATTCGGTTGCAGGATTTATTGTTCTATATACATTGTGTTTATGCATCGTCTATCTGCTTCTGAGTTCTTGCTGTCGATGTATACACTCGTTCTTTGATGACAGACAAAGCTCATCAAAACTAATTACTTTTGTACTTTTGATATCATCGGATCCAAATGTTCTTCATATATTGGTACATGGCGAATGGGTATATTATCTTGTATTGAATTACAGAGTCCCTATATTATGATTTTCTCACGAAAGGTCACTGTTGTAGGACGAGACTCTATTGGTATGGGCAAGATGCAAAGTATGTAAAATTGTTTGATTTAATGGAAGCATTATTTATGTATCACGTAATTAATTCACAAACACAATGGTATTTTGGAAACATTTACATAAAATGAATATGTCTGTGTTTGGGGTTGAGTGTCCATTTGTATTCGTTGCAGCTTACTTTCAGATTGTAAGTTTCAAAGAAGAAATATCGTTACATCCAGTTTCAGAGACACTGGACATTCCTGCAGAATGTCATTTCATTTTAGAACCAAGCAGTTGACTTAATCTAGAACAGTTATTACTCTTCAGCATCAACCACAAAATATTTCTAGCTACTCAGACCGCCTATACTGTTCATTAGATGAGTTGAAATTAATTCGTCCAAAATCTAGATATAACCGAATATTCGATCGGGTTCATTTCCCAAATGACGTACAGGGTTCAATGAAAAGGAAACAGCATAGCTACCATTTAGGAGGTGACTATAAATCCTATACACAGTACTACTGCATGGATTTTACAAATGTGTATATGAACACATTTTGAGAACACACCAACTGGATGCTGCCTTTCGTTCGTCTAATTTCACTGCTCTTGCTTATATATTTTCATTTATTTTCTAGAGTGAAACTAGGGAACTGTCCTTTTGATAAAACTAAACTGGAACTGCATTTTCTGTGAACAGCCCAACCAAGATCGAGCCTTATTAATTAGTGTGAATTTGGGATTCAAACTAGAACGTTACAGCATGATCAGTTTTCAGCGGTGAAAGTGCACATTCACACAAACCTATCTGTATAAATGACTGATTACATTTGTTGTGGATTTGCTGAATTCTGCAAATCAACGTTGTATTCCGAGGTAAGAAAGTATAAAGTAGAAAGTTCTGGCAACCACAAAACTAAAAGCCCGGACAACCAGTGACTGACAACAAACAGGGCGCACAAAGCAATGGACCCTGAAAACAACTGGTTTTGCAATACTTCAGGTCGCACAATACGTCCTGACAACCAACAGGGCTGACAACACTAAAGAATCTGACAACAAACTGTTTCGCAATGCTAAAGGTCTTGACAACCTTCAAGTCTCACAACACTAACGGATCTGAAAACAAACTGTTTCACAATACTTAAGGCCTTGACAATCATCAGGCCTTACATTACTATAGGTCTAGTAGCCATCAGGATTCAGAACACTAAAGGATCCGACAACCATCTGTTTCACAATACTAAACGCCCCGTCTACCAACGGTTTCCCAGTACTCTAAGTCTGGCAACGTATAGGTTACACATTACATATTTCTTGATCTACCACCAGGGCTGACTACCAGCAAGTCGCACAATACATATGACTACGAGCAGGCCAAATACGACATGTCCTAACACATGCCACAAAGTCACGTGACAAGATGCATGAACATTTATATACACATGCCTCACATGGCTTGACCTACCACTAGTCCCTGAATAGTCGCATATACAACAATGTATGTTTAACATCATGTCATGGTTAGCAACAGGTCTCACGATACATTACCATGACGGACAGGACATGTCCTACAGCCATGTCAGGACGTCCGATTCCTGGCGTGACCCCAACTAACAAACATGCCCCACAAAACACGAACTACAGCTACCATCTACCACAAGTCCAGGACCAGCAATTAAATTATCACTTTGTCCTCAATAGTGGTCAGTACATCCATCATGTGTAACATGTCATGGTCCTACCATCTACCCCTGAGCACTTACTACCAACAGGTTCAGCAACACTTGACGGAACCATCTAGCAAGACCGCAATGCGTTGCTCACCATCTACCACCAAGACCTGTCTACCAACTGGCCCAGCAACACGTGTCACCAGCTACAATCAGCGTCTGTCTTCCAGCAGGTCAAGCAACACGTGCCCCACCATCTACCACCAAGACCTGAGCACAAACAGGTCCCGCAACACATGGCCCCATCTACCACCAAGACCTGACTACCATCAAGTCCAGCAACACGTGTCACCAACTACCATCAGCATCTGACTACCAACTGGTCTAGCAACACGAGTCCCACCATCTACCACCAGGCCCTGAAAAGATGACCTGTCATCCGCCACCATGTCCTGACTGCTCTATCTGGTATCTGGAGGAACAGATTGAGGCAGCCTCACATCTGGTTTGTCAATGTCGTGTCGATAGCAGAGGAAATAGGGCCAGGAAATGTGTTCTTTATAGCTGTGATTGACACCAGGTAGCAGCGTTGCCTCTGCTATTTTTTCACGTGTGTCAAAGAAGTCTCCAATTTCAGCACCAGTAGCATAACAATAGCTTGGGCTAAATTACTTACAAGTGAAGTTAGCTCCGCCGCGGAGGCATGTCAGTTCACACATGCCGAAATTTGGCAAAACATTGAAGACTTTGACAAATTCTTCAGACTTTCCTCAACATCTGCAATTTCCCGTTTAATTCTTGAGTACTGGGATATGCACCGATATCGGTCACATCTAATAGAGCTCTTGTGTAGAAAGGTATGCGTAGAATTTTCATTCAACGGTAAACATCTTGAGACACCGAAGAATTACATATTCCGACGCAGTGTCCATTGTGAAAACGCTCTATCGTCGTCTAAATCCGCTTAGATATTTCCAGGAACAAAGTTATTGTTCGGGCAAGGAGTTGTATTTTATTCAGCTTTTCAAAACGAAAGGCAAGCGACAATACGGAAACAGTTATAACAGGGACAACATGCAGATGGCTAGAACAGCATGCACACTGCATTTAGCAATTCTTCGTAAGAAGACCTCGTTTGGAGCTGCATCCGTCACTTGGCATCAAAGGTTCATCTCTGGGCCATTTCCGTATAAATTTCCACTAAAGTCATTCCAGTTCTCTTACACATTAAACCGAAATCATGAAGTGCCTGCCCAGACTCTTTTCATGTTGCTTCCGAAAGTTAAGAAATTTTTCTCTTTTTTATATTCTGATATTGCATTATATGCATTTAGATGTCGGGACATAGATCACAGGCTAGCGTCGTCAGTAGAGACGTGGAACTAGCGGGAGACGACGGTCTATCTTAGGATCAACAGTTTGTTTATCGTGTTAAGCAATATCGGTGGTGAAACCAGCCTGATTGTGATAGGCCCCTACTACAGTATCGGGTTCCTCCGAATGGAGCCATCACTTATTTCGTTATCTGACATCCCACCAGGGAGTCCATATACTCCAAGCCAGTTGGTGCAAATGTAAAACGAGAACCACTCGCAAAAAATATGTATATAACGACGGCTTCTGAGAAACGTGTCATCATTTGAATCTCTCTGACAATTTCATGAGTTATAAAGTTGGACTATCATCAGCAGTGCATTTGCGTCAAGTATCCACTCCCAAAAATGAAGGGGGTCAGGTTATCTGCAGCTACTCAACGTGGTGTGTAAGATGCATTGTTGGGCGTAATTACTTCTGACACCAACGCTAGACCCCAACTGCATCCAACACCTCATTGAGGCCCGCCACCCACAGCTAACGGCCATCTTGCTCGCGACTCACTTGAGCTCACGCGAGAAAACACGAGAAATACGTAAGGGACGTGGCTCGGATCAGTAAAGCAAACACAGGGGTATGTGAGTCCCACACCTTGAAATCACAGGTCACGTGGCGTACCCATCTCTACAATCGGGATGATCAACTTCAACAGGAGAGAGGTGGTTTCAGGGAATGTGTCCATTATACTAGCGTTCGTTATTTCCAGACAAAAAACTACATCTATTAATCGACTTGTAACTATTATTATATCATCATAATGAAGATTAACTAGAGCAGTGTGTGTCAGAAGGATGTCTCCATTATACCAGCATCAGATGAATTTTCCTACGGGCATAGCTGTGTGTAGTTTAAAGACTGGCTATTGTCACTGTTTCTACGTGGAACGTTTGTACAATAAAACATCTTTTGTGTATTCATATCTGTAAATTTATCTGTAACTTAATACTGCATCCTTTTTAAATCTATATCCCATGATTCAGAAGTATTGTCCTTCAGTTTCAGTGTTGTTATGGGCATATAGATATACATCCAATCTGTTCACAGCATATATTAAAAACTGCTACTCTTCCAGGCAATTCTGTATGAATTACTGACTTTTGAAGGATGTACTGTAACTGTATACACACTGTCCGCGCTGAAGGGTCTTCAACGACCTTTTAAACGGAAACAAATTCATGACTACTTTAACGTCTTAATGAAAGCGACAAACAATCACAATATAAGGTGTCTGCTGAAAGTGTTTATTAATCACATCATCCTAGTGATGATAAACAGCGACGTTTCCTGTCACACTAGTTCCACGGTCCCAAACACTTGCACAGGCACGTCAGTTGACTGCTAAATCAAAATATGATATTGCATCGGACGTCATTTTCGTCAGTTTGTATCATAAAGTTTTCAAAATATCTTTCTTTTTTCTACTTCAAAACTTTATGAAAACTCTACCTAGCATGTGTGTCGTAACGCTTTAAATCAAGAGCAAGAATAAGGGAGGCTCTACAATCACGTGACCAACAGACCGTCAGTAAAGTGCGATCCGCACAACAATCTTTTTATCAAGACGGCCTGTCCATCAAGTGTCCCCATTCAGCCAGCATGATGGGCAGGTTCCCATGGTCGCTGCGCCCCACATATGTGGCCAATAATAGGCTGGAATGTAGATAGCAAGTTTACCAACAATATCATGCCAAGGAAAATATGGATTGTTCTCATACCAGTGCCAACTAGACCTGTCTGATTCAGGTGCATCTCACTCTCATTCTGGATGTGATTAGTTGCCAGGAAGATAGTGTTTTCCGTCTGTCGTTATATTCATTTCGACAGACGACACATTAATGCTTTGCACTCGCTCCATGCATATGATACAGATGTAGTGTTACACGTGAATATATAACATCAACGCTGGAGAAAAATAACTCTCGATTATCCAAAGTAACAGATTCTTTACATAAAAACAAGAACCGTGGTGAAAAATACATGAATGGATCCCGGAAAACTAGTGACGACATCAGGGGTTGTTGAAATGCATAGTATGTCCCGCTAACCCAATATTCATGAAAATGTAAGTTTTATTTATTTTAGGTTGCTCTGTCGGGCAAAAGAAAGTACTAACCCATTTAGATGATGGTTGTGAACCAAACAAAGTGGATCAAACAAAGATGTTTAATGGAGATGTGATTATGTAAGTTGTGTTTTACGCCGCACTCAGTATTCCAGCTATATGTAAATAATCGAGTCTGGACCACAACAATCCAGTGACAAACAGCATGAGCATCGATCTGCGCAATTGGGAACCGATGACATGTGTCAACCAAGTCACCAAGCCTGACCACCCGATCCCGTTAGTCGCCTCTTACGACAAGCACAGTCACCTTTCATGGCAAGCATGGGTTGCCAAAGGCCTGTTCTACCCCGGGACCTTCATGGGTCTCTATGGAGATGTAGTGCCACAGGAGTATCGCATGTTTTGTTTTTAACCCTGCGATTGAAATGTTTCAGTGACAGTGTTAGATTTAGTAACACTTGTGACCTATTAACTTGATACTTTTCTTGGAATCCAATTTCACCTGCTTTTGTCCGGCACTGTATTTTATATGGATTGTTTGTGTAAAGTGTATCGGAAAAGAATTTATACTGAACAGCAAAAGAAGCGCAACTTAAATAGACGACATGCTGTTCAGTATATATTGTATATCATCTGATCTTGGCTATCGCTTGTGATCCTATCTTAAGGTCGTCACCTTACGGACAGGTATTACAGACATCACAGAACATAACAGACTCACTGATTACATTATCATAAAGTGTTGTCAGCACAGTGAATGAGTGTTGTGGTGGTAATACAGCTGTGAATGACACAAGCCACTTTGTCTCTCACATTTCGTCAGTGTTAGTGAGATGGGACTATTCAAGTTGTGGACGTGGCTTTGTTGAAGCCAATTGCAATGTAACGTTGCATCGTGAACTGCAAAACCCTATGCTACTCGTACATGGTAGGCATGTGTCAGTGTAGGTTCCAAGTCAGAAATGGTGTCATTTTATGGTATACACTATTGTCAAAACTATGAGAATTACAACATCTCGTAGGGATGCATATCCAGGTACGAGTCATGCAGGGTTGAGTAGCAAGCTGTGTTTCATGTAGAATGCGTATCAAGGCACGTTTCACGCAGGGATGCATATCAAGGTACGTGTCACGCACGGATACGTATCAAGGCAGGTGTCAAGCAGGTGTTGTGTATCAAGGTACGTTTCACGCAGATGATACACAGCTTCTCTGTTACTGACGATCGAGAAGCTGGATTTCAAACTATACTGAACTGTCTAAAGTCCACATTTTTGAAAAAGAAAACTTGTAAAAGTGGCTCAACGAGCGGTTCTGACCATCTGATCGGTATCAGTAGCGTTTTGAGTTATTGAAGAGTGAGAGTGATTTTAGTTTTACGCGACGTTTAGCAAATGTTCCAGCAATGTCACTATGTGTGGAATCGAACCCGGCGTGACGAGTGAATACTGTTTCCGTACTAATAAGGTTGTGTTGTATACAGAGAATAAAGTTTGTAGAAGGCAAATTTCTGAACCATTCCAGGTCTGTTCATACTCTTCCTGCCAGATGCAACAACTATTTTTGAAAGACATTTAGAAATTGGACGAACATGAATACGTGACCCGTTTTAGGGCTAGTTTCATTCTCTGCACGACGTTTCAGAGTTATTTCTTGCTCCTTCAACAGGTCAATGTCGGTCTTGATTTTGACGCGAGAAGATCCTGGATAGAGTGGTCGTCAGCATCCCCTACTTGCCACAAAGAGCGGCTAATGGGATCAGGTGGTCAGACTTGCTTACCTGTCTGACACACGTCATCCGATTTGCGCAGATCAATGCTCATGATGTTGAGCACTGGATTGCATGGACCAGCCTCGATTACGTGCAGACCGCCGCCATGTAGCTGGAATATTTCTGAGTGCAGCGTAAAACTAAACTCACTCACTCACTGGTCTTGATTTTAGCCCTTTATACATTCATTCACTGTTGTGACCACCCATTCCACAATATGCTCATTATGAATATGCTCTGAAATGTGGTACAAAGATTATAAAAAAAGTTGTTATGCATAAAACGTGTCATTTTCAGATACACTGCAGTGCGTGGATAGTCGCACAGGGACAGATACACATTTTGTCGAACTCAAACATGGATGTACCACTATTGATCCTGGTTTTAGCTCTGTACATATTCACCAGCCATTGTGACCACCCATTCCACAATCTACTCGTCACTACCACGACAATGGCTATATTCACAGTGACCTTACGTTTGCGAAGGTTTTGTCCTACGCCAAACAAACCAGCTAAACAATACAATGCTGTTTTGTTTTGTTTTGAGCATTAACTTCTGTTGTATGATCATACTTTTTTACACCGTACTTATATGTCAGTCAAAAACAGGTATCTAATTATTCACACACCAGTACAATTCTTTAAAATTATTGAATTGAATTCAGCCTGAACGAAATCACAAATAGCTATCTGTCATTCTTCTCTCATCAGATCTATGTTCCTCATTTAGTGTTTGCCCAAGGTTTTGATGTGACAGCGAACTCGGTATTTTTAACATTTTCCAGACATATAAACTCTCCTAAACAGCCGAAAACCTCAACTGTCTTAAAAATTAGAAATTAAATTGTTAAAAAAACCGATTTAATCTGCAACGATATGACTGATTTAATGTCGTAATATGAGATATAAGTGTTATTGTACCTCTTTGGATACGAGTATATCATCCCAGATTCAATTTCAACGATGTATTATTTGGCAAGTATGATTGAAATGACTAACACGATCAATTATCACCTATCTCAACATTGCTTTTGATGTTATTGTCACAAACAAGTTGGCGAAAAGACAAGTATGATGAACAAGTACATTATCAATTCATGTGAGTACCGATAACTTGAGATGCCAATTCTAGGGATGATATAGCTATAAAAATACAGTTCTAACAAATTTGACGTAACGCAGACTGTTTTTCATTCCCCATTTGTGGCGCTGCAGATATGCAATCCTTTGAATGATAAAGAGAGGTTTGATAACGGAATTGATGTCGTGCAATAAAGACAATTTCTCGTTTACTCATAACCATAAAATGAGGTTAAAATTCCTTTTACGCAATTTGCAGGTCAACACAAGAGCTGATAACATTCCTTCCCTTGCTTCACGTCTATTCGTGCCTCGGCCAATATGTCAAACATGTACATCTGATGACAAAAACCAATCTTTATTGCATGTAAATCCGATGAAAGCAGAAACTCCCCTCTAATGTAACAGAGCACCATTGTCCGCTGTAAATACTCCAATTAAACCGACCACAGGTGCCAAATGAAGAAACCATCCAGGGTCCTCAACCTTCAACCAAGGACGATAACTCATGTCGCGACAAGATCCAGATGGACTTGATGATTGTGGCAACTCAAGGAGCCGGGATCGAGTCTCGTATTTCAGACTAATTTGACGTAGGGGCAGAGAACACGAGCACACTTGGTAGAGATATAGCTTCAGTAACTCCAGGCTTGAGGGTGTAGCTATGGCCACACACATAATGCAATATCGGTGAGTTACGAGAGAGGCTAAGTCGCGAACATCTATTAATACATCTCGTTAAGGTGTTGCGGTTATTTACCATTATCTAAATAGCGAGTGTGGTGCAGCAGAATTAGTTTCTTTGGGGCTTTTATGTAATTAATGTTCCGGGCACATGGACACTTTCCAGCACCATATATGTTTCCTTCGGGGCATCCCACATCGGCAGCACGTCTTGCACTATTTTTTCGTAAATGGTATGTTTAGATTTAACATTTTATCATTGCTTTCCGACGTACATATGTCAGAGTACCCTTTATTAGATATTTTGAGTACAAAAACATTGTTTATTCTGACGAGGACGAAATATGAGGAACTATCTCCAAGTGCCATTTTAGCAGCCTTAGAGTCGGTGCTGACGGACTTATAGTCGCTGCAGACCTAAGTACATGCATATCAAGAATATATGTAACGTGTTTATTTTATATAATTATATTTGGTCGGAACTGGGAATATACCATAATCACATATTTGAAATCTCGCTACCAATAGGATAATCTGACATGGCATGCTGAGTGCTCAGCTCGTTCGAAATAATACCCTTTCTGTCAATAAGCATTTTTTATTAAATGAGATATTTATCACGAAACTCAGTTTTAGTACTAATAGTACCAAATAGTACTATTAGTTTTAACTTTCGACGCTAGTTTTAATTCTAATTGTGATATTCTAATTATTTTACTGTCCTTTGACGACATTTCAGTGTCAAATATGTTCTTGTCACGATATGGCTGAAGTATTGCCGATGTGACATTAAATGTTAACTCACTTACTCACTCCCATCACGAAACAGTAGCAATATATTACAAACTACAAATAAAAACACAGTAGTTACAAACATATAGAAATAAAGATACATAAATGATGTACATTACAACAATTTTACAAAGCGTATGTAATAAATTTCTAATCAACATGAAGAGACTAATACTAAGGGCAATACACAAAATTAATTTAAAATTGTAAATTTCATGACATATTTTAGAAATGGTTTCAGGACTTCCGTTTGAAAACACTGTGAACAAATATTTTTTTAGAGAGAGTAGCAAATTTTTAATCATGAAAAAGCAATGTTTGTTGAAGTGATTCCTTTTCTTTGCTACACCTGGTACCAGATATTATATGGCGTTGCTTATCTTCTAAGACATTGCACATTTCACAGAGACATTGTTCTAGTGCTCTTGCAGGTTTTGTATATTTTCAAGTTTCAGTTTTGAGTTTCTAATTACGTAACCGTAGTTTTGACAAAATATTTATTACTTTTACGATTACTGTGTCTCAGTTGTATCCGGGCATAAGTTTAAATATGAAGTTTAGCATCAAGATGTCGGTTCTACATATTGTTTTCACGTGACACTTCTTTCAACAGGACAGAGTAAAGTCTAATTTCTTTATGATTAATAG
Source organism: Haliotis asinina (assembly GCF_037392515.1). Lineage (NCBI taxonomy): Eukaryota > Metazoa > Mollusca > Gastropoda > Lepetellida > Haliotidae > Haliotis > Haliotis asinina. The sequence continues at coordinate 53,162,131 of NC_090291.1, read as the reverse complement.
CGAGAGTATGCCGGCAACGGAATATTATTTTTGTGATATAAATAGACAAAGCAACGTTTTGCAATGTTTCTTGAAACGTTTAACCTCCAGAACACACTTCAGTTTGCTAAATCACGCACGTAAAATATGTTAATGGGGTATTCTCTGACTGTCACTAGCCAGTGGTGGGTATGGGTATTTACTGTTCTTTGAGTATGGACTGTGACATTCGTCGACAAATATTCTCACATGTGTCTCGTGAGATCATAATGAAATCAGACAAGCTGGCCGAGCGTGGGTGAGGGAAGGCATGCCATGGAATGTTGACAGTGCGAGGTCAACTTGTACGGCAATAGTTTAATCATGAGAAAATTCTTTCTCAATTAGTTACTGAGTATAAACAGAGTTGTCAGCATAGCTGAAGAAAAAGTGCCATACGCCGAACGCGTAATGTAGGTATACGACTAAGACCATTATTGGACAATTCCGGTCGTCACATGAAAGTTACAAAACAATTCGAATGTTGATAGGAAACTCTTCTAAAGACAGAGTCTATATTCCGATCATATTATGTGCATGTATTAATGATGAATCAGTATCAAATAGTCTTAGCGGGAGTTCACCAAAAGGTAAGCGAATCCTGTCAAGGTTGTCCTTTGTAAAAAGAGTTAGTTACACTTACATTTCGTAATGATTCACTTCAGTCCACCTCATATTTAATCTTTGAAGGGCATTTCAATAAAGACAATTTTAGTGCGGATTTTTTTTACACATTCCATCCTCACACCTACATTCATTTTATGAAATATTATTCATATGATCATGCCTGTCAACTTTCTTAACAATTTCTTAGTGTTTTGCTAATTCTTAAACTATGCATATCGAATGCACCGTTATCATGCCTCATGAATTACATCCAGACGAACGGCATGTGTAAGGGCTGCATCGGCGCTGGTTTGTCAGAGCAAATTCCATGATACGGTCTGATCATATGCTTTAACATTGTCTTCCTACTAATTGCTACACACTATAGATTGTCCCCGGACAGTATGGGACAAATATCATACAGCGTGACACTTGAACATTAACGTTTTTACGACACATACTCTGTGTTAGTTTTCTGATAGCGAACGCTAAACGACAACATAAATTCGCTTCCTCAACAATGAAGCCTGTTTTCCCAGCGCACCAAGTTTCTCTCAGAGAGAGTTGTATGAGAATGCTGCGGAAACAGAATGAGAAATGTGTCCTGAAAAGTGAAATTCTTTGCAGCGTTTCTGTGAGAAGCAATCGTCACCACTTATCACCTATATGCCTGTAAAGAATTCCACCGCTGTTTAATTCGGGACAAATTAGTTGACGGGCGCTGTGGCACTTAGGACTATTAACAACGAGGTCCCTCACGGCGTCTCTACAGCTCACACATTTGTCTTCAATTTGTCGAGCGTCTGATACCGCCGTTACACCAATAGATCAACCCAGCGAGTGTGCCGGATGAACAACACTGCGCATGTCATATCTTAGCCCCCATGCATGGATATATCACATCGAGGCTCCTTGTCCTTTTTTATCAACTGAACTGATAGTACGAATTTGAAAAAAAAGTTGTATTATGCGCACATGCTAGCTGTCGTTATTAGCGATATCTGAAGCTAATTTCGCGGCTATTACTCATACACACTGAGTTCAGACGTTTCATTTTGCATCCAGTGATGAGATAGACAGTTTTCCACAAGAGAGTCTTTGACCAGATCAATCATAATATTAACGAGATGTTAACTGGAAAATTGACAATTAATTGAATTGAAACCGTGTTTGGTCCTCAGGAGTATAACGTAGTTTTTAAACAATGTTTCAACTTAACTAAATATAAAATTCTTTTGTTTTACGATACGTTTTGTCAAAGTAAGTGGGTAGAGGGTAACACATTTCTGATTTGTACAATAATATCTCGGAGTATGCTTGTATAGACAGATAGACAAGATACGACGTTTATTCCACAGCATTCCATCAAGCAGCAGTGCCAATATTTTAATACCTACAAACATGAACATGAAGGACAGGACATGCTTATCCTTTTGACAAACACCTTTCGTGAGACCTGATGGTCAGCGATCCATTCATAATATCGATTTCACCCTTACTTCGCTATTTGTATTCTGTAGCTTATCAGTCTATGGTGTGCCCTGATTCTGTAGCACCTTGTGGTTGGACGTACTACAAGGCTACTCCGTGTCATGTTGACCAAAGCAGGTTCCTTGAACTCTGACACTCTGCGTAACATGGTATGTATAAAACGCAAAAATTGGTGCAAGGCCGATAATTCATTTCATTAATGTGTCTTCCATGTAGTGCATGAACAAGATAGAAAATATGTACTTTAATGAGAAACTGTCATATCGTATTTGAACGTAACAGATGTTTATTACTATGTTGGATGTTTATATTCCTCGTGCGTGTGGCAATGTCAAAATCAATATGATCATACTGCATATCAAACTAGCAGCACAAATGGTTTTGTACCGTTAATTCTATTCATGTTTGCAGCACTAAGACACATAAGATCCCTCGGATGGGGGGCAATGCACATTTCAAGGATATCATGGATCTGATTCTAGCGGAGCCCGGATGTCGACACTACAGGAACAGGACCGAAGGTCAGACGTATAGACCATACGTGCCCTGGGACAGAGAAAGATTAATATGACCACTTGGGGAACAGCGGAAGGACTTGGTGATAGCTTTCATCTTGAGTACAAGATGGTAGCTCTCAATGGTCGCGATTGCGTGGACACTGGTGGCCCTCCTCCCATTTATGTCGGCGTACACCGGAATGTGACCTAAATAACTCAGCAACTCGTGGAGAGAGAGAGAGAGAGAGAGAGAGAGAGAAGGACACATAAAGATAGATTTAGAGATAGATAAATAGACTGTGGACTTAAATTGGACGTGTATGTATCAGATTGCGACCTAAACTTTATGACTTTGCGTAAATTCTGATTACATGTATGTGCTATGTTTTCCCTAGTTCTAGTGTTAGAGAGAGAGCGAGAGAGAGAGAGAGAGAGAGAGAGAGAGAGAGAGAGAGAGAGAGAGAGAAGAGATGGGCTTAGTATAAAGGTCTTGATAATCAGACGTGACATTAAATTAAACCTCCTAATTGAGGTTACAAATGGCCACTTGAAAACGCATATTGATATAATCAGTAACCTTTTGATTTTCATGCAGAAAATTGCAGAAGACAAGAGACAGGTGGTATTGGAATTTGTACTACGACTTGTGAGATAGCCTTGGAATTTCGTTACGCGATTCCGAAGTACCCTGAATTCCACCACGTTCTTTTGGGATTAATTTGACTTCTATTAGCGATGCCACGATTCCAGACCCTGATCTAGAGTTACTGTTGATCTTTGGTAGCATTAGATAAGATGTTGGGGTTTTTTTTATATTGTAAACAATTAAAGAGTTACAGTGAAATACCAACGCCTATCGGAATGGCGAACATAAAACATATAATGATATACCGTTTTGATTCGATGTATTTGAATTGTTAATAATATTTCCTGGACAAAATCTTACTATAATATCTTTAACGATAACAATAGTAAATATATCTGAATCTATTCCGAAAAGTAACATCTGCCGTCTTTCTTTCCTGTTGTGTTAATCACATAACTGCCAAAGTTTATCTAACACAAATAATTTCTGGTACTGATTAATGAATTACATCCTTCTCTCTGCATGTATTCAACATCGTAACAGTTCAACACAGATTGTATTGTAGACAAGGTGCCCGTGACTTGCACTGGTCGGAAGGTAATGTACAAGTACATGGCGAGGGCTCCCTGTGCCGCCGCTAGTGGTGTTAGTGTCACTGTTAATTAGAACTTGCGCAATGAACACTAACCATTGGTGCCTGTGGTGTAAGAAAGAAGGAAGTAATAATAACTGACATCTACAAGTCGTTTAAGATGTGTTCACACAACACGCCTACCAGTGTACCTAAGGAGACGCAGTGATATATGTGTTGTCTCGCTACAGCTTCTTTGAAAAGAAAACATGCCACTCCCGACCCCCCATACTTCCACCAATTCCACTATTCCCCCGACTGCAGGAGGAACAAGGATGCCAGGGCGATGCAGGTGGGTATGACACGGTGTCGAATATCACAGGGAACAGTTTGGCCTCGGTCCGGTAAGCCCCATCTGCCTTGTCTTAAAGTAGGGCCATTTTTCTCCCCTCGCCCGATGACAGACACAGAGGGGGAAGGAATTAGCTGATGATTAGGTGCTGATACGAGAGAAAACTTGGGGGAGAATTCACGAGTTGCTGAAGATGGATGAAGATGGTCACGTGGTGTGTAAGAGTGACCTTTGACACGCGAGAGTTTGACACGTAACCTTTGACATGATGCATTGCTCCCGTTACAAATCGTTTTTTATACAGATATCAATAAAAAGCGCCATTTGTGTACAGAAGCATTATGTGAGTAAAATGTACAATACACACTTATCAACATATAAAGACAAACACACATACATCTACCAACTACCCAACACATACATACATACATACATACATACATACATACACACACACACACACACACACACACACACACACACACATACATACATACATACATACATACACACATTACATACATACATACATACATACATACACACACACACACGCACGCACGCACGCATGCATGCATGCATGCATACATACATACCTACATACATACATACCTACATACATACATACATACATACATACATACACGCACGCACGCACGCACGCATGCATGCATACATACATACCTACATACCTACCTACATACATACATACATACATACATACATACATGCATGCATACATGCATGCATACATACATGCATACATGCATACATGCATACATGCATGCATACATACATACATACATACATACATACATACATACATACATACATACATACATACATACATACATACATACATACATACATACATACATACATGTTTAAAAAAGTGATGAAAAAGAGCCCAGAGGCTTCCCCAAAACTGTGGAAACCTGCACATGCGCCATATCCACGACTTGCTTGGGTTTCTTGGATATGTTAGCTGCAGGGCCTGTATGACAAATTAAATAACACGAGTCGTGGTGAATCTCTGCACGGTTTACCTCCCAGTCACATGTGCTCTTGTACAAGTAAGTGGACCGACACAGAGTGAACCTTGGCGACTGTGGTTTGTCGATGTAGGTATCAGCTGTCACTTCGGTCAAAACAACGAGTGAGTGGGTAGGTTTCCATACCAAGTCATCCAGCAGTATTAATACATATGTTACATTGGGATTTTGGGATGACGCTTTCTCAGTAAAGTACAGATTCCAGAACAATGTGGTGTGGATTGCATGGATCAAGTTAGACAATGGTATAGTCCCCGAAAAAGAAAACATGCAGACACATTTAACTGACAGACAGATGATGAAGACAGTTTACTGAACCATGCACAGAGTTGATACATTGCTAGTTGTATGGTTATACATAAGGTGCAGGATCTATGCTACTCTACTGTCTAGAGCATTTTATAAACAAACTAAACTACAAGTTTTGGAACCATAGTGTTGTACAGCTAAAATACACAGTGGTGTTAAGCACTCACCCAAAAATGCTCACGCCAAGGTCAAGGAATTATAGCAGATAGACAGTTAAGGGCTTTGTTCGACTTACACGCAATGTTTTTAACACACACTTTTGAGGTAAAGATTTTAATCACGTACTTTTCAAGCAGTGAATTTTAACCCACAAATTTCAAACAGAGATTTAACACACACTCCCTTGTACGTTGTGCTCCGACATCAAAGACTGAGTGTTTTCAAACTCGACCCTTAAAAGACAGCTGTGAATGCTCTCTGGTCCCCACTTGTTACACCCTTAGTGTTTTCATCAAAACTTTCCATGTTTTAAAAAGCACGCCTGTTTGTTGAACGATCTCACACGTTCTCCCAGGTTCCACTCCAACGGATCCCACCGAATGTATACTCCAGCGATGGTCTAGTCGGAACTAATGGTGGCTCAGACTCCTATAATTGGTTGGTAGACGAATATTGGCACTTATTTTCTCATTTTCTCTTTCACTTCTAAGACGAGAATTTTGTTATTGCGTAAATATCTCAATCTGAACGTTTGTATTAACCCAGTCTGTTCGGTCAGCACTTCATGATCTACAACTATTTACTTGGACAGCATGAGATATGTCAATTTTACTACATAGTTTTGTGTAAGTATTGCAATGTACATCATTCACATGTTGAATGGCTGTGTGTATTTCCAAATCTTTGTACCCTACTGTTTGTAGTTTACAGAATATTGCCACTGTCCCTTCATGGAATGCTATGAATATCTATCTTCAAGTAATGTTGATACTCACAACACATTCACAGAGCACCCAATGAATAATTAAATTATTTTCCTGAAGCAATTTTATTCACACCTTACTGAAACAAATATTACTTCCAGGCGGTCACTACATTATACTTCTAACGGAAGGTATTTTATTTTATCTTTTCTAGATTGAGACCCGTGAAGATCCGGGACAGAACTGATCTTCAGTAACCGGTGCTTGCCGTAAGAGGCGACTAAAGGGATCACGTGGTCAGGCTCGCTGACTTAGTTGATACATGGCATCAGTTCCTAATCGTGTAGGTCGTTGGTCATCTATATTGTCTGGTACAGACTCGAATATTTACAGACTACCGTCATATAGCGGGAATATTGCTGAATGCGGCGTAAAACTCACTCACTCCATGGTGAGGTATGGCTATGGTCTACGTATGTGTGTATTAGAACGGGCAACTGCATGACTTCTCATTATCTCAAGAATTTGGATACCGAATCCTTGCCGTAGGCAAACTATTCTTACCTAACAGGCTTTAACAGCCTACCATACTATAAAACAGTCCATTTGAAGATATAGTCTGCAAAAACGTTTCATATAGCGTAAAATCCGGTTAATCAAGATAGAAACTAGACTGACAGCTAATCTCTGAAATGAACATATTTTCCAGAAAAAAATAATGTTTTTAAATTAAAATTACAAATACAGTAAATAAGAACCCACACACACTGTTAATTTTCTGAAACTGTGGAAATCTAGACTTGCCATATTTTCTAGACTTATTTGGGCTTTCTGGGATATATTTGCTTCAGAGTATGTATGACAGGCTATAGAGGAACGTTTCCAGTGACATGTTTGGGATTAAAGAGTGTCACAACGTTATACAACAGTTCGCTTAAGAGAATATTGTGAGAGTTCCTCACTAACTCACTAACCCAGTGTTTTGCTTCGAAAATCTCGTTATGTCGCAGAAGCTGACATGGAGAGAAGGGAACATGGAGAGTAGTGGAGTGTAAGCCATTCAATCATTCCATATCAAGTATTTTCATTCCACCGTAGGCATGTAGAACATTCAGTTTTAAACAACACTGTGTGATATCGCATGATGAGCGGCCGTGTCAATGGCGACCTCGCCAACTGAGTCAATATTGCTTCAAACAACCTGATAGGTAATGTTATCCTGCCAACTGTTTCAGTCACTAAAGTATCAGAGACCTTCATATGGCAAGTGTCACCCCAACACCAGCACAGAAAAAAACACGTTCAGTGTCTCAGTAATACTTTGTCATCATCAGAACACACATCATCACACGATATTCCGTGACAGGAACACCAACAGCTTGAGGAACATCATCACTGTGAACCCCCATCTGTAAGAATGGTTGACCCTCTAATTGCTGCCAATTTTTTTCCATTTTTGCTGTTGTTTACAATGCCAATTTCACCTGCCAAACTGTTTTTTGCGCTCAGTTACCATGTTGACCCATGTCTCGTGTCACCATGCCGGGCGGTAAACCTGGGATGGTTCAGTATATGACTTTGTTGTGCTACCCATTCATATATCGTCAAAATCAGTCGCGTTGAACTTCGGACACTTTGGCATCAATAATATTCAGTCATCAAGTCGTAGTATTTGCATAGTATCATCCGGGCGGTGGGGGTGGCCTAGTTGTTACAATGTGTGAAGTCTGGAATGTTGCTGAAAGCGGGATAAAACCACACTCACTCATTCAAGTAGTATCCTCACCTTTGACACAGCGCTGTTTGACTGGTTATTTTCTGGAAATATTTGCTGAGTGACTGACTGACTGACAAGGCAAGGTGTGGGTTTTTCTCTCCCTATATTATCTGGAATACGTTTTGTAAACGGTGTAAATCCCCTGAAGATCAGAGTTAGTCTTTAGCAAGCCATGCTTGTCGACTAACGGGATTGAGTGGTCTGGGCTCCCTGGCAATCATCGTATCCCAGTCGTAACGATCGTGGTATCAGTCACGAGTGTAAGACACGATTATTTACAGACGATCGTCACACAACAAAAAACACCCATACACTCACACACAAACAAATATGGCAATGGAAGAAAATAATATTCCTCCATATCTTAATTGATCTATGGCGAAGCTGTTGAGGAGAACATCAATGTTTATCATAGACATGTAAAGAAATTCAGACGCACACTAAATTTTTTTAAAGACTTCGTCATGTAACTAAGTGTAAAATTTGAAAATTATGAAAAAAGTGAACCCAGATAGCCTTATCTCGATAATATTTTTCTTAATACCATACACATAAATATGCTACAACGACCATAAACAGTCACCTGAAAAAATAAAAGCTGAAAAGTCTGATTCTTAGATATTTGAGTTAATGAATATATGTATAGCGTTATGTATCAATGTTCCGGCGATGTCCTTTACTCATTATAGATTGATTGGAAACACTGGAAGTTAGTGCAGTAAAAACGGGTATAGTATGTGTATTTTATCCTGGCTGGTATTCTATGTTTTAAACTTACTGGATCCATACGGCCTTGAAAATGATCATTTCGAAATACGATCGATATGTTCAAACTGCGCTCTAGTCTTTCGTACAGAAGCTGAAATAAACATATCCAAGAGAGTTCAAATGTGGCAAGTCTAGATTTCCACAGCTTCAGGTGTCTGAAAGTCTCAGGGCTCCTTTTCATTTTATTTTATACCAAGACGGTTTTCTGTAAAATGTGTTCATTTCAGAGACTGGTTGTCAGTCTGTTTGTGCCCGTGTTAGTCGTTGACGAAATATCCCGTTCTTCAGTGGAATCATATCGCACGTGCAATTATGTTTTTTTTGTGTTTATAAAAAAATAAATAAATGATAAAGCCGTGATTATGTCGTAGTTGATTCAAGGGTCATGGTGTAGCCTAGTGGTTAAAGCGTTCACGCCAAAGACCCTAGTTCTATTGACAATGTGAGTACAATGTATGAAGCACAGTCCTGATGTACCCAGGAATATTGCTAAAAGCGTTGTAAAAGTAAACTCACTCACTCACTCATTGATTCAATTTACGGTGTATCCTCTGAAATCTAGACATGTGTTTTAAGAGGGGATGGGTGTGGGGGATAGGGTTAGGGCGTGGAGGGGTTGGGGGATGGGGTTGGGGGATAGGGTTAGGATGGGGGGTGGGGTTGGGTGGGGGAGTGTACTGCTTTTGATTACCTCTATACGCCATGAACGTGTTTCCTCGAAATGATTTGTATTCATCCACTTTGTTTGCATTACAAGAAGCTGACGTCGAGTTTGATCAACTCCCATGTACCGATGTAATACAATGTTTTCTTGAGTTGACTCGAACCCCATTTCCCCATAGGGTCATGAAGATATTAGAACGGCTATACAGCTGTAGCCCTCCGGTGCTTGACGAAATGACAATCTGGTATGCAGACTCTGAAAACAAATATCTCATAATCCATTCAGAACAATAATAGTTGGCAAGTCTAGATTACTGATTAGTAACGGTGTTTCATTTTACATTATTCAGATATTTTACGAACTTTTGCTTCTGTCTGTGAAATATGGTCATTTCAGATTGTCGGGTTTTTTTATCTGAAATTGTTTATCATCAATAAATAGTTAGAATAACTTTTGTATAACAGAAGAAGGTTGATTTGTATATGTATCTAAAAATACACGTCTATTGATATAAACTGTCTTTGTCTTTTAATATTTCAATTTGTAAAGAAGGAATCTTTTTATTCATTTTATTTGTATAGTGTTTATATTTTTTATAACAAAATAAGTGAAGCTTGTTCCGGGTCTGGGGCGGTTGGGTGGCCTGATGTTTAAAGCGTTCGTTCGTCAAGCTAAAAGCCCGGTTTCGATTCCTCACATGGCACATGTGTGAAGCCCATTTCTGGTTGCCGTGGTAATGCTGGATTATTGGTATCATTCATGTTCTAATCGTTAATACGTCTTGGTCACATTTGGGAGGTATAAAGAATGCAAAATGAGCAACAATTTGTCTCAGAGTAACTATTCACAATATGCGCACGTACATCTCTTGAACGTTTATCTAGGAATAAGACTAAAACGCTATACTAAAACTTAATAAAGTCGAAGGTTCATGCAACCACATTTAGTGGTACATAATATTCAGGTATATAGAACATATACATACTTGCTGAAAATGAGTCTTATGTGTATTATTAAGCACAAACTCGTAGAACATCTTTGAGTGGCAGTTTAGAAGTTGGGAAGTGCAACACAGAACAAACGTTTTGTGTGACATTTATGGACCTTATGGACAGGTATCATCAATAATGTCTTCACTAGTTTGTGCTTCCATTGGACTCTGTCGCGCCCGATATTCTCAGAAGCTCACGTCTTGAATTTATTCTAAAATTAATTGCACAACAGTTAATGTGAAACCCCTGTTATTAATACTGCCACCTCCTCTGATCTTGAATTGGTCTGATGTTACAAAATAAAGTTTATTTTCAAATACCTCTCTAGTGGTTGAAATCACGCTTCTAACTTTGTTTTCCCAACAAACAAATACGGTCTTCAGGGGAAAATTTCAACAAACTTGAAACCGTTGTATTGTTTAACATAAATACTGAACAATAACTTCATTGTCTTAATTTGAACAAATCTCGCATTACAAAACAGACTTAATTCCCCCATTAGCACAACGCACTTCAGACGCCTCACCACTTCAGATGTGGGATTTTAAATTTGATGGCAAATAAACATATTGCACCAACACGTTTGATTATTTTCCCCAAATAATCAGCGAATGAAATCCAACCATATTCACTAAGAGGTTTGACCAGCGTAATTGTACTGCTGGCTACCTGTAGATCGGATTATTGAGTTAAATTGACCATACGGGATTAATATGCAAAGGAAAAACAAACATTGCTCCAACCATGCTGAGAACCATTGGCCGAGACCGGACATCAATGACGGGAGAGCGGTCACTTGCTGACCCACGTGGTTTGAGTTTGACCACGGTCAAGCAGCTCGGAGACGCCATGTTGTTTTCTCAGCGGGGGCACTGGTGTGTGGTCAAGCGTCCACTCTGATAGTGATAACTATGGCAGGACAAATAAAAATAATAAAAAACTGAATTCCGACACTGAAAATGAAATTTGATGAAGGTGTCGGAATATTCCAAATACGCCTGTGTTTTCACAGAGATTTGGTACGGGTTTATCATTCCAGTTATTGTGCGAGAGTTGGAAGCCCCATGCGATATGTGAAACACCATGTGATAGTTTAAAGAGGCACGTGACTTGAGTTAGACGTCAAGAAATACACTATCACAGCTCTGGAAAGTGTCACTTCTGAGTCTGATTGTTCAAGTTTTATTACATTGTTCTGTATGTTTATGGAAATTGTTCGCACAAATAAACATGATTCCTGCAGGACCATAATTTTCTATGCTGGTTTGCATGTCCAGACAACGGCCTTGGTCTGATGTCCAGAAGGTCTTCAATCGGTGAAGTCATTGCCAACGGTATGAACAATAAAAAATCCCGACCCCTGGCGCTAAGGATGGATTCGAAACTTAGCATGTAAACCTTCTCAAATGTAAAAATGTGAAAACCTCATCCTGAGCTCAAGAGAAGTTGGAAAATTTCTTCCGACTGTCCCTTCCTTCAGTTATATCGAGTATCATAGTTGTCTAGTTAGGCAATATAGACAACCCAGGAAATACTGACATTAACGCCATGTTTGTTTGAATAATATAAGCAAATGGATAAAAGTGGATGAACATAATTATAGTAGGAGATCTAGAGACTGAGGGATATGAGCACTGACTCATCAATCATTTTATGGAAATCTGTTGTTGTTTGTGTCTTGTTGCCTATCCCCGCATTTGGCAATATTGGCTTTCTGAACGAGGATACGTAACGTTGTTTTACACCACCGTCACCGCGCCAGGTGGTTAACAGCATGAACGACATTGCTGGGAGGCGGGACAGTTACCGTTACCTTCGTTAGTTCCTGACACAATCTCGGGATTATATTCCGTCCCGGAGATCAGAGGTAATCAAAGAGTAACTTCAACCACGATACTTATGAAAGTGATACATTGGTCTCCTCGAACATTACTCTCATTCCTCATATTGGGGCAATAGATTAAAGCATCGCCAACCGTACTGGTTCCAAAAAAAGAAAAATGAGTTTTTCAACTTCGAGGTATTTGTCATACTATTATATCGACAACCTCAAAAACATATATATGATTAGTAATATCATCTAATAAAAGCAGAGCTCACCACACAAATACAAACTGTTGGCGAACGTTTCCTGCACATGACACTATTCACAAATACATGCACATCTATTGAACATCTGAACGAACACATGTGATAAAGTCAAAATACTGACATGCTGCAGATATGTTTGATGTGTAAAGTCTGGAATTATCCACCACATGCCTACCATAAAACCTGCTGAAAACTTGACTGAGGCCTTTCATGTTGTCATGTTGTTATCTCACACCTTGCCCGACAGTACCTAAATTTGTGAAATGTAGACACAAAACAATGAAGTTGTTGGAATATTGCTCAAAGCGAATTACTGTGTCAGTTGTTGGGAGAATGAATCCATTCCTCTTCTCATTCATAATCTTGCGGAATGTCTTTGTGGCTTTTAATCACTATCCACATATCCAAACAGGAACCAGATGAGATGGGTTTTAATTTGTCCCTTGTATTGCTAGTTCTTGTGCGTAAATCAGTGGAAGGGAGTTGGGTATTGTATAAAAACTGACACACGTATAATGTTCTGCACGTCTGTCTACGGATAGCACACTGATGTACGGAAACGCGCAGTTTGCTGGCAGGTCACGTGTTTCTGTAGATATTCCAGTCTTTTTGTATCGATCGATAACATCCTTTACCCACACCTATGACTTCCATGAGTGTACTAGAGAATCACATGAGTCCGTATTTCTGTTTTCCACCTTAAGCGTATGCACCATAATATCTGAAATGCTATTCAATGTTGAAACGCCGGCCCCATCATTCTATAGAGCTTAAAGGGGGGTATTTGTAGTTTCCCTGGCTGGTAAAGAGGGGGTCAGACAAGGACTGGTCTGTGTGGGCCTGTGGAGGTACATGATAGTTCATTAATCAACTGACATTGTGAAATCGGTATCTGACAAACGGGTTTATACAAGCAGGCACAAACACTATACAGACATCATCAAAACTCATTTCATCCCACTTTACCTTATGAAACAAGCTACCTGAAAAAAAAGTATTGAGGAGCCATCGGTCTTCCCAGGCTTGACAACTACAAAATGTTGTCAGCGGTGATTTTAAGGCTCTTCTAATGGTTGACAAATCAGTACATCCATGTTTTTGACTTCACGCCTTTTTTGTTAAGGTCTGCAAATTTCAAAGTGTCCTGCTATACAGATGACCTGACAAATGACTTAACACGCATACTGTTGAACCACGCCCAAACAAAATAAGTAAAATACGTGAGGTAAAATGTATTAATAATCTGCAAAATTTATAAGAAATATCAAAATATATTCCTCAGTTCATATTCAGGCTTTTCCACACCAAGCGCCCACTGTATCGGGTAACTGGTCACGTGATACAACACCACGTAGAACCCAAGTTCACAACCGTACACCCCAAATCAAACTGCCAATCTGAAACTAGGTATCCGTACACTGGCATTAATTCATGACCACCACTAGAACATAAAACACGTCAGGGGGACCGTAGACGCTCGAGATAAGAGGCACAAAAAGGCAGTTTCATGATTGCGACAATTTCAGAAATTCGTCGGCGGAAAATAATCGTCTAAATCGGAGAAGTGGAATTGTTGAAATCAGTAAGAGCAGACCGATGGCAATGATTCATGTGATGGAAGCAAGAGTTCGTATACCGTCCTGGCTGCGATAAGACGTATCCTTCGTCTATGTAGGCCCACGTTGTCACACGCGTAGTTTATTGCTGTTTGTTATTGATGAAGGGAACGATAGACATGTACGTTGGTCTCGTGAGATTACACGAAAATCAGAATTAGGAACGATTTTCGGGAGTGGCGGGGCAGTCATTGTCCACGTTCATATGAGCTGCGTCTTTAACTTCACTTCAGCAGCAATAACATTTGTCATACACTTAGTAAACCCACGCGGCTTCTTGTCATACTTCCTACACGTACCTACTGTATTAAGTAGTATATATTTTTATACATGCATAATGCATTTTTATACATGCATTTTTCACTAAAGATATTACATTTCCCCTGAAGATATAACTGAAATGTGTACCACATTTCGCGTCTTTATTTCCTAAAGAAATAAAATATAAGTTTATGTTTGTGCTACACTGCACTAGAAACTCATATCTCTTCATGTATACATAGATTTATGTGTAAATATCACATCGTGATTATATGCGACATATATTTGTCATTGATAATGACCGTTAACAATGACAATAAATAATTTTAAGGTAAAGGCTGCAAACGCGATTCTTGTTCACTCGGGGCGAATATTTTAACTTTAGGTTTTAACTTTTAACAAATATAGACAAATACAATATTGCTATCTCCAATTCATGCATTCACGTTACATAAGAGTTACACGCCTGTTACATTTTAAAGTAATTTTGTAACGTTTGAGAAAACATTCTGCTTCTATACGTAACGGTAGTTATAAAATACAAAGTATGTTCCACCGGAAACCTAATGACATTTATAAGTATGCATTACAAATGCTGGAAATATTATTATTATGCTACTGCCGATACTTGTGATGTTACTTCTACTAGCACTTCGAAAAAGAAAAAGAAATAGTAATAAATTCAATTTCCCCCGTTGAACAATATATGAATTACACACAAAGGTGATGTTGTCATTGAATGAGTTAAGTATGAAATCTATACGAAAATACGTTTTCAGCGTGTATCTAAAGGTTTCCATGGACTGCGAATAGATGAAAAATGCGGGGAAATTTTTGAAATGTAAAATTATCGTGAACGTTTTTCGGAATCACACAATGTACCTCCTTGATAAGATGCATCGCAAAATCATGATGTGCTCTGTGTTTCTTACGTTTTATTTTGGGGTTGTTTATTTTCCCCTTTTCATGTCTCAGAACTGGGAATGTAATTGTTGCATGGAGCTCGCTGTCCGTGACGTATTATTATAAGTGTCTTTACATCAACCTTACCGTTGCTCCTATACTTCTTCAAACTATCTGGCATTTATACTGTCCCTGTACGTTTCTTCCAGTGTAGAATATGATCACCGGGAATCATTACCGTTTGGTTCATAAACACACCTATATCTTACCTGGCTTTTTATACCTATCTCATTAGGAATCGTTCAATGGACTTTTAACGTTCAGGTGAGTTTTGTTATGGACATTTAAGTTGTTTTTTTCTGGCTACTTTTGGTTTTCTTGCGAGGCAGAGAGTTAACCATACGTTGAGCTTGAGTGCTGTAATCACTTGTTCTATTTTCAGGTAAGTAAATATTAGGACAAACGGTGATAAAATCGCTTGTAAATATTAGAGATTGTTTCAGGTCAGATTCATTTGAAACCCTCTTCAACATGATAAATTCCCCCAAATACTTTGTTCGAAAACATATTCCTTACATTTACACCAGACCAATACCAAAAGCAAGTATTATTCCTATTCTGTTGCTGTATGTCTTATCAACCCTCCATTTTGAATATAACAAAAACAAACATCTTAAAATTTTACGAGCAATAAATTGTTGGACTCTTCAGTAAAATTGATAATCTGGCATATCAACCATACATGTTTATATGCCAAGTATGGAGTAAGGAGGATTCGAAAACAATCATAGTGGAAGTTTATTTTCGTTGATAAATTGTAGATGAGCCAGTAAATTAATGGCTATATATAAAGCACAACCCAGATGTCTTATTGAACTCTACCAGCTCGCCTACAAACCATTATACCGGCGGAAGTTGTATATAAACCTTCTTCTAGTTTGGCGGTATTCTGGCGAATGAGAAGCTCGATAGCTTGACGTTGTGTTCGAGGACGATATGGGGGGTCTACAAATGAGGACGGGAGATAAACACCTTTTTCTTCTCGTGCCTGGCTTTTTCACCAACCCCTAGCAAAACGATTTTTGATAGAAAATTACCGAAATCGCCTTGAGTACGTGTCAGCTCCTCGCAGGGCCAGAGGGATCGCTCGCTGTGTATATTTTATCAGATTTTGGTTAACTTTGTTTACTTTGGAGGCAATACCCTCTCGTATTGTCAGATGAACTGGATACGGGATTGGGACCAGTTTGAACGCTATCTTGGAGAATCGCCCCTGAGGCAAACCCACCCTCTCCATTAACACTGGCGTTCTAATCTCGCTTACTCTAACTGTTCAGTAGGCGTGTCTTACTAATCGACCATGTGACGAGCACATTAATTGTACAAACTTGTCGTATTAATTTGGTAATGGCATGATTAAATGAAAGCGGAAGCATTATGTATTCTAACATCCACACTTGTAACTTTTATATTTCTGTTCAATTTCTGCAATAGCATATGTCCGAAACATTTCACAGGCCTAAATTTTTAAAGTGGGTTTCGTCGTCGTTTTTTTCATGAAAGTATATTTTGTAAAAATATATTTGTTCAAGAAAAAGAAAAAGATACTAGGGTATGATTACAATTTGGTACACCTACGATGTATATATTTCATATTTATGCCGCAAAAGCGAGATTAATATTTTTCAAAGATCTGATGTGGTAGATCCTAACAGGACCTGAATGTTAGGCGATCACAATTTAGATCTGAAAAAGTGAATATCCAGTACTTCCTTTCAAAAATACGACCACTAAGACGTGTTCTGTTAGCGCTAGTTTTCCTTGTGCCCTAATATATTAATATTTCGTGCATAATCCACGTGTGTAACTATTTCTAAGGTTTGTTTGAATACACGCTTCTCGATATTTCTACTAAGGTATAACAAACGTTTCCCCCATAATCTTTTTTTATTCACCTTTCGCTGTATGGTTATATTCACATGTCGGTATCTATTTTGACACCCGTGAGCGTGTTCTCTCACCCCTGCGTGAAATGCAAATGACACATGTTCAAATCATATCCGCTCTATCTGGGTTCTGGGTCGTGCGGTCTGTATTCCCAGTGTCATTCTGGTCATTCTGGTCACAGTGTTTTGTTGGTTTAACTTCATTTTCGCTGAAACATATTCGTGGGCCTCCATGAAATTATAATTTACCAACATCATATTTCCTCGGAATGTACATGCCGGTTAACCATTTATTTGTATGGCCAGATGTTAAGTTAAATAAATGTTTAAAACACAATTTAATAAAAATCAACTGTGACCTCTTCCGGTCTCCTTGAATGCATGTGCGCTATTCCACACATGAATTTGGTAAATTTACTATTGTGCTAAATTTACGGATCTAAGTGAACACATCTAGACATTTTCAAAATACACAACTGGTAAAATACGAATTTACATTACCCAACCTATAAATATAAGAAATTTAAATTCTTTAGAAAGAACAATTAAATTGAACTGAGAGTCTTAAGTGACATGCAACGTAGCGATCACACTCAGAACGTAGATGGCTGCAGTATTTCTGATTGTGTGGGAGTCTGAGAAACTCTTGGCTTAATCTTTTACAAACGGAGAGATTACACGTAAATAATATAAAGATATACGATGTAATACTTTATGCCTAAAATAATACATCCAAGCAAGGGCAGAACGAGATTCTTAATTGAAGATACTGTAAAGTCAAGGAGATGTTAGTTGCGATAAGGCACTATCATCAATCTAGAAGTCCAGGGTAAGCTAAACACGGTGCCAGGAGATATCTTAGTGCTGTGCTGTTCGAGGTACTGTTCTTGTACTCTGTGGGGTGTTGTCCAGCCCCTAGTCTGTTCCTGGCAATCAACATGCCAAGTCCGCGATCATCACACTGTTTACATATGAAATTGCTCCTTAATAAGAGGCAGACTTAATGGAACTCGTGGTCCTTGGAGGGAAAGTGTTGGGATTCGCCCTCCAGCGCAGGCTCCCTCTGACAGACAATCTGAGAGTGCAAGGATTATGTGTCGCATAAGAATATATCAATATTTTTAGTTGTCAGTGTACAATTGCCAGAGATGGGATGATAATCATCCAAGCGACTGTGGACTGGAAGTAGTCGTTGATAAGTATTGTAATCAGCACGGTTGTTAATAAAAAAACGTCGTAAGAAACATAAAGTGATTTGTGTGTGAATATAAGATGTATTTTCAAAGCAGAATTAAATGTTAAAAGCGAATTAAATAGTTGATGTAGCGAAAACCTAAGAGATATACATGTATTACCATTAAATGTATATCTGATTAGTTATTTTAGTGATAATTCGGATAGCAATTAATAATGATCTGTTTCAAATACATGTAGAGCTGTATGGAAGTGCATATTTACATACAGCGTGAGAATGTAGAGGGTGTGTTGTTTCCTAAATACCTTGTCGTCTCTCCAAAGATACAATACTTTCAATACAACAGCGTTACTTATTTTGTTCTTTTTTATCCTAAAGTATGACGTTTCGTCTCAGGTAATACTATTCTAGATTACAAAAAATCCAGAGTTAAAGATCATGGCCATTCGCAGTTTCATTGCATATAACACACTGACTGAAACACGCTGTCTTTACCCCTGCCAATCCAGCACTGACATGCGATAATATAGCGACCATATTATCACTACAAAATACGGTTATAGTATATCTATCTTTCACTGCTTCATTCCAAATATATCCAATATTCAGTCCACCGTATACACGTATCATCTTACTGTCGTTGTTTAAAACATTGGTGTGAAATAGTTGATATGTCTGAACATCGTTTACCTAAAAACAGAGTAATTGGACATGTCATATTACCCCTATACGTATGGGTTGGTTTATATTTGGTGAATGGTGAAATGGCAACGTAAATATATCTGTTAGACAATTTCGTATACGTGCTAAAAGCAGGAACGGCATTAAACCATTAATGAAAGTTCTAGATATGATTCATATCGTCTATTTAATAAAGTCATTGCTTGAACCTTACGCAACACAGTTTAGAATTGGCCTTAAAGGTGTTCAGTCGTGGAGGAATTGCTTCTATTGAAAAGGCGCAAATGTTATGTCCATCCATAGAACGTTATTGAAGATGAGTTCTATAATATGTTTGTTTGTCCTGTATATGAAAATCTAGGAAATAATTAATCTACTGCCTATATCCCATATCAATGTTAACTTATTGTCTTCCTTACTTTTTTTTAAACAGAAACTTCAAAACAACACAACGTAGCCCCATTTTTTACAATGTATTTTTGTTAAGAAAAGAACTGATTAGTTAGAAGTTGATTATTTTTGACCCTGCAAATGTGTATATCTTTTGGATATCGGCAGATGGCGTTTCCTGCAATACAGAATTGAATGTGACTTACCACCCCCTATTTTCCAACCGCAATCGCTGATGTAGATAATATTTTGACCTCAACATCAACAACACAATCCCCATCAATATATGCGGCTCACCATCACCGTCTTGGCCCAATACGGGCACCTTCATACGTCAAAATATTGTTGAGAATGTCGTCACATACACACAGAAATAAGTCCGATATTTCTTATGTCTTCAGGCAGCAAAACATTTAATATATTACCTATTAATATCTATTTATTTCTGAACAGCATATTTTGTTTTTCAGTTAACATGCTGTATTGTTTAGCTAATACTTTCTTCTACCATTATATCATGTAATAAGACCGACCTCTATGCATTATTTTGAGCTACATTCTATTATTTTAACAAGGAAATACATTGTTCGGAGAGAATTTATATTGTAAATATATGTCACATTTGTTACAACAAACGAAGGTATATGTACATACACATTTGTGCGTTTATTTGTGTGTCGTGAAACAATGTTGTTGGTTGTATATGTGTATATTTCAAAACTACACACATATTAAATGAAGTCGTTTTTCACGTCATTCTTTCATAATGTGTTCATGATTTTTTTTTTCACATGTGTGTTTTTTGGATGATTTCAAGTGCAAAGGTCTACGTGCATTAAGGAGACGTGTATGCAGATATTTGTTTACATATAAAACACGTCAACGCCAGAATTATGTCGGTTGTGTCGACGCATACATACACTATATGAAAATAAAACCGAAAATCACATGTAATTCCATTTGCGTTTTCCTTATTTGAAAAATCTACTATCATCACCTACTATCATCATTGTTTCATAGTGATTCCTAAACACACGCTCTGCCATTGTATCGCATGGTAACAATCACTTGATTGTCTGGTCCAGGCACGATTTGTTTCCAAATATTACCATAACCTTTAATTCCGCTGAAACAAATATCTGCTCATGACATAGTCACAACTGTACAATCGACCTTCAGCAGATATTTCCTATGGATGTGAAAAGTCGCTTTGGCACTTCTATAAGAGTCATGGCGAACCTAGCGTCACTCGAGCGAGAATTCAGTTTTGTGTTTGTGAAATGTAATAATTATTATTGACAGCCAGATAGAATTCTACTGAATGCTTTTAAAGATTATTTGTTCCCGGTTAAATACTTATACAAACTAATTCGATAAATAACCGTGAATCAAAATATCTCCACTAACATCGGCGTCCAATCGCTTTGCCAAGGGACATTTAGTTCAGTAACAAAACACGTTAAAATAGCAGATAGCGAATACAACGGTTCTTCTTATGCTTTGCATATTTCACAAATGAAAACGTGTAAAAGATGTCTATTTAATATTGTGCTTTATACTATATGTCATAGACAAAATGTTTAGAGGAAGACGTATTTTATTTTTCAGATCAGTGTAGATGCTTCTACGATGACAACAGTTCGAATATGCGTTCCAATTACCGTTGTAGAGTATGCAATAAGCAATGTTGCACATATGCGTCGTTTCCAAGACGCTTTCGAAATTCCATGTTAATGGAACTAGTGATGCAGTTGATACATTGTTCAACTACATCTCACAGGATACTTTCTTTGCAAACATTTGGTTTCGACGACACAACATATTATTATGCCATGCAAGTTAAAGTGTGCGCTGCAGCATGTCAGCACACCCCATAGACTCATCCAACCGCTCCGGCTGCAGCTTATGCTGTTAGAACAGTGAACCTTCCAAGGTAAAAAATATCTCTGTGTCTATTGTTCGGTGTGTTTCACTGAGCATCAACTTTGAGAGAACCAGATTCGGGATGTACAGAAACACTGAGACAAATATTTTACAGCACAAACTGTGGTTTTCATTCACCTGGCTACTTTGAAATGTAATTGCCTGATGGCTTGGTACTGAAAGGGGCGCTACCCCCTGCGTCGCTCTAATCTATAGGAGCTCTATGACACTTTTATGAAGAATAAGTTCCGAAGAGAGATCTGGCGGGCCATTTGTTCGAGGAAGTAGAGGAATTCCCCTTCCTTTGCCTCGTCTAATGCCCCATC
Source organism: Haliotis asinina (assembly GCF_037392515.1). Lineage (NCBI taxonomy): Eukaryota > Metazoa > Mollusca > Gastropoda > Lepetellida > Haliotidae > Haliotis > Haliotis asinina. The sequence continues at coordinate 53,140,253 of NC_090291.1, read as the reverse complement.
CTTCAATATAGCATAAACACTGTCAGCTCATTTATTTGGTTTTGAGGGTCTTTTTCTCGCCATGGCACAGTTTCCTTTTCTCTTGGACAGAAAACTTTTCTGTGGAGCCACGGATGCAATTGAGGCATTTTTGATGTCTGGATTTGGGATGAATGGTTTTGACTTGACAGCTATCTGGCTTTTATCAAGGAGGAATTCGATGTCTGTTTGGAGGATGGTGTTTAGGCAAAGGGTCGCTGTTACGAAACAAGCATACTATGAAAATCTGGAAACAGATTTTGAACAACAGAACTGGCTTACGACCGAATTCTCACGAATATTTTATTCAGAATAAATATTCTGATTTTTATAGATACAGTGAGTCTACTTTCAACGCTGTAACGATTTCATGTGACAACAGTCTGTATTGACGTGTGTATATACAACACAGGTATCCTGAACATACATGTGCACATACAAACAGGAAAACCCAATGGAGATAACAGTTTTAAACAAAATATGAATCACTCAACAAGCATGTAATCACGAATGTACTGACTGCATGCATTGACACAGGTGTGCGCATTGGTTATGCCGAAGTTCACAATCAACAGCTGTGGTGGAAGGGAGACAACTCAGATACATTGTCGACATGGACGCTCGTCTGAGCGAGTCGGGATTCAGAAGCATGACAGATATGTCAGGCATGGATGCAGGTAATATATGGTGGACAAGAATAGTAAGACTATCCATTATCGTATAAAGTTAACTAGTACTAAAACAGATCAATGTTGCTATTTGTTGTCATTATTGCACATGCAGTGCCTATGCCATCAGAATACTGAAAAAGATACCATACTATATCACCTATACAGTCTTCACCGATATGTTTAAGTTGTGAATTCCAGTCCACACATACTAATGTATTGTTTTTTGTGTTGTGTGATTATTACACGTAAAACTACAGAAGTGCGCTTAAACATAAAATACAATATTTTGTTAATCTCCCGAGTTTCATATTGTAAATTCAGCAGTATTTGAAAACTGATAGAAACACAAAAAGTTGCTTTCAGTGTTGACCATACACTTGCCATGATGTTGTTATCACATATATCGCATTGTTCTGAAATAGTGGGTGTAGTTTTCACCATGCTTATATCGCTTTGTTTCCAGGATTAAATCGGTTCAAATGAAGAAGAAGAAGAAGAAGAAGAACGAAGATGGCTAGAGGGAAATATCTACTGAAACAAGGTACATAGCTTCTTGTTTAAGGTATGTGACTAATATTGTGTATAAGTAAATTACAGGCACGTGTGTTAACACAAACTGATAACTGTTTCATATGTTATATTTGGGGTTATACTTTATAATTTGTGTTACATTTGACGCTTTTTAAATGTCTTTGTATATTCATAAGAGCTGTTTCATTCCGACACTCCCGGGACATCAATATGCCAAATACTAAATATAGGAAATATTGTATTTTCTGTCTTATGTGATGAGTACTTTGTACAGTCGATATGTCAGATTATAATCGTTAGGTAAGTGCTGGCAACATTTCAAGATGTTTGTTTAACTCGTGTATTGACCCGGCATACAGCTATAAAATAAGAATACTACTTAATTTCAGCATAGGTCTCATGAACGTGTTTTCGAAACAAGCACCACCATATGTAATGTTATTATTCTCTGGAAACAGAATCAGTTTTGAAAAACATTAGCTCAATTAAGCTCTAATATTTACAAACGATTTGCCCTATACTTATTTCTCTGCAATAATTGTTTCAAGCACTAAATCCGTATGTATGGTTAACCTAGAGAGTGTGACAAATCACACATAATCATAAGAAACCTTTCCATTGTATGATATAAACGAATTTATAAATTGATACTAGTGGTGATTCCAGGTTTTGCGAGTCCTGCGAGAGGTTTTTAACATGAAACATAGTTAAATGTTGGCAAGCCTCCAAAGGGTATAACCGAAATTGTAAGGTAGGGTTGTTCTAATGACTCTTTGTGTGATGAAATAATGAGTTGCTGTGTCACATAAGCTATAGGCAATATCTATAGCAGAATGCTGACAAATCGAACCCCCAGAGGTACTCATATTACTATCTCTTACACATCTTAGGTGAAACAATAGTCCATAATTTTTTTTTAAAATAGGAAAACCTTGCCATGTTTATGGTCATGTCATTTATCTTATATACTTTACAACGATTTTAACTTTCAAGATTCTGCTCAAGAATTTCAAAATTGCAAAGCATGTTATTTAAATCTATAAAGAAATGTTCCATTTTTTTATCAATTAGATCCACATAAGTTATATTTAAAGGAGGTTCACACTTCTCAATATCCCACAGTCATCTTTCCATTCTTTCTTTTTACAGAATGTTCATAGACTCATTCATTCTGGCGTTTCGAGCATGCTTGAACGGATGGATCACAGGACATCAAAATATGCATTTATTATTATTATCATAAAACATTTAGTCATTTCAGTTTTACACATATTCGGAACAAAACACACCCCTGTAAAAGACAAATTTGTTGCTTATAGTGTGTGGGTGTCTGTTTTGTCTGTCCGTTTGTGTGTATGCGCGTGTGTGTGTTTAGTGTGTTTATGTGTGCGCGCGCGTGTGTGTGCGCGTTTGTGTTTAGTGTGTGTCTGTGTTTGCGTGTGTGTATGTGTTTAGTGTGTGCATGTGTGTGTGTGCGTCTGTGTGTGTGTGTGTGTGTGTGTGTGTGTGTGTGTGTGTGTGTGTGTGTGTGTGTGTGTGTGTGTGTGTGTGTGTGTTTAATTCTACTTGACAAGCAACACCACGGCGAGCACTATCACCTCAGCTCAGATTCTGATTCAAACAAACCGGTAGAATCCACTACATAAAATAATTACAGCCACTGTGTCATATATCACAGTGAAATCCATCTCTGTGTAGTCAAACTGGAGTGACGAAACCACAGCCTTGTGCATTGTACAAATCCATATTTGAAACATACATTATGGATATCTAAAGCTGATGTATTTTGAGAAGGAAGGATCACGATGTCACTTGTTTGAAACACCCTACATCCAGAAAGTGTTATAATTCACATGTTCAAGTATTTCACCTGTGGAGGTCAGAGGTGATGACGTGATGAAGTGATGACCAACAGCTAAACATAACCCCTCCTGAACCCCTCAAGGTGGTGTTGGTAGTCAGCTTGGAGGTTCACATGATACACATGGACTGGATCAATACATTCATTTCCTAAACATGTAACTGAATATGTCATCTCATACCTATGTGCAGAGACTAAATACACGAGTATTTATGGTGATTATTAGGGCAGTTATTACATGTATTTGATGAAAAGAGAATTTGAAAATATAAAATCGCGGAAACGATGTGAATTGATCCTTTAAAATTACTTGGGCGATGAATGTTATAGAGTAACATAGTAATAATTTTTATAAGTGTGAGTAGTGGTGAACTATATATATATATTTTGCATACACAGGTCGATGAAGAATATCCATTACGGTTAACTCCTTATATATATACAAGTCATCTGAAATGTCACTTCACTGTAAAACCTAGGGGACGTTGCCTCTGTTGCAATATATGTTTTATTGCATTTGTTTAAGTAGCGATCACGTCTTGTACATTCATGTTAGTTTATCGAGCGTTTCTTAGACAGCACGGTGTTCTCTAATCCAAGGTATTCTTATACTTAGTCTGGGTCAGGGCCCGAAACTTGGACAATGTCCCTGTCATGATACACAATGCCAATATGACATGTTACAATGTCCCTGTCATGATACACAATGCCAATATGACATGTTACAATGTCCCTGTCATGATACACAATGCCAATATGACATTTTACAATGTCCCTGTCATGATACACAATGCCAATATGATATTTTACAATGTCCCTGTCATGATACACAATGCCAATATGACATGTTACAATGTCCCTGTCATAATACACAATGCCAATATGACGTATGTTACAATGTCCCTGTCGTTGGTGATGCGCAATGAATGAAATGAGTCGGTCCAACCCACCAAGTCACCTCTCCAGGGGTAATAATGGTTGCATGATGTAATGTAGGGGTCATTTTTGAAGCTGTATCGTGGCGTAACGATGTCTTCAGGATAGTCTTTGAATATTGTCTGAATGGGTTTCGTTTGTTTTGTTTAGGATGAATATAATTCTTGTGATCTTATATATTCACAGATCCTGATCGTTTACTGAACTGTTCGGTCTCACACACTCGACTGTAACGAATTGAAGTTAAATTGTTGAGAAAAAATTGAGTAAACCGATATCGAACGTTCAGTTCATTGCAATAACAGTATGGGTGATCTCTTCCATTGTCGTTTCACATGTCTGAAATTTAAACAGAAAATGTATACTACTACTACTACTACTACTACTACTACTACTACTACTACTACTACTACTACTACTACTACTACCAACCAATATTGGTTTTTCAGATGTTTCTTTCCCTGGCGGACACCGTTTTATCATTTACATCTGTGTTCTCAATTTCATGTTCACATATTGTAATATGGATATGTGCATATGTGAACACTACTTACATATATATGACCTTCATATACTTACTACTTCCCCACCCTGATGCTATCATCATGCTGAGTACAGAAAGCAATTCCGTAGTTAAATGTTTTTAAAGTGTCTTAAGTTCGAGCACATGTGTTAAATCCCATTATCTTTTTTATGAATATACCACTTCAAAACAAACCAACCCCATGACTAAACATTGGCGACGCGTTAAGCAGGAACTAGCACATAAGCAGGAACTAGGCTTCACGGTCCGGCACCCCGGTCAAGCGAGGTCCAGACGTTGTAATTAGTACACGCTGTAATTAGTACATGTGAACCTGAGCCACTTACGGTAATTATAGTGATCATTAACTGTTACATACTTGACAGACATAATGACACTTTAGTCAGTCAGAGCCTCGAATCAATCAGTGTTGTCGGATAGCCTGAGGTTAAGCTGTCTTCACATGGGTACCACACTGTCGATGCGAGTTCTTCAGGTAAATGGTTCCCGATAATCATCACCTATAATTACCACACTACCTTGTATTGTTAACCAAATAACACTGAGTGCACATTAGTATCCACAGTGGTCGTAATCATATCTGTATTCTAAACCCACGTTAAACAGAACCATTTCTATATAAATGGTAACCTATGCTGGAGGTATAGGTGAATGATTCAGGGGGCGTTGAGGTAGCCAAGTAGTTAAACGTTCGCTGGTCGAGAACTCGGGTTGGGTACCCCACATAGGTACAATGTGAGAAGCCCATTTCGTGTGTCCGCCGTAAAACTGAACTCACTCACTAAAGGATTCAGAGTTTGTCAAAAGTATATGTTTACCAATCATTGTCATTATGATGATGGTGATGATTGAGCGTATCCTGTACCCGAGGTGTCATCGATCTCCAACACTTGAAAAGGCAAGTCAATTTGTGAACAAACGTGGAAACATACACAAAACAAGGTAATTGCATTAGGCAACAGTATGGCCACTGATGCATCAAATCTGAAAATGTCCTCCCAGCGTCCATGATGAGTGTTTTCGAAAGGCTCACTATAGTCCCGAACGTTCAAACAAATGTTGAACAAGACTCTTGCAACTCCTGTAGAATATGGACACATAATTCTCGTTCATTCCTCAAACGTGAAATGCCGGCACCGTTACAAAGACTGGAGTTGCTAGAATGTTGTAAGATATGACGGGAGACACATATGTATATCTTTCACAAATTCCCTTACTAATATACCCAATGTATGAATCAAACATCGTGTTCAACGTATTATATCAAAATATACACTGTTTCATTTTAACGTAGATAATTTCAATAATACTATATTACCTTAAAAGTACGTATCAGTCCTAACGGTGTCAGGGTAAAAATGAAGCGGTTCCTTTTTTGTCCTATTTTGAATGTAACACAGGTGACATGCAGATACAGGTAATGGTTGTGCTGGAAAGGGTTTAAATAATAGACATATCATGTTATAAAACTCAACCAATGAATGAAAAATACGAATGAAACTTGCTATCCCCCTTAAACCGTTCGCACATAAACAAGTTCATTATGAAAGCACTACCAACGGAGTAAATTTTCTCTTAAATATACTTAAACAGTGAAATTATTTCAATATGAGACACTGTCCACGAAACGAGAATATAAACTGATTCATTATTTACGAATGAGGAGACATTACAAGTAAAACTGGATTCATTATTCACGACTATCAACGACTCCACGAAACAAGAGCCGATTCATCTTCACGACTATCTATGAATCTATGCATGAGGAGACATTACAAATATAAATTGTTTCCTGATTCACGACTATCCTCGTATCAGAAATCATTACAAGTTATACACTGATTCGTTACTCATAACTATCCTCGCATTAGACGACATTACAAGTTATACACTGATTCATTACTCACGACTATCCACGAATCAGAAGACATTACAAGTTATACACGATTCAATATTCACGACTATCCACGAATCAGAAGTTGTAAATAAATGCATTACTTTGTAAAATATGACCATCCAGGACTATCCGCGTTACAAGCAAACTCTGATCACTGAAAATGACTATCCACGAATCAGATTCCTTCTGTCTCGGTATTTTCATCTTCTAAAAGCAAAGTGTGCTCCCACGTTCGCAATCACGTCTACTAAACTCTCATCATATATTCAATGTACTTCTGTTGGAACTACTTCAACCAAGATATTAATCTGTGACGATTTGGTGACGAGTCACGTGATCACTAATTAGCAATGACCCTTAGGGAAATGGGATCGTATGAAATACATTAGGCGCACCTTGCAGTCTCTCACGTGAAAAGGCTAATACAGGTAGGGTGTTTGGGGTTTAAAAGTAAAGAGTCCCAAAGTATCTATCCTTTCAATTGTTGGCTTCAAGGACAGTAACGCCGGTCAGACGCAGGAGGTGTCGCCAGGCCAGGATAAAGGTGAGTTTCTTGTGTAATTGATATGGAACACGTATACATATATACACATGCATCTACACTCTATGCAACATATACTGTACATATGCATACGTATTATACGTATCATCTCATACATGTGTATAGTTTTATAGTTTTTCAAATTGTACATGCGCAGATGTACATATTAGTCTCATGTATAAGATGATTAATGGTAAGGGACGGTAGAGTAGCCTAGTAGTTAAAGTCTCGCTCGTAACACCGAAGGGCCGGGTTCTATTCTATATATGAGTACACTTTTGAAGCCCATAACTGGTGTAACTGGAAACTAATAGTCTCGACCATGTGGAGTAAATATTCTTCAATACTGCATTCAGCACTCTCTGAATATGTGCAAGACATAACTTACATGACAGTCCACTTTCTTTGATCAATCATTGTCAATGCTTCATTTTGCTGGTGAAGGGCAACTCAGTGGTTAAATTCTTTGCCCTTCCCGTCGAAGCGGGCTCGATTCCCCACATTGATAGAACTATGATGAAGTGGAAATATATAAAATACCCCATTCTAGCATTATTTAATATCTGATAATTCTAATCATCACTCAAAGTTCCATATGCGATTGCAAAACAGAACTGTACGAAAAACATTCATTCATGTTATCGTTTTGTGCAGTATGTCAGCCTTTTGGGCAACTATCGTGCCTTTTACATACCGTTTGTACTCAGATTCACTAACATAACAGATTGCACGAATAAATACAACGAATAAATCTTCAAATTCTATAACATTCAAAAGTACAAACACTTTAAGTATGTGTATTGGTTCTAAAGGAAAATTAAAGTCTATATTTTAAACGAAATTTTACTTTTTACTTAATTTTACCTTTTTACTTTTTTGAGACTATCTACGGGAATACAAGTTTTTCATGCCCTCATATGTGATGACCTGCCTCACCCACTTCCTACACGGTGGGCTGATAGAGACGGAAGCAGCTGGCATGGTGATTGATCGGAGACCCAGTATAATCTAGCCTTTGGTTAAATCTACAGGATTAGATAACTTCAACATGCAAAGTGTAGGTTAAGTGAGCACTGGAGTTAGTCCATCTGGAAAAAGGTGACACATGTGGAAAGATTATTCGTATGCTTTCGGAAGTAATGATTTAATAATTAAATCACAACCAAATCTAAAGCCTCTAAGACAGCGACGAAGGACCAAGTGAGTCAGAAAACATCTGTTATCAAGAACGGGTGAGATAGGTTTTGAATAGTGCATATGTTTTGGTTTGCAGATTTTTAAAACAATACGATCAATAAATATAGACAAATTTTAATCAAATATTGTAACTCTACATTTTCACCAGCAGGTTTAAATTAACCAAATTTGCATAAATCATAAAGTGGAGTAGACATGACGAACAATTCTTGTATTTGATACAACAAAGGTTCGTGACATTAAAATGGAAGTAATCTTTGTTCATGATACTTAAAGTCAGTATCAAAATACAAAAGTATTATGTCGTTTTCGTGAAGTATTTTAAAGTTACTACCGTTATGTTTGATATCCATCACACTCTATTTATAGAACAATGACGTCACGTATAACGTTATATTTCATCAGACTTGATAATCGTGACCTGGCCTCGCTTCCTGACATGTGTCCTTATACACATACCCGTCACTTTCATCAACTAACTGCCAAAGAGATATGCATGCCAGACTACTACAATCAATGAGAAAACCAGGTGTTGGTGCAAACTGAGTAATAATTACGTCACTCACACCCTTTTCAGTATCCAGCTCTCAGGCACACACCCCGTGCTATCTATCACATAGGAGATAGTCACTAGTTTATCAAACGTTACAAAACCTTTACCGAAGTTCATACGTATGAGGTTTACAATTCCAAATAAATAATGTTAACACCATGTCTCCTACCGCCTAAAATCCCTGATCGTCACGCTGAAAACCCGATTTCAATTCCCCACATGGGAACAACGTGTGAAGTTCCAATTCTGAATTCTGCATCCGGCCACGATATTCTGAAATATTGCTATAAGCGGCATAAATCTAAACGCTCTCATTCCAACCGTTGGCATCTGTCAAAAACACATGCAAAGGCAAATCAAGACTATATCTGAACAAGCATGGGAGATAAGGTATAAGGCAAAGTAAGGGATTTCGGTGGACACAATTTGTCATCTCTGGCTTCACAAAACGTGTTGAAAGCCTTACTAGGCATTTCATTCCAGCAGCTGCCATCAACAACCTTTGAACATTATGTATACTTGACACAAACATTCTGACATTATCGGGTCCGTGGTAATTTTAGGGCGAAGTTTATGGGCAAGAAGAACACTGTACCTGATGTTTGAATCTGACACAAGGGTAGTCTCGGGTTTATTCGGTTAGTTGGCAATTCCTCAATATCGGCGTTGAGACACATGCCGTTTCACGAACCTTGTCGTGTCAAGTCCGGTTCCCATGTTAACCCACTTTGAGCATAGTCTTGCTCTGTCTGAATGTCTTTGATAACGTCTTTTGATTATGCATGTAATGGTGTTAATGTCCTTCAACATGTAGCTGCGACCAATCTATTACATATGTGGCACTGCGTTTATACAATGGAGTTTAGTGCTACTTTTGGTGGTGGGTTATCAAGCTTCATCTTATAATTAACTTAAATCGGACTCCGATATTAATGGTACATTTCTTTTTTCCGATTTTTATAAACTTTGCTGAACTCTGTTTAAATTTGAACGTGACAGTCATGAGAAACGACCACGGTGGTCTCACTCGTTGAGCAGATACTCAGTAAGCGGACCTTCCTTGAGGGACATTTTGATTTTTCTGTAAGGGAGATAACTCCGGAGCTGGGGCGATTCTTCAACCGAAAATTATTGTTGCAGGTTTAAGGCCTTCAAGAATCTTCGTAATGTTTTCAGTTAAAACAGTCATGAATATCTTGTATACTGACAGTCTAGTAAACTCCACACCTAATCACGTTCTATAATGTAGGATCTTCAGGTTTCTGGCAAAATGTATGTGTAATGGGTGGTGCTATTAATGAAAATTATTACTATGGTGATTACCATCTTCAGTGACCAAAAAAGTAGGCATTTAGTTTTGAGGCATTTCACGTTTATGGACTGAACACATGTAGCCGCCAAGCCAGCTGGCACAACTGACGCTCATCTTTAACTAACTTCACACATACATTTTCTAATGATTCCTTGTAATGACTTATCTATGCTTCCCCGCTCTTCAAATTGAAAAGAAATAAAACTAATTACAATCGCTTCGGAATTCTCGTAACATCGCCGCAACGTTAGGCGGTCATAAACCTGTACGCCTCGAGGCATGTCGTCACTGTCAGGAGCTCTCTCAATGTGAGTGTTTGGCACGACAAATGCGCACCCCTCTCACCTTTCATCACTGAAATGTCAGGTAATTCTGTCCGCTAGGTGGAGTTCTAACCAGACTGGAACATATGGCGTGAAACGTAAGTCTATAACTTTAAATATTATATATGTCAGTCTTACTGCAGCTCATGTAAGTTTTTCAGTGCAGTTTTCGTGTTTATAGCTTATGACGTTAACAAGCAAGTAAACGGAGTATGCTCTTTTTGATCAAACTGACTTTTGACATATTATATTATTTGTTTTTTTGAAAGCATAGATTAAATGATGTTTTACTCGTATGGCATCGTGCCTTTTGCACGTAAACAACCTTCCGATGTACTTTTTTCACCAAAATCTGAAATTTTTAAAGCAAACCCTCCCGAAGTATTTTTCGAGAAATGAATTAAATTTGTTTACAGATTTACGAGTGGGATCACTTTTTATATATGCGGAAACAACGCAAGAACCTGATCCTTGTATCTCAAACCACGGAATTTGTATACCAAATTGTGTTTCAAACGTCGCGTATATTTAGAAACAGTTTAGAAACTGATATTTTCAGATTGACTTTAACACATTTGACATAAACAAAATTACACTTACAATTTTCGAAACATTATTCAAGATATAGAAACGTACAGTACAAACCTTTCTCTCCATTATTCATAGTTTTGTCCGAAATGTAATTTGTGCGTGCAAAATGCACGTTACACCTGAGCAATAACAGTGCCTAGTTGCCAATGCAAGCTACCGAGTTGAAAGGACGCCATAAAACTGCCACAGCGATTCAGGAACGCCCTTTGTGAGTGATACGGCACAGTGTGTAGACGTGCACTTTGATGCTGCAGAAAGAAAACATTGATGAGCGAACAGTGAAGGACACAAACACTGGAAGGGCGTATATTCCCGTGTCCCAATCCGAATGCATCTGATATTGGACCGAGACTTCATTTTTTAAGGTTTCAGGAACATTACATTTAAGTTTTAGTTTTAGTTGTGGCTAAGATGCTTCCACGTTGGTGTTGTCAATTTAGTTATGGCTAAAATATTTCCGGTTTAGTCCAGGTCACGATGCCTTCGTTTTTGTTCAGACTAAGGTCAGACCGTTTTAGCTATAACTATGGTTTTCTGTTGTCAGTTATGTAAATGAGGTCTCCATCTAAGTTGTAGGAAATACATTCAGTTTCAGTTAAGCTGAATTTTGTTGCCATTAACCTCAACAAATGAACCTTCCTATCATCTATTTGACTTAATATCTTTAAAAGGCTCTGAGCTATCTTGTGCATATGCAGTGTTTCATCGGCACCAGTCATAAGCAATAGAAACTCAACCAGAGAGCAATTCCAAATATCATCAAATTCCATGCTGCTCACGTCGATTGGCTCTATGACCTGCCGTTGGTTGGTTGGGTGTTGTTAAACGTCGCACTCAGCTGTATTCCAGCTATATGACGGTAAATAATCGAGAACGAACCAGCCAACCCAATGATCAAGATCATGAGCATTCATCTACGCTATTGGGATACGATTGACAAATAATATCTCTTGCAACAGCCCTCAATGATAGCATTACGCATGACAGTAGCATGCCATCTTTCAACAGTTGCTAGTTGAGGAGACCCGATATATGCTCAGCAACAACGCAAGCAATTGGTTTCCAAGGTATCGAGCTGTAAGAGAAAGTTACTGACACCTGATATTTGCTCAATGACGGGTACACGGGATGCCCGGCTTTAATCTCATCACGTACAAAGTACCACATCATTATATGGTACACCCGAAGGGAGCATATAATCCTACAAACATAATTATGATATGTATATACGCGGTTACATGGGTGTTAAACATCATAGGTTTGGCGATATTTTTTTTGTATGTGTATATTTCTAGGTTTGTAAGAAAGAACTGTGGTCGTGGATATTACAAACTGGTAAAATTCTGAGATCGGCTGGGTCCCACGTTAGGCTGTCACACCAAGACATAACGGAAATACAGCCTCTTGTTGTGTTATACCGGCTCTCTCTTACCGTGTCAAACTGAAATTCCAAGACGAACTATTCCAAACGAACTTACGGTTTTGTTTTATGCATTATTTACATTACAATCTGCAGGTATAAATATGTTTTACCAACATTATGTGCCAAGTGCGAATACAAACAACTGTCAGTAAGTACTTGAACAACCCCTTCACATACCTTGCAGTTATTTGTCTATAATACTGGTGTGGTCCTAAGTAACATTTCAGAGATGTGATGAACAATTCATAACTGAATACAGCATTTTCAGGATACTTTAAAATTGCTGAATTCTATTTCGGTCGCTGACATCGTTCTCACGTCGAAGTGACACGTGATCATGATATGTGTATCTGTAGAGAGACACCCTACTGTAAATATTGTTTGACCAGGTTTAAAGTTATGACATTAATGAAGGCCTGTAGGCATCGCTATTCCGTCATCTCCGGAACTCCAACGTCAAAACCGGCATGATGACAACAGTGAAATTTATGTCATACGATTTTGATGTTGTGTCATAAGGTCACTTGTAATAAACAATCTGAATCACTGCTTTAAACATTGGAATGCTAGACATCACGTGCTCAATGAAATCGTATCGATTAACACTATTGTCACGAATAATAGATATTTTACAACCTTATTTTGCACAGACACACAGATAGACAAACATTTTCCACTCTTAGAGATTCCCGGAAAAAACTAAAACATTCTTATGGTATAATATAATAGTAATGGTATAATAATAATGTCTTTTCACATCGCGTGGGACACGTCGACATTCCTTTTGATATAGAACATATGTAGTAAGGAGTAAACAATATGCAAACAATGTTGGTGATTTATTCTCTATTCCAGATGAAGCCGCTATTACAGACGTTGCTCTTCACGCTGTTGTTGTCAGTGTCAGTTGACCCCCAGGCGCCGAACTTCCAGCTCGCCACCCCAAGGGTGAGGCAGGCGTTGGCGTTAGCCAACTACCTGATGAGGAGGCCTGTGGGTGAGAGGAGCATCAGGAGGGACTGCAGGCTCATCCCCCAGTCAGATTTGGAAACCATATTCAATGCGATCAGGCGCGCCAAGGCAGACACGGTGAGGAAAACAGAACTATACACTCAAACACCATTGGACTTTACCTCCGTTGTTTTTAGGTCTTGTCATATTGTCCAATCCAAAAACCTTGATATCAAGACCCAAGATATCGAAATCTCCAACCAGGAACTACTTGAGAGGCATATACATCGACGCATTGACTGCTTGAGCAATAGTAGATTATCTGAAGGTTCCTAATAAGTTTAGACACAGGTTACCCGATGTTCCTGGGGCTGTTCCTCTGAACATAACTGGGAAACAACAACACAAACTGTGCACATTGCATGCACATTTTATTCAGCTTCAAACTTCATCATGAATGAAAGCAGTATCAGACTTTCTGCTGTATGGCGGCGGTCTGTAAATAATCGGGTCCAGACAATCCAGTGATTAACAGCAAGAGCATCGATCTGCGCAACTAAGAACCGATGACGTGACCACCCGATCCCGTTAGTCGCCTCTTGCAACAATATCAGAAGTGACAATGCTATACTAAGGGATTATTGGAGATTATGAAAGACTATAAGTGATTATTGTGTGTTGTAGCGTCTTCGTCCAAACGTCCATGACTGTTTCGCCTTCCTACACTCCCACCCTCAAGTCAACGCAGGCGCCCACGGAGGACCCGGATTTCTGCCATGGCACCGAGTCTTCGTGTTCCTGTAAGTAGCTGTTAGGCTTTGTCAGCATGTGCTTGAGCAAGTCAGACACCTCGCGCTTGTACGTTCTTTCCCTTTCCCTTCAGTGTTATAGGCAGCTAGTGTTGAACTTGATATCTTTAAGCGTAAACACTTATAAGGACTTAGAAAAGTACTGACTAAATGTGATATGCATAATTATATCATGGGCAGCACTGAAACTCTATCCTTGGGGTCAGATGCGGATAGAGATTCTAATATGTATGATGACGTGGCCTCTACTTTTAGTTTTTATAATCAAGGCGTCAACTTTGTTAACCAGCTATCCGGTAAGAATGCCTAATTGGGAATACAGAGAACCTAGTGAGATAATTAGGACGAAAGTCTCAATTGTTAGGATATTGAAAATCAATGTCCTACTGTGACGTAGAAGAGAGGTTTTACAATTTTTAGGAGGCTTTAGATGTACAGAATTGTACTCGGCGATTGTTGCGCATTGTTTCGTATTTTTCCTTCTTGAACTCAAAATCAAAACAGAACATTACTGATTGGTAAGTGGTGTAAGTGACGGAGAGCTTTGATGTTGTTTTCATATTGTGTTTTATATCTTCCACATCCTGTTTCATTAACATACTACCATGTATACCACAATACAATGTTGTCCCTTTTAAACGCCAGGTATGAGAAGATGCTACGAATGTACGAGCCGACGGTCAGCATGTGCTTCTGGGACAGCACTCTGGAACCTGACAACTACGCAGAATCGTCAACATGGACAGAGGATCTCTTCGGCAACGCTAACGGCCCAGTCACCACCGGTCCGGGAGCTGGATGGACGACACCCGTCGGACGTCTGACCCGCGAAGCAGGCCAGCGTGGAAGGCCGTTGAACATGGCCGACATCGAGAACATCCTGTCACAGCGAACCTTGGGAGAAGTTTCATTCCCTAACGGCCATGTCGCCTCCAACGTGGAAGAAGTCCATAACCACGTTCATGTCCACGTCGGCGGTCATATGGGTCAGATTGAGACGGCTGCATACGACCCTGTGTTCTGGTTTCACCATACGTTTGTAGACTGCATCTACGAGTGGTTCAGGGATGAACAAAAGAATCGTGGTAACGTCAATGTCCAACGTGACTGGCCAGTTGACTGGGGCGAGAGGGCCCACGGTCCCTTTAGGCCAATGAGATTGGGATCCTTGAGAAACATCGACGGCCAGAACGAGTTCTTCAGCACACGAGTTCTTCAGTGTCATCGTGTTCCTCGTTGCAGAACGAACGCTGACTGTGGACGTCACATGACCTGCGAGCCTCGTTCTAGTAGATGCACGAGCACAACACGGTTAACCCAGAGCAACAACTTTTTCAATGGTCTGTTGGGAATGCTGGGTAATATTGGTCAAGTCGGAAACTTGGGTAACCTTGGAAACATGTTCGGTGGAAACATAGGAGGATTTAACCAGAACAATGGTCCAGGAGCGATGAATGGTTTCAATACTTTCAGGAACCCAAATCAGTTTGGGGGCCCACAACAAGGGAATTTCGGCGGACCACCTGGCGGCCAGCGTAACTTTGGTGGACAACCCGGAGGACCTCCATTCGGTATCCAAGGCAACCCTCAGTTCGGACCCCAAGGCAATCAGTTCGGACGCCCTCAGGGCGGTAACGGTTTCGGTGGAATGGGTCCTATGCAAGGAGGTCCAATGCCAGGGGGTGGTATGCCAGGGGGCCCTATGCCAGGGGGTCCAATGGCAGGAGGTCCTATGGCAGGGGGACCAATGCAAGGGGGTCCTATGGCAGGAGGACCAATGCCAGGGGGTCCAATGCAAGGGGGTCAGGGAGGAAACTTCGGTCGCGGCGGTGGTGGTCAGTTCGGCTTTGGTCAGTTTGGGAAATAATCAATATTGCTGCCTGGTTTCATGTCTGTCATTCGGCCTACTTTCCTTTTCACGACATTTATGTTCAAAATTGGACAATACTAAACTTGAAGTATCGTGTGAAAAAAAATATTTTCGTGTTATTTCATAGCACATGTTTGACTGTACAGATCCTGGAAAATAAATGGTCTTTGTTATGCTATGTTCTAGTTATCAGATACCTTTTAAAATACCGCTCTTGTCACATCTGCAATGGACACATATAAGTCGAGGATATTCTCACCCAAGGCCAAAACTCACGAAAACGTTGTTGAGTGCCAGGAGAAGCACACTATTTTTGTATGAGGACAGACCGTATATACTTAATAGACACGGTGGAAGTTTTATTCCATCAAAATCATAACGTTGCCAAAAATTCAGAGATGTAAATACATATTTATTGTTCTTGCTAGTTCCAAAGATTGGTGGTCTTACGTAGAAATAAGTTGTTGATTTTTTGCAGATATATATATATATATATATATTATGTATATTCCTAATAAATGATGTTCCAAGAAGCTTTGTTTGTTGAACGAATGAAGTGCATAGCAGCGAAAACGGAAGGAGAAGAATATCAAAGATGAACGAATAACCAATATTTCTGGTCACATCAATATCATTTTCAAACGTCTATTTGATTATATATGAATGTCTTCCTGTCACATGGCAGTAAAGCACACTCACCCCATTGATTGTAAGAGCTGGACTACCAAAATGCGCAAAAAGTTATACACGCTTTACTGTTTCTTCTGTGACGCTCGTGGCGCTACGCCACTAGTCTTAACATTATAAATGCTTTCTGGTTTTGGACTCAGGAATTTTAAAGAACAAAATCGCCGCTATACATCCCCGATTTCTCACACACACATCAAACATGAACATGTGTAACATATTGTATAACATCTCACACACATATCAAACATGAGCATGTGTAACATATTGTATAACATCTCACACACATATCAAACATGAGCATGTGTAACATATTGTATAACATCTCACACACATATCTCACACACATATCAAACATGAACATGTGTAATATATCCAGCAACAGTTTTTACACCGATATCACTTATATACTTATGACTTCATACTGTTTCCTGTTATCATCTGCGTTGCATATAGTTGTGTCATTATCTAATCTGAAAAAAAACTAAAAAAAACTGATTTGGCTATATTTGGATGTGCTTAGGGATAAATATATACTAGTATGTATTTCCTCGGGCATTACCTAACACGTATTTCATACATTCCGACATTCATGCATTCGGATTTCATGCCTGCCAAAAATCGAAGAATGTCAATAAGGTTGACGAGTCTAAACAATCGCTTTCCGTGTGATACAAAACCACCACCTCCGTATGATCAGCCACTGGCCACTAAACATTACCTTGTAATCTTCACAATGGCATCTCAACTATCACACCACCACCATGGCATTTACAACATCACCTACGATATCGCTACCATCACCCTACACCACGATATCTTTACCATCACCCTCAAACATGAAATCTCCACCATCACCCTTCACCATGGTATCTCCACCATCACCCTCCAAAATGACATCTCCTTCGTCCCCATCCACTACGACATCTCAACCATTACCCTCCACCATGGTATGTCCACCATCACCCTCCACCATGAAATCTCTACCATCACCTTCCACCGTGGTATATCCACCATCACCCTCCACCACGACATCTCAACCATCACCCTCCACCATAACATCTCCACCATTACCCTCCACCATGAACTTTCCACCATCACTCCCCTCCCCCCACCCCCACCACGATATCGTTATCATCACCCTCCACCATGAAATCTCCACCATCACCCCCCACCACGAAAGCTACCATCACCCTCCACCATGCAATCTTCACCATCACCCCACACACACCGCCACCACCACGATATCGCTACCATCACCCTCCACCACGATAATTCCCCCATCACCCTCAATCATGACTTCTCCACCATCAACCTCCAACATGATATCGCCACCATCACCCTTCACCGTGGTATATCCACCATCACCCTCCACCATGAAATCTCCACCATAACCCTCCACCATGAAATCTCCACCATCACCCTCCACCACGATATCTCCCCCATCACCCTCCACCACGACATCTCCACCATCGCCCTCCACCATGACATCTCTACCATCACCCTCCACCATGGTATCTCCACCATTATCCTCAACCATGACTTCTCCACCATCAACCTCCCACATGATATCTCCACAATCACCCAATACCACGACATCTCTACCATCACCCTCAAAACATGAAATCTCCACCATCACCATCCACCACGAAAGCTACCATCACCCTCCACCATGCAATCTTCACCATCACCCCCCACACACCACCACCACCACCATCACCACCACGATATCGGTACCATCACCCTCCACCACGATATCTCCCCCATCACCCTCCACCACGATATCTCCACCATCACCCTCCACCACGACATCTCCACCATCACCCTCAACCATGACTTCTCCACCATCAACCTCCAACATGATATCGCCACCATCACCCTTCACCGTGGTATATCCACCATCACCCTCCACCATGAAATCTCCACCATCACCCTCCACCATGAAATCTCCACCATCACCCTCCACCACGATATCTCCCCCCATCACCCTCCACCATGACATCTCTACCATCACCCTCCACCATGGTATCTCCACCATTATCCTCAACCATGACTTCTCCACCATCAACCTCCCACATGATATCTCCACAATCACCCAATACCACGACATCTCTACCATCACCCTCAAACATGAAATCTCCACCATCACCCTCCACCACAATATCGCTACCATCACCCCCCACCATACCATCATCACCATCAAAACCGTTCTCATGGGCACAGTACTTTATTTTACTGACGCTTCAAACATTGCATACAGCACGATAACACCTTCCATGCTTCAGCTTGTGAAAATTGTCTCATACACATCATTGATTTCCTCTGAATGCGGGCGATGATTTTAATGGCAACACCTGTCACCAAGTCACGAATACCTCATGTCATCAAGTCACTAACATCTCTTTCTCATCAAGTCACCAATAACTCTTGTCAGTAAGCCACGAATACGTCGTCTCACCAAGTCCCGAATACCTCGTGTCACCAAGTCACGAATACCCCATGTCACCAAGTCATGAATACCAGGGGACATACTGTCACATGTACCATGTTCCGGATCCGCCAAGTCACGTACACTCCGTGGTAACAAGTCACGAAAAACACCCAGCCCCTCAAACCACGAATAATAGTCAAATCAATGACTTGTAGAACGACGCGTCAGCCCTCAGAAGTGAAAGGGACAGCCATACAATCAATATACAGGTAAACCAGATGAAGCTCCTGTAAAATCATTCTTCGATGGCCCGGAACGGAGGGCCACACAAACGTCACTGATATTTCTGAGAACTATTTTCATGGCATAGAAAGTTACAAAAACATTACTGCTTTCCTCTCAGTTAGGATGATGATAATAATGATTCTAGTTTCAATCATCAACACACGACAAGAATTAGTTCCACACAGTGTAAAACTCTTCCAGTGTTGTCACAACCCCCCAATGTGCAGTACACAACCATGTGCACGTAAAGAACCCACGAATCCGTTGGTAGATGACCAGATCGTGGCCACACGAATACGTACAAACACCTAGTTGCGGGTACAGCAACGTGCAGTAAACATGGACAAAGTACTGTGACTATCTGTCCCAGACCACCCAGCTGTGAATGGGTACCTCGTAAGGATGGGAAAGCCACATTAACTCGGTGCGCCTGGTAGGCTGCAAGAGTTGTATGATCCCCGGGGAGTTGAGATTGAAAATACTATGTGCCACTGTGATGGACATCCAATGATCGAGAGAAAAACAAAGCGCCCTTGAGCAGTTGAACTAACTCGATATCGGTGCTATTCAAATATCTAGTTGTATTGTATTGTATACTCCTACGATTAATGACCTCACGATCCGAAACAAGGTCACCGATGCTCGTGTTCTGATATCTAACGAGAGACTGGACCACACAAACCAGTGGTTGATAGTGTGAGCACCGACCAGGGTGGCCTGGGCCCCCTTCCTCAAAGCGATCATAGCGCTACAACTGTCGTAAGTCCATGTCAAAGTATGGGATTTTTTTAGTACGATCATTTTACCGCTACGGTCGTTTTGTGGAACGGAGCCCAGGATAACACTTAATCAAATCGTTATTATTGATTACGTCTTCTCTGAGTGCTTCATTGCTCGAAATCGAAGGAATACGAGCAAGTGTGCCGTACATACACCAAATGAAAAACTCACACAACGGGAAAACCAACTACAGAAAAAAACAAATACAAAATAAGGTTATTAACCAGTCAAGAAATGATGCGTTACGTTTGTAGGCTGTCATCAATTCCAAGGATGGGCAAATCAAGCAGACTTAAACGGTCTAGTCAGCTGATCCGTGAAGAGTAGTGGAATGTCGTTCAGTTTACACTATAAGGACGTATGGAGACTGTATATGCCAGTTGATGTTGTATTTGACTTTCTATTTATTCTATAGATTAAGGGTGGTTTTGCCAAAACCGACATGCATTACGACTACATATTCGTCAAACATCACTATTTGACAGGATCAAGGAACAACTTGTGCTGTGTATTTAAATTTGAAAAACAATATCAAGACATTTAAATTGGGTGGAGGTGAGTGAGTGAGTGAGTGAGTTTAGTTTTACGCCGCACTCAGCAATATTACAGCTATATGGCGGCGGTCTGTAAATAATCGAGTCTGGACCAGACAATCCAGTGATCAACAACATGAGCATCGATCTGCGCAATTGGGAACCGATGACATGCGTCAACCAAGTCAGCGAGCCTGACCACCCGATCCCGTTAGTCGCCTCTTACGACAAGCTGAGTCGCCTTTTATGGCAAGCATGGGTTGCTGAAGGCCTATTCTACCTCGGGACCTTCACGGGTCAATTGGGTGGAGGTAGTGAAAAAGGGAAGTCAACAGTTAGCTAGCATAACTCGAGTTTGAGTTCGTGCGGGGAGGTACCCTTGGTTCAAGAGGTGCCCATGGATTGTTTACGTGTTAATAATAAATGGAGGAATATGTACTCCTGACTAACTCCCTGTTGGTAGTGACTGGTAAACTGGGTGGGCACTGACATATCTCCCTCTTGGTAGTGACTGGTAGACTGAGTGGACACTGACATATCTCCCTGTTGGTATTGAGATGTAGACTGGCTTGTCACCGACATATCTCCCTGTTGTTTATGACTGGTAAACTGGGCAGTCACTGACACATCTCCCTGTTGGTAGTGACTGGTAGACTGAGTAGTCACTGACATATCTCCCTGGTGGCAGTGAGATGTAGACTGGCTTGTCACCGACATATCTCCCTCTTGGTAGTGACTGGTAAACTGAGTAGTCACTGACATATCTCCCTGTTGGTAGTGATTGGTAGACAGGGTAGCTGCTGACATATCTCCCTCTTGGTAGTGACCGGTAAACTGAGTAGTCACCGACATATCTCCCTGTTGGTAGTGATTGGTAGACAGGGTAGCTGCTGACATATCTCCCTCTTGGTAGTGACTGGTAAACTGAGTAGTCACTGACATATCTCCCTGTTAGTAGTTATTGGTAGACAGGGTAGCTGCTGACATATCTCCCTGTTGCTAGTGACTGGTAAACTGAGTAGTCACTGACATATCTCCCTGTTGGTAGTGATTGGTAGACAGGGTAGCTGCTGACATATCTCCCAGTTGGTAGTGACTGGTAAACTGAGTAGTCACCGACATATCTCCCTGTTGGTAGTGATTGGTAGACAGGGTAGCTGCTGACATATCTCCCTGTTGGTAGTGACTGGTAGACAGGGTAGCTGCTGACATATCTCCCTCTTGGTAGTGACTGGAAGACAGGGTAGCTGCTGACATATCTCCCTGTTGGTAGTGACTGGTAGACAGGGTAGCTGCTGACATATCTCCCTCTTGGTAGTGATTGGTAGACAGGGTAGCTGCTGACATATCTCCCTCTTGGTAGTGATTGGTAGACAGGGTAGCTGTTGACATATCTCCCAGTTGGTAGTGATTGGTAGACAGGGTAGCTGCTGACATATCTCCCTCTTGGTAGTGACTGGAAGACAGGGTAGCTGCTGACATTTCTCCATCTTGGTAGTGACTGGTAGACAGGGTAGCTGCTGACATATCTCCCTGTTGGTAGTGACTGCTAGACAGGGTAGCTGCTGACATATCTCCCTCTTGGTAGTGACAGGGTAGCTGCTGACATATCTCCCTGTTGGTAGTGATTGGTAGACAGGGTAGCTGCTATCATATCTCCCTGTTGGTAGTGATTGGTAGACAGGGTAGCTGCTGACATATCTCCCTGTTGGTAGTGACTGGTAGACAGGGTAGCTGCTGACATATCTCCCTGTTGGTAGTTATTGGTAGACAGGGTAGCTGCTGACATATCTCCCTGTTTATGTTTATCCAGCACGTACAGCATGAACATCGATCTGCGCAACTGGGAACCGATGACATGTGTCAACCAAGTCACCCAGGATAACCATCAGACCCGTTAGGCGCCTTTTAGGATAAGCAGGGGCCACTGAAGGCAAATGTTCTAACCAGGACCTTCACTGGTACCCGGTTGATAGTGAGTGGTAGACGCATCGCCACCATCAGAACCCCAAAATATTCGCGGTTTCTTTTCCATGTAATTCATTATATGTGCATTTGTTGTCAGTGTAGTATTTCCACACGATTAAATGCGTCTAATTCAGTTTACAATACAGTAGACTCTTAGTCAGACTGAACAAGATCAGCATTTTATCGTGGACTCATAAAACGTTTCGTAAAGACTAAAAACCGCTTGAGGAAAAATGATTGATCACAGGCAACACTCGAAAGTTCTCTGTATTTTTAATACATGCACAGGTTCTTATGTGTCTGTCATTACTCAGTATTGAGTCGTTCAGAATGATCATTTATTGCTGCGTGGAATATATGCCCCGAGGCAAGATTCAAGTTCATATATATCATGATTTTCGGTCATGCATGTACTGTAAAACATGTCTGTCTGTCTCTGTCTGTAGGTAAAGGTTCAACACTACCCAGCAACCCTGTTTAGTTTCATTCTCACACAAACCGCCTCCATTGTGTATAGGCTACACCGGAGAACGTTAGGGCACATGTTCGATTCCCGTCATATCAAAACGACGTAAAAATATGGTACTGGTTGTATGGGTACAACGGCTCGGTGTCAGTAAAATGTGTCTGAGTTATGCATGCGGCATGGTATCGCAGTGAGCTAGCACTAATAACCAGCTTCAGTTTGGGCTGGTACAAGCAGCCACACATACACACGCATGCACGTCGGCCTTTGCGACTGCACTTGATGCTGACTACAATACTGCTTGTAGGCAACTCGTGTTTAAGGCTGTGTGTCCTGTTGGATTTTTATACTTTTACATTTTTTTCGCATTTATATCTTTGTTCCCGTGCCTTATAATATGAAAGGCATATACTGTGTATTGCCTGCTTATTCATTTACGGAGAATGTGTGACATAATTCAATTTGGCAATGAATAGTGTAACCATTGTGATTTAACCTTATTGCATATTTCACTTTTATATATGTTATTTGAGAACGTATTGTCAGCACATTGTAATATTTAAATATATTACAACGCTAAATTACCATGGATAACCAGGTCAGAAAAAAATTCAAAAACGACGTAGTTACCGCTAAAATGGTCAGGATTGAACTAAATATCCTGCGGGTCATGATAATTTCACTTTGTTTATTTAGTGTTGCTGGCAGTATGTGGTCGGAATGTTGGCTTGACGGAGTAAAGCAGTCGGGACTAATGTATTTTATTGTAACGTGTGACGAGAGTGAGGCATTTTACAAACGCGGTTATGAAATGAGTATAAGATGCTTATTCTAATGACAGAGTTGATTGCTTACGAGTATCAGTTTGATTGCTTTTGGCTCGTGTACTGGATTAAAACGCCGTAGCGTTGAATGAAGTACCGGTGTACACAGAGTAAGAGTGAGCGGGTTTAGTTTTACGCCGCACCCAGATATAATTCAGCTTAATGACGACAGCCTGTAAATCCACTGATCAGCATCATGTAGATCGATCTACGCAACTGGGATAGGATGACATGTGTCAACCAAGTTAACGAGCCTGACCACCCGATCCCCTTAATCGCCTTTTAATACAACCATTGGTTATTGAAGATCAGTTCTAACTCGGATCTTCACGGGTCGTACTGAAAAGAGACCTGAGTGGAATATATGAGTACGGGACCCCTTAAGACAGTATTAAAAAAGACATTCCATAAAGGGAATTTATGCATATCTGCTTCTGCGTGTCAGGGAATACGACGCCTTTAGTTTCTAAATTCACAACGAAATATAATTGCTGAGAGAGTGTGGCTAGAGAGAGCAGCTGGCCTGATATTGGGAGCTGCAGAAACAGAGACACACCAACTGACAGACAGACATCAGTTTAAATCTGTACATTTGTTTTATAGAAGGTCAAAGCAGGAGGGGTAGGACTGAAGGATTAAAAACATATTTGGATATTGTTAGATAAAACCATGACTGGAGATTATTGGATATAAGAGACCATGTGCACAGTCTGTTCAGTGATGCGAGGTCGGGCGATTTGTTACCTCTGACCAAAAGGATTGACCCTAGGATTAATCTGACAAGGGAAGGGTGTCATCTGTCTGATAACTGAAAACCTGCTGTCCTCTATCGAAGAAATAGTGACATCATTCGGCAAGTTTAAACCTTCCTTGCTATTAGACAGAGTGACAAGTGAGAGAAGGCTACTGACTTGTAACACTACACCAAAGGACAGCATTTCTCCTCATACGTGCATGCTAGAAAATGAATGTGCCATACTCCTCATACGTGCATGCTAGAAAATGAATGTGCCATACGAAGCTCACATAATTTGGTCAGTGACCCAGTTAAGTAACTAGCAACACAAACGGCACAAGAATCCACTTTACCATAGACTGTTCCAGTTTCCATTGTATTTGTGAACCCAAGACTTCAAAGATGCCATTCATTATATTGCCATCGACTTCTTAATCTAAAGGAGTTTTTGAGGACTGTAGTGTAATCGTTGTAACCATGGGGTGAAATGTCTGCAAAGTGTTAGCTTTTTCTCCCCAGGCTCTTGTGTTCATAGGGGTTCTTTTGAAAATGATTTTGATATAAGCTGTGCCCCTGTCTCATAACTAGATGATTCTTTCGAGGAAATGACTCACATAAATACGTTTCAGTCATAATGCAACTACCTCCGCCCCGACATCCGACCCGTAAACGTATGGTTTACAATGCTGTACATGTACATGATTTTTAAAGACTAGGTGATAGTCCGAGTATTTTATTCTCAGAAAATAAAGGACCAACGCTTGTAGTCTGGGATTTTGGAAGTTGTACTGGGATGGATATCATGTTTAATTTGTAGCTGCAAAACCAGATATTCATTGGCTTTTTAGTGTTATTCATATTAACTATTAGTCTGTTAATATAAATAAAAACTAAACCCAACAATGCTTTCGTTAATGCAAGAACACAAACCTGACACTCGAATCAACAGGAATGTTATAGTGAGACTTTAGGAATAAAGCTCCTAATACATGGCTTCGACTGAGGACTTGATGGATAATTATTAGTTTAGTTGAGGAGATGCTACTATGATGAGGTTGGGAAAGCTATTATAAACACGTCACGCAACAGTCTTTCGTACCGAGCACAAGGACAACGCTTGAATAAGCTACAGTGAATACAAAACAGTACAGTCAGGCTGATCACTTGGGTACAGGAGCAAATGACACGTGTGTGGAATGAACTACACAGGTCTCCAGTGAGAGAAACAATAGCTTTTGAAACTACACACATTTGACCACAAGGCACTTAACGGACAGATCTCTGTATACCTTCTAGAACTCTTGTAGCTCACAAACCGAGCAAGACATTGAGATCTGCAGATCAAAACCTGCTCAGAATCCGGCCTTCTCGGTCTAAACAGACAGGTGTTTCCGTAGAGCAGGCGTTTATCTGTGAAATGGACTGCACCTGGTTGTCAGACAAATCAAGGAAGTCAACAGCTACCGCCCCACCAAGAAAACTGTGGTTATGATCCTCATGATCAGGGAGGGTAAACCTCACGGTATTTGAAAACTGGAATATGAATGTAGGTAAACGGCATCGCAACGACAAATTGTGTAAATCAAACCTGACTCAATCAAACATTGCCGTTCTATCCTTTCAATGTAATTTCAGTGAATAATGATAATTACAATCGACATTGTCAGTCGGGCAACTCTTTGTACTCAGGGAAACCCACCCTACCCCAATCGTATTGTTTGATGAGTAACAGTTTCACAAAAAGGTTCGTATTCGAACCGATAAAGTAAATCAAAGATTCTGTGCCACATGGTCTAACTGACGAATTCAGACATCAGACGGCTCTCATGACAGAAAGTACAGCATATATCATAACTGTGTGTCAGTTTATCCGTTTGAATCAAAATGTTAATTTATACAAATGCGTCATGAATAGGTCGCAGCAGATCATGTGTCGGTAAAGCACCTCACTTGTTGCGATCACATGACGCATTAAATTAACAATTCACATCTACTATATGTCTAAAAGTACCTGAGTCCGTTTTGACATTTACCAATTGGCAGGCAAAATAAAGGGTGTCCTAATCACTGTCTTGAGTTTGACCTGTGTTACCACCTCACTAATGTACCAAACAAACCTGATGAAGCTACATGGAAACGTTAACATTACGGAGAACACATGTCTTAATGTAGAAAGAAAACTGGCATCTGCATGGGTGGCGAGTGCACAGGGTTTTACGATGCTGAACCTGGACTTTGTCAGTGTGATCAGGGTTCTGACCGAGTCCCACAATACTTCGGAAGCAGCTGATTTTGAGTTATGGATGAATCCAGGAAAGGAAAACGTAGAAACAGCGGGAAGTAAGGATTTTCACACGTACATCATAATTAACATTTTAAGTACCCAACTCACTAACTGCTTCTGTACACGTTTCGTTTCATGTCATTCATGTGAGGTCGCATCCTGTCTTAAGAATGTATTTATTTGTTTATTATTTGTTTGCCAATGTGACCTACATATTTCATTCTAGAAATTAAAATTGCTTTTTATTTAATGTATTGTTACATTCATCCTTTGCTTGCGTTCATGTTGCTTCTTGTATATGAACCTTTTACCACTCATCATGGGTAACAACGACATTCATTCAAAACAAACTTGTCTCAAATTGTCACCATTGGTAGTGTCATATACATATATTTAAAGCAAGAATAACAGATCATGCATCTTTCTGGGTATGGATTTATTTTTGTGTGCTTTGTTTGCTTGCTTATATTATCTTTTAATGCCCCATATGACGATGTGTCAACATTTGGATGGCCTAGTCTCAAGCAGACATTAGAGTAATATACATTATACACTTCAAGAGAAGGACACTGCCAAACCACTCAAAATTTCAAAAACTGTAAGAAACGGTCACACGGTTCTTTCCTTTCATTCCTGTTTACATTCGGAATGTTCTTGCAACTCCCAGAAATAGTCATGAACAGAATTCGACGTTCAACTGACCATTTGCGTATTCTTCTGTCCAAACTAAAGTATCACTCAACAAATACGTGACACAATTTCTCATTCCATACTCAAAGCTGTCATTAGCCCGTACGTCCGTGATCTGATGTAGAAGACGTGGGGCACCCAAGAATATGATATCAATACATTACATGAACTATAATCTATATATGTTATGGCTGCTTAGTTTGTCAGTCCAGATCTGAGGAGGTCATTATAAGACGTATTAGCCATTTAGGATATACACTTAGTGTATGCTCTCAGGTGAGGTTCCCCCATTTTGCATCGTTTGTGATAAGCGAGTCACGATCAAACAAGTCCTACTTGACCGAATTGATTTTTCCATTGGGGAGATAAATATTTGAGTGTAAAAACGTTAACTGATCTTTATTACAAAGTTTATCTTAATTTATTTAACGGAAATTGATTTAAGTGATGCATTTTGAATTTCTATATTGCGTTTCTATTAATTTGTTAGAATGAGTAAAATAACTTTGACTGACGTGGCAATACCTTCAAGGGTGGTTGACGAAGCGTAATATTATTGTCTCCCTAAGAGGGTATGTAAGCCACATCTCTTTCAAGGCATATTTCATATCACATGGTTTAAATCGCAGGGTGAACGTTCTCTCGCGGTTTGACTAAATTGGAATATAATCGCCAACGGCTGAAAGAAAGATATAAATCCAGTTTCGGTCCATGCAGGTAACACTACATTTTGACTGATGTATTTGGTAGGTGGATAATATTTGATGACTGGAAGTTTAAAATAAGTAACTGAGGTTGTTAGTGGATGTATTCTCAAAGGGGTTTTAAGTATCATTAAATTACTGTCCTCCTGGGAGAGTAGGTAAGTCCCAATACACTAAAAGTAAATTTAATCCTGCAACTGTTTGAATCGAGAACAACTGAAGGGATGGTGAAAATCCAGGTAGGGCCCATACAGGAAGCAAATATGCTCTAAGTCCCGATGGTCCCTAGGTGATCTACCTTCAGTTGTTCTGATCGATATCCTGGTTTTATATTGTATTGCCTTTTATAGTTAAAAGGTGATAGATGTTCATATATCTCTTATATGTGTGATCCTCTTGTTGTTTTACTGTCCTTTAAGATTCTTTATGGATAACAACTTCTTTATTGCATATGATGCGACGTTTCGGTATGGATCCTTATACCGTTGTCAAGCAAGAGTGGAGTAATACATCACAGAACAGAATTATATACATGGACAGGGATAAAGCAATAGCAACATGTAGGTATGAATCAAAGGCGGGGATTAACAACAACAACAATGGGTGGTGGTAATGATGAGACAATAAGAGGAAGCCAATAGTGACTGTAGCTATAACAAAGTATACATGGCTGATAGGGTAATTAGTAATGGTAGCTGGTGAGCTCTAATCCGTTATTTTTATCAGTTCATTGTATACAGTTGGGATGAGATATCCCTGATCTCTGTTGATTGAGGGCTTGTGTCTCCTGATTTGAACTGCTTCTGCCAGTTTTCTTTGGGTGAAGTCCTTGTGGTTTTTAGATAATATCTCTACATTGTCCCAAATAATGCTGTGATTGGGACATTTGATGATGTGGTCGGATGCAGCAGATTTCCGATCTGATTTGGTTGTAGATGATGAGTGTTCTTTGATTCTGATGTTTATGGGCCGGGAAGTTTCACCTATATATGCCTCGCTACAGTCGCAGTTGATTTTGTAGACGACACCTTTCGGTAGCTGTTGTTGTTTAGAGGTGTTCCTGCCATTCGCTTTGAGCAGCTTTCTACCAGCGTGCAATAGTGCACTGATGAATCTATGTGATGCAAACCCACTTACTTGTAACTAAGGAGTTCTTATGTAGGCACTGACACAACGAAAGCAACAGAAAGATATACCCTATGAGTCCACGTTTTCTTCCGTTTACTTTTTGACGAAGGACGTTTTTCACATGCTAACCAGTGGTGGGACACAAAACGTTCATCTTGCCACAAACAGATAATTTAAAATCACTCTATATGTAAACGGAACAAAACAGTAGACAATGCCGTGAAGTTAGATTACACATAATCAGGGTTATTTTACAACCATGTGTAAACCCATGTGGCCAGGGGTCAGATTATGATGGACTACCTTTTCCTGATTAAAGTTCATTGTGCTTCCACAGAATCCTGTTACTAGTGTCAAACACCTTTACGTCTTTGCTTTTATGGTATTCCATGTCCTCATGACAATCAGGATGTAATCAACTCACATTTTATACTGACAACTCTGTAACACCAGCTTTTGTGAAGAAGGAAAGTCTCCGATCGATAGTGAACGAAAACTCAGCAATGTCACACCCAAGCACACTCAACAGTTTTGGGTCTGGTCCATGGAAGAACGCTTAACGTAAACAGTTTCACATGTACGGATTCCAGTTGTTCAAATAGTCTTGACAACAATCGTCCGATGACGATAACCACCAAACAATAACGATAACGTCAGACCCTCAAACAATTTATACTTGCATGGAAACGTCATCGTTTTAGAGTGTTGCAACGAGTGTCACCTTTCTGTGATCTTATCTTCGATTACTTTGCATAATCATTATGTCCTTGATGACGCGACGATCTTTGTGGCTGTTTTGTGGAGGCGATGAGTGATGATTGGAAGGTCAAGTGCCGTCACTTTCGCAAACGTTAACGTTGTCTCGTGTAGTGTTGCACAACAACGATGAGAAAATGGGAAATTTGAATCAATTCTACCATATATGGTGCGATTTTATTATGTCTAATAACCAGATTACTATGCTCGTGTCTGTCAGATAACATTTATGTTTCAACTCGTTGTTCCAGAATGACGAAACAACTCTTTGTAAGATAAACGGTATCTGGCAGACACTCGTTTAGCAATATCTATTTACCTCTTCGTTTGACGCGCTGGAGGGTAAACCATTCGTTGTACAACAGTAACACGGCACAATATCCAAATGGAATATATGTTTTATGTTCGTATTGTGACACTCAACCATTTCGAATAACCGAATATTGTTTAACGCCGTATCAGTAGGTGATTATCTATGCTGCATTTTTCAACACTTTGGAGATGCTGTAAAGTAGATTAAACATAAGGTAAAGAGTAGTGTGGTGGATTAATACAGAAGTGGCACTCTGATCAGAAAGTAGGGCAAATTCTATAAATCTATTAAACACAACAAGGATGCTGAATTCTACCCACAACAATTACCTGATAAACATAAAACTGCTTTATTATTGTTTAGATTAGATGGTACAAAATTCATATTTTAATAGAAAGTGTATGTTTCGAATTATGTTAGAGATGAATTTCACAACTTCTTTGATTGTAATTACTTTGAAGATCAGAGAAAGAAAGTACATCCAACACCGTACATCAAAATACCATGCGTTTTTAGCATGATATTAAGTTTTCTTCAAAGTTAAAATGTATCGGATATTAAATTGACAACATTTTGTCGCTCTATATTATACAATTTTAAATAGACGCTGTGTCAGCATTGCTAGTCTTACTTTGTCGTATGAACTGTGTGTGTTTACAGCTCTGAGGGAAGTAAAGTTCAGTTCGTGTTTTACTGAGTCCACTGATGATAGGATCTCATTCTTCTTTTGTTTCCGTCTTCTGATTTTCCTTTTTACCTTTGCTTGAAATTCCAATAGAGAAGCGACATCATATATTGGATATTTCCAACAAGCAAAACCTTAATGATACAATGAATTTTATTATATGTGAGTTAAAAATCCAATGGGTCATAATGGATGTGATATCACTTTCTCCCATTCGCATTAGTCTAAGTGCTTGAAAGGATGTGAGTGAGTGAGTGAATTTGTGTTTACGCCGCCTTTAGCAATATTCCAGCAACATCACCAGAAATGGGCTTCAAATATTTTGCCCACGTGGAGAATTGAACCCGGGTTTTAGGCATGACGGGCGAACGCTTCAACCACCAGGCTACCCTATCGCCCCTTGAAAGTACGTGTTACCTGTTAACAATATGTCGCCACTATTGCGCAAATACGCTCATAGCATGCGTTTCACACTGCTTTGCCTGTCTTTCAGTTGAGTAAAATCTGGCCTTCGGTCCCGTGTAATCAGGTCGGAAGGCGGACATTAGGTGAAACGCTCAACCACACACACTCCACTACGTCATCAGGACGCACCCGGAAGTCAGCGTTAAAAACAAGAGCAAGTGCCTGTGGTTTTCTCACTGTTTAATATTCATGTCATCGGATTTCTCTTCAAGGATACACTGTGTATCAAGGGACTTGGTCTTCCTGCTTCGTTGCTGTACTCCAAAATCTTTAAAATTGTTGCCAACGGGCTCTGCAGGGATACAGTACGGTATTGATGGTCACTTCGCATCTGAAAACAAAACACGGATTACATTTTCGTTAAAACTGAAAGCGACAATATCAGAATCACTGAACGAAAGCCACTTTCTGATGTAAGTCTGTTGTTGACACTATACATCATATTTCACGAATGGACAGTTGATTGCCAGTTATATTATAATCAAATTGTGACTGTTACCGGAGTGATTTTAAATTGTTTCTGAAAACGTGAGATGCTGGTGAGTCTGGAATTCATATTTCATATTTTCGTGACCTATAATGGTCGACTTCATGTTTAGGGTACACCCGATAACAACCTTGGTTTAACAGCTTTGTATCAGCAGTGGACTTGAGTACTGAGGCTTACAGATTAAAAAGTTCTATTGTAAAAACTGTAAAAAGATTAAAAAGTTCTAGTGTAAAAAGATTAAAGTGTTCTGTAAACATGCTGCCTAAAAGAATATTTTTGTAATGTGTCTTGAACAAATGATCAGCGACTCTTACTGTAGTCGTATCCAAAACCACTTCAGTTCTAGCCACTTCAAGACAATCACAAATTTGGCGATGATTGATAACGAAAATGTGTTAAAATAAACATGTGTTAAAAAAGTAAATCCGGCTATAAGGAACGTTTAGAACCTTATTTACGATGGCATCACATGTCCAGTGATACATACGCTGACCAAGGGGAGGGACTGCTGTGTCCTTGACCTGGTCACTCAATTCATCACAGCCAGGAACAGAGAGTACGTGCTGCCTGTCTGCCTGATATACGGGAACATGACATGTACATCAGGAAGCCTGTCAAGGAGCCTTATAATTGTGTAACTGTGCCTGTCTCTAATACTATTCTGTATGGGGAGATTAACAAGCTCTATTGTGTTCTATGATACTTGGGACACTATATGAATATGGTTTTACGCCGTTACTGCTGCAACGTGTGCAGTGAAATTAAACCAGCATACGTCTCCTTCCTTAGGAGCTAGTGCTTTGTCCGCTAAGTCATCACTTACGGCCCATAATGCAACGCATTACCAACTCTAACGCATTATTAGATGAACAAGTGTTTTGTCATTCTTGACATACACCGTACTCTAGACGTGATGTGTTTCTGTCGATGACGTTATGACGTCTAGAGTGAGTGAGTGAGTGAGTTTAGTTTTACGCTGCACTCAGCAATATTACAGATATATGGCGGCGGTCTGTAAATAATCGAGCCTGGTCCGGACAATCCAGTGATCAACAACATGAGCATAGATCTGCGCAATTGGGAACCGATGACATACGCCAGCCAAGTCAGCAAGCCTGACCACCCGATCCCGTTAGTCGCCTCTTACGACAAGCATAGTCGCCTTTTATGGCAAGCATGGGTTGCTGAAGGCCTATTCTGCCCCGGGACCATCACGGGTATATGACGTCAATTGATCCTGCACTTATGGCTTCCCATTATCATAACTTGTTATTTTTGAAAAGTTTTTCTCTGATAGGGACTTAATCTCATGCTGTGTTTACTATACTACCTGAAAACTATTTTTCTTGGAAAATCTTTGAAACTACCATTGTAGCCCTTGTAAGAACATACTTACCCGTTGATGTGCTGTTGTATCCTGTAAACACGAGCAAGTGAGATTAATTCTACTCCAACACTCTTAGCAGAATTACAGTAAACAAACGTACCGTCAACAGAAAAAGTAATATATCGTGAACGTACTGTTCACAGAGTGGAAATTTGCAGTACCGTTTGTATAATATATAATATAGAATGAAAATTTGTAAAATCGATAGAAATAACTCAACAACATTTTTCCATATCTAGATTACTTACGTGAGAGTCTTATAAATAAAAACTTACATTAAACATAATTTTCTGTTACCAGAGTTACGTCACTCGTGATCAGTGAATAACTACACTTGATAATGATGTCTTTTAATTTTTCGGTTTTGAATGGTGAGAATCACAGAAGACACATACACTCAAATGAGCAAGGCTGCACATATGACGCGTAATTTTGCTGGAACACGGAGATGTAAAACCAAATATTTTTATTCATCGGGACACACATGTTCACTCCGTGTGTTCAGATGTGTCTGCCTTGAGCTCTGTCCTGTCCATTTAGCTTCATTTGAGTGAGTGGGTTAATGTTTAGCGTCACATCGGCATGATTGCAGCCATATTGTGACGAGAACAATTTCATTTAGATCAATATTGCAATCAATAATTATAGAAAATACACCGCCATTGAAGGAGAGTAAAACTACTAGATTATCATAGCTCTTAATTTATAACTAATTAATTATAACTGTAAATCACTGGAGACAAAATACCATATAGAAAAACAGGCTATAGGTCCCTAGCAACTGAAGGCTGATCACCATGGTAGGGATCATTGGTCTTTATTTGAAATATGTTCATATCTGTCACAATACATTCTTATGTGTATACGTGCAGAATACACGGATGTTACTACCGGCCTAGCATGTGCAGGGCTTCCTGTGCCAGTTTCATCACCTTCTAAGCACTTATATATTTTTAATTTTAAAAATAATCTGGATGTTGTACTTTTCAATAGTTGTAATTGTGTTTTTGATCGCCCTGACATAGCCAAAACCGCAGAGTGATGTCCTCACTGAAACAAGGGAGCGTTGCTTGACGTCAACAACACCTATAACAGGCAGCTACGTGTGTGTGATTGATTACAGCTATTGATAAAACAAGGAACTATAACAGTAAATAAGTATTATAGTTTGGCAGATCACTTTACGCTGTTACATCGAGCTCCATTAATCACCATCCCTGTCAGGGTGAAACTTGATGACGTCATTCCGATTGTGTGTGAGGCTCGCGCAGGCCTACCTCGTCGAGAGAGAGAGAGAGAGAGAGAGAGAGAGCGATAGAGAGAGAGAGAGAGAGAGAGGTACCAGGAACCAAGTGTGTTAATGATGATCAATAACCATTTGATCACGTGACTCGGAAGTCGTATCACCGACCAGACTATTGGATTCTACACAGCGTTTGCACTGCATGGTGAAATACAAATATGTAATTCTGTGAATTCATAACAATTAATGTGGGGTGGGTGGGGTTCTCTTCAGTTTCGCTGGTTTTTGTGCTTTTGTTTGTTTGTCGCACTGGTCCAGCAATTAAACCAGTCTGGACTAGACATTCCAGTGATTGACATCATGAGCATCTGTCTACCTAATTGGGATACGATGATAAGCCAGTCAGAGAGCCACCGTTTGCTTCCTCATACACACATATTTCACGGTCTGCGTCCACATGATCATGAATAACAAATCCAGGCTTTTACATGTACGTTATGCATATTGTCTCTTTGTTTTACCTTAATGTCATGCAGGTTACAATAAGGAACTGATCATAATGTGTGTGTGTGTGTGTTTGTGTGTGTGCGTGCGTGTGTGTGTGTGTGCGTGTGTGTATGTGTGTGTGCGTGTGTGCGTGTGTGCGTGTGTGTGTGTGCGTGTGTGCGTGTGTGTGTGTGTGCGTGTGTGTGTGCGTGTGTGCGTGTGTGCGTGTGTGCGTGTATGTGCGTGTGCGTGTGCGTGTGCGTGTGTGCGTGTGTGCGTGTGTGCGTGCGTGTGTGTGTGTGTGCGTGTGTGTGTGTGTGTGTGTGTGTTTGTTTCTTCTTTTGTTTGGGCGTTTTTCTTTAAAAAAAGCTTTAAATTATAAAATGCTTTAAAATACCAAATGATCCGAAATAATAACTTGAAAGAAATATCCGTTTCTCCTGGATGGATACAAGTTTTAATGTAAGTGCATCATTCGTGAAATAAATACTTTGAAATTATATTTAGGCACTTTGGGTAACATCTTGTAATAAGCATGTAAAAAATACTGACTAAACACAAACAAACAAGTTAGCAGTTAACACGCTACGCATAAGTCACTGACAGCTTGACTAAGATCACCTTGGCATGTATTGTTATTGAGCCAGGTTTCACATAAAACCCTCCCACAGCCGTGACTATGATGCGTAAAATAGTTATCCCTTGGTTGTAGGGCTGAAGATATGTTGCTCTATGTCTCCTCACAAAACACTCACCCACGACTTATCTGGCATTGTCGTCACAGTCGTCAGAGAAAGGTTGCTGTATGTTGTGCTCTGCCTTTAGATGTACACTAAACCTCAAGGAAACTTATTGCATATACCCACAAAGAAGACGCGATAAGCAGCCTCTGTTTAAATCGAATCATTTTTATTTTCAAATAACCATTGTTGGTGGTACAAGAGCGATTACAATTATTTAATCTACAAAACCAAAGGAAACAGAAACATAATTATAAATGGTATATATAAATTAAAAATATGTTACAAGATGGCTGCAGATTGTCTAACCTTTTGTGTTACTTGTAAGAGATCAAACTTTTGACCAAAAAAATTGATAAATTGATAATTTCTCTAGTCTCATTAGTTAAAAATAATTTAACAAAATTTTGCAGACTTGGATGTTTTGTTTTGCAGATGATAAATATATATTTTCTAGCATCACAATCACATCAAACAAATAATTAAAAATGTTGAAACACTGAAAACACATAGAAAAGCACATTACATAACAAAATGTTAGCACTTCAAATGTGACAACGTGGGTCCTTCGAGGGCGCCCTTGTAAGTGAACGCGTTCCTATTAATCTCGTTTCATTATCAGGCTAACCAGACAAGAAACAATGTAATATAACAGTGATATCATTTGAGTATACACGTTTCAACATACACTTCATATTTTTAGTAGTGCAGCTTTCCATACTCTAGACATTATATAATCTTAAAGAGAACACGGTGATACATCATGAAAACAAATGTACCTGTTACAGCAATGAAGTGTACTGAGTATATTTCTTTGTTTCCTTTGTCAAAGAGTGATGTGAATAACAAAAGAGCGGTATGGTTCTGAAAGGGTATCAATCATTCATATACAATAAAATTCGTTTTAAGTTCATTACGTTAAGTCTACAGACTCACGTTTATAAACCTTCGCTGAAAATCAGTAATCAGTAATCAGTAATCAGTAATCAGTAATCAGTAATCCACGAGTATGTAGTTTTCAAATAAAACAACATATAGAAATATATTTCTTCAGAATTTGTAGGTAAACATACTTCTATCAAAGAGTGTAAATTAGAACTGTATGACTACGCAACAGCAGTCCATCAGTCAAAAATATACTTATGAATATTCATTGACTGGATGTTACATGGAAGTACACATATTTCTGACGTCAGCGTCTAATTTTATCAAACAATCTGACACTTGTTCCACCACGCTCCTGACGATATCTTACGTAAATGAAGATCCCGACAAATGAATTCCCCTAAACTACAATTATATTTCCTCATACGTTGTCGCCAGAGGAATGAACATGCCTGCAAAACCTGTCTCCCGTCTCGCTTCACTTATGACAATCTTTAACACATTGTGATGAAACGCATGTCACGTGACATGTGCTACCTCCCGTAGACGTCAAAAGGCCTATGCATCATTCTCAATGAGAGGTATCCCAGCCTTTCGCTGTGACGTTTTGTAATTAATCTCTTACTTTTGATTGGTGGGACTAGTCTTGTTTCCTGCCCTGCTTCACTGGTATAAGAGCGGTGAGAGAGCATCGAGTAGACCCAAGAGGTAACCCTCCTACAGTTTTGAAGTTCACACCCTATCAGAAACATAAGGTAAGAAACCTTCTCCAGTGGTACAGTCTGTTTGGTTTTGGTTCCACGATGTGCGCCGATCTCAACACTACAACTGTCACGTCTTTATCGAGGATGTCAAAAGGGAAAACGATGGTTTAAGAGCTAAGAACACAACCTTGCATTACAACCTTTCTTTAGGTATGGATATCACGATCAACTTGGCAAGCTTGCAGTCAGTCACAAACGGTGACGATGTATCAAATTGCTATAGTTTATGATACAACATACACAAACTTCATTAAATAATTTGCAAAATAGGTATGCGAATTACTTAGTTACGTAAATTAAATGATTACAGGTATATTGTAAGGCAACCGTGTACATCATTTTCTCTTACGTGTGCATAAACAATTCCAGACAGATCAAACTGTACGCAACGTTATTCCTAAACTACCTACAGCTGAATATTTTAATTGCCGATTCCTTGAAAAAATACTCAGTCATTCATTTCATTCTTCTTTCAGGAGTCTGACTGTTCCTCATGAAACTACATCAGTCCATCCGGCCATGGAGTCTCATATTTATGTTGGTCTTAGTGGTTAACCTGCCAGAATCGAACGCCGTTATCGAGAGAGATGATCTCCCACCAGAATTACTAAAATGTTACCAGGACTATTCCCGTGTCAACTTACGAGATGTTGTTGGGCAGACACTTGCTTGGTTCTGTGAGGCTCCGGTTGTCCGTTCCCTCACAAACAGAGCCAGACAAGCACGTAAACCCCCGTCGTCAGTCCGCTATGTCAGTGGGCTTGTGGACAAGGTGGTCGCGAAAAAAGCGAAACGTGTGAAACGGCAAGCTCAACAGTCCGAAGGGAAATGTCGCCGAAAGGAATACCGAATGCTTAGCGACCAGGAGAGGGATGCCTACCATCGAGCTATAATAGCTCTCAAACAAGACACAGTAAGTGGATCTAACTCCTTAATGCCTTTTGGGGCCTCTTAGTAACTCTGCATCTCTTTGCATGGATTCATAGAGATCGCAGTTTTCAGATAGCAGAGGCAATATTTTCTGCCGTATTTGTCATCTGCAGTTTGGCCATGATGATGCCTATACAACCCCATGATAGGTAATGGCGTACAAATGTTCAACTTTCTTTACCTGAGTCACTGTTTATGTTTCTGAAGCACGGTAATAGATAGGACGGCGGAAATATTATATTAATCTTTCGCTCAGTTTACTAGTCATGATTCTTAGGCAATTTTCTGACAAGTATTTGAGAAATATTTGAGAAATCATAAATTTGTTTCATATCGTGTTGACCTGACTTCTATGTTTCACATTCACAGGGAAATGATTACATCTAAACTTGGAAATATACCCGAATACAGAAACTACAATCCAAAGATAACTGCACTGAAAAATTGCAGTTTTTCAGATTCCTAAAAGTTCATACGTCTACACAAATATTTGCTGATATTACATTGAATTCGTCGAGGTCGGTAACTTTGCTCATAGCGTGTCATCATCCGTCAATGAATTGGGGCACTAATCATTAATCCTCCTTTAGTTGACCGACTCTAGGTCAGTAACACAAAGACACCACGACAGCACATGATAATTACTGACTGCACCTAAAATCAACAAAGTAAACTTGTGAAAAAGGAATGGTTGAGAACTTGCCAATCTGGATGTACGCTCGACAATTCTGTAAAATGTTCATGCGTCATCTCTGTTTGCAGACTGTTGAACCCAACAAGTACGATGCCCTTGCTACACTTCACACTGGCCTCACTACGCGTATCGCCCATGCGGGACCAAACTTCTTGGGCTGGCACCGTGTATATCTGCTCATGTAAGTACTCTGTCCGTATCTGTGCACGACTTGTGTCTTCATTGCCGTAAGCGTCATTGAATGATACTTGCTTGAAAGAGTTTCCAAACAGAGCTCCAGATGAATCAAGATCATTTCAAAATATATAAATTCTGGATTGCTTTCGTACAAATACGTTTGAGAATCATATTTCTTTACACACCTCTGTAAAAAGGTCGAATGACGGTATCATAGACACTATTAATTACACATGAAATTGCACTTGAACTTACACAAACTTTTAAGTCACCCGAAACATCTCTTGATGGCTATACATCCAACCAAGTAATCACGTCATCTGTGATATTTTTATTTGTGTATGTTAATCATGTACCCATCATAAGTTTTCGTTTCGTTTGTAGGTACGAGATCGCGCTGCAGGAAGTTGATCCAAGTATATGTCTACCGTACTGGGACAGTTCACTCGACAATGAACTAGATGACCCTCGCCAATCACCCATCTTCAGCCATGACTTCCTTGGCGGAGGAAGTGATACCGGTAATGGTGGCGTTGTGAGTGATGGACCCTTTGCTGGATGGGAAACCCCCAATGATGGCCCTCTAATTAGAAATATAGGAGGAGATGGAGAGCTTTTTACCATAGAGTCGATTGAAGCAATTTTATCCCGTGAGAGGACCCGCGAGATCATTCCACCCAACTCTCTCCCAGAGAATGACATTGAGTTCCACCATGGCGGTGTCCACGTCTATATGGGAGGCCTCATGAGTCAGCTAGACACAGCAGCGTATGATCCCACTTTCTTCCTTCATCATACTTTTGTAGACTACATATGGGAACTCTTTAGAACAAAGCAGCGAGCGCTCCGCATCGATCCACAGTTAGACTACCCTGAGGATGTTGGCGCAGATTTCCATGCGCCTAATGCAACAATGGGTTTCAATCTGAACATGACAGCAGAGCAAGGATACAGTGATGATTTGATGGCATCGTATGAGTACGATCCATCCCCTGATTGTTCAGAGAGACGGCCCACTTGCGGATCCAGGCATCTTCGCTGTAACACGGATAGGGGTAGATGTTATCCTGTTAATCCAACCACTACCCCTCCAGAACCACCTACTGGCATGCCAGGGTGTCGTCCTGGTCAGCCAGGTTGTCCTACAAGGCCCCCTACAAGGCCGCCTACAAGGCCACCAACCCCTAACCCAACCCCACCCAAACAACCCTGCAAGCAGGAGATTCTCCCCACACAGAACAGTTTTTGTATTGAAGGTATATGTGATACCAATGGTTGGGTGTATGTACCTGTCAAGGTTGTTTCAATGCGACCTCCTGGCTTAACGAAATACGACTCATACCCAATCTCTAATGGAAGAGTCAGCAAAACGAACGACATCTACCAGCCATCTGCATATGCTGAAACGAACCGCTATATATCAAGCGTTCGAGGCGTTCCCAAAACATATGAAAGGTGTGACGATAGTAAAGGTTTCGGCCAGGTGTATGTCCAAGCAAGTGGACTCTCTTACAGCGGAGTATACAAGGAGTCAGCTATCACCGACTTGCGTCTAGCCACGTCACTGTCCATTGCTTACCTTGCAGTCAAGGATCCTAGGAACGGCCCAGTCAAAGCTTTATTCAGAGCATTTGACTCTTGTGGAAGAATCTGTCACACTGCTTGTAAGATACCGGGAACAAACGACTATGAACCTTGCTCGGGTGTCCTTAATATTAAAGATGTTGCAGGAAGACCAAAGCAATACAGCAAAACGTATGGACAAGCTGCCCTTAATACGTGGGGTTATGTGCAGAACCAGGACTGCCCTAGCTTTCTCGTTGACGACATCGTCCTTACCTTCTACTGCGACTACAGAGAACGCCTACCATGGTCAGATGCGACGTCTGCACAGATCAAACCAAACCCCAAAACAGTGGTAGCGTCGAACACAGTCCCGGCACCAGAACCAGCACCTCCGGTATTACGGAATGGTTTGTAGTTTTGTTCAGCTATTGTCCTTACAACTAGAAATAATTGAAAGTTTACTAGATAAACGGAACACACATTGTAAGCAAGGATTTACTGTTTATCGGGTCTTTTGACTAACATGGGTTTGGGGCAGTTTTGTGTCCCTAATACACTTTGGTTTGTGATGAAATGAAGAACTTGAGTCTATCATTTCTGAAAGTATTATTTGGACACCAACAAAATCTGTCAAATTATGACGAAACAAATGTTATTCAACACATTTCTGATAACCCTCCGTTTATACACATAATTCAGCATTTGAAACTTTGTTCACAGAATGCAAGGTGTCTGATGACTGCATTGTGGACACCCCGTGCTTGTCAACCAAGAAGCAGTGCAGTGGGTATGGCAAATCTCTAAAATGCCGAGGATCTTGCAACAAATATGCCGTGTGCAACTATGGTCAGTACTGGGTGAGGAAGTGTCCTTATGATTGGTCCTACCACAAACACTGGCAGACCTGTACATCTCGCGTCAAGTGCAAGGACACGAGCCCAGCAAAGAGTCCCGCAAGACAAATACAGAAGACATGGAATGTAAACCCCAGACGAAACACATACCTTCAAAATCTAGGACGAATGGTCTTTGGTTCCAGAAGGCTTGGAGGAAGGATTTTCGGATAATTTCAAACTTGATCTACAAGCTCGTTTCCTTATGTATCAGCACTTTAAAACTTTGAACACGTTTACATTTTTTCCCTTTCAACTCGGCTGTTTTGAAATATTCACAGATTAATTGCTGTTGTTTTCCAGTTAGTTAAAAAGTACATTCATTGAAGACATAAAACAGCAGAAATCACACACGTGCTTGGGTATTGGACACACAAGACATCTATGCTCAAACATGTATCCGCTTAAGTCCTAGAAATCCAATTTGCCACAGTTTGGGCTTTTGTTCTCACCGGAATCTGCTCCGGCAGGGCATGTAGACTGACTGTTCTCTAGCGTTGACGATTATGTATATTAGTAACGTTATCCGCTACTCTGGATACAGGTTATATGTGTATATATGTAAACAATACTTTTGTACAATCTGGAAATGGGTAAAATACATAATAAAATAGATTTTACTCTTTTTATTTCTTGTCTTTTCTTGATTGGAATGAAAATGTCTTTTCATATCTTGGAATGTTCACAATTTGTAAAGTGTGGAATACATGTAAAATTAATCAAAGTAATGTTAGTAAAAATTGTTTTGTGAATATAGGTTATAAATGATACTGTGTTCACGCTACCTCATTTATAACATCGTGATGATAAATGCTAAATACAAAATATCTGTAAAAGAGGGACACCATAACATATTGAATCATTTACATGCGGAATATGACTGTCAGACAGCAAGGTACCCATGAAACTAATCACTTGACATGTATCAGTGACGATGTTCTTCAATCGTCAATCACTAAAGTCATTTCACGATTTTCTTTCGCTTTATTCATGTTTAATTTATCATATTCTGATGAATATGATTTATGTTTGATTTTACTTTGAACACAGAGGGAACTCATGGTCATACCCAAGCACGTGTGGAAATACACAGATACACCCCATGTATTACGTTACATACAGGGGCGGTGGGGTAGTCTAGCGGGTGAACAATTGTTTCACGCCGAAGACCTGGGTTCGAATCCCCAACTGGGTACAATATGTGAAGTCCATTCCTGGTGTTCCCTGCCGAGATGTTGCTGGAATATTTCGAAGAGCGGCGTAAAACCAAACTCAGTCAGTCAATCAGACGTTACATACAGGGAGCTTCTGTTTATTGCCTCTTTTGGTTTTCTTAGATAAACACAATGGCCAGTTGAACATTCCATGCACATTACACAGATAAACATATAGATATGAATATGCACGAGATGACATATTTTCACTCACTGAGTATTTAATCTTATAATCTATAGCACTGACACGTACAATACCTGCCATAATCATACTCTATCTGATGTGAAGCAGCCTTACAGTACCCACCATATCTGAAGCATGTGAAATCATTAGCATACAGTGGCGGTACGGGGTGTCTACTGAAAGATGTCACTCGTGAAATACACATGCGCGGACAACTGTTGAGTAATAAAATGCGGTATGTATGTATGTATGTATGTATGTATGTATGTATGTATGTATGTATGTATGTATGTATGTATGTATGTATGTATGTATGTATGTATGTATGTATGTATGTATGTATGTATGTATGTATGTATGTATGTATGTATGTATGTATGTATGTATGTATGCATGCATGCATGTATGTATGCATGTATGTATTGACAGTCTAGGAATCGAATACAAAAAGTCAGTAGACATGATAAAATTGCATGAAGCATACTTAAGTATATGTTTCGTTTTCACTCAAGTTCAAAATACTCTACTGTCCTAAACCCTCGTCAGAAATGTAGATCATTTTTCGAAAGTTTCATTACTGGTTCAAAATGCAAGTGCATCGAAAAAGAGGAAATCTGTTCATGAATACATCTAACAGTACCAATTTCTTACTGCATATATTATCATCTGGAAAAGTTGTTAGCATTAATATGTCAATGAACAATTTA
Source organism: Haliotis asinina (assembly GCF_037392515.1). Taxonomy (NCBI): domain Eukaryota; kingdom Metazoa; phylum Mollusca; class Gastropoda; order Lepetellida; family Haliotidae; genus Haliotis; species Haliotis asinina. Next base: position 53,096,130 of record NC_090291.1, on the reverse strand, counting down.
TCAGCAAGTTCCTAAATTCGATTTAAGCAATATTAAGGTCCCCTTTATATTAATGAATGCGTCTTATGAGTCAATGATTTTTTCTAGATTCTTTAACCTTGCAACTTGTAAGTGATCCATTTTGATATAAATACAAGTATGATCCAAAGGTGAAACTATTAATAGCCTGAGAAAGAAACACTCCATCATACTTGCGTCAATGTGAAAACAAATGTTACAGCCACTAATTGCAAACGATCATAACGACTGATATGAATATTGCCAGACACTATTGCATCACGTTCTATGTTTGCGTACTGGGAAGGAACAAGATATTGTACGACATACTACGTTTTAACCAAAGGTAGTGGCATCAACCACTGTTGTAGTTAAGAACAATTGTGAACAATATGAAAATAGCATGAAGTACACCATCACAAAAATATTGCGTTCTTTTCTTTGGGTTGTCAAATTATTATGCCATCCATAACGAGCTTAAGGTCAGAAACGACATCTGCAGATGATAATTGTTAAGTATTATAAGACTCAAAGACATCAAGTATAGTCTATGATATATTGCATGGCTTATAATAGGAATTTCTTTACAACTGTACGATAACATTTATTGTTTGCCTATCCATATATATAAGTGGACTTGACTTAAGGAAATTCTGTAAATGAACCTGTAATTCAGGACAAATATTTATATCTGATGAATAATGATTGATGTACTCTTACCTGTCTCTGACGTCAAAGACCCGCATTTTCATTGTTCTGCCATAATCTACACGGTATTACGTAATATATTAATCAAAATATATTTCCTTATTGGTTGTCGCCAGAGGATTAAAAAAAAGGCCACTGTACCTGTCTCCGGGTTGGCTTAAATTTCCACAATTTTCATCAGAATATGATGAACCAAGCATCACGTGACCTACCTACAGGAGCCGTCAAGAGGCTAATGCATCATCTCATGGTGTGAAACACACCAGCCCATATCGCGTTGTACTTGTTCTCTTACATCTGATTGGTGCGACCCATTTTCGTTTCCTGGTTCACTGTTATAAGAGGGAAGGGCGATCAAAGAAGAGACTGAAGAGATAATAAGTGTACAACTGTTCATCAGAACTTTGAGGTACGAAACATTTATAGCTTGATAGCAAAAATGCCGTAGGAGAGTGACATGTAGAATCTCAGATGGGACAAAGTAGAGACAGTTCTCCATCTGTTCTACTGTATTTTCTGCTTTGATGTGTTGTTGTTAAATCCCTAGATATGAACAAAATACTCATTCTGTCATTCCTTTCAGTCTGGTTTCAGGAATCTCATTATTCCTCATGAAACTACACCAGTCCACCCCGTCATGGAGTTTCCTACATGTAATATTCTTGCTGGTTAACCTGCCAAGCTCATGTGCCATCATAGAGAAAGATGATCTTCCTCCTGAAATACAAAAATGCTACAGCAATTATGCCCATGTTAGTTTGCGAGATGTTGTTGGGCAAACACTGTCCTGGTTCTGTGAGGCTCCGGCTGTCCGGACCCTTAGAAATAGTGACAGTCCGGCACCACAGCCTCTGTCCTCCGTCCGCTATGTCAGTGGGCTTGTGGACAAGGTGATCGCAAATAGAGGGAGACGGGTGAAACGGCAAGCAGCTATACATTCCAGAGACAAGTGTGTGAGGAGGGAATACAGAATGTTGAGTGACTATGAGAGGAATGCGTACCACAGGGCCATAATAGCTCTCAAGCACGACACAGTAAGTGGATCTAACATTTTATTGAGATCTCAACTATAACGGCAACGCAACTTCGTAAAGCTGCAACTCTTGCCACGTTTTGAACAATGATCGAGTGTTCAACTGGCAGAGGTAGTATGTTCTTCATCACATGTCACAGAAAATCTAAACTAAACATAATTGCTTTTAAGTATAATAAAGTAGGTAGATACAATCCTGACAGCTGATATAGATACACTTTTGCGTTGAAAGTAAATATTCTTACTGCATTTGCAGTGGCACATGGCTTTTCATGCAATAAAGATCTGATTCGCGTTACGTTCCAAAGGCATGGAGAGTTCTGCCTAGTATTCACTTTTCCTTGACCTCAGAATAGCAGCGGTCCTGGTCAGTGTAGTGGTCATTTCTTCTTGCAGTCTGTTGAGCCCAACAAGTACGATGCTCTTGCTGCTCTCCACACTGGCCTAGCTACAAGAATCGCCCATTTTGGACCAAACTTCCTGGGTTGGCATCGAGTATACCTACTCATGTAAGAACTGTCCTCATTCACAGATGACTCGTCATGATTATGTGTCCTCATTGCCATAATTGTGTCTCTCTATTTATCATTGTGGTTAAAGCGTTAAGCTGAAGACCTACATTCGAATAACATTGAATCACGCATCAAGCACGGAAATTACCAATGTTTTGCGATTGAAAATCGACGGAAGGGAGATAACTCTAAATCTGTTTACCTTGTGTCGTCTGCAAAATGGCGATTCGCCTCGCATTCAACAGAAGTGCTTCAAACAGTTCAAAATTAAAATTCAAGTGTACGGTAAGCTAAATACGTTGTTCATTGGTCCCTCGGGGGCCAGGGGCTCATGTACCCTCGACGTCTGTTCATGTTCCACTCGCCTGCCGGATCAATGCGAACTAGTACTAGTAGTACTGCCAACACCGTAAAGACCTGTGATCATTCGTCAGATCCGGATGTGAACTCATGCTTGTATGAGGCAGACTTGTAGTCGCGTATTCATCGTTTCAGTCAGTGGATTGTCTGGTCCAAACTGTACATACTGACGTCATATAACTGGAGGATGCAACGATAAACGAACAAAAGCACAAACGACAATTCAGGGGCAAGGTACGATCTCATCACGTCGTGGCTGCTACCCCGGTAATTTAGGCGGGCTTGCCCACAGTACCCCTGAGGGTTCGAATGCTAGATTCATGCTAACTGATTTCCTTGGTATGTGAAAACAATATGCATGTACAGAAGAGTTTTATATATTATAAGTTGCTCACTGGTCAGGAGGGGAACACGGGTTGATGTACCCTCGATGTTTGTTTATGTTACCTGTGTCCAAGGGACCAGTGAACAACGTATTTATCTTACCGAACACCTCAATGTTAATGTTGATCTGTTTGACGCATGGGTATCGGATCGTACACTTCAGGCAAACTGTGTGAATCAAACAATTCGGATCTCGCATCTTGCTGCGTTTTTCTCCTGTAGGTATTGTCTTACTTAAGTCGTCGCGATGTAATTCCTTCTTAATATTCACAGGGACTACATCTGAACGTTTTGTCAAATTGTATTTATTGGAAAGAGAGTTAAATGTTTTCGTAGCCATCTCTAGATTTTGCAGACGACACAAGAAACGCAGATTTATAGATATCTTCCATCTATTTCTATTCTCAAAACATTGGTAATTTTTTAGCATCATGCGATGATGATTCGAGATAAAAATGAACTACCACGAAGTACCGAATGAGTACTTGTAAGCGGCATACATTGAAAATAACAGAACAGCGCTCTGAAACGGCATTTATGCGTGAGGTAACATAATATCTAAAACTCACATTCTGCCCACCCACCCCCACCACCACCCACCACCCACCACCCTCACACTGTGCCCTCTCGCCCCCATTGCCGTAAGCACTCGTAGCAAACAGCTTATATGTGCCTGGAGTTATCTGAGACAACGCTTCACTCACTCTTTATGTTGTAGGTATGAGGTCGCGCTGCAGGAAGTTGATCCAAGTATATGTCTACCTTATTGGGACAGTTCACTCGACAATGAACTAGATGACCCTCGCCAATCACCCATCTTCAGCCCCGGCTTCATAGGCGGAGGAACTGTTGCCGGTAATGGTGGCGTTGTGAGTGATGGACCCTTTGCTGGATGGGAAACCCCCAATGATGGCCCTCTAATCAGAAATATAGGAGGAGATGGAGAGCTTTTTACCCTAGAGTCGATTGAAGCAATTTTATCCCGTGAGAGGACCCGAGACATCGTTCCACCCTTGTCTCTCCCCGCGAATGATCTTGAGTTTCACCACGGCGGTGTCCACGTCTATATAGGAGGTATCATGAACCAGCTAGACACAGCAGCGTATGATCCCGTTTTCTACCTTCACCATGCCTTTGTTGACTACATATGGGAACTCTTTAGGACACGACAGAGAGCACTCCGCATCGATCCACAGTTAGACTACCCTGAAGAATTTGGCTCTCCATTCCATGCGCCTAATGAAACAATGGGTTTCAATCTGAACCTGACAACAGAGCAGGGGTACAGTGATGATTTAACGACATCGTATGAGTACGATCCATCCCCTGATTGTTCAGAGAGACGACCCACTTGCGGATCCAGGTATCTTCGCTGTAACACGACAAGGGGTAGGTGTTACCCCGTTATTCCATCCACTGTCACTCCAGAACCACCTACTGGCATGCCAGGGTGTCGTCCTGGCCAACCAGGCTGTCCTACATGGCCTCCTACAAGGCCTCCTACGAGGCCACCCATCTGTCCGCCTGGTCAACCTGGCTGTCCGGCAGGACCTCCTACAAGACCACCTACCTGTCTACCTGGTCAACCATGGTGTCCAACAAGTCCACCTCCCATGTCAACTCCTAAGCCAACCCCACCCAAACAACCCTGCAAACAGGAGGTTCTCCCCACACAGAATAACTTTTGTATTGACGGTATGTGCGATACCAATGGTTGGGTGTATGTACCTGTCAAGGTTGTTTCAATGCGACCTCCGGGACTCAAGAAATACGACTCATACCCAATCTCTAATGGAAAAGTCAGCAAAACGAACGACATCTACCAGCCATCTGCATATGCTGAAACTAACCGTTATATAAACGGTATCCGCGGTGTTCCCAAAACATACGATAGATGTGACGACACCAAAGGGTTCGGCCAAGTGTATGTCCAATCAAATGGACTTAGTTACAGTGGGATATATAAGGAAGCAGCTGTCACCGACTTGCGTCTAGCCACGTCACTGTCGATAGCTTACGTTGCAGTCAAGGATCCTAGGAACGGCCCAGTCAAAGCTTTATTCAGAGCATTTGACTCTTGCGGAAGAATCTGTCGCACTGCTTGTAAGGATCCAGTAACAGGAAGATATAATACTTGTTCAGGAGTCCTTAATATCAAAGATGTTGCAGGGAAACCAAAGCAATACAGCAAAACATATGGCGAAGCTACTCTAGATACATGGGATTATGCCGAGAACGAGGACTGTCCCAGCTTCCAGAGTGAGGACAACTTCCTAACCTTCTACTGTGACTACAGGGACAACATACCATGGTCAGGTGTCAAGTCTTCACACAGCAAGCGAGATCCCAAGGCCGTGGTACCGATGAATCCAGGCCACCCCGTGCCACAACCATCACTTCCACTTACGCTGCGTGGTACGTGTATAGTACTTAACAACCAAATTTAGTGAAGTATTTCCCCTTTTTTGATTCGTGCAGTCAGCAAATACCGCAGCGGTGTCTCGACTATATCTAGAAGGATAAGTTAAGAGTTATACTTATACATCCACAAGGAATCTCTGCTAAAAAAAGAGTCCATTGTACAATTACATGACATTATGATGATTGCGCATTTGCATCTGGAGTATAACAGCTGTATGATGTATGATGTATAACAGCTGTATGATGTATGATGTATAACAGCTGTATGATGTATGATGTATAACAGCTGTATGATGTATGATGTATAACAGCTGTATGATGTATGATGTATAACAGCTGTATGATGTATGATGTATAACAGCTGTATGATGTATGATGTATAACAGCTGTATGATGTATGATGTATAACAGCTGTATGTTTGTAAACAAATTGAGTCTTTGCCAGAAAATCCAGTGATTGTCATGGTGCGATACGATGGCAGAGCACGTGTTTGTGAATCACTGAAGAAAACAATCCATAACTCTTAATCTGCACATTTTTATTAATGACGATTTTATTTTTCAGAATGCAAGGTGTCCAATGATTGTATCCTGGATGTCCCATGCCTGACGGGCAAAACCCAGTGTCGCAGTTACGGTGAAACTCACAAATGCAGAGGGTCATGTAACAAGTACGCTGTGTGCAACTATGGTCAGTTCTGGGTGAGGTCTTGTCCTTTCGACTGGTCTTACCACAAACACGAGCATACCTGCACATCACTCAACCGATGTAAGAAGCTTACACTACCCAGACCTCTCGTCCCAAACCAAACCCGGCCAACGTGGAATGTTAGCCCAAAACAGAGCTCATATTTTCAACACCTTGGACAAAGGGCCATTAATCATGGAGGACCATTTGTTCACTTTTTCGGATAAATCATAAAATCTGCTTCTCTATGTACTAGCAACTAAGGACTTTTACATAACTACTTATTCGTCCATGTTTTCTTGTCTCACATTTCTATAACTTGCCAACATTTTAGAGCTTTCAGAAGTAAATTGTTGTTGATTCACAATACCAGAATTTCCTCGCATCGTAATTTATTCCATGATTAACTCAGTGGGATGAGATACACAGCTTTTCTGCTTCCGCGGTAACCGTACATGCGACATCGTTGCAGAAACATAAATCCGTTAAATCCACACGATAAGCTGTTAGAAATCCAGTTTACTTATAAGCATTATCATTCACCATAGAGACAGGTGTTATGTGTAAATGAAGAAATATATCTTTGTACAAACTGAAAGTGGCTAAAGGTGATAATAAATTATTTTTGTACACCGTGTTTGTGTATGTACAGAGTATACGGAAGTCAAATTGAACGTATCAGTATATGGGTTTTCGTGGCAGCAGATCACTGAATTGTGTGGTCTAGACAAGAATCGTTATGCAAACTGTGTGAGTGTTGACTTCCACCCGTTGGGTAGGATGTGTACACCATTTTCGCTAAAACGATGTGATTGCGCAATGTTAGTGTTCCGTTATTAATTTTCATCGCTGTTTCAGCAGATAATCTGGACCGACTATTTTCTGCAACTGAGGTTTTAGATACCATTTCCTGTTGAGTGAGTCTAGTTTTACGCCGCACTCAACAATATACCTAGCATATGGCGGCGGTTTTAAATAATCACATCTCGAACAGACAATCCAGTGATCAACATCATCAGCATCGATCTGCCGAACTGGGATCCGATGACATGTATCAACCAAGTCAGCAAGTCTGACCACCAGATCCCCTGAGGTAAGACAACGTGGGTTACTGAAGACCATTTCTCTCAGATCTTCACGGGTAACAATTTATGTTGATGGCCTGAAGTCAGCGAGTTTCGTCATAAGCTTAGTACATCTTTACTGAGTAATAAATACATCTGGACGTAAAACAAGAGATATTTCTGCACATGAATACAGTCAAGGATTTTCGCGGAGTATGATGAGTATTTTTTTCTTTAGGTGATGCATGTTTAGTGTACAGAGAAAGCTTTGCATGCATGATTCGACGTATGTCCTTAAAATATACACAAATGCTTAATTGGTGACATTATATTGATATGATATTAAGACTATTGTTCTTATATTACATAATGGATAATTCATGCCAATGTTTTCAATGTTTGGACAAATTTCATCCAACAGTAACGAATAAGGCTTAATCGATATGTGCTGAAATATTTTCATAAGTGTTTACTTGTAAATGTATTTCGGAGTGAAGTGAAGCCTTGAATGTTTCAAAATATTCTTACAGTAAATAATAGAGAATAGTCCAATTTATTGCGCCATTCCAGGAAAACGCGAAAATGTTTACATAGTGTGATCTGACAATAAACATGGGGACATCGCCCTACACAAACAGATGTATAGAAATATACAAATGCCCAAGGGGTGAAGTATAGAACATTTTGTTACATTGTTGCACGATGGACACTGAACGTCAGTGACATGACAAGATGCATGTCGCCGTATGCTGACAAACACCTTAATTTGAACATACAGGTGGTATTCCTCTCGTTGGAAATATTTGATGATTTTAATTTTAATTCTGATTTGAAATTTTAATTCTTCGAGAACAGCTTCTAATACGCACATCGTGAGACGTTGTATTATATGACAGCTTGGTTTATAAACAATCAGTTCATCAAACAGTAAAACAGAGGCCCACATATTGTCGTGCGACGCCCCTTAACTTCACTGCATCTGACCTAATGATAATGGTGTAGACACATCTATATATTGCAACACGTTGTTAACTGGTGAAATACCTGTAACGGGGCGATGCATGGCGCACCTACTCCGATAAAAGTATGTCGGTAAATAAAACACATGAAAGTGCTACATTTATCATCATCCGCTTTATAGTGCCCCATAATATATCTGGTCATCAGGTCGACTCGCGGACAGGTGAGAAACAGACCGTGGAGAGCGAACGGCTGCACTGACCATACTGAATGTTGACCATTTAGTCGGGATACGATCACTCAATCAGTAATCCATATTGTCCACAGGCCCTCTAGGTCAGCGAGTACATCCCCAAATCCATGCAAACAATCCCCTAGGGAAAACAATTATTCTTACTCTTTCTCTTTATTCAGGAGAATATAGGTCATATATTGTAAGAGGCATCTTGAGTGTCTTCTACAAATGTGGTCGCCATGTTCATATTCTGATATAATGGACAGATTGGATATGTGAAAATAATGTGTTACTTTAGAGGTATTCCTAACGAAATGTGTACCTTGCCTTCTTTAATGTAAGATAGTTATAGCTACCATATTGAAATAACCCTATGTTTAAGTTTTAACGAATATGAAAAAATGAGACAATTTTACAACGTTAACGAGCCGAAAGATAGCGGCATGTTGTCCACCACTGATAAAATGCATGCCCTTAGGCCAAAATGTATTGAGCCAATGACCAACATTGAACCAACAGACTTACATAAGTTGTACTTGTTAGTTTAGTTTTTTTCGATTAACGGAATACAACATGGACTCGGAGTGAGCGTATGCAGACTGAAACTGATAGACTAAAATCCACATTTGTCAGGAACACACACACATACGCACGTACGCACACAAAGACAATTGCATTCAGCATGACGTTTATAAGTGTAATAATCCTTGACGCGAATTTAAACCCAGCTTATACTCATCTCCCAGGTTAAAGTTTTACCGACTTTTCAAAATTCCTCTTCAACATTTTCTTATGGTTTTTTTTCCAAATTATGATGAGAATGTTTTCAGCAGCTGTCGAGACGTGTAAACGTTTATCTCAATGTCATACATCCATCAGTCATTTGTCAAGTTTGTCACCCGAGGAGTAATTCGATTGTTAAACGCTGATGATTGCAGCTGATCACCTGCCACTTGGAGAGTGATTGTACACGCACCTGACAGGTCAGACACATTACATACTGCGTGTGTCACTCCATCACAGACAAATCTTTAGCCTCGTGGCACACATATCACTGTCCGCCAAAACGCTCACTCAGACATCTGTTTTAATCAGGTTAATAAACACCATATGCTTTGTTGATGACGTATATTTAAATATATATACACGTAGGTGTCCATCACATCAAATGTCAAAACATTTTTAAAAAAAGAAAAATGCATTGTTATAAAATAAGTGTCTGTTTCTACCCCGGGACCTTCACGGGTCTCCTGGAGGAAGAGATAGCCTGGTGGTGACTTTTCACCCAGAAAGTCCGGGTTCTATTTTCCACATGGGTACATTGTGTGAAGTCCATGTCTGATAGTCCACGCATGTTGCCACATGCGCGTAAAATAGAACTCACTCACTCACTCACGCGTATCAGACTGGGATGCGGATTTAAACAAAGAATATATAGAAGACCAAATCTTTGTATTTGCGTTTACTGATTGTTAGCCAGTTTGTACAACGAGATTCTTTCATTTAACCGAGGGTTTACAATAGAAACATTTACAAACATTACGCCTATATGTCTGTACAGTATGGAATACTATAAGGGACATTCTCTCGATCTCGACCTTTGTAAAAAAAAAAGCCAAAAGCCAAAATCTCGTGTTTTTGGTATTTAGTTCATCTGACAAAAGTCGACAACGAGGGAATACAACTTTTAAACATGCTGTCAAATCTCGCAACCTCGCACTCTCGACTTGCCAAATAAAGCTGCAAAAGGACGAAATCGCGAGAACACGAGAATGTGACGTTTCCTTTTCTCGTGATCCCGCGTTATAGACGTTGCGTATTATCACAAAGTCAAGGCGCGGATTTGTCAATCCTCCACGATCACTCGTTGCAGGTTAATGACTTACACAAAAGTCATGCTTGTACCTCGGACTATTTTTGTATAGGACTTTACTTTCAAAATGGATTATATGTCTTTCGGCACTGTCAGACGGTCGTCATGAACAAGTGACACGAGCACGAACACTTTCGTTGTATTTTTTGCAGAAATGGCACTCCGATTGTTCTAATGAGGGACGGGTCACGATGACCTTGTAAACGAGCAGTCGGTGTGACGACTGACAATGATCTTTTCATTTTTTTGTATACAATCTCATCACATCGGCTAATGGAAAAGAGCGACAAAGGCCTTTCTGTAACCTTAAGGACTCTTCACTTAAACCAAGACTTATTGCGCTATTCCAGAAATATAAGTATATGTTCAAATGTTCAAGAACCCGTATCATACAGTGAAAATGGCCTTTGTCCCGATCAGTACTAAAATCAGTGAGTAAGTTTCACGCTGCTTTTAGCAATATTCCAGCAATGTCCCTGTCCAATGTCCCATAACTGGTGTCCCTGTCGTGATATTGCTGGAATATCGCTAAAGGCGGCGTAAACTATACTCACTCATTCACTCACTCACCATTAAAATGTGAGTGGGATTGGCTTGATGAAGCGGCAGTGTTAGCAGATTGTCTTTGAAATTTCTTTTGATAGTATACAAGAAAAAGTTATTATTTAAATTTAAATTCTGAATGAAGTTATTCTGATTGATACATGTTTTGTCCCCCTTCCTATTGAAGCCAGTATTGGTCAACAAATAATGCCCGTATCATTTCGACTTAACTTGGGATTCGTTCCGGCAAGAATAATAAATATCATATACCTCACACAGATTACACCAGTCCTAGTCTCGTGGGGTAGCGTAATCCATAAAGGGTTGCATCTGCAATCTATACCTCTCCTCAGATTTACTGCGAAAAATATCAGTGATATTTTGGGAAAATCACAGAAGCAGACTAATATACAGATGAATCGCTCGTGAATCGTTGATATTTACTGAGGGTACAGAATATGCTTTGAATGTGTTGTCCTTAAACAGACACTCGAGAGGATGCATTAGGTCTACCTATTTTTACTGAGTATCTTTGCGAGATATATATGATGCATCAAATGTCGGGATAAAAAGAATATTACTGAACGTCACACCGTGTTGAGTCAGACATTTTATAACACTATCATGCATATGGAGTGGTCCTGTTTGGTTTATTTCATCATGATTACAATAGGCATGTTTAAACTGTTGATGTTCTTGTATCTTTAGACCTGGAAATGAGTACTTAAGCTCTGGTTATCGTTAGGATATACTCAACAAAACGTTAAGGAGCACCCCTATTGTGAATATTAAAGTATTTAATGGTTCATATGATTATCCATACACTTAGATATTGAAAACTGGGGTAGTCCTTAACTTTGTGTTATTTTATCTGATATAAAATATATCATAAAAAATACAATAGGAGAAACTTTTACATTGAAATCACGATGTTTTATAGATATTGTGGTACTTATACACTGAACTATGCCCCTTATGTAATATACTGTAATGTTCCGGCTTAACTGTAGTACATAATATGGAAAATGCGAACAAAATGTTTTCGTGTCACTGTATGTTGACAAGATGCTGAATGAAGGAACGTCTTTGACGATACACAAGGCCAGATCAGTTATGATTAAAATGTTCTGATTGCAATAACATCCCAGTTACAGTGTCAACACCACTCATACATTGTGTGGACCCCCGTGGCCTGAACGAGCAGACATGTACGAGTAGTTCGAGACGAGCGGACTCTGACAGACACCGCCTCCTGTGTGATATACATCAAGCTGATGACGTCACAACACGAGATCATCCATGTAAATAATATACATGTCAACGTTCTGACGTCCTAGTTTTGCCGATGAAGAACGGCCCGAGAGTAATTGAGGAAGTTGGTGTCGCATGTGTGTGCGGTTCTTGTGGCCCGAGGACATATTTGTGTGTGTTACTTGGCAGGCTTTCGAATGTACAGGCCCCAAATGGAATATGCAGGCCCATTTTGTCAAACTGTGGTGACAAAACAGACTACACTTTATACAGTTTCATATTGTTTCTACAAAATGAGTCCGCGAAGCGTATGGCGGAGAAAGAAGTTGTGTTGACATTCCTATGCGCAAAGCCATGAAATACCAGGATTAGCACCACCATCATCACCACCACCATCACCACCACCATCACGACATTATCACCATCAACACCACACCACCCCCGTCACCACCAGCGCCATTGTTATCACACCACCACCATCACATCACCATCACATCACCATCACTCCATCACATCACCATTATCACCATCACAATTACCATGATCCCCACCATCATCATCACCCCCAGAATCAGTATCACCATCGCCCAACCACCATCACCATTATCACCATCACCACCACACCATCTCCCTCATCATCACCACCTTAAGATCACCATCACCTTCACCATCACCACCACCAGCAACAACCCTACGTCACTAGTAACACGACCGTCAACGCCACCATCATCACCACCACATTCCCGAGACCACTACCCAGCCACAAGTAACACCACCATTGTCATCATCTTTATGTTCCACACTAACATCTCCAGCAAAACGAACACATTCTCATTAGCTCACTACCATGACTACCACCACCATCCTCGCACCGCCATCATCGGAACCACTGGGTAGTCTCACTGACGCAGCACAGCTGAGTCACGTCATAAAATAATCAGATCACAATCACTGCTGCTAGCATGCGTGTATATAAATGTTTGGCTAAACCCTGCACGTTTTACACATCTTTGTTGGGACATGTTTGTTGACAGTAATATAGTAATATTTTATGGCGCTTCTTTTGACAGTTTTGCGACTGATCTCTTTTGATCAACTTAATACTGTGTTCAAAAAGAGTGACTGTAGTGGTACAGATAACGTTACAGATGTAGTGAGAGTAGTGATGAAAGCGGTTTTAGAAATAGCATTTGCAGATGACACGCTTGTTTAGAGCTACGTCTCCAGTCGCTTGCGAGATTTATCTCCCATGACTCGTCAGGCAGGTATTACGTACTGACCCGAAAACCTGACACATTACGTAAAAATACCCATAAAAAGTTTACACTGACTTAAGCCGTCAATACACGTGTTTACATCGAAGACGAATTTCTCCACTAATTTGGGGGAACCAACTGCAAACCTCGTGCAAAAGAATTGCACGAGGATCTTGCTTAAACTGCTGAAGGGCATGTAAAAATAGCGTGCATGTGAATACATGCGTTTAAATGTAAAGTTTTGTTAAAAATTCATCATTTATTGAACTCATAACAAAACCCCTTCAACGTTACGACTTTGTTTTACAATGGATGAGTTCATATGTAAACAGTACCGTTATACAGTATGGAATATTTGGCCAAATCTGGTTTAAACAGTTGTGACTGCATTGACGCTAGTGGACGGGTAGTATATATATGACGGGTAGTATATGTATGACGGGTAGTATATATGATCTAACACCATGGTCAGAAGTCACGCATGTTACTCTATAAACCATAATCTGCGGTAGACAGCTAATGTTACACTCTTCTGCTATATGTAAGTAGTTCCTAATTATTAATATTATCACGACAGACAGCAATATTACATCAGTAACTCAGTGACCTACAGCAAGAAGTCTCAGGACTTCTAGTAATCGGCAATATTGCAGCTGTATATCTTGACAACATCCACCAGTCATCATTGTAACCGTCAAATCTCAGGCGTCCAGTATTAAGCAATCAGCAATCGGTAATATTGCATCTGTATCTAGGCAACGTGCATCAATCATCATTGTTATAGACAAATCTCATGACTTCCAGCAATCGGCAATATTGTAACTATATCTAAACAAACTGCATCATTGTTGTAGTGAAATTTCGGTTGTTCTAGTATTCAGCAATATCACAGCTGTTTGTCAGCTGCGTACAGCAACCATCACTCTTATAGCTACCTCTAAGGGGCCTACATCAATCGTAATTGTTTAAGGAACATCTAGGTGGCATACATAAATTGTCATTGTCACAGCTACATCTCTCCTGCCTACAGCAATCATCATTGTGATAGCTACATCTCTCATGCCTACAGCAATCATCATTGTGATAGCTACATCTCTCCTGCCTACAGCAATCATCATTGTGATAGCTACATCTCTCCTGCATACAGCAATCATCATTGTTACAGCTACATCTCTCCTCCCTACAGCAATCATCATTGTGATAGCTACATCTCTCCTGCCTACAGCAATCATCATTGTTACAGCTACATCTCTCCTGCCTACAGCAATCATCATTGTGATAGCTACATCTCTCCTCCCTACAACAATCATCATTGTGATAGCTACATCTCTCCTGCCTACAGCAATCATCATTGTGATAGCTACATCTCTCCTGCCTACAGCAATCATCATTGTGATAGCTACATCTCTCCTGCCTACAGCAGTCATCATTGTTACAGCTACATCTCTCCTGCCTACAGCAATCATCATTGTGATAGCTACATCTCTCCTGCCTACAGCAATCATCATTGTGATAGCTACATCTCTCCTCCCTACAGCAATCATCATTGTGATAGCTACATCTCTCCTGCCTACAGCAGTCATCATTGTTACAGCTACATCTCTCCTGCCTACAGCAATCATCATTGTGATAGCTACATCTCTCCTGCCTACAGCAGTCATCATTGTTACAGCTACATCTCTCCTGCCTACAGCAATCATCATTGTGATAGCTACATCTCTCCTGCCTACAGCAATCATCATTGTGATAGCTACATCTCTCCTGCCTACAGCAATCATCATTGTGATAGCTACATCTCTCCTGCCTACAGCAATCATCATTGTGATAGCTACATCTCTCCTGCCTACAGCAGTCATCATTGTTACAGCTACATCTCTCCTGCCTACAGCAATCATCATTGTGATAGCTACATCTCTCCTGCCTACAGCAATCATCATTGTGATAGCTACATCTCTCCTCCCTACAGCAATCATCATTGTGATAGCTACATCTCTCCTGCCTACAGCAGTCATCATTGTTACAGCTACATCTCTCCTGCCTACAGCAATCATCATTGTGATAGCTACATCTCTCCTGCCTACAGCAGTCATCATTGTGATAGCTACATCTCTCCTGCCTACAGCAATCATCATTGTGATAGCTACATCTCTCCTGCCTACAGCAGTCATCATTGTTACAGCTACATCTCTCCTGCCTACAGCAATCATCATTGTGATAGCTACATCTCTCCTGCCTACAGCAATCATCATTGTGATAGCTACATCTCTCCTGCCTACAGCAATCATCATTGTGATAGCTACATCTCTCCTGCCTACAGCAATCATCATTGTGATAGCTACATCTCTCCTGCCTACAGCAATCATCATTGTTACAGCTACATCTCTCCTGCCTACAGCAATCATCATTGTGATAGCTACATCTCTCCTGCCTACAGCAATCATCAATGTGATAGCTACATCTCTCCTGCCTACAGCAATCATCATTGTGATAGCTACATCTCTCCTGCCTACAGCAATCATCATTGTGATAGCTACATCTCTCATGCCTACAGCAATCATCATTGTGATAGCTACATCTCTCCTGCCTACAACAATCATCATTGTTACAGCTACATCTCTCCTGCCTACATCAATCATCATTGTGATAGCTACATCTCTCCTGCCTACAGCAATCATCATTGTGATAGCTACATCTCTCCTGCCTACAGCAATCATCATTGTTACAGCTACATCTCTCCTGCCTACAGCAATCATCATTGTGATAGCTACATCTCTCCTGCCTACAGCAATCATCATTGTGATAGCTACATCTCTCCTGCCTACAGCAATCATCATTGTTACAGCTACATCTCTCCTGCCTACAGCAATCATCATTGTGATAGCTACATCTCTCCTGCCTACAGCAATCATCATTGCTACAGCTATACCTCTCCTGCCTACAGCAATCATCATTCCTACAGCTATACCTCTCCTGCCTACAGCAACCATCGTTGTGATAGCTACATCTCTCCTGCCTACAGCAATCATCATTGTGATAGCTACATCTCTCCTGCTTACAGCAATCATCATTGTTACAGCTACATCTCTCCTGCCTACAGCAATCATCATTGTGATAGCTACATCTCTCCTGCCTACAGCAGTCATCATTGTTACAGCTACATCTCTCCTGCCTACAGCAATCATCATTGTTACAGCTACATCTCTCCTGCCTACAGCAATCATCATTGTGATAGCTACATCTCTCCTGCCTACAGCAATCATCACTGTGATAGCTACATCTCTCCTGCCTACAGCAATCATCATTGTTACAGCTACATCTCTCCTGCCTACAGCAATCATCATTGTGATAGCTACATCTCTCCTGCCTACAGCAATCATCATTGTTACAGCTACATCTCTCCTGCCTACAGCAATCATCATTGTGATAGCTACATCTCTCCTGCCTACAGCAATCATCATTGTTACAGCTACATCTCTCCTGCCTACAGCAATCATCATTGTGATAGCTACATCTCTCCTGCCTACAGCAATCATCATTGTGATAGCTACATCTCTCCTGCCTACAGCAATCATCATTGTGATAGCTACATCTCTCCTGCCTACAGCAATCATCATTGTGATAGCTACATCTCTCCTGCCTACAGCAATCATCATTGTGATAGCTACATCTCTCCTGCCTACAGCAATCATCATTGTGATAGCTACATCTCTCCTGCCTACAGCAATCATCATTGTGACAGCTACATCTCTCCTGCCTACAGCAATCATCATTGTGATAGCTACATCTCTCCTGCCTACAGCAATCATCATTGTTACAGCTACATCTCTCCTGCCTACAGCAATCATCATTGTGATAGCTACATCTCTCCTGCCTACAGCAATCATCATTGTGATAGCTACATCTCTCCTGCCTACAGCAATCATCATTGTTACAGCTACATCTCTCCTGCCTACAGCAATCATCATTGTTACAGCTACATCTCTCCTGCCTACAGCAATCATCATTGTGATAGCTACATCTCTCCTGCCTACAGCAATCATCATTGTGATAGCTACATCTCTCCTGCCTACAGCAATCATCATTGTTACAGCTACATCTCTCCTGCCTACAGCAATCATCATTGTTACAGCTACATCTCTCCTGCCTACAGCAATCATCATTGTGATAGCTACATCTCTCCTGCCTACAGCAATCATCATTGTGATAGCTACATCTCTCCTGCCTACAGCAATCATCATTGTGACAGCTACATCTCTCCTCCCTACAACAATCATCATTGTTACAGCTACATCTCTCCTGCCTACAGCAATCATCATTGTTACAGCTACATCTCTCCTGCCTACAGCAATCATCATTGTGATAGCTACATCTCTCCTGCCTACAACAATCATCATTGTTACAGCTACATCTCTCCTGCCTACAGCAATCATCATTGTTACAGCTACATCTCTCCTGCCTACAGCAATCATCATTGTGATAGCTACATCTCTCCTGCCTACAGCAATCATCATTGTTACAGCTACATCTCTCCTGCCTACAGCAATCATCATTGTGATAGCTACATCTCTCCTGCCTACAGCAATCATCATTGTGATAGCTACATCTCTCCTGCCTACAGCAATCATCATTGTTACAGCTACATCTCTCCTGCCTACAGCAATCATCATTGTGATAGCTACATCTCTCCTGCCTACAGCAATCATCATTGCTACAGCTATACCTCTCCTGCCTACAGCAATCATCATTCCTACAGCTATACCTCTCCTGCCTACAGCAACCATCGTTGTGATAGCTACATCTCTCCTGCCTACAGCAATCATCATTGTGATAGCTACATCTCTCCTGCCTACAGCAATCATCATTGTTACAGCTACATCTCTCCTGCCTACAGCAATCATCATTGTGATAGCTACATCTCTCCTGCCTACAGCAGTCATCATTGTTACAGCTACATCTCTCCTGCCTACAGCAATCATCATTGTTACAGCTACATCTCTCCTGCCTACAGCAATCATCATTGTTACAGCTACATCTCTCCTGCCTACAGCAATCATCATTGTGATAGCTACATCTCTCCTGCCTACAGCAATCATCATTGTTACAGCTACATCTCTCCTGCCTACAGCAATCATCATTGTGATAGCTACATCTCTCCTGCCTACAGCAATCATCATTGTGATAGCTACATCTCTCCTGCCTACAGCAATCATCACTGTGATAGCTACATCTCTCCTGCCTACAGCAATCATCATTGTTACAGCTACATCTCTCCTGCCTACAGCAATCATCATTGTGATAGCTACATCTCTCCTGCCTACAGCAATCATCATTGTTACAGCTACATCTCTCCTGCCTACAGCAGTCATCATTGTGATAGCTACATCTCTCCTGCCTACAGCAATCATCATTGTTACAGCTACATCTCTCCTGCCTACAGCAATCATCATTGTGATAGCTACATCTCTCCTGCCTACAGCAATCATCATTGTGATAGCTACATCTCTCCTGCCTACAGCAATCATCATTGTTACAGCTACATCTCTCCTGCCTACAGCAATCATCATTGTGATAGCTACATCTCTCCTGCCTACAGCAATCATCACTGTGATAGCTACATCTCTCCTGCCTACAGCAATCATCATTGTTACAGCTACATCTCTCCTGCCTACAGCAATCATCATTGTGATAGCTACATCTCTCCTGCCTACAGCAATCATCATTGTTACAGCTACATCTCTCCTGCCTACAGCAATCATCATTGTGATAGCTACATCTCTCCTGCCTACAGCAATCATCATTGTTACAGCTACATCTCTCCTGCCTACAGCAATCATCATTGTGATAGCTACATCTCTCCTGCCTACAGCAATCATCATTGTGATAGCTACATCTCTCCTGCCTACAGCAATCATCATTGTGATAGCTACATCTCTCCTGCCTACAGCAATCATCATTGTGATAGCTACATCTCTCCTGCCTACAGCAATCATCATTGTGATAGCTACATCTCTCCTGCCTACAGCAATCATCATTGTGATAGCTACATCTCTCCTGCCTACAGCAATCATCATTGTGACAGCTACATCTCTCCTGCCTACAGCAATCATCATTGTGATAGCTACATCTCTCCTGCCTACAGCAATCATCATTGTTACAGCTACATCTCTCCTGCCTACAGCAATCATCATTGTGATAGCTACATCTCTCCTGCCTACAGCAATCATCATTGTGATAGCTACATCTCTCCTGCCTACAGCAATCATCATTGTTACAGCTACATCTCTCCTGCCTACAGCAATCATCATTGTTACAGCTACATCTCTCCTGCCTACAGCAATCATCATTGTGATAGCTACATCTCTCCTGCCTACAGCAATCATCATTGTGATAGCTACATCTCTCCTGCCTACAGCAATCATCATTGTTACAGCTACATCTCTCCTGCCTACAGCAATCATCATTGTTACAGCTACATCTCTCCTGCCTACAGCAATCATCATTGTGATAGCTACATCTCTCCTGCCTACAGCAATCATCATTGTGATAGCTACATCTCTCCTGCCTACAGCAATCATCATTGTGACAGCTACATCTCTCCTCCCTACAACAATCATCATTGTTACAGCTACATCTCTCCTGCCTACAGCAATCATCATTGTTACAGCTACATCTCTCCTGCCTACAGCAATCATCATTGTGATAGCTACATCTCTCCTGCCTACAACAATCATCATTGTTACAGCTACATCTCTCCTGCCTACAGCAATCATCATTGTTACAGCTACATCTCTCCTGCCTACAGCAATCATCATTGTGATAGCTACATCTCTCCTGCCTACAGCAATCATCATTGTTACAGCTACATCTCTCCTGCCTACAGCAATCATCATTGTGATAGCTACATCTCTCCTGCCTACAGCAATCATCATTGTGATAGCTACATCTCTCCTGCCTACAGCAATCATCATTGTTACAGCTACATCTCTCCTGCCTACAGCAATCATCATTGTGATAGCTACATCTCTCCTGCCTACAGCAATCATCATTGCTACAGCTATACCTCTCCTGCCTACAGCAATCATCATTCCTACAGCTATACCTCTCCTGCCTACAGCAACCATCGTTGTGATAGCTACATCTCTCCTGCCTACAGCAATCATCATTGTGATAGCTACATCTCTCCTGCCTACAGCAATCATCATTGTTACAGCTACATCTCTCCTGCCTACAGCAATCATCATTGTGATAGCTACATCTCTCCTGCCTACAGCAGTCATCATTGTTACAGCTACATCTCTCCTGCCTACAGCAATCATCATTGTTACAGCTACATCTCTCCTGCCTACAGCAATCATCATTGTTACAGCTACATCTCTCCTGCCTACAGCAATCATCATTGTGATAGCTACATCTCTCCTGCCTACAGCAATCATCATTGTTACAGCTACATCTCTCCTGCCTACAGCAATCATCATTGTGATAGCTACATCTCTCCTGCCTACAGCAATCATCATTGTTACAGCTACATCTCTCCTGCCTACAGCAATCATCATTGTGATAGCTACATCTCTCCTGCCTACAGCAATCATCATTGTTACAGCTACATCTCTCCTGCCTACAGCAATCATCATTGTGATAGCTACATCTCTCCTGCCTACAGCAATCATCATTGTGATAGCTACATCTCTCCTGCCTACAGCAATCATCATTGTGATAGCTACATCTCTCCTGCCTACAGCAATCATCATTGTGATAGCTACATCTCTCCTGCCTACAGCAATCATCATTGTGATAGCTACATCTCTCCTGCCTACAGCAATCATCATTGTGATAGCTACATCTCTCCTGCCTACAGCAATCATCATTGTGACAGCTACATCTCTCCTGCCTACAGCAATCATCATTGTGATAGCTACATCTCTCCTGCCTACAGCAATCATCATTGTTACAGCTACATCTCTCCTGCCTACAGCAATCATCATTGTGATAGCTACATCTCTCCTGCCTACAGCAATCATCATTGTGATAGCTACATCTCTCCTGCCTACAGCAATCATCATTGTGATAGCTACATCTCTCCTGCCTACAGCAATCATCATTGTTACAGCTACATCTCTCCTGCCTACAGCAATCATCATTGTTACAGCTACATCTCTCCTGCCTACAGCAATCATCATTGTGATAGCTACATCTCTCCTGCCTACAGCAATCATCATTGTGATAGCTACATCTCTCCTGCCTACAGCAATCATCATTGTGACAGCTACATCTCTCCTCCCTACAACAATCATCATTGTTACAGCTACATCTCTCCTGCCTACAGCAATCATCATTGTTACAGCTACATCTCTCCTGCCTACAGCAATCATCATTGTGATAGCTACATCTCTCCTGCCTACAGCAATCATCATTGTTACAGCTACATCTCTCCTGCCTACAGCAATCATCATTGTTACAGCTACATCTCTCCTGCCTACAGCAATCATCATTGTGATAGCTACATCTCTCCTGCCTACAGCAGTCATCATTGTGATAGCTACATCTCTCCTGCCTACAGCAATCATCATTGTGATAGCTACATCTCTCCTGCCTACAGCAGTCATCATTGTGATAGCTACATCTCTCCTCCCTACAGCAATCATCATTGTTACAGCTACATCTCTCCTGCCTACAGCAATCATCATTGTGATAGCTACATCTCTCCTGCCTACAGCAATCATCAATGTGATAGCTACATCTCTCCTGCCTACAGCAATCATCATTGTGATAGCTACATCTCTCCTGCCTACAGCAATCATCATTGTGATAGCTACATCTCTCCTGCCTACAGCAATCATCATTGTGATAGCTACATCTCTCCTGCCTACAACAATCATCATTGTGATAGCTACATCTCTCCTGCCTACAACAATCATCATTGTGATAGCTACATCTCTCCTGCCTACAGCAATCATCATTGTGATAGCTACATCTCTCCTGCCTACAGCAATCATCATTGTGATAGCTACATCTCTCCTGCCTACAGCAATCATCATTGTGATAGCTACATCTCTCCTGCCTACAGCAATCATCATTGTGATAGCTACATCTCTCCTGCCTACAGCAGTCATCATTGTTACAGCTACATCTCTCCTGCCTACAGCAATCATCATTGTGATAGCTACATCTCTCCTGCCTACAGCAGTCATCATTGTGATAGCTACATCTCTCCTGCCTACAGCAATCATCATTGTGATAGCTACATCTCTCCTGCCTACAGCAATCATAATTGTGATAGCTACATCTCTCCTGCCTACAGCAATCATCATTGTTACAGCTACATCTCTCCTGCCTACAGCAATCATCATTGTGATAGCTACATCTCTCCTCTCTACAACAATCATCATTGTGATAGCTACATCTCTCCTGCCTACAGCAATCATCATTGTGATAGCTACATCTCTCCTGCCTACAGCAATCATCATTGTGATAGCTACATCTCTCCTGCCTACAGCAATCATCATTGTGATAGCTACATCTCTCCTCCCTACAGCAATCATCATTGTGATAGCTACATCTCTCCTGCCTACAGCAATCATCATTGTGATAGCTACATCTCTCCTGCCTACAGCAATCATCATTGTGATAGCTACATCTCTCCTGCCTACAGCAATCATCATTGTTACAGCTACCTCTCTCCTGCCTACAGCAATCATCATTGTGATAGCTACATCTCTCCTGCCTACAGCAATCATCATTGTTACAGCTACATCTCTCCTGCCTACAGCAATCATCATTGTGATAACTACATCTCTCCTGCCTACAGCAATCATCATTGTTACAGCTACATCCCTCCTGCCTACAGCAATCATCATTGTGATAGCTACATCTCTCCTGCCTACAGCAATCATCATTGTTACAGCTACATCTCTCCTGCCTACAGCAATCATCATTGTGATAGCTACATCTCTCCTGCCTACAGCAATCATCATTGTGATAGCTACATCTCTCCTGCCTACAGCAATCATCATTGTTACAGCTACATCTCTCCTCCCTACAGCAATCATCATTGTGATAGCTACATCTCTCCTGCCTACAGCAATCATCATTGTGATAGCTACATCTCTCCTGCCTACAGCAATCATCATTGTGATAGCTACATCTCTCCTCCCTACAACAATCATCATTGTGATAGCTACATCTCTCCTGCCTACAGCAATCATCATTGTTACAGCTACATCTCTCCTGCCTACAGCAATCATCATTGTGATAGCTACATCTCTCCTGCCTACAGCAATCATCATTGTGATAGCTACATCTCTCCTGCCTACAGCAATCATCATTGTGATAGCTACATCTCTCCTCCCTACAACAATCATCATTGTGATAGCTACATCTCTCCTGCCTACAGCAATCATCATTGTGATAGCTACATCTCTCCTGCCTACAACAGTCATCATTGTGATAGCTACATCTCTCCTGCCTACAGCAATCATCATTGTTACAGCTACATCTCTCCTGCCTACAGCAATAATCATTGTGATAGCTACATCTCTCCTGCCTACAGCAATCATCATTGTGATAGCTACATCTCTCCTGCCTACAGCAATCATCATTGTGATAGCTACATCTCTCCTGCCTACAGCAATCATCATTGTTACAGCTACATCTCTCCTGCCTACAGCAATCATCATTGTGATAGCTACATCTCTCCTGCCTACAGCAATGATCATTGTTACAGCTACATCTCTCCTCCCTACAGCAATCATCATTGTGATAGCTACATCTCTCCTGCCTACAGCAATCATCATTGTGATAGCTACATCTCTCCTGCCTACAACAGTCATCATTGTGATAGCTACATCTCTCCTGCCTACAGCAATCATCATTGTTACAGCTACATCTCTCCTGCCTACAGCAATAATCATTGTGATAGCTACATCTCTCCTGCCTACAGCAATCATCATTGTGATAGCTACATCTCTCCTGCCTACAGCAATCATCATTGTGATAGCTACATCTCTCCTGCCTACAACAGTCATCATTGTGATAGCTACATCTCTCCTGCCTACAGCAATCATCATTGTTACAGCTACATCTCTCCTGCCTACAGCAATCATCATTGTGATAGCTACATCTCTCCTGCCTACAGCAATGATCATTGTTACAGCTACATCTCTCCTCCCTACAACAATCATCATTGTGATAGCTACATCTCTCCTGCCTACAGCAATCATCATTGTGATAGCTACATCTCTCCTGCCTACAACAGTCATCATTGTGATAGCTACATCTCTCCTGCCTACAGCAATCATCATTGTTACAGCTACATCTCTCCTGCCTACAGCAATCATCATTGTGATAGCTACATCTCTCCTGCCTACAGCAATCATCATTGTGATAGCTACATCTCTCCTGCCTACAACAATCATCATTGTGATAGCTACATCTCTCCTGCCTACAGCAATCATCATTGTTACAGCTACATCTCTCCTGCCTACAGCAATCATCATTGTGATAGCTACATCTCTCCTGCCTACAGCAATGATCATTGTTACAGCTACATCTCTCCTCCCTACAGCAATCATCATTGTGATAGCTACATCTCTCCTGCCTACAGCAATGATCATTGTGATAGCTACATCTCTCCTGCCTACAGCAATGATCATTGTGATAGCTACATCTCTCCTCCCTACAGCAATCATCATTGTGATAGCTACATCTCTCCTGCCTACAACAATCATCATTGTGATAGCTACATCTCTCCTGCCTACAGCAATCATCATTGTGATAGCTACATCTCTCCTGCCTACAGCAATCATCATTGTGATAGCTACATCTCTCCTGCCTACAGCAATCATCATTGTGATAGCTACATCTCTCCTCCCTACAATAATCATCATTGTGATAGCTACATCTCTCCTCCCTACAGCAATCATCATTGTGATAGCTACATCTCTCCTGCCTACAGCAATCATCATTGTTACAGCTACATCTCTCCTGCCTACAGCAATCATCATTGTGATAGCTACACCTCTCCTGCCTACAACAATCATCATTGTTACAGCTACATCTCTCCTGCCTACAGCAATCATCATTGTGATAGCTACACCTCTCCTGCCTACAGCAATCATCATTGTGATAGCTACATCTCTCCTGCCTACAGCAATCATCATTGTTACAGCTACATCTCTCCTGCCTACAGCAATCATCATTGTGATAGCTACACCTCTCCTGCCTACAACAATCATCATTGTTACAGCCACATCTCTCCTGCCTACAGCAATCATCATTGTTACAGCTATACCTCTCCTGCCTACAACAATCATCATTGTGATAGCTACATCTCTCCTGCCTACAGCAATCATCATTGTGATAGCTACATCTCTCCTGCCTACAGCAATCATCATTGTTACAGCTACATCTCTCCTCCCTACAGCAATCATCATTGTGATAGCTACATCTCTCCTCCCTACAGCAATCATCATTGTGATAGCTACATCTCTCCTGCCTACAACAATCATCATTGTGATAGCTACATCTCTCCTGCCTACAGCAATCATCATTGTGATAGCTACATCTCTCCTGCCTACAGCAATGATCATTGTGATAGCTACATCTCTCCTGCCTACAGCAATGATCATTGTGATAGCTACATCTCTCCTGCCTACAACAATCATCATTGTTACAGCTACATCTCTCCTCCCTACAGCAATCATCATTGTGATAGCTACATCTCTCCTGCCTACAGCAATGATCATTGTGATAGCTACATCTCTCCTGCCTACAGCAATCATCATTGTTACAGCTACATCTCTCCTGCCTACAGCAATCATCATTGTGATAGCTACATCTCTCCTGCCTACAGCAATGATCATTGTGATAGCTACATCTCTCCTGCCTACAGCAATGATCATTGTGATAGCTACATCTCTCCTCCCTACAGCAATCATCATTGTGATAGCTACATCTCTCCTGCCTACAGCAATCATCATTGTGATAGCTACATCTCTCCTGCCTACAGCAATCATCATTGTGATAGCTACATCTCTCCTGCCTACAGCAATCATCAATGTGATAGCTACATCTCTCCTGCCTACAGCAATCATCATTGTTACAGCTACATCTCTCCTGCCTACAGCAATCATCATTGTTACAGCTACATCTCTCCTCCCTACAGCAATCATCAATGTGATAGCTACATCTCTCCTGCCTACAGCAATCATCATTGTTACAGCTACATCTCTCCTGCCTACAGCAATCATCATTGTTACAGCTACATCTCTCCTCCCTACAACAATCATCATTGTGATAGCTACATCTCTCCTGCCTACAGCAATCATCATTGTGATAGCTACATCTCTCCTGCCTACAGCAATCATCATTGTTACAGCTACATCTCTCCTCCCTACAACAATCATCATTGTGATAGCTACATCTCTCCTGCCTACAGCAATCATCATTGTGATAGCTACATCTCTCCTGCCTACAGCAATCATCATTGTGATAGCTACATCTCTCCTGCCTACAGCAATGATCATTGTGATAGCTACATCTCTCCTGCCTACAGCAATCATCATTGTGATAGCTACATCTCTCCT
This sequence comes from Haliotis asinina, assembly GCF_037392515.1. Taxonomy (NCBI): domain Eukaryota; kingdom Metazoa; phylum Mollusca; class Gastropoda; order Lepetellida; family Haliotidae; genus Haliotis; species Haliotis asinina. The sequence continues at coordinate 53,069,265 of NC_090291.1, read as the reverse complement.
GCCTACAGCAATCATCATTGTGATAGCTACATCTCTCCTGCCTACAGCAGTCATCATTGTGATAGCTACATCTCTCCTGCCTACAGCAATCATCATTGTTACAGCTACATCTCTCCTGCCTACAGCAATCATCAATGTGATAGCTACATCTCTCCTGCCTACAGCAATCATCATTGTGATAGCTACATCTCTCCTCCCTACAGCAATCATCATTGTGATAGCTACATCTCTCCTGCCTACAGCAATCATCATTGTGATAGCTACATCTCTCCTGCCTACAGCAATCATCATTGTGATAGCTACATCTCTCCTGCCTACAGCAATCATCATTGTTACAGCTACATCTCTCCTCCCTACAGCAATCATCATTGTGATAGCTACATCTCTCCTGCCTACAGCAATCATCATTGTGATAGCTACATCTCTCCTGCCTACAGCAATCATCATTGTTACAGCTACATCTCTCCTCCCTACAACAATCATCATTGTGATAGCTACATCTCTCCTGCCTACAGCAATCATCATTGTGATAGCTACATCTCTCCTGCCTACAGCAATCATCATTGTGATAGCTACATCTCTCCTGCCTACAGCAATCATCATTGTGATAGCTACATCTCTCCTCCCTACAACAATCATCATTGTGATAGCTACATCTCTCCTGCCTACAGCAATCATCATTGTTACAGCTACATCTCTCCTGCCTACAGCAATCATCATTGTTACAGCTACATCTCTCCTGCCTACAGCAATCATCATTGTGATAGCTACATCTCTCCTCCCTACAGCAATCATCATTGTGATAGCTACATCTCTCCTGCCTACAACAATCATCATTGTGATAGCTACATCTCTCCTGCCTACAGCAATCATCATTGTTACAGCTACATCTCTCCTGCCTACAGCAATCATCATTGTGATAGCTACATCTCTCCTCCCTACAGCAATCATCATTGTGATAGCTACATCTCTCCTGCCTACAACAATCATCATTGTGATAGCTACATCTCTCCTGCCTACAGCAATCATCATTGTTACAGCTACATCTCTCCTGCCTACAGCAATCATCATTGTGATAGCTACATCTCTGCTGCCTACAGCAATCATCATTGTGATAGCTACATCTCTCCTGCCTACAGCAATCATCATTGTGATAGCTACATCTCTCCTCCCTACAACAATCATCATTGTGATAGCTACATCTCTCCTGCCTACAGCAATCATCATTGTGATAGCTACATCTCTCCTGTCTACAGCAATCATCATTGTGATAGCTACATCTCTCCTGCCTACAGCAATCATCATTGTGATAGCTACATCTCTCCTGCCTACAGCAATCATCATTGTGATAGCTACATCTCTCCTGCCTACAACAGTCATCATTGTGATAGCTACATCTCTCCTCCCTACAGCAATCATCATTGTGATAGCTACATCTCTCCTGCCTACAGCAATCATCATTGTGATAGCTACATCTCTCCTGCCTACAACAGTCATCATTGTGATAGCTACATCTCTCCTGCCTACAACAGTCATCATTGTGATAGCTACATCTCTCCTGCCTACAGCAATCATCATTGTGATAGCTACATCTCTCCTGCCTACAGCAATCATCATTGTGATAGCTACATCTCTCCTGCCTACAACAGTCATCATTGTGACAGCTACATCTCTCCTGCCTACAGCAATCATCATTGTGATAGCTACACCTCTCCTGCCTACAGCAATCATCATTGTGATAGCTACACCTCTCCTGCCTACAGCAATCATCATTGTGATAGCTACATCTCTCCTGCCTACAGCAATCATCATTGTTACAGCTACATCTCTCCTGCCTACAACAGTCATCATTGTGATAGCTACACCTCTCCTGCCTACAGCAATCATCATTGTGATAGCTACATCTCTCCTGCCTACAGCAATCATCATTGTTACAGCTACATCTCTCCTGCCTACAGCAATCATCATTGTGATAGCTACATCTCTCCTCCCTACAGCAATCATCATTGTTACAGCTACATCTCTCCTCCCTACAACAATCATCATTGTTACAGCTACATCTCTCCTGCCTACAGCAATCATCATTGTGATAGCTACATCTCTCCTGCCTACAGCAATGATCATTGTGATAGCTACATCTCTCCTGCCTACAGCAATCATCATTGTGATAGCTACATCTCTCCTGCCTACAGCAATCATCATTGTGATAGCTACATCTCTCCTGCCTACAGCAATCATCATTGTGATAGCTACATCTCTCCTGCCTACAGCAATCATCATTGTGATAGCTACATCTCTCCTGCCTACAGCAATCATCATTGTTACAGCTACATCTCTCCTCCCTACAACAATCATCATTGTTACAGCTACATCTCTCCTGCCTACAGCAATCATCATTGTGATAGCTACATCTCTCCTGCCTACAGCAATGATCATTGTGATAGCTACATCTCTCCTGCCTACAGCAATCATCATTGTGATAGCTACATCTCTCCTGCCTACAGCAATCATCATTGTGATAGCTACATCTCTCCTGCCTACAGCAATCATCATTGTGATAGCTACATCTCTCCTGCCTACAGCAATCATCATTGTTACAGCTACATCTCTCCTGCCTACAGCAATCATCATTGTGATAGCTACATCTCTCCTGCCTACAGCAATCATCATTGTTACAGCTACATCTCTCCTCCCTACAACAATCATCATTGTTACAGCTACATCTCTCCTGCCTACAGCAATCATCATTGTGATAGCTACATCTCTCCTGCCTACAGCAATGATCATTGTGATAGCTACATCTCTCCTGCCTACAGCAATCATCATTGTGATAGCTACATCTCTCCTGCCTACAGCAATCATCATTGTGATAGCTACATCTCTCCTGCCTACAGCAATCATCATTGTGATAGCTACATCTCTCCTGCCTACAGCAATCATCATTGTGATAGCTACATCTCTCCTGCCTACAGCAATCATCATTGTGATAGCTACATCTCTCCTGCCTACAGCAATCATCATTGTGATAGCTACATCTCTCCTGCCTACAGCAATCATCATTGTGATAGCTACATCTCTCCTGCCTACAGCAATCATCATTGTGATGGCTACATCTCTCCTGCCTACAACAATCATCATTGTGATAGCTACATCTCTCCTGCCTACAGCAATCATCATTGTGATAGCTACATCTCTCCTGCCCACAGCAATCATCGTTGTGATAGCTACGTCTCTCCTCCCTACAGCAATCATCATTGTGATAGCTACATCTCTCCTGCCTACAGCAATCATCATTGTGATAGCTACATCTCTCCTGCCTACAGCAATCATCATTGTGATAGCTACATCTCTCATCCCTACAACAATCATCATTGCTACAGCTACATCTCTCCTGCCTACAGCAATCATCATTGTGATAGCTACATCTCTCCTCCCTACAACAATCATCATTGCTACAGCTACATCTCTCCTGCCTACAGCAATCATCATTGTGATAGCTACATCTCTCCTCCCTACAACAATCATCATTGTGATAGCTACATCTCTCCTGCCTACAGCAATCATCATTGTGATAGCTACATCTCTCCTGCCTACAGCAATCATCATTGTTACAGCTACATCTCTCCTGCCTACAGCAATCATCATTGTGATAGCTACATCTCTCCTGCCTACAGCAATCATCATTGTGATAGCTACATCTCTCCTGCCTACAGCAATCATCATTGTGATTGCTACATCTCTCCTCCCTACAACAATCATCATTGTGATAGCTACATCTCTCCTGCCTACAGCAATCATCATTGTGATAGCTACATCTCTCCTGCCTACAGCAATCATCATTGTGATAGCTACATCTCTCCTGCCTACAGCAATCATCATTGTGATAGCTACATCTCTCCTGCCTACAGCAATCATCATTGTTACAGCCACATCTCTCCTCCCTACAGCAATCATCATTGTGATAGCTACATCTCTCCTGCCTACAGCAATCATCATTGTGATAGCTACATCTCTCCTGCCTACAGCAATCATCATTGTGATAGCTACATCTCTCCTGCCTACAGCAATCATCATTGTGATAGCTACATCTCTCCTGCCTACAGCAATCATCATTGTGATAGCTACATCTCTCCTGCCTACAGCAATCATCATTGTGATAGCTACACCTCTCCTGCCTACAACAATCATCATTGTGATAGCTACATCTCTCCTGCCTACAGCAATCATCATTGTGATAGCTACATCTCTCCTGCCTACAGCAATCATCATTGTTACAGCTACATCTCTCCTCCCTACAGCAATCATCATTGTGATAGCTACATCTCTCCTGCCTACAGCAATCATCATTGTTACAGCTACATCTCTCCTGCCTACAGCAATCATCATTGTGATAGCTACATCTCTCCTGCCTACAGCAATCATCATTGTGATAGCTACATCTCTCCTGCCTACAGCAATCATCATTGTTACAGCTACATCTCTCCTGCCTACAGCAATCATCATTGTGATAGCTACATCTCTCCTGCCTACAGCAATCATCATTGTGATAGCTACATCTCTCCTGCCTACAGCAATCATCATTGTGATAGCTACATCTCTCCTGCCTACAGCAATCATCATTGTGATAGCTACATCTCTCCTGCCTACAGCAATCATCATTGTTACAGCTACATCTCTCCTGCCTACAGCAATCATCACTGTGATAGCTACATCTCTCCTGCCTACAGCAATCATCATTGTGATAGCTACATCTCTCCTGCCTACAGCAATCATCATTGTTACAGCTACATCTCTCCTGCCTACAGCAATCATCATTGTGATAGCTACATCTCTCCTGCCTACAGCAATCATCATTGTGATAGCTACATCTCTCCTGCCTACAGCAATCATCACTGTGATAGCTACATCTCTCCTGCCTACAGCAATCATCATTGTGATAGCTACATCTCTCCTGCCTACAGCAATCATCATTGTGATAGCTACATCTCTCCTGCCTACAGCAATCATCATTGTGATAGCTACATCTCTCCTGCCTACAGCAATCATCATTGTGATAGCTACATCTCTCCTGCCTACAGCAATCATCATTGTTACAGCTACATCTCTCCTGCCTACAGCAATCATCATTGTGATAGCTACATCTCTCCTGCCTACAGCAATCATCATTGTTACAGCTACATCTCTCCTGCCTACAGCAATCATCATTGTGATAGCTACATCTCTCCTCCCTACAACAATCATCATTGTGATAGCTACATCTCTCCTGCCTACAGCAATCATCATTGTGATAGCTACATCTCTCCTGCCTACAGCAATCATCATTGTGATAGCTACATCTCTCCTGCCTACAGCAATCATCATTGTTACAGCTACATCTCTCCTGCCTACAACAATCATCATTGTGATAGCTACATCTCTCCTGCCTACAGCAATCATCATTGTTACAGCTACATCTCTCCTGCCTACAGCAATCATCATTGTGATAGCTACATCTCTCCTCCCTACAGCAATCATCATTGTTACAGCTACATCTCTCCTGCCTACAGCAATCATCATTGTGATAGCTACATCTCTCCTGCCTACAGCAGTCATCATTGTGATAGCTACATCTCTCCTGCCTACAGCAGTCATCATTGTGATAGCTACATCTCTCCTGCCTACAGCAATCATCATTGTTACAGCTACATCTCTCCTGCCTACAGCAATCATCATTGTGATAGCTACATCTCTCCTGCCTACAGCAATCATCATTGTGATAGCTACATCTCTCCTGCCTACAGCAATCATCATTGTGATAGCTACATCTCTCCTGCCTACAGCAATCATCATTGTGATAGGTACATCTCTCCTGCCTACAGCAATCATCATTGTTACAGCTACATCTCTCCTGCCTACAGCAATCATCATTGTGATAGCTACATCTCTCCTGCCTACAGCAATCATCATTGTGATAGCTACATCTCTCCTGCCTACAGCAATCATCATTGTTACAGCTACATCTCTCCTGCCTACAGCAATCATCATTGTGATAGCTACATCTCTCCTGCCTACAGCAATCATCATTGTGATAGCTACATCTCTCCTGCCTACAGCAATCATCATTGTGATAGCTACATCTCTCCTGCCTACAGCAATCATCATTGTGATAGCTACATCTCTCCTGCCTACAGCAATCATCATTGTTACAGCTACATTTCTCCTGCCTACAGCAATCATCATTGTGATAGCTACATCTCTCCTGCCTACAGCAATCATCACTGTGATAGCTACATCTCTCCTGCCTACAGCAATCATCATTGTGATAGCTACATCTCTCCTGCCTACAGCAATCATCATTGTGATAGCTACATCTCTCCTGCCTACAGCAATCATCACTGTGATAGCTACATCTCTCCTGCCTACAGCAATCATCATTGTGATAGCTACATCTCTCCTGCCTACAGCAATCATCATTGTGATAGCTACATCTCTCCTGCCTACAGCAATCATCATTGTGATAGCTACATCTCTCCTGCCTACAGCAATCATCATTGTTACAGCTACATCTCTCCTGCCTACAGCAATCATCATTGTGATAGCTACATCTCTCCTGCCTACAGCAATCATCATTGTGATAGCTACATCTCTCCTGCCTACAGCAATCATCATTGTTACAGCTACATCTCTCCTGCCTACAGCAATCATCATTGTGATAGCTACATCTCTCCTGCCTACAGCAATCATCATTGTGATAGCTACATCTCTCCTGCCTACAGCAATCATCATTGTGATAGCTACATCTCTCCTGCCTACAGCAATCATCATTGTGATAGCTACATCTCTCCTACCTACAGCAATCATCATTGTTACAGCTACATCTCTCCTGCCTACAGCAATCATCATTGTGATAGCTACATCTCTCCTGCCTACAGCAATCATCATTGTGATAGCTACATCTCTCCTGCCTACAGCAATCATCATTGTTACAGCTACATCTCTCCTGCCTACAGCAATCATCATTGTGATAGCTACATCTCTCCTGCCTACAGCAATCATCATTGTGATAGCTACATCTCTCCTGCCTACAGCAATCATCATTGTGATAGCTACATCTCTCCTGCCTACAGCAATCATCATTGTGATAGCTACATCTCTCCTGCCTACAGCAATCATCATTGTTACAGCTACATCTCTCCTGCCTACAGCAATCATCATTGTGATAGCTACATCTCTCCTGCCTACAGCAATCATCATTGTGATAGCTACATCTCTCCTGCCTACAGCAATCATCATTGTTACAGCTACATCTCTCCTGCCTACAGCAATCATCATTGTGATAGCTACATCTCTCCTGCCTACAGCAATCATCATTGTGATAGCTACATCTCTCCTGCCTACAGCAATCATCATTGTGATAGCTACATCTCTCCTGCCTACAGCAATCATCATTGTGATAGCTACATCTCTCCTGCCTACAGCAATCATCACTGTGATAGCTACATCTCTCCTGCCTACAGCAATCATCATTGTGATAGCTACATCTCTCCTGCCTACAGCAATCATCATTGTTACAGCTACATCTCTCCTGCCTACAGCAATCATCATTGTGATAGCTACATCTCTCCTGCCTACAGCAATCATCATTGTGATAGCTACATCTCTCCTGCCTACAGCAATCATCATTGTGATAGCTACATCTCTCCTGCCTACAGCAATCATCATTGTGATAGCTACATCTCTCCTGCCTACAGCAATTATCATTGTGATAGCTACATCTCTCCTGCCTACAGCAGCCATCATTGTGATAGCTACATCTCTCCTGCCTACAGCAATCATCATTGTGATAGCTACATCTCTCCTGCCTACAGCAATCATCATTGTGATAGCTACATCTCTCCTGCCTACAGCAATCATCATTGTTACAGCTACATCTCTCCTGCCTACAGCAGTCATCATTGTGATAGCTACATCTCTCCTGCCTACAGCAATCATCATTGTTACAGCTACATCTCTCCTGCCTACAGCAATCATCATTGTGATAGCTACATCTCTCCTGCCTACAGCAGTCATCATTGTTACAGCTACATCTCTCCTGCCTACAGCAGTCATCATTGTGATAGCTACATCTCTCCTGCCTACAGTGATAGCTACATCTAGGTGGCCAACAACAATCATCATTTTTGTATCTTTATCTAGGCGGCTGACATTATGAATATTATGGCTACATCTAGGCAACCTACAGTAATCATCAATATTATAGCTGTATCTAGAAGGCCTTCAACACTCGCCAATATTATAATTGTATCTAGGCGTCGTACAGCACTCATCAATAGTATAGCTGTATCTAGGCCACCTAGAGTCACCAGTATTATAGCTTTATCTGGCGGACTTACATCACTCATCAATATTATAGCTCTATGTGTTTGGCCTAACCATTATTTTTCCAGTTAAATCACATCAGTCTTCGGTAATCACGAATATTGCAGCTGCGTCTGGACGATCACTGCAACTGGGAGTCAGGTGTCAAACTTATTCTTCCTTGTACATACTGTGGGTAAAGGGTGTTACCGGTAGGGCATCTTTCTCCTTTCCACCAGGTGTTATAGCTGATTTTCGCTCATCCGTCATGCAATCTTCACTGCAGTTTTGTTTGTAGAGCATCACAGTATCTGTTTCGTCTCAATTTCGAGGAGATATTCATCCCCTGCTCACCCTACTGCTATCGTCAGTACAGGAGAAGAGAGCCTCACTAACAACAGACACCTTAACAGTACTTTTTCCATGAACAAAACGGTGTTGTATTCTGGGCAAATTATGCCACGTAAAAGACGTGTTTTTTACATTACACGTGTAACAAAAACAGTAAAATAAACGTCGGACTTTCTCTTCACGTTAAATCTTTCACGACTTTACCATTATATTATCCCAAACATCAATACATGTGCATCCATTCGTGGCCATGCCGATCAAGTCAGAAAAGAACCTTCCTCATCCTCTGCTAGACACAAGCCTCTGTGATGGCGTGCTGCACGCTTCCCTGCCCGCCACGGCAGTAATTGGGCTGGTTAAGTTAGAAAACGCTGACAAGAAAATAACTACTAATGGAAATATTTACCAAATGGAAGCTTGTAGGAAAACGATTCTTTGAGGCCTGTAATTTAGATATGGATCCAGGCGATTCCACTGGACATCCAGTCTCTTTCCGGTGATTTGGACACAATACCAACGGTTTATCATGTTTATCTGAACGGTTCTGTTTTGAATGATTCCGAATGAACTAATTATTCTTTTTGTTCCAGTGCTGGTGAAACTGCAAAAGAGCAGTGCAGTCATGCATCACTCCAGTGGCTCCAGATCCATGTTAACTTGATACAAAGAAGTTCTTGTGTTCATGTGTAAGATATACATCAAAGGTATGTCGATAGGTTTTCCATATTCATCCTCCAAGCGTCAAATATATATCTGGGATCATATCTGAAAATTGAACAGTTCGAAGTTTGAATGTTCCTCACAGAAACGCAAATCACTAAGGGTGATTATTTTGACGGGAACTCCTATAAAATGTAATTAGCATCCAGTCCTTTATGGTATCCGACCGCCAAAATGCAGTATAACATTTTATTGGTTCTCTTGGATTATGCGTTTTTATTTGTTAATATTTCTCTGCTGTCGTGATACACATTCAACAAGCCACATCGGGGTATCATAAAACACTTGGGGAATGCGTCGGAGGAAATGAATGAACATGTGATACATTTCTATTCATTGTTCTGGAACAGTAGAAACAAATCTAAGAAATACTCGAATCGATTCCGTATTTCTTCTTTGACCTAGGTAGCAATCTTTTATATATTTGCATTGATGAAACCAGCAAGAACTTGGACAATAACGATCGTCCGATGAGTTGATTGGTAGCATGCGACACGCGCTTTCAGTCAAAGATTATCTACAAGCCGAGTCTCATTAAACTAGAACACTAAAAGTAAGAAATATGGAAACACAAACAATAATTGTGTACCTTTTGGAACCGTGATAACCAACCTGCATACCGATGCAATAGAGGCAACAAGTGATTTTAATTGTACATCTTGGGAATTTGGTAACCACCCTCAATTTCCTTGCACAGTTTATAATGTTCACCTGTAGGGTCAGCTAAACGAAGCATCAAAACTTAAAATGAGACTGCCTTATGATATCCCGAAGAATACCGATCTGTAACCCTTGGACAGCAGGGTCTAATGGGGACATATGTAATGTCGATGGTTCTACCTATGTTATCACTGAAGATAATTGTCACTTGAAATCCTAGCTCAAAACACAAAATGTAAATGTAGTTTCACCGGAATATTCCAGATGTTACAATTGTTCAAAGAGTAAACAATGATTTATACCTCTTGAACGTTCAGCATATAGGGTAAGTTACGCTAATTACGGCAAAACATTAAGCGTGACCAAAACATTGCGTTAAATTCAGCTCTTAAGCTGCCTGGAGCGCCGGGGAAGGCACACCGTCATTATACTGTCAAACTGATATAGGTCAGTGTGAGTATGTAAACAGTGTAATACCAGGGTGTCCCCTCTCCCCGCCCTTCGCTCCAAACTACAGACCTGCCACGAAGCAGCAATTAATACCATGCTGACTGAGTGCTGCTAGTTAAGATAATGCGCCACATTAAGTCATTACCCAATCCCTCTGTGACCGCAGGTCTGGATTGAAACCTTCACTTCATTCACAGACGTAATTGCCATCTTGGGCCACTTCCCTGTGTGCTTCAGAACGACGCTGTGTTACAGACAAGGATCACCACTGAATGTGCATATTATATGACGCAACGAAATATTTTAAATCATTTAGATTAATATGACCATGTCCCTCGTTACAACCCGTTAGCTTTGAAGCTTTGGTGTATTAAATCTGAAATCATTTTCGCTCCAGTATAACATCTTTACTGTTGTATAATTGCAAATTAATTACTGTGACGAATTATGTTTTTGCTTTTTAGTAAATAATGATAATAATCAATAGATGTTTGGTAAATGTCATTGCGCTGTTTCATTGCGAGTTTCAAGTTCACTTTTCTTTCATGGGCAAGTCCCTGTGGTACACTGTGTGTAAGTGTACAAGAACGATGATTGAAGTAGCAGATTGTTCTTGCATAAAATGTTAACATGAAACAGTTTTGATTTCTATGATTTGTTTGTTGAAACATTATGTTTATTTACTTTGTTTTCATAGTAATTGTACAAAGTAACACAGTTATGGCTCTATCATGTTGTAGCTTCGCGTGCTCTTCCTGGCACAGTCCCACAAATACCTATGTTACTGTCGTGACTGGAGGACGTCACGGCGCCTTGACAAACACCATTCTTTACTGTACTCCCAGTGTTCATAGATGGGTAACGCTACACCAGTGCAATGATATGTCCTATGCACAAGAGTAAGTGAGTTCGGTTTGGCCACGCTTTGAACAGCATACTGATTATATATATACTTATGTTGTCGCCAACATCGTTATATGGAGTTGCCTTCAGCATAGTCGACTGCAGTGCGGATGATATACATCTTGTATACTTGCCGCAGTGGGGCAATACTATCAAAACTATGCTGTTCTTGAAGTGAATACCATTGTCGTAGCGTTTTCCAGCTCAGCATAAATACAATGCCGAGCTACGTCTTCATCATTATCAGAGCTATGTTGTTAATGAATATCATATATTATTTTTCTGGTCAATATCAGGCAATCATCGTTCTTCAGTTCAGAATCAAACCTATATCAGAAGATTATCTGAGCTATGTCGTGATAGTCGAGGTCAACGTGGGAACTATTCCGCTCCTCTTTGCATCGTTCCAACGTTATCCTTGTCCAAGTCGACAAGGAAAAAGCGGTTTGTAATATATAGTTCCTTAGAGCAATATCTATCATGTCAATAGTCCAGTACCAATAACCATGTGAAGGCATAACTGTCAAATAACCATCAAGGAACAATTTAGTCTTTTCACGAGTAAACCAGTGGTATATATTATGAGCACCATACCACGTCGTTGAGTATACTAACCATGATCTTAACACTAACCTCTCTCGCTAAATCGACCCATAACGATCCAGGTTAGAATTGATCTTCAACAACACCTGCTTGTCGTAAGAAGCGACAAATGGATAGGGTGGTCAGGTTTGCTGACACATATCAGTATCCCAGTTGCTTAAATCGCGACTGATGCTGTTGATCACTGGTTTGTCTGGTCCAGACTCGATTATTTACCGACCGCTGCTATATAGATGGAATATCGCCGAGTGCGGCGTAAAGCTAAACTCACTCACTCGGAGAATCCTAACTGGTCAGGGTGTAGGGTGGATGCGGTCTATTTATGTGTCTGGAAATGTGACCTATATTACGTCCTTACCTAAGTGTGTGTTAGATGATGCTGTCAACATCAGACCTATTAAACCATCAGTGAAGAAACTGAAAATAGTAAATTGAACAAACGATCCAGAAGTTGTGTCCAACTCGACCAGTTCGGTTTAAAAGCCACTGGCTGATTGCCAATGTCACACACACACACGCACACACACACACACACATACAGACACTCACACACACGCACACACACACACACTCACACACACACACACACACACACACACACACACACACTCACACTTTCCCTATGTAATATATATATAATGTGACAGTCTTCTCCAATGAAAACAACTACCCGGATGTGCATATATATATATGTGTACAACATACTCTGGATACCCAAGCGCCCACTAATCATGAGCTGATTTTGACCTGATCTAGGTCATCGCGTCCTCCGGCGTGAGTGGTTGTTCATGATTTCAGCCACACGTTTTACTGGCCAACGGGAGATTATTTACAGGCTCTAATAACTCTTCCATTTACGTGACCCACAATGCTCTCATTAACAGTTCTAATGGATGTCCGTTGTTCCACGTACAGCTGTCGATTCGTGAGGAATTCTGTACAGCGACCCCACACCGCTGAACATATCCCCATTTTCCCACACATTAAATATTACCTATGTTTACAAATGCAATAAAGAATGCACTGTATACAGTAAAATCACTCAATGTTTCTCAGCAATTAAACCTTAAGAATAAACAGGTGTTTCAAAAATTGTAATGATAAAACGTAAACATCACGTGACTTAGCTTAGCTCGCCTGTTGGGATCCCACAAGAACCCGTTGTGGATCTGAACCGCGTTTTCTGAAAACAATCGAATACGTCCAGTCCGAGTGTCAAACAGACAATGTGTGCGCTAAATATCTCAGTGAATACAATATCATTTCAGCATGAATAACAGAAAACCAACTGTCCATTCGTGCAAAATAAACGACCACTTCAAGGAACAGCGTGACGTCACGCATATTTTAATTATCTGATAACTTAAAAGGCTAATAGAACACGTGTTCCTTGTTGACACGACAATTACCACAACAGCTGAATGGGGCATAGTATTGTGGGCGATTAGTACTTTGCATGTGCTTGATATTTATGGTTTACAGACTCACAGTGGGACTACACAGAAACTTGAAATGGAAACAATGGATGTTGACTTGAATGTTGACAACTGATGTGCAGAAGAATTAATGTCTTGATCTATTAAGCAGTAATAAAAGCCATCGGCCCAAAGAACATGTATTGATATTTCGTGAAACATAAAACGCCACCATTTAATTAGTAATGTAAACATGTCTACATGGTGTACAAAAGAATGTCCATATAAAGAACAACCTTCAGACTTCAAATCAGACTTGCGAATATCAGATGTGCACAGCCCTCTTAGTGACGTCAAAGCCTCAAATACTTTCATCGTACTATAATACCTTTCATAGTCGTTTGATGTTGTTGATTTGGCTAGACAAGACATAGATTATATTGATACTTTCACATGAATTTTTTTGTCAGACAATAGGTTCCATCACCTTCGTTCTTCCCTTAGTGGTAAATATTTACGGACTTTAATGTGAAGACCTTGTTTGATTAACGTGGAGACTCTATTTGACACAAATTAATTTTGCACATTATTTGTTTTATAATCCCATGTGCATCCTGAGACAACTCATTTTGAAAACAAGGCATTTCAATGTCAATGTTGATTTAGTTGATGATCCTGTACTGCCAGACAGTACAGACATGAGAGTAATCCATGTGGGTTTCATTTCAGAAAAGGACTCCATATATCAAGCTGAGGTTATTAGCTGAGCGCGTTATCCCAAACGTTTTTGATAGGTTCTACTTGACAGTGCTTTCTGTGAGGCGTCCCAACTCTTTGTATACTGCGTGTAGAAGGGTCAAGACAATATAGCCAGTGACGAGTCGTCCAAATCGGATTGCGTCAAGATCACTCAAACCTTCTTTGCTCCATATATCTGATCATAACCAGTATTTTAATATTGGATGGATGTTCATAAATCTGCGTCTGCATTACTGTATGTGAGATACGACAATCGTAGCGCTACGGTAGCTCAGTGAAACGGGACCCCGGTTTCCATAGAAGGGCTAAACTCACTCAACGCGTGCTCAAACTAAGCTGCTTCGCCAGGCGCTAGCAAATTGACATCATATAACTCTCGGGTACCCATTTATACTGCTTGAATCATATTGCGAGCATAGTAATAAGAAGCCAAGGATGGGGCTTCGAGCTTTATGGTGTATCAGATGAAAACATGGCATATCTTTTGGAGGTTGTTTTGGCATCACCTGTTTGCATTGGGAATGATCTTTCATTGATTTTTCTATTGCACACTGGTTAATAGCACCAAACGTAATAAGTAAATATTAATAAGTGTTAATATAAGTGATAATATGTTAGCAGACATAGGACACTGTATTAGTGACCTTAGCCCAGGCAAAGTGTATAATAGCCGGCGTGCATGTACATGTGCGAGCGTATATGTGTGTGTGCGCGCACGTTCGGTGTAAATGGTGGATGAGGAGGCATTGCAAGCATACTTACATGTATATGCCATGTACCAGTTAAACAATAAGTGTTAGTTTCATATCTATATCAGAGCTTTGTAAGTATTAGTTTCATATCTATATCAGAGCTGTGTAGGTGTTAGTTTCATATGTATAAGAGCTGTGTAAGTGTTAGTTTCATATCTATATGAGCTATGTAAGTGTTAATTTCATATCTATATAAGAGCCGTGTAAGTGTTATTTTCATATCTATACCATATCTAAGTGTTAGTTTCATATCTATACCAGATCTAAGTGTTAGTTTCATATCTATATAGGAGCTGTGTAAGTGTTAGTTTCATATCTATATAAGAGCTGTGTACGTGTTAGTTTCATATCTATATCAGAGCTGTGTACGTGTTAGTTTCATATCTATATCAGAGCTGTGTACGTGTTAGTTTCATATCTATATCAGAGCTGTGTAAGTGTTAGTTTCATATCTCTATTAGAGCTGTGTAAGTGTTAGTTTCATATCTATACCAGATGTAAGTGTTAGTTTCATATCTATACCAGATGTAAGTGTTAGTTTCATATCTATACCAGATCTATGTGTTAGTTTCATATCTATATAAGAGCTGTGTAGGTGTTAGCTTCATATATATAAAAGCTGTGTAGGTGTTAGCTTCATATATTTAAGAGCTGTGTAAGTGTTAGTTTCATATCTCTATCAGAGCTGTGTAAGTGTTAGTTTCATATTTATACCAGATCTAAGTGTTAGTTTCATATCTATATCAGAGCTGTGTAAGTGTTAGTTTCATATCTATATCAGAGCTGTGTAAGTCTCATTTACGTGACCTGTTTGCTCGAACCTGTCCTTACAAGGAAATAGATTTATACATGATATTGTGACATTGAGGCATTTAATTCAAACAGTGCCCCCCTGATCTGACATATATCCAGCTTGGAAACAAATAGAGCTAGTCCTTATATACCGCATGGCACACAACGCCTGGCACAGATGAATATAATTGGTACTTTATCCTTCGGCTTGATAAATGCCCTCTAAACACTATTATCAATATCTGTCTGAGTTTCAACATGGCGATGTAGTCACGATAAAGCTCTAGATGAGTAGTAAAGAAGAATGCTCACATCTGAGATGACTAAGTTACCAGGACACTGAGAGGTCTGATAATCTGGATCACCGTCATCAGCTCATCATAAAGGCATACACTGCTTACATACAACTGGCCTGAAGGAACAACAGCATTGTAGTCCACTGTTACAACCCTAGTCAGAGGTTTTGTATTGTCTGAGTTCCAGGAGACCTAATTGATACCCCTCACCCCCAACTAAAGCTCTAAAGGACCCCGATGCCAGCTGATTCCAAGACTGGGCATACCAATGAGGCGACATGTCCATTATTCCATCATCAGCTAAGAAATTAGCATACTGGCACTTCGATTACGGCCAATTTATTCTGTCCGAAGAGTTACGACAGTAAAGAGGTCTTTTGTTGTATCCCCCGACAATTCCAAGCCCCGGTTGGACGTTTGTTGACGAGCTTGGTAAATAAGGAACTTCAGGATCGAATTGGACGTGCCGTTTGGAAAATAAGCTTTGAAAATATCGTAATTGACAGCTGCTTTCATAATACACGCGAGACTTGGTCTGTGGTGGATGTGTCTCTGGCTTGTCTTCTCACTGGCTTAGAAGTCACACGCTCCAACAGCTGCACACTACAGTCATGGACGACAAACCTCAAGGGACTGGAAAAAATGAAGGTAGGTTTATTTGTAACAAAAGTTAAGTAATAGAATATAAAAGCTGGAACGGTAATTATACATTCAGTTGCTGGGGGACATAAGAGTTGCATTTTACAATTTTTTTATGTTCATATGGCATAGTTTTTCATATTTTGGTTAATATAAGAAACAAACAATCGTACACATCCATTTAATGCATATTTTACCCTCGGTTACTTTTGTCGACAAGTATGTTTCGTTTAAGGTAGAACCAAAACATTTACTTTATCAGTTTCTATAGTATTAACGAAAAAAACTTCATCAGTAGTAAAATCTTTCTTGTTATCGCAATAGTTCTGTTTGCCCGGGTTAAATGGACTTTTATCTACCCTTAGGCTTTAACCAACTGAAATCAAGCAGTAAATGTGTCCAAAAAAAATAGCGTTACTGTTGAGTTACTGTATATCACGTATGTGAAAGTTCGTTATTGAACACTTGCATACACATGTAGATGGCAACCACATTATATTCGATTAGAACTCAAGATAATGTCTTTCGTGTTGTTGCCAGTTCTTGACGGATTTTACGGTGTCTAATATCCCTGGAAAACGTAACAACACTCGAAAAACACTCCATATGCTTCTTTGAAATAATGTCAGCGTTTCTCCTTATTGCAATATGACGTTATATACAATATATCCTATACAAGTGAACAACTGTACATTCATTGACTAGAACCGGTATATTCATAGGTTCATTTATTTAACATGTGTATATCACTGTGCACTAACTGTCGTTCTTCCGGGTGTGCCGTGAACAATATAGCCCTGCATGATTGTGAACAAGTTAAGGTTAATATGCATTTACGTAAACAATTTTGCTATCATGTATGTGAACAACGCACGGTTCATATATATGTACGCAAACAAACGTATTCCTATGTACACGGGCACGCTGAAGTTTGTATTCGCATGAGAATAACAGAACTTACAGGTGTGTGAACAAGTTGAAGTTCTTGAACTCACTCGTATTCGGGTGACCCTGATTCGTTGATGTGATGTAATATCATATTTTTATTACAAATTTTTTTATTAATGTCGTTCATGTATACGGGAACAAAAGACTCCACATATGTCGATCCATTACAGTTAACTGCAATATTACTCGCCACATAATTTAACGGTAGACATGTATGTGTTACGTTATTGCCACAGGACGAGTTTAAATTTAAGGCGACAATGACTAGATAAAAGGACAGCCAGTGACAACAGATATAATGTAGAAACTGGTATTCACCTATCAAAAGAACAACACACACTGACCCAGGTGCAATTTTAATATATTGTAATTACGCATGTGGGGAAATCTGTCCCGCTATGCGTGATAGCCGACAATATTACCAATGTCAGTAGTTTATGAATAGTTTAGTTTATTTATTTCAATACTGAAAGGCCTCAGGCCTATAGTATAAAACACACATCATACTACTCATGATATAAAGTAGTATAATATCATGGAGTCATATCATACCATATAATGCTGTATCACGTCATATTAGATCATATGATATCAGATGGTACCATGTCATGTCATGTCGTATCATATATGTTCTCACATCGGAAATAGTATCATACCATATCATAATACATCATATCATCGTCTCACGTCATATCCTATATATCATATGTCAAAGATCAGCTTGTACATCATATATAATGGCATATCAAATCATATACATGACATTTTAGCAAATGTAATATAGTATCATGCTAAATCACTCACTTCTCGATATCACACATATCTTTATATCATTTGTAGGGCGCACTCCATATACATATCATTTATAGAAGAATTGTCTGGATAGCATAGCTTTGTGAATAAAAATTGCAATATTTTGGATTACCTTTTCATTTGAACACGTCAACAGTGAAGAGAATTTGGCAATCGATGGATGTACAAAATAGTATTCTTTCATATATTTTCTACGTAGTGTATCAAATGCTGGACAGACAAGAAGGAAATGATATTCGTCTTCTATTGCATTGTTAGTGCAACATTTACATAGTCTATCTTCTCTTTTTATATTCATAAATCTCCCCTTTTCGATCAATAAATCATGGGATGAGCAACGAAAACGTGATAATGCTGTTCTGAATTTCTTAACATTTACACATGATAGATAACCTTCAGTATAAATGTGGGTTTTTAGTGTTGAGTAATACTTACACTTTGTTGATAATGAAACAATTCCCAACCACTTTTGTTGATATATGTCTTTTAATCTTTGTGTGAATGTATTTAAAAACAGTGATGGGGCGAACACTTTTTGCTCATACCATAGGTTATGGAATCCAGTTGAGAAGAGTAGGTTTTTTACTTCTGATACCCAGTTCTGCTTACCGTTTTCATGCAACAATAACATCATTTCATAACATTTTTTGGGTAAACGGTGTGATGACATGTTTAATAACTTTATCCAATATTTGATCACTCTAGTTTGCTGGAATATGTGGAGGGGAAACCTGCCACATTCTCCATATACCATAACGTCTGGTGTGCTCATCTTTACTCCGAGAAATGTTTTACAAGCAAATAGGTGAACTTTTTCTATACAATCAAAGTATTTCAAGCCCCAAATTTCGGCACCAGCACTAGTTTATGAATAACACCACTATGGAATACGAGAATGGTCTAAGAATGTTATCGAAGATACCTGAGATATATTGTCTAGTGACTGAACGAAACAACTCAACCTTTCAGCACGTTCTCAATGGCAGTGGTTTCAGCACGTTGCCAATAAGAAGGCGATTAGCTCAGAAAGCTCATGGCAACTGAATAGCTTTGCCACCAGGTGTCCGATGAGAATATGTTTCTGTTTGAATAACTCAATCAAACTTCTTTAGGGCAATACATGTACTTCTAAACATACGGATATATCTCTGGATAATGACTTAGCTGACCAAGAACCAATCTTTTTGGTAATTCCGAGCTATAGCTACAACTCATTACGGTGATTGTAGGGATGTGAATGGTCGTGCAGATCATATTTGTATCGCACTTTGATGAAAGCCACGAACACATGTATGGTTCTCAAAGACCGAGGATCGGAAATGAGGAAATCTGACCTTGAACCCTACAATTAGTGACCTCTGACACTACTGTGCATAGACAGAGCCCAGGTCTCAAATCAGTTTGGTCACGGAGAGTTCTTGGATGTGATTCGGCATGACTCCTGAGAGTTTCTAGGACTTTTGTACGGACCCACAAAGAAGGACACGTGGTCTCACCTTCGCAGGTGATTGCCTCTGTTCACTCTTCAGTAAAAAGGGTACTCGGCGAGATGACTATTAACCTTCTCCCGCCTCACAGCCATCTTGGGGTATCCGTGGTAAAATGTTCATTATGTCGTATGCGCTCAGACCTTGCTTGTGCGGGTTGGAGTTCAACGCCTAAGGTGGCCTTATTTTTACACAAAAGAGAAACCTGTGCCCCATTAAAACAGCAAAAGGGCCTAGTTATATTTCTATGATATGATTGACCTGCAAATCGGGAGAATACAATATCTGTAAACTGTTAAACCAAAACACAATTATGTGAGTCAGTTAATTAGGATCCTACGTCACGTTTATGACCCGCCCTTGAATATTGCCACTTCTGTAATTACCTCTCTGCATTACTTCACTTAACCACCTAATTACCACATCTCTAATCATCTATTTTCTCATTAATTGATAAAACAACAATTAGTTGGTGTGGAAAAATTATCCAACTGCTATATCAGCTTTCGTTCTATCACATTTATTAAACCGATAATGTTACCCTGTTCATATTACTAGTGCATATCAATTACCTTCGTAAGTGTAAATATCAATAGATAATTTCTGGGAGGGAAAGAAAGAGGGCGTAGGATGTCAAGAGGGAGAGAAAAAGAAGGATGAGTGTGGGAATGAGTGTGAGAGATGACTACGGGAAGAAAGGCTGAGAAGAAAATGAACACTACAGAAAAAGAGGGAGGGAAGAGAGTAGAACCCGTCGGCCATGAATAGACCTGGGTTTACGGGGTCTATCGGGGTTAGTTGTCTACTTTTAGTGTCGCTCATGAATAAAGATGCGCCCTGTTTTACAGTCAGTGCACACGTGATGACGCAGATATCACGCTACTGTCTTTATTGATTTGGATGCTGCAATGTCAGCTATGTTTTGTGAAAGGAAACATTCCTTGAATGTGTCTTATGATAACTTGTACTTACTGAAAATGGGTTGTTTTAAAACATGAGGTGTTAACTGACACGGTTGAGCTTGGTTATTGGTAAAACAACTGTTCAGATAGCTGACACAAATTCGTGAATAATAAGATTTGTTGTTTTACAAAGGTTCAAACCACGGTTTGAACCTTCAGGGATGATACCGGGTGTTAGAGACAAGCTGAGCTTATAATCTCTCACCAGAGGCTAAACACAAGCAATGACAAGTCACTCGTTCACCCGGAACCTACATGGGAATATGTGCTGCAAATCAAAATAGGAATTGTTTAAATAACCTTCACACGTCGCCATAACACATTTTGACTCCCTCCTAAGGCTTCGAATGTTGTAACCTTGTTCAACCCGCTTGTCCGTCTCAGTCACTGAACTACATTATTTTGCCAATTGTCTCGTCCTCCCTGCAATGCTTAAGTTGTTAATGAAGTAAGTCTATGTTCAGGAATGTATACATCCACATTGCCATTGTTCATACTTACACGGGAGACTCCATGTATTATCTCTAGTCAGCACAGGGAAAACATCTGCCCCACGTGATAACATGGCGAGCTATCATTGGACAAGAGCCCCAGCTGTGCTGTAACAATATATAATAATCCAATACATAACTTGAACAATTAGGTCGATTGTTCCACCTACTGAAACCAATACTCAGGCGAGGAGGACGAAAGATATGAATATCAGATTGATCCCCATGTGATCAGCTTGAGGTGCTGTTATTGAGTTAGGGAAATGCTGCCAATCTCAACTGTTATCCACCAGAACAATCCCCTAAAAGCATCAGAACACATTCTTGTATGGAACATTAGGGGGAGGTTAGTGGCCTAGTCTGTTCTTTAAGTGCAGTGAAAAATGAAACGTTAACATTCAGAGATATTTTGGAGTTCCACAATTACAGGATGATTGTTCTTCCAGTGCCGCGTGCGGTGATTATGTCTGGGAGTGTAGATATCATTAATCCACATCGATTATTTATCTACCTGAACTTGACGATGTTGTGGAGTGAAGTCTCCGAGTCTTATCGTGCACTCAGTGGCTTGTTAACAACAAAAGTGATACTTAGTTCAACAACTGCAATTCAACGTATTTACCATTTTGTGCATAGTTATGTGGATTTGATTAACCCATTTGTGTATGAACAGCTATGATAATTTACCTAGCAGTGAATAGTTATCATCTGGCAATTTATCTAGTAGTGAATAGTTATCATCTGGCAATTTATCTAGTAGTGAATAGTTATTATCTGGCAATTTGCCCATTAGTGAATAGTCGTGAAAGGGATTTTACCTAGTAGTGAATAGTTATGATGTGGCAGTTTATGTTATAATGTGTGCTTATGATGAGTGAATTTACCCAATAGTGAATAGTTATGATGAATGAAGGTGTATAGTGGTGTATACTTATGATGCGTTTATCTACCAAACAGTGAATACTGGTGATGGGTTTATCTACCAAACAGTGAATACTGATGATGGGTTTATCTATCTAGAGGTGTACAGTTATGATGAGATTATTTATCTAATGGTTGATATTTATTATGAGTTTGTACACCAGACAGTGTGTAACGATGACGACATCATCTAGCGGCGTATAGCTGTGATAGTGAGTGTGTGGCTACGAAAAGCATGGTGTTTTCATTAATGAACATGGCGGAATGTAATACAGCTTATAGTGATCATTAGACTAATTATATCAGTGATGGAGAACAGTGAAATGTGACCTTGGTCATTGAGTGACCTGTACTGAAATAATGAGCCCCAAGGAATGTTCAGTCATGTCAAACCGACGCCAATGATTCTCATCCCGTCATGATTTATACTGATTGATTAACACCCTCACGTACAATAAATATCGTGGATCTTCATAGCAAGGATTGCAATATTACTTGATAATGTTGTTTTATAGGACTATGGTTTCACTATTAACACAAATACATATATAGCATTCAGTATCCCTGTATATCAAAATATCGTTTCATAACATCTCCATATTTGTAAATTAGTGCAATTAGATGAATCTATTCAAATAACAAATGTTCAAGTTATTGTGTCGGAACAAGGATATTCGAGACATTATATCAAAAACTGTCTCAATAAAATTAAAATTGCATACATCCTGGCAACACCTACCTACAACGTGCACACTGAGGACTTACCAAGCTAACTAAACCAAACTAAGATTAATCCACTCATCCACATGAAAATCAATGTTCTAAACTAAAATTAAATGAAATATTCAAATTCGTTTCCAGTAGACAAATGTATTTACATAGCCACATTACACCGTTAGAATTCCTTGTTATGGAATCTTTTTCCCCATTGGTATTACTTATTGCTCCTTGGATAAGTAATCCATTGTTGTCTGTCGCTGAACATAGATGAGAACCACATTCAGGTCTAGGTGTAGATTCCGGCAGGTCCATATCATGCCCACACCACTTTGCTGGATATTGCCTCAGCTTCCATATGCTAATAATGGTTTGTTTGTATACTGTGATGAGATATGGACAATAACTTCCCAACACAACAGTCATTGAGCTTTAACACTGTTAGCGGACACTGAGGGTTGTGTTACCCCTGGGGCAGGAATATTTGCTGATTCCGTTAAAAGAGCTGAAGAATGCTGGACGTAAGGCATAATCTCTGCAGAACTGCTATATTGGATGTGCCGGATGTGTCTATGAAACAATCTACAGATGCCTACAGCGTGAACAGTATTGGCAGACATCTGCCTGAACGTCTCAATGATACGTGTTTGGAATGGAATACGTCCTACCATCTTAATCAAGTAACCATTTCAGAAACAGTGTCTATATGCCACTGCTTTGCATGTAAAGCACTGGTTTTACACAGAATGGTACTGCTGCTTGATAGCGTGGTCCGTCGCCATGAGAGCATTGCTACACGTGCAGGAAGACCATTTGTTTTCCCAAAAGAGACTGAGATCATGCTGGGTGTGCGGTCTGTACCATAGCAATGTGTGTGCAGACAGACTACAGGGACACGTGGCCTTGTGTCGGGAAGTGTCACTGTTGTCTTTGATCATGAAGTCCAACCGACGCATACTGAAATCAATATTTCCTGAAAATGATCTTTTTAATGGAATTGGGATATCCTTCTCAGGAGTTCTAATGAGTGAGTGTGTGAATGAGTGTGCTGGGTTTTACGCCGCTAATTAGCAATTCCAACAATGTCATATCGAAGTACCAAAAGTAAAGATTAGATCTTGAAAGGATTTAGACGAAATACACAGACTTTTCTTCTTTAACGTTCACAGTCTCCACAGTACAAAAATCGTATTAACACGTATCTAGGCAAATGCGGAACTTGCGAACTTGTGCATCTCACTAAGAGTGAAGAAGAATATTGAATGGTATTCAGGAGGGCCTGTTCCAATTTCCAAAATGTTGCGTAAGGAATAAAATCTTACGAGTCAAAAATGACGTACTTGCATGGTTGGCGTCACTACTGGATACGTCATCAGCGACAGGGAACGGCATCGACATGATGATGTGTCTTCTACATCCAGACTACCAGTCCATGCAGTCATATCATGTTTCTTGTACATCCAGACTACCAGTCCATGCAGTCGTATCATGTTTCTTGTACATCCAGACTACCAGTCCATACAGTCGTACCACGTTTCTTCTACATCCAGACTACCAGTCCATGCAGTCGTATCACTAGGCGTTAGATATGGAATGAGGCCGTAATCGACCAGCGGTACCGGCTGATCCAAGCTGACCCAAGCTGATCCGAGTTGAAAATCGTTTGTGAGGAACAGGTGCAGGGGCTCTAGGATTGAATGTTTTCAATGATGTCATTATTGCATTTCCTCCAGGGTGAAACAAACCGCCTCTTCTGCAGGGATGTGCGTCGCGTACATTACGATGGAGGGCACCGGTACGCAGCTGTCGGCACGTCGCACAGTATGGGATAATGACGACACTACAACTATCAAATCATGCTATATACAGCAATGTTTCGATAGATCGTGTTTCGTTTCTGTGGCGATTGAAAAGACATTACATCGCACCAGCACTCAACAATTATGAAAACATTGGAAATTGGTTAACGTGTCTTTCCAGTTTAACACAGAAGAGCATTAATAGATCTTCCATGTTCGGTCGGCGCTCGGAAATGGAAAATTCAACACGGGTCTTGTCTGTTGTTTGTCACGAAGATAAAACACTGGCTGGTTCGTTTGATCTCTTGATATTTGATGATCCCCTTCCATGTTCTATTGTCAAACAATAGGTTCACTTGAGAGCTGTGTTGTATAGGAAATATTTGTATGGTTGTTAATTTGCATATACATACCATGTATTAAAATAGTTTGATTTGTTTCTTGTGTAGCTAACGGGTGACCCGCCTTACGTGTCTTTTTTCACAAATTGCGTTGGGATGGCCTGGTGGTAGAAGCGTCGATCGTCATTAAGAAGACTCAGGTTCAAATCCCCAAATGGGCCTTTGAGCGGGGACACCAGAAATGGGGTTCACACGTCGATCTCGGGGTTACTTCACGTGCGGCTCGAGACGAGACGTTACAAAGTTCGCTATGAAGGACATACAGAGCTCGGCGTGAGGACAATACGACAGTCAGTTCTTACAATTCTCTGTACTCCGTTTTAGTCACAAAAAGGACATATCTCAATTCAAAAGTTCATCCAGTACTCGTACATGTTTACAGGAAACATACTCTTCAAAACGAGGAATTTTTTACATGCTAAAATTACCCTCCCGTTTACGTTTGGTTTCATCAACTGCACTGACATTTTCATTCATCCAATGAGAATAGCATATTAAAAACTACTTAAAAGATTTACTTCATGGGCAGGACGTCCAATTTGCCCTCACGATCACCGAGACGGGTAGAATTCCAATGATCCTGCAGCGATCTGATGTCAGGAAGCATTGATTGATCATCTGGCCATTTCTTCTTAGGTGGAATCTCTGTTAAAACTATATGTTTCCGATATATGTTTCTATTTGGGACAGTATCAGGTGTTCAGGAAAAGTGAGCGTATCCTTCGCTATCGGTCAGATAGAATTGTTTGTTTTGATTGCAGTTTAAAGGCGCACTCAGGAATACGAGTTTGGTGGCGGAAAATACAATCCAGTGAACAAAAGCATCAGCATCAATCTACGCAACTGGGATACCACGACACGTGTCAGCGTAGGCAGCGATCCTGAACTCTCGATTCCTTTTGTCGCCTCTTACGACAAGCATGGGTTGCTGAAGATCATTTCTAACCTAGAACTCCACGGGACAGGACTTTTCTCGTAACTTTTCTCGTAGCATTCGTACCTCCTATACAGTAACATAGGAGGTACGAATGTTACAAGCAAAGTTAAGACATCTTAAGCTTTCGAGAGCTTTGTGAAACGGTGTCCAGTCCTATAGATACAGTACGTTAGGATTTATCATTTAAAGGGAAAAGACGTAAATATTCATGGGGTTGTTCCCCTTTAATTCCCACTAAATGCCGGTAGAGTTATTCCCCTTGCCGAGATTCCTGCAGTACAGTCCATTCATGTCTGTTAGATCATTCTGCACTTCTTCTCCCAAGTCACCGATGCTGGTCCTAATTACTGAACTTGTCACTGATGCAACAGAGTGAATAAACCGTGGTGTTTTTTAGCTTCTGGCGTTAAAAACAACCCTAGCGAGCCATCAGTTTATGAAATCGATCCAATCTTATTGAAATTCGCGGTGGATTTCTCATTTCAGATTTGTGGAAGCCATTTTGAATGCACTGTTGCATAATGATTTATATCAGTTCCAACCGAAACGGGAAAGCCGGAGAAATAAAAGAATGCAATTAATGCCAATATTATCCGGGGAGGATGTTGCTGCCGGTACTCCTGTGGAATATTCAGCTCCTGTCGTCATAGCCAGAACTCAGGGCAAGTGTCAACTCTGCCAAGTGTATTTCAACATTACAGTGAAGGAGTTTGCAAGATATGCAGCAAGCGTATCTCTTGAATTCTTGAAAACAGTTTTTAAAATAAGATCAGTTCACGTTTTCGGGCTTTTTAACTGAATCTGACTTGAATGTAGAATGCTATGATATTCGTAAAAGTATCAGTGGAGGTTCTGTAATCAATTTTAATAACCCTCCGATGTTTCTACATTTTGAATGATTCTCAGTTGTACCAAGTCAACCTGTTCCACTGCTGAAATGTCTCAGTCGTCACAAATGCCGCAATCTAAAGCGCAAGTTGAATGGCTACTTACCATTCGACCCGTGAAGGTCCGGGGTAGAAAAGGTCCGGTGTCAGGCTCGCTGATTTGGTTGACACATGTCATCGGTTCCCAGTTGTGCAGATCGATGCTGTTGATCACTAGATTGTCTGGTCCAGACACGGTTATTTACAGACCGCCGCCATATAGCTGGAATATTGCTGAGTGGGGCATAAAACTAAACGCTCTCACTACCATTTTGCGTTCAAACTTAGAACTTGAACTACGTGAGTGAATGTGGTTTTACGCCGCGTTTAGCAATATTCCAGCAATATAACCGTGGGGGACACCAGAAATGTGTTTACACACTGTGTCCAAGTGGGGAATCGAACCTGGATCTTCGGCGTGAAGGTTAACGATAAGGATACTCCACCAATGTCGGGCTGATTTAATACCGGAACGGGCATAACATTGCCTTCCCAAAGTCAGAATTCTGAAAAGTGTACAGACTGAGCGTGATCCTATTGCTGAACTTGTTTAATCTTGCCTAAGGACTGTGTGAAAGCTT
This sequence comes from Haliotis asinina, assembly GCF_037392515.1. Classification (NCBI taxonomy): domain Eukaryota; kingdom Metazoa; phylum Mollusca; class Gastropoda; order Lepetellida; family Haliotidae; genus Haliotis; species Haliotis asinina. The sequence continues at coordinate 53,041,605 of NC_090291.1, read as the reverse complement.
ATTAGTTTTACCAGTTGTAGCTACCTCCATACAACGCAAGACGCTTTTCTCTAGAGGTTGGGAATCACATTAGCTGTAGCACACTCGGCGCTAATATGTTCTAAAAGAGTGAGTTAATATTGGTATATTCTGCAATGTATGAGTTTAGATCACGTTAAGCCTTTCGGTGTAACACCTCTCCCTGCTTCCGCTGTGACAACACGCTCAACAATGACTCTCTCACAAAGCTAACATATTGATTACTTCAGCATAGAAATTGTCATTATCCTCCTAATGTGTGTTTACTGTTTCTACATCTGCAGTTTTCTCAAGTTGATTGTTGGTAAAGGCGAGTTTTCCCCTGTGTCATACTCCCTGCTTATCTCTAGAGCGTCTGATTATTCCCTGTGCTCGGCTCGTCTTCGGACTGGATTGCCTACTGGTCAACGTGTTCACTAGGCACATCACACGCACGCTATGTAAATAAAACCTTCAAAACAATTTCCATGATCATAATTCTGCTAAAAGCGGTCCATTGTGCGATTTCGACTGAGCCTAGAATACACATTGCAAACCGTAGACAGAGCAACGGCAATTCCTATGTGGATGATCTACACTTCTTCCAACGTCATTCTGGATCCTTTAGCTTTGGCCAAAACCATAAACATGGGTACACTGTTGACGAATCCAGAAACATATTTGGATGGTTCCAAACCCACGGTCTCCTGACACGCCTAAGGGAAGCAACTCCTCGGACGAATGATGGTGACTGAAGCTGGTCACCTGTGTACTGATTTGTGTGTAAGCCTGTCTATATCTTAATGAGAGTGATCAACTGTGATTCTGTAAAGAACCATCGCCTCTTCGGTTACTGACTTCTCAGTGTTTATCGAAACCAACGTTATTCAACTGAATCACTCTTCATTTCCTTGTTGAAATCAGCACGTGGTGAGCATGGCAGCTGTAACAGTCAATTATTAGTGAAATTGTTCTGGTATTCATTGACTGTAACGCTACGTGTCAATTAATCACACGGGAAAGGTCATAGTCCAGGGCAGACACAGTTTCCGCGACCTTATAAGAAAGGTAGGCCTCAAGATATGTTGTACATGAGGGGAGAGAGGGGATGGATCTTAAACTGTAACATATTTGTCAATATAAGTGAGGCACTCTGATCTTCCGGCTGGAACTTCAACTCTAGAATATTAACACTTTCTTCAATCTGAATGATATGTTTCTGTCTTGGCGTTGATTGTGAGTTCGGCCCTCATTTCCCGTCCTAACAGCATGTAGACTAGAGTTGTAGACAGCATGTAGACTAGAGTTGTAGACAGCATGTAGACTAGAGTTGTAGACTGTACAAGGTGGTCAAACCCACAACTGACTGACGCCAGAACGAAACCCACAAGACAAGGGACGGAGGGGTAGCCTAATAAGTATCCTGGGAGGTCTTCGCAGAAGATCTAGGTTCGATTCCCCACATGAGTGTGTGTGGAGTTAATTTCTGGTGTCCACTCTTGGTATTGTCGGAATATCGCTAAAAGCGGCATAAAAGTAAACACACTCTCTTACCCACTCACTCACCCTTCACTCCCTCACTCACTCACTCACAGGACAGTATCCTGTTAGTAACCATAGATATGTTCGAGTGCGGAATTTAGACTTTGGATCAGTTGTGTTGCTCTGGAGCGCGTCAATTTGGTTTAACTACATATAACTACATACAGATACACATGTAGTTTAACACTATCAGCACTATTCTAGCTACTTGATGTCACTGCTGAGGACTCACACTCACACTCACACTCACACTCACACTCACACTCACACTCACACTCACACTCACACTCACACTCATTGCACCCACGTTTGGAATAGAGCCCGGGTCTCCGGCGTGATGAGCGACCACTATGGCCATCAGGCTGCTTCATGACTCTTGTAGTTTCTTACACTAAGAAGTCAACTCTTTTCGCTACTTACGAGAGTTAAACATCACTTTCACAAAGGATCCATCAAATATTACCCCAATATGTTTCAGAAACACTTTTCCATATACCCTCAATTTAACATTTATTAGGGAAGGTATTTTTCCATAAGTGCCAAATTCAAGTGATGCCTCAAGGTTATCTGTAATCCAGTTTCCTGCTAAACGATTACTGCAATCGCTTGTTGGATAACGAACAATGTACCAACCTTTCCTCGAATTTACATCAAGAATGCGATAGACTCTCATTACATTAATTAGGAGTCGGTAGTACAACACAAGATACACACCAGGCCTTGCTACAGGTTCCACGTTTTCTGTCCATATGTACAACACCCTGCGTGACACTGGTGTGTGTTCACACAAGCATATCCACAACAGCAATGTTAAAGCATATTTGTATTGCAATCCATATCATCTGATGTGTGTGATAAGCCCATTCGATCACACACCACCAGCGGTCAGAATGGATTTGTAATTATCAGATATAGGTTTCACTAATTTATCAAATGACTAGGGTAGCGCCCTGTGGTCGACTACTGGTCCCAGGGGGTATGGGACGTGGGAAGGGACACCACATGTTTCTGGTGTCCCAGTGGCCCTAGGCACACGCAATGGCGAGGTGTGGTATGTGGACACTAAGAGAACGCCAAAGCTGAATCCTGACAACTCGCGAGGGAAATTAGCTAAATCACCTCACAGCGTATCTGTGCACGTGTAGAGAGCCCCGCCGCACGACACTGAACTCAAGTATTACAGTATACACTATTATCCTATACAGAGAGAGCGCAGAGAGAAACAGGTGATTTCCATCTTCCTAATGTTGCACATTATATGAAGTTTCCGCTGTGGATATCGTTGGACCCTAAATCTGAAAGGGGATAGATATTTGTTTATATCCACGGCTTTCATTTACTAACAGGATGTATTCGCTGCTGTGTAAGTATATATACTCAATTACATGTTGTGTTTTTCAAAGACCTGTTATTCTCGGTTATCGGGGTTTTTTTGTGTGACCGCCTCTGTGTTTGGCGACAGCTGTTTTTGTGTTCAAACCAGTTCACGGAACTCGTGTGATGCAGTTTTCTCAGATGTAGCAATGGAAATCAATTTAAATCTAAAGAAAGTTATCTTCATTGTGATTTTAAAAGGTTTTCGGTTTTATATCGGTGAGTTAGAAATCAAATACACTTACATATATAGGTACTTTCGAACATTCTATAGAAGGTCCCTAGCTTAAGTGTGCATGGGTGTATTAGAAGTTGGAGAAGCAACAAATACAATATAACCACAACAAACATATATAAATAACTATATTCGGTTATATTTATAAAATGGCATATATACAACATAACTGCCTATGCATATATATGTGTGATTGTGGGTGTTTGTATCTATAATATAGATATTGTACCTATACGATGGTCTACATATCGGCGTTCTTACCTATACGCTATCAATACGTATGTGGAATTTTGGTGGTATTGAGTGTGTATTTATGTAAATGTGTAACCATGTATTTATGTAAATATGTAACCATACAGTCAAACTGAAGTCCAGAAGAACTCACTTTCTGGACTTTTTCTCCTGGACAAGCTTACTTGTGTTCAATATAGACGCAGGATACTGGCGCTATTATTCAAAATTGCCTGACACCGACTGTACCATAAGCCAGCATATGTATGTGGTTTAAGTAAAGCTGACACGAGGTTTTCTCGAATCTGAGCGCATCCTGAACCACAAGTGTCACCATGTGCAAAGGAAGGTCCATATCAAGCGGCTATTCTCTCGATCAGCGTGTCCTATGAAAAGTATGTTTTAATTACAACTGCGTCAGCTGAAAAGCATACATTTGATTCCATCTACGATTCCTTAAAAAACGATATTGTACAATTATCAATGAGTTCAATGAATAGTATATATTTGATGTATCTACGATTTTTTTTAAATACGCATTATGTCTTTAAATCTCCAACTTTTCACCATCACCATCACCATCACCATCACCATCACCATCACCATCACCATCATCTTCATCGATTTCCGTAAATGCTACATAATAAATATTGCATAGAGGTAGGTTATATATTTTGTAAATGAACGCGTCTGTAAAAAACATGTATATTATAACCTGACCTATACAGTACATATTTTATGAACCAATGTATCCCATAAGCGGAATATGTTTGACTATCAAAATGTCCTTGAGTATAGATATTGCATTTACGTGTGCTATAAAGAGTATATAATACACTTTCCATTCACTAAGACCATTGAAGTGCACCTTCATAATATATCCATCAGTATTGTGAATTGTAGTTACATGTCGATGGGAAGAAAACTGTCAATAAAATAAGGTGACATTTGCGTATTGAAGGTATAGTTATACAGCTGGCAGTTATGGTATATACCTCGAATTATCCTATACACAGTTGTAAATGGATTGAGTGTGTTTGGGTGTTCCTCAACACTGCATGTGTGTATTGATATATGTAATGTTTCACTAACTGTGCTGAGCTGGCGAGAGAGTCAGAGGGCCAGTGATAGTAAACAGTCAACAGAGAGAAGTTTACATAATTATGTCTTTGTTTATGAAAACTAAAGGCCAGGAGAACTGTACTCTGCTGAACGCACTGGCGCCATTATTGCTGGCATTCTCGGGGCACAGGTAGAACAATAAACTGCAGTTATCGGACGCAGGTTAGCGGGATTCAAGGCAGTTACTGTTTCATGGACGTTGGACACATTTCATTCATGTTTCTTTCGTTTATGGAACATTTTATTTAACGTGTGCAGTAATTGTTGCAGTACAAGATGAACGGTAGGTACAAGCACTAATTATCACAAATGTTCAATTTTGTTTACGATTTTTGATAAGCGTTTTCTCCGCACTTTTCGCAATGGTAAGGAGTTTGTGAATTGAGCATTGTCTTGAGAAATATGTGGTTATTTACAATCAGAGGAGAGGTGATTCAACGCTTTTCTTGTGGTGCCGTGAATGTTATTTGTCATGTCTCTGCTTGAACTGTGGTCGATACCGTTTGGATATTTTGTCTGATATATCAGTGGTAAAGTTGCATTTTTCTGATGTTCGTTATATGACATTATGCAACTGCATTGTTTGTGTATATCAGTACACCACTGTGATGTATATACATAAGAGAGAGGGAGAGAGACAATGATCTGCATTATCACATATAAAACATATTTGTGTCAAACAAGACGCACCAGTTTCTACCATGAAGATACAGCTCTGATATCATCGTCATGTCATCAGAAATGTCCAAACGTTCACCTGAATGCTGGAAGTCTGATAAGCATCATCTTTAGTGTCATCGGGGACTAAGATCTTCCAACGTAAAACTGGCATTCATGATAGTGCAAACTGAACACCATCATCCATACAAAAGAAGTTCCAGCTCACCAGTACAAACCCCATTTTCAATCACCATACGTCCCAGATTCGTTCGGTATTTGGGGGATATCTTGAGCCTGATTGACCTTGTTTTGATTCGATTCACCAGATAAGAAAAGGGCCCATTTCTGCGATTATTGACGGATCTATAACATTGTTTAATGATGTTGCGCAAAAGGAGCAATGGCTTTTACCAAAAAAAACGTTACATGTCAAAGGGTGGGTGTGAACATCCCAAATCCGTTGTTGTTGTGTCCCCCGGGATGACGGGGATGGTGAGGAAAGTCACACAAACAAACCCACTCACTCCATTTGTCTGTTCAGTCATATTTGAATTCTGTTTCATTTCCTTTTCAAGACATTCGACAAAGAATATTCTTTGACGTTCTAATTGAAAAACAAAACATAAAGCTGGTCAGATAAATACTCACAAGTCAACACCTTATACAACGTACACATGATAAATGACACTTCAGTAACGTATATTCTTTCATATGAAATATTGCGATCCATTGTGTTGTTCTGATGCCCAAGGCTGTCATTGAGTCAGTCAATGGAACGATCAGAATGTGAAGATCTCCGAAGTTACAGCTGATTTGCATCTTCGCTGTTCAGAGTTTCGTGTTGTGATTAACGCCTATTGACAAACAAGCATTTCCTAACGGGTTGCTTTTAGAAGAAGTGCGCCGCACGTGCCGAGAAAGTGGCTGTTGTGAGGTTAGGTGTGTGAGGTGGTTGTTGTTGGCTTAGTCTAAGATCAATAGAGGAGATTGGGGGAATGATGTGTTTATGAACGAACATGTTTGTCTCAATCGTCTTGTGTTAGATCATTAGCAACACAATCGCAATACTCTCTCTTGGGGTTATGACACAGGATTGGCCATTGTATTTGGTTTTGTTATGATTTCATATGATGAACAATACAGACATGTGAGTCGGTCTTTAGGATGTGAATAAGATGTGAATACTTACATTGTTAGAGCATATTGTATGGTGGACGGGCGGTACCGGTAAGGCAGGGCAATTACATTATTTCATTGATGTTCAGTGACCCATATTCTGTCCATAACTGTCTTTCCCTTTACATCAAATAGATCTGACGGTATGGACAACCATGACTAGACACTCTCCTGAAAGTGTTTGTGTGCATTGCTTAAATGGAATACTGTAGGTAATGTATGAATAAATATATGTAGCAAGGGCGATAGATGGTACATTGCTGTCGAGTGATTTGTACTAACACAATTTGTACTAATCCACAATTATGTTCCTATCATACGGTGTGTCTCAATGGTATATCGTACTGATTAGGAATGTTAAACAGTGCATATAGAGATTTAAAATTATAACCACCCTAGTTTTACATTTCTTCGGAACTATTCACTGACTACTGGCCATGTAACTTATCATAACACTAACTGAACATCACATTAGCGTCAAACTATTAGCGTCAAAACTATGGACATAAGTTTGGTGACACAATTATGTCATGAGCATTTGTTTACCGGGGCGTTATGTTTACAGATAACTGTCGTGTAACATTCAGAAATTGAGTAGCATGCTATATTCAGTCTGTAGTTAAAGTTTAATGTCCATATCCTCCTCAGTACGAGGAATGCTGTGGTATTACTTGCATGTCAATAACAGGAGCTCAACGAGATGTGGAGATAATCAATAATGAGTAGCTAGGTGGAGGGTAACAGCAGTCACCGGCACACGTGGGGTGAAGTCACCAGCGCACGCTACGTGATTCAGACCTGTTGTGTGTATTTTCAAAAGTGTCTCACTTGTCTTTGTAATAAATGAAACCGTGGAGATAAGGTCTAGAAATGGTCTTCAGTAACCCATGCTTGTCATAAGGAGGAGGGGGGGGGGGGATTAACTGGGTTGGGTAGTCAGATTCCCGGACTTGGTTGAGAGATGCCATCGGTTCCCAGTTGCGAGCATCGATGTTCAGGCTGTTGATCGGTGGATTGTCTCGATTATTTACAGACCCTAGCCATATGGCTTGAATACTGCTGATTGCGGCGTAAAACGTGAACTCGCTAAAATGAATGGACTTATGATGAAGCGTAGTCTCTAAAACAGAATTACACTTAGAACCTTGCAGTGGAAAGTCAAGTATATTTTTTATCATAACTGAATGATAAAGCTTGGACTTTTAAGTAATCTGGTTTTGAAACGAGAAACAAGAAACAGAGGAAAGTTTTACCCATTTGCTAAATATTATATTCTTTTGTTAATCGCTCATCTCTGATACGTTTTCAAAATGTATTTATCAATGTATGTATTAGTCATCGTGTTAACCTGCTAACGTGTGCATTTTAATGCAGGCATATTGGACGGAGTACTGTCCTTAAACACAACCCTATCTTGGCAGAAATTCAAATACACATGGAAACACCTCGTCGTGTTTACTACTTTTTTCCGTTCCATGTATCAAAACACACACCTTGAATCTGAGCAGGTGTACACAGGTGTACCCAGCTTGTAGGTTGATGTAACAACGTGGTCGTGTAGTGCATATAGTGCGGGGAAAATTGAAAGATGCGTTAGTATGTAAATATTGGCACCTACAGGCTCATATGTTTTGTTTTGTTTTGTTTTTTTGGGGGGATGGGTTCGCTGCACGCCATATACGCTCCGTATCGAATAACATTCTACTCATAAAAATCGACAGCGTCTCTAATTTATTTTTTCGTGTGTAAATATAACTTCAATTTGGTATTGCTTCACACGAGCGTTAAAAGTAATCTGAAAGTTATCCAAAAAACAGTCATTGAATGAAAAACGAAATTGTCGGACAACACATTCGTGAAGTGAGGCATTCTCTGACACTGCGTGACTTGAGCCGTGGGGACCTAAGTTCTAATCAGTTGAATCGCGCTGTGCTTTTATGCCACTATCGTAATTAAAATCGACGTGAAAACCGAGTTATCTCCCTTCCACTACTTAAGCAATAATACCCCACGCAGGGAGTTCTACCAACACGTGTGCATTTCTCGAATGACTACTTGTGTTAATTATTTCATCAAAGTAAGAAACACCCCGCTCAACATCGCCAAGATAAAAGTGTTTGATTGCAAATGTCCATAAACAAATGGGTGAATCATCAGATTTTGACACAAATAATATTCCAGCCCTTTATTCCATTAAATATACAACATGGCTTTTATCGTTCCTGCTAATCAAATCCACAACAACACATGTACAGCCATGGTTGAACAGCTTTGTAATTTAGACGTATTTCTAAGCAATGTACAATGTTAATTACACATGCATATGTCAACTGTTAATTGTTTGTTGATAAACACTTGAACTGTCTGTAAATATCGGAAACGATATGTGGCCTAGCCTATTGACTGGCAATAAAATAATACAAGCGTATGGCAGTTTGCAAAGTAGGACTTAAGTACCCCGAGGCATTAAACAGTGCTCTGCTAGCAAGAGACATGTGTTGCGCGGTGTTTGTAGTGTCATCAATACCAGGTGACCTGCGCCAGCTCGGGGTAATGTAATATATTGCCCGTGGAAAGTGATGGTGGTATTGTGTGAATGTCACATCCGCTACCTTCTATCTGACCTAAATAACGCCACCGAGTTTGGTATTGATGCTAATTGTAAGATCAAAGATGTTGACAACTACTCAGAGTGTTGATCTGACTTTAACTTTGACTTTGAAAGTCAATACATCTAGCCTTGTAATTACCTTTGGAAGTGATGTTGTAAAATGGAGCCTTGGGGTCTACCATATTCACATATATTAGAATTTACAAACATTTCATCTACCAGCAGAGGCACACTTAAATTACCATTACATATCAATATAAAATACTATATATGTGCAAGAGAAATTGAACCGTATGTGCTATTTCATCATTCATTCGTTCACAGTGAGCCTTAAAACATCATGAGGTGTCATTTATTTAATCGTCCATCTGTCATTCCATGAGCAAATGCATAACTTACTCATCCATTTGTCAGTCAGTATTCATCTTTTCCAGTCACCTTTTGTCATTCTTTCATTCAACGGTGATTCGTGTGTATCGTTTTGTTCTAGTCGAAGCCGCTACATGATAACATAATAATCGTCTGAAATGCTGTTACTTCTATGTATTGCATCCATACACAAAAATATTAAAAATTGTTCCAGCATGCCTACATGCATATTTATCTATTTAGAACTCCCGCTTCTCGCTTCACTGACTTTTCATTTTCATGCACATTCCACAGTAGTATGTATGTACTTACATCACGTCCTGTGATGCGTGGAGTTCAGGACCACTCAAGTGTCCATGTTATCATTGTTATTGATACGTGTGAGTGACGCAATGAATATGAACAGATGGTAACTCCGATGACAGGGTATATATGTCTTATAGGTATACCTATTGACCCCTGTCACGGACAAAAAACCCTTAGTACTTTCAACACCCCTGTCAAAAAACCCTTGATTCAGCTACTTTATAAAAGTATGTAAACATTTCTCACATTATACAATATTTCAAGTAGGAAGAGAGTATTTTATTTGAAAAAAATGTCCATATACAAAATTATTCATGTCAATAAATATTTCTCGTCTTAAATTATTATTGTCCCCATTAATAATGAAAGTGAGGAGTTTTTTGGTAATTCTTTGAGGAGCTTTTGTCCAAAGGGACTTTTGCACCTACAACAGTTCGCAACAGCAAATGAACTGACGATACAAGTGTCATATTTCCCCTAGAGCGCTGTACCACCTGACCAGGGTAGAGGTTGAGGGTGTAACAAGGGAGATCAAGAATAAGTCGGTTTAATGAGCCAAGTCCACTTTACAGCCATTAGCCTCCCCGATTACCTCTTCACTGCTCACATCTGGCCTGTAGTGACCACTACTATACAACAGCACTAAATGACATTAATTAGTAACTACAAACAGATGACGATCACGTCAGTACTTAATACACTTTGACGATGCACTAACTGTACACGGAGGGATGTTCAAGTCGGTATGTTTATTGCTGTGAACCTGGGGTGTTTGGACCGGTACAGTGTGTGGGTCAGTAAGGCAAGGTGCCATGTATAGAAACTTACTCTCGACTGTTCGACAGTACATAATGGAGTGATTAATGCCCTTGTTATTTAATTATCTTCATCCCCTGAGTGATGAAACATCGCCAATCCTTCTTAGTTATCGAGATCTGAAGGTCTCCCATCAGATTCAGATATACATATAAGTTAAGCATCAGTTAAGTTAAGTACCCATTCACTAATTAGGGTATTTGTTTTGAGTATACAAGAATACGCTTGAAGATATTTATATGTTTGTATGCTAGCATTATGATTTGGTTGGAATAACCTGTGACCATTAAACTGTTACATCTTATAATGTGCCTTAGACTATAGCTATCGGTCACATCTGGTTGTGGCTTTAATTATTAAAATGGCACTTTCCTAAATACCAGTATTTCCTTTATCAAATTAATTGTAGTGTTGGATGGTACTACACGATCTGTTATTCCCCACATCATGCTGGGAAGTGAGTGACAAGCGTTGTGTCCCATCTGTTGATTGTATTGTTATTCGATCTGCCCCGCCTGCGTAATACAAATGACTGTGTATCGTTCTAATAGCACTATTTATTGTGCAGTTAGTTGTAATGTTTAAAAATTTATAAATTAGCTGCTGGGATAAATAGGTTTGTGTTCGTGCCAGCGTTACAATCAATGCTGGGTAATTCCATCATACATAATGACTGGCACGTACGCTTTTTAAACAAATCCACGGACGTAAGTCAGGAATAATGCCCTTTAAATAAAGTTATGATAAAATACAGATACCATGATGTTCGTAAATGAGGCGTCTTGCAAAAGCACCTAAAAACCGTGAGCTCTTATCCCCGTATCAGGAAGCTGTTACAGTATAGGAGGTTCGATCGCGACAGTCGTAGCTACGATAGCTTTGTGAAACGGGCCCAGGGCCTGTATATTCGAAGGTCTTTAAGCGCTACGATAGTCGCAAGTGGCATTATCATTAACTTACGACTGTCTTAGTCATAAGTGAGTTTCGAAAATATAGGTCTTGAATTGTCCGCTTCATGACCTCTGATGTCACCGGGGCTGTTCTTTGTGATTTCATTAAGCTTCAAATGTTTTAGCGTTTTATTTGGACATTTTATGTGACATCAGTTATGTAAACATGGTTCCTGGTACATGTCAAAATGTCTCTTTTGTTTATATTGTGAACGTCTCAGTATGTACACATGCATATATTCCATTAAAACTTCGTATTTGACTCACCATAAACGACATTTGTCCCTAAAACCACAAGCCTTAAAGAATGAAAAAAAGAACAATTGAGATGACCCCGACTAGAAATGCTTCATAGGACAATATTAGTAAATCATGATCATGAAATATTGGGTCATCTCAATTATGTTTTTCACCTTTAATGTTTAAAGACACGAGAGCCTGTGCTTCAACAAACCAAATTCCCATGTCCCACATTTCCCCCAACTACTCTGTGTGAACTATCCCAGCAACATTACGAACATGTACCAATCCGGCAACTGTTTCAATGCACGTGCGTTTTTCAAACCAACTCAAACAAGCATGTACGTAAGTCAAACTGCCTCATGCCCCGTGTTTGATGCATGTGGAAATCTGTAATCAGATACACACAAAACCTGTTGTTTTGCATCCAGACCGGATGTACTATAGTGCCTCTGACACTGGCTAATGTTAGCACTCCAGTCTATCAGGAACTGAAACGATGAACTTGCTGTTACATAATTATAATAATTATACTACTGCCATATGATCCGACTGTGGCCATGAGCCTCACATGAGGAGTAATGCTTTTACTCATTCTAGTAAATGACCCATAGTATGTTTCTTCTCTTCGGTAGAAATAATATATGAATTGTTTCACTGACACTTTCTCTCATTGATTACAGCGGTGCTTACGGACATGAAAACTTCGAAACCTTGCATAATGCTTTGATTGAGATCGTGAAAATACACCAGACAGATCATCCGTAACAGTCTTAATCTATGGACGTTTTTTTAAACACTACTGTACGTATTCCGCCGACGTCTTCGGCGCCCATTTCTATTCTAAAGGATAATGCATAGTATTCCAACAGAGAGTAGCCATTTTGTTCCGTGTACACCGTAGCTAACAGCCACCACTCTGATGTTTGGCAGTCAGATGGATAAATGCTCCATTTCCTCCAGGTTCAAAACACAGTTATTAACACTTTGTTTGCATTGGTCACGTGACCTGCTTAATGTAACTGTGTGCTATCAATTTACACAAAATCGTTTTGCTCGAAATGACACTTTTTGTTTATCCACTCACTGGTTGTAGTTCATCAGAGAGTAATCACCAGTAGCTAAGTGTATTCGGCTATTTCCTGAAGCTGTACACCTAGCGTTTTCTTCTCTGATGTAAATCCTATAAACACACACATCGATAAGGTAATATCAACACTAGTACGATAGAGTACACGGGAAAGTGAAATACCTTGTAGTATCCCATGTTTCATTACTGCGACTTCAGTCGAGCCTTTAGCTGTTGGTTTAAGCAAGTGTTGTCTTCACGTAGTCATCAAACCACGATCAATGCCTACGATTACACTTTTTAAAGATTATATGTCCTTTTGAACATTTCCCAAGGCCAATACTTTTAGATCTGAGGATGGGAGTTCCATATTAAATCTTGATTGATTGTTACCCTCGTAATTCAATCGACATGGCATTGCAAGCACTGTGCATGTAGATACACGTATTATCTGGAATAAATCGATACAAAACTTAAACAGACGGAGCAAAGCCCAGAAGCCTGAAGCTCCGGTAAAACCATTTCACCACGTTCAACAGTGTTTGCGCCTATCGTGTCAGATGCCGCAACAAGAACTAAACGTAATTTCTCTAATTGGCAACCTTGAAATGTGAATGTGATGAGAGATTCTTGAGAGCAGTGTTCCTTGGCGGCGATTTCTTGAGAATAGCTTTTTTTTGTTAGTCATTTGCCGATTCCGAGGTACAGTGTAGGTATGTGTGGGGCCTGTATCTCCTGAAATGAGTCTGCGACCGTGGTGCACCTGTCTTCATAAAGTCTGTTCCATCTTGTCGATCTCCCAGGCCTTCACTCTGTATAGTGGTGGGTTTTAATGGCAGTATGTGTTTGTCCACGAAAATAGTTTCATTCTTTAAGCTGATGTGAGTAGCAACTTAGGTTTTCCATTCAGAAATTGTGTGAATGAAATTTGTGCCAGGTTTAACGATTACAAAATTGATCCCAGCGATCTCAAACAAAATATATTTGAGGAATCGTGTTATAGTCTAAGCCTGACGAGGAAACCGGGCTTACAACAATCCGTGTAGGTTCATGTTGTTGGCAAAATGACATAAATATTTTTCTGTTCAGTTGGTGTCTACGTGTACTCTTCCGATCGAAATAAACATCGCCTTGAGACTGGATAGTGATAGACTGAGTGTGTTTATACGCCGCACTCAGCAATATTCCAGATGTATTTGTAAATAACCGAGCCTAGACCAGACAATCCAGTGATCAAAAACATGAGCATCGATCTGCGCAAGCTCTTACGACACGCATAATGGCAAGCATGGGCTGCTGAAAATCTATTCTACCCGGGCCATAGCCACACAGCAATGTCATGGAACAAAGACGTCACGACCTTTGAAGTACATAAACATGTGTTTGTTTACCGTTTAACACCGTTCTAAGCAATAATCCAGCTAAAAGGCGACTGTCTGTAAATACTCGAATCTGAACCATGCAATCCAGTGATCACCAGTTTGAGCACAGCATAGGATGACTTGTCAAAGCAAGTAAGCGAGTCTGATCACCCGATCCCGTTGGTCGCTAATTCCAACCCGAGGTCATGTAGAAGTACTATTTATGCAATCATAAGAAATATCTTCTTAGAGTCCATTTGAAGGTTCGAATTATCACAAGCATGTAATAATGAATCAGATCTTAGAAACGACTGTTACACGACACCCGAGCAAACATCCGGAACTTTATTTTGACTAAAAACATTTAAAAAAGTCCTCAAACTCGCAGCTGAAGTTTGCAAGGAAAGTGTAGTGAGTGAGTGAGTTTAGTTTGACGTAGTTTTTAGCAACATAAAAAGAATATCACGGCGGGGATAACAGCAATGGGCTTCAAACATTGTATCCCCACCGCCCCGATAGTGTAGTAACACACAGTATAAACATACACGTAAGTGATACTTGATTTTGAATCCTACCTCGGAACAAGGCATAATGATGTTGAAGGGATCACATTTGCCTCTACCATTCATACAATGTTTAGCAAGGGATCAATTCCCATAATTGTTCATCATGTGTCAAACGTCAAATCAAAGATTTGCAAACCCATCCAAACGTTCACCCCAAACTATCACCAAAGCTAAAATGGATTTATGCTCCCCTTTAATTTACTAACTGTCAGTGGTTCGCACTCAGGCTATAATGACATGAAATACGACCCACAAGGAAAAAGTCCATTGAATATTACACGAAGCCACTAGGCTCGTCACTCAAGTTTATTTGGTAGAGAGTGCCCATTTGAAAATCTCAGGCGTCCTAAAACACCTCCTTTCCAGCACTTTAGACGTCGTTTGTCCATTACAGAGCGATCAGTATCGTTGTTTCATATTAAGATGATAGCCTGGAGCTGATAAATCTCTCACGTTTTGGATGGTATAATGCATGCTGTTGCTACTTGTCATAGTGATTCCTGCCGATGTTTTCACTCTGAACTACATCCATACAGACTTTATTTATCTGAAAATGGCGTTACTGTGTTACTGTCGACATGTGTTACACCTTATATAAAAAACACACATGCAGAAGTCGCAGTCAGTTTATTTTATTCATTAAAGATCTCGGGCAAGAGAATATACACTTCAAAACTGGATTTCGTGAATTACACGTTGTTTACATGTTCTATACGCTTCTATAACAGATAGAAGGATTGCAAGCTCAAGGTCCAAATCTCTTCTACATTACCGTCATATAACCATTTCTTGTGTGTATCAGTTTTACACACCAATGTTTTCCTTTGTGCGGCAGTTTACAGATATCACTGGATTCACACTCACTCATAATTTTTAAATTAAGAAATGGCAGTCTGTATGCACAAGGGTTCATTGTGTAACAGATGATATACTGTTAGCCGTTCAGTGATGTTTATTATCGATGCCGGAGTAAGAATCGAACCGTGCTCACTCACTCACGTGTCTCAGAACAGCATTTTCATAATGGTCATCGCTAAACTGCACTTGGACAGTGTGAGATACGGTAAGAAATACACTTTATACAATATCATTTACATTTGGGATCCCTTGAATTATGAATAATATTTTCCTGTAATATGCCGTTTTCATGTGAATATGAATTCTGGATGATTAGAGGAATGCATTTTGAACACTGACATCCGAGGCAATTCCTAAATGCTACTATATCATGTCCTTTTAATGTACAATTGCTCCTGCATATGTATGTGACAGGTGACAAGGATGAGCAGTCACGTTTGGATCGTGACTCACAACTACCTGTTTCTGGTGTAGTCGGAATCGTGCAGTCTTGCATTTAGCAGATTCTAAAAAGGGTTTGGTAACTTTAATTGATGTTATTTTTAACTGTAGCTCTGCCAAAGTATGTACGTAACACTTGTCTCAGCTGCAAATGAGTTTTCGTTAATGTTTTTGATGATTCTTGCTCTTACGAATGGCTCATGACATGACTGACATGTTCTGCTATATTACACAGTACAGTTTTCGAGTAAGATGTGCATATAATGGTTTTCTTACGCACGTGGCACATGTTGTGTATATATTTCAAGGCCCATGAGTGCATAACACATATGTGTGTCACATACAGGTGTGACTATTTCACATATGTGTTACATATATGTGCGATTGGTTCGTGTGTGTTTTTCGTGTGTGCTGAACTGATCCAATCGTGTGTTTTCATATAGGTATGATTGCTTTACGAGTGGGTTACATACATATGCGACTGTTTCATGTGTTTTGTTTACATTTCCGATAATTTCACGTGTGGTTTGCATCTGAGAGTGTTTCATGTCTGTTTACATGTCTGTGATTGTGTACATATATGCGATATGTTCGTATGTGACGCTTATAACGTCAGAGTGAGTGAGTGAGTTTGGTTTTACGCCACTTTTAGAAATATTCAAGCAATATGAAGGCAGTGGACATTGAAAATGGTCATCACACATTGGACGTATCTAGGCCTTAACCCTTTGGCCTTCCCACCAGTCCATGTATGTCAGTCCATGTATGTGTATGTCAGTCCATGTATGTCAGTCCATGTATGTCAGTCCATGTATGTCAGGAGTTTTCTATGTCTTAAAATATACTTGTGGATATGTGTACGAGATGATTTTATGATGATACAAAAACATGCTTGTAATATAGTCGGAACGATACATTATAGGTGTCTGGTGTTTTTTTAGCCTATGCGTTTGTTTTCAACAGGTGCTCTGGGGTGGCAGGATACGCTCATCTTTTCACGAACATCTGGTATCGCCACTGTTTAATAGTGATCTTTGAACACCTCAAACTGGTACTCTAAGAAAGATATTCCTGAAAATTAAGAGCATGGTTTTTGTGACATTTATTGCTATCGTTATGGAAAGGGTATTGACGTTTGTGTATCTATGTTGTTATTGTATAGTTTCACTTGTGATACATTGGGTAAACATGTGTTAGTCTTCATGTGCTATAGTACACACAGGTGATATTAATGTGTTAGTCTTCATGTGCTATAGTACACACAGGTGATATTAATACATGCGGGATGGTCATCAGGTGTATAGTTCTCTGTCACTGCTTGGAGTGATTGTTGGTATACCGAGTTTCACACTACACTCAAGCAGCCTTTTCTTCTATTTGAATGTTAGTCATCCATGTCGTTGTAACAGAGAAATAACTGACAACAAAACAGAATTGGAGTTGAGGACGACGATGAACATGTTCGATTGACTGTAATCAATGTCGAGTCAAAACTGGTCATTCAAGGACGGAGTGCAACGTTGTGTAGAAAACAGTGAGACTTAATATATAAATCACTGAATCATTACAAATTATTTATTCGCAAAAGCATATTTCAAAATATCACACATGCTAGCTATCTGAAATTGTGGTAGCGCTGGTGATTTGTGGATCCACAGATGTCAGGGATGTGAGGCACAATAAATCTTCAAAATCTTGGCTGCATGGATAATGTCGACTACTTTATTATATGTCAGAGGTAAAACATAACATAGCATTTGTCCATTTAAAACACGATTTGCTCTGCATTCGTTAAAACGTGCAACAGCTTGGTGAGTCCTAACACTGTTCAACCGAAATGGGCGTGTCTCATACATACTCGGATAACATATAACCTATATTTTATTTAGTGCGTGCATGTGTACATTTGTAACAAAATGGTCATAGCATCTGTCTCATATCACTGTAAACCCATTTCGTGAAAATAGTATCATGTACATATTTCCCTGAACCACTAAAGATAGAGGTTCATGATGGCGCTGCGATGTGTAAGCGTTACTCAGATGTACATAAACTAACCTGTTTTATCTCTTACGTCCGAATGTTTGTGCCAGAGAATTCGTTATCTAGTTGCCGATGGTATCAAATAAGAAACTTTCCAAAATAAGAGCATCCAACACCATGCCATTAAGCGTTTTGAACATCAAATTCATGCCGTCGTTACTTTCGAAAGACATTCTCAATAAGACGAATATTGAGAATGTCTTGAAATTGGAGTGTTTATCGTTAGGCGGAGTGAGCCAAACAAGATCTCTGACGCCTACTGTCTAGCGAAACCAGGACGGTCCCCTACTCGAGCAAGGTTTGTTTGTTGTCCTGCTGTAGTATCATCAGGTAGACGACTAAGTGCTTCCGTGAACAGCCATTGGAAGGGTCATTAATCTGGAACGAGAACAACTCTCGTCTCGACACCACCTTGTTCCTGGCGTCTTGCAGCGACGTCGTGTACTTCTTCACCACCCTTTGTCTCCTTCACATCGATGTAGTACAGTTGTGGGGAGTGTTGCGTAATCTCTACGTCCTCTCAAGATGTAGATGGAGGGAACTCGTCACTCAGTATTCGTATGTTCGACTGAATATGTAAATAAAAGCGGCAAAACAATTTCCATATTCATAAGAATCTCTGCGTGATTCCGACAATATCATGAGCATGTGTTTATCAAACTGAAATGACTTAAGACGTTCGTGATAAATGTGAGCGTATTCTGCTCCATGGAAGCTATTAATCACAAACACACGCAAGGGCAAGTAAATTGTCCACATGAAAGAAAAGCACGTGAACACATGGCACAGCTGAAACGAGAAATTGCATCCGATATCCTTTCGTCAGTTGTGATCAATATTTCTAAATGCCATATATACGAGTACCTTACCTTCAATGTTTCTGAGGTATTGAATGTTGTCACCTAGGTAAAACAGCTTCTGGGCATGAATCGTTTGGGGCTCTTGAAATATTGGCATAAAGAGCATGTTCCACCGTGTCTAAAACTTGTGTAGCTAGAAAACAGCGTCGATATTACAATATGATGAAAAATACATCTTATAAAGCATATCGTTCAATGGCCACAAGTGCACGATGCAGAGTTGTAGCCCTTACCCGTGCTAGGATGTGAAGATCTTTGGCTGGATTCCATGATTCGCCGAGATTCTGTTACTTGATCTCTCTGCAGTGTTAAGCGTGGGTGACATTAGGCCTTGCCTCTGACATTATGGAGCATGAATGCTGTCACATTTTGAAAACATCATAAACAAGAACGAACGTTTCATGAGGGGGATGAGCGAATGAGGCAGTGAGCAATGTATTTAGGTTTACATTCTGACATAAAAAATACATGTTTCGTCTAGGTAGGGCAGAATGTACAGCGATATATGCCAAGACTCGGGGTGATCAACTACACCAGTGACAGTATTACGTGGGTGTAATAATTTTCCGCCGGTTGTACTGTCATAACATTCTCATCACATAATAGATATCCACCTTCACATAACGAAATCACTCTGAAAATTGTGTAATCATCCTGATCAAATTATTCCACTGTTTGTCATATGTTTGGCCTTCTCGTTCCCATGGTTACCCGTGTACTTTATGATTCATATTAAAATAACCTTTTCTCGGAGATTCAGAGCCATTTATCACCGCCCATCCCGTCTCTACCCGCCCACACATTCCAATATTGCGACGTTCCCTCGGTCAACACGCCCGAGGGCAGCAAGGAATGGGATTATACTTGCGCATCATTCAGTACGGTGAAGTGATTTGATCACTGGCTGTATCCCCCGTAATCATATCCTGAAACAACACGTGCACTGTGAGTTTGGTGATGATTCCATTCGGAGTCATAATTTGAACTAGTTACATAGATGAACTCCCTTAGTAGGAACAATGGCGTCTGAAATGGTCTGGAGTAAGAGAAAAATATCACATCGTGTATTTTGATCGCTAATCACTAATTAAACTACAAATATATGAATATGGCATTCTTTCCATCAGTCCAAACAATTGTTTTAACTTCTTTGTTAGAAACCAGTGTAATGAGTGTGAAAAGTACAGCCAGCCATCTTTAGTGGCATAGAGATTAGCGACAGAGTTTGAGATATATTCGTAAAAATATACATCAGGCTAGCTATTCTCGAAACGTTCGTAGCCCTGCGTACTTCTTAAACCCATTCTTAACACATTGGCTACGATTAAAGTTAAGAATTCTTAGGGCTACGAACGTTTCGAGAATAAGGGCCCTGGTTGCTGCATGTTATTATGGCATTACACCTCGGATTTTAGTAACTGATTATTATATCATTTAAGTGAAAGCAACACAACAGTCAACAATGTACGGAGTGCTATCAAGAGGTTAGGACATTTCACATCGATTATTTTCCCCTTTATATTTGGACTTATCCCATGATACAGCTTTAATTGGTTTTTTGAAATGATCCGAGATGAAAAGGGGCGATGAGTTTAAAGCTTCATGTTAAAGCTGCAGGCCGGAGAACCGGGTTTGATGTCCCATATGGGTACGATATGTGAAGCCAGTTTCTGGTGTCAATGCCATGAGATTTCTGGAATATGTCTAAAAGCGGCGTAAAACCTTAAGCACTCTGTTGTCGGCAAACTGGCCTGTAAATCTCTCCCAACGACCCAGGTTGTGGAGTAATCGTTGTAGCTTTTCAGTAAAACCTTTATGACATTTAACTCGATACCTTTATGATTATGAAACCCTATTTACTCTCCATATTATACCTTAAAACCTTGCCTTACCTGCGACTCATTAGGGTGCATGAATATCATACAATGTGCCAGGTTTTCAATCAGTCGCGGCTGCGTGTACATGAAACGGTCCGATAGCATCGTGTCATGTTCGTGTGTTTTCCATAATGGTTGGTGAGCCGTAGTTTTTGTCCTGGAGTATTATTGGCATAGCATATGCTTTCACTTTTTGTTTGTGTCATAATACCTTACTGAATGTTATTAAACGGCTAAGACAGATTAATGCTTCTCGATTCTGTTGACTCCCCGTCAGAACGTATTAACGGATCGACTAAGTGTCTGTTGCAGTGCGTCTGGTGGTAAATATGAAATATAGCATTATGAATATTTATTCCGTAATTATCTTATTAGCATTGTAGCATTATACTCAAAATGGTCACTGACATGAGAAGTTACATTTTAACTACGAAATATCATGTCTGAACTCTAAAGTTAATTATGCATTTCGTATTTGTGCATCCAGGTAAATCTATCATCTAATAACCAATAACAATTCAAACTATTCTTAATTCAGCAATACTGTCAGAAGAAGAGGAATACCACGAATTTTACGATTTTGACATCACTTCCGCAATGTACTGACGCTGTGGGTATTCTGGAAAAGAAGAGGTGACCAGATGTTGGCATTAAGAGCCGACAGAGCATTGCGTGGTCAGGTACTGGTGCTGATTCTGTGACCTGCCTGGTACCTTGTCATGGACCTCTGATTATAGAACCTCGAAGACAGTGACGACACTGCCCAGAAAATGCCAAGCATATAAAGTTTAAATGGGTATACGTGAATTTACCCATATACTTAGAATAATGTTTTTTCTGAATATACATAATTTTGATAGTAACAAATGAACCCAATGGAGACCAGAGATTCAGAACCTACGGAAATGCTTGCTTTATTTAGAGCCGATACTATGCAGAGAGGGCTAGGCTGTAGGGAAAATAATGTGGTTCAGGGACTGTGAGACAGGCTACCATATACTGTACGCTGCTGAAAGATACATATAGTGTGTATGTGTCAGATTTGTCTTGATTTTATTGATCTCTTACAGTCAGGACATGTATTTGGGTTTTAGTATGGAGACAACTTGACAGAACAGATGCATAATTGTAGTAAAATTCTTCATCGTGAACTTTTTACGTTCTATAACACCATGGATTTACTGTCATTTGTATGTATGGTTGTTATTGTTCTGGGGGCTGCTGTGCTAAGGGTGACAGCTGGCTCAAACTGAAAGGATATAATCAACGTCCGTTCATATATATATTAACTTCGAGTCTTCTATCAATGACAATATCAAACATTGCCTTAGACATTTGAAGGGATCATCTTCTATATTCGACAATGTTGAGGAGAAATGTGATATCAAAACGAAGAAAGATTATTTGGGGTTGCATCAACTGACATTTGAATCTGAACTAAACCCATCTCTTAATTGAAGTGTTCACAGAACTGATGTACATACACTTATTAACTTCCACCTCATAATGTTCTATATGGGAAAGGTACCGCGTCCCACCCGCTGTGCTGCTGTAGTTATTACTTGGAAAGATGCCAACTGTTCAATTTTCATTGGAGTTGATAATGAATTAATCTATTCCTTACTCAGAAACAGTGTCCAGATGATTTCATTTGAAATGACTGGTAGCATCAAGCAAACACGAAACAAGATCAATGTAGAAAGTACACGCGAAATGAACACACTGTAGGAGAGAGGTTCGTATCGACACATCCCAAGCATTGTCCACTTAACGTTTGAGTGGCACTGAAAAAGGTGACCTTCTTTGTTTTTTGCTAGGACATCCCATATTAAACACTGAGTATTTGCCAAAGTGTATTGGATTCTTCAGTTATTTCCCAGCTTGACTTTCAATGAAAAGATGAATCCAGTCAGTAAGTGGTCTTTTACTGTCTCGCCTAACTACCTAACACACCCAATCTCACAAGAACATCCGCAGTCTTAACACAGATCGATGCTGTAAAATGCCTGTGGTAACACACACGCAATTTTTGTTTGATAAATTCCCCTAGATATCTGTTATGATATGACGATACTTAACAGATCACAAACAGTGAAGCGGCATTAATTCACCAACACAATTATGACCAGTCCCCCGAGTCAGCCATGTTCGATAGATGAAACAAAGCACACGGCAGGCGAGTCTGCGCGCCCACAGCACGCACCATGTTGCTCCAACTCCACTGCTATTAGCGATACGAGTAAGCTAGTAATTGTTGCGTTAGACACATTCCTTGTGATTGTGAAAGGCCAACCAACCCAGGGATGAATGTTGGAAGTAATGGACTGGCTGTTTCGTTTGATTGGCTGATGAGCGATTTCCAGTCGTTTCCCTTTTCTGTCGGGATGATTTGATTGGCCACTCTTCAATTTGTGAAATTCGATTCCTCTTGTGGCAAAAGAGATGACTTCAGTAGTGATCAAGTCACAACATTGCTGAGTTTGGGATGTAAATTTAACGCCTATGTTTGTGTGACTTTTTTGTAAGTGTGATTTTTCTGAAGGATAACGAAAGGATTTTCTACCACGAGGAGAATGTAGACACGTATAGCGCGTGTTGTACCCGACCTACAGTTTACAAGTCGGTAGGTATAACATAAGTTTGACAAACTTTGGTGACTCTTGTGGGGGGATCATATATCACCACAGACCTCGTGTACAATGGCCTTGGGAACCGTGGCAATCAATTAGGCGAGCCAGTGTCTTAATCACAAAATAATATCTACGTGTATTGTTGCACCACCAGAGGTGCCGACACCTCCCCAGATACGTGATGTAACCTGATAAACAATATTTCCATCTCCCCATGATATTCTGAGCACTGGCAATGATGAAGAGAAACACTTATATGTGGTGGCATTGTAGCTTTGATGTTGCAAATTATTTCATCACTATTCTCTCACGAGATTGGGAGGGGTGGGGGTAGGGCGGTGATTAAGGGGGCATAGCATCGGAACTTATATTCACATGTAACATTTCATAAGACATATTCACATTCTTGCTAATTCAATTGAAATGTCATTCCAATGAATTAGGAAGTTAACTATGTCCAGGTTCGAATCCCCTACGATGGTATTTGGATATCCAGTTAAATTGCTATAGTATAAGGCTCACTCACACCCAAGTCAGGCGTAATAATGACAACATTCTCCTTATCCAAAACAATACCAACATACATCAATATGCTGAATAGTTTAGGATTCAAACAGGGAAGGCTGGGTATGCTTGCATTACTTCTACTTCACTAGTGATTGTATAATCTATATAATTGGTGGCAAATACAAGCAGCAGAGAGCATGTGGAAATGCATCGATGGTGCAGTATTGAGACCAAGTGTAACTAACCTGGCTACCTTGACTTCTGTGCAGTTCAACAATTGTAGTTATTGAAGTATAAATAACCAAGTATGGAGTCCTCGTGGGACCATGTTTGACGTAGCTTGTGAATTATGCATCCGTATGTGTCCAATGTGACTGACACCGAGTCACATATATATCTATTGGTCTCGTGTGTAACACATGTACCCGCAATGACATCCTGCTTGTCAGGTCTATAACTGTATGCAATCGATTACAAATAAACACTAGGAGAATTCCTATCACCGTTAACCATTCACAAGCCTGTTCTCACCGTATACATTGGCAACGCGATATGTGGGTTTCTTCACAGTGTACAGTAAAGTATGCAATAATATATACAATGACAGTGTACTCAGGTGTACTTCGTTGCTCTGCAGTCGTATCTGATGGCACTTTACTCATATCACATGCTCTATCCATACATTTCTGCAGTTAATTTATTGTAGCAGTGAACACGCGTGTAGATGTCGATGTTCCTTCGACAATGTCCAATCGTGTGTGAAATTCAAATCTAGGGATTTAATTATATTATGTTTTCTCATAATTAATCGTGTTTTTGTTTTTCATAAAAAAACATATCGTTTACTTCATTGTACCAGGTGAACGTGTGCATATGCATAATTATATACATACATCTGTTACCTGTCATTAATTGCGTATGTATGCTGTCATTTTCTCGACGTGAACCCCAAAACATAGCATTGTACGCGTCAGAAAGATATGCATGAAAATACCACTGTATGCATGAAAATACCACTGTATGTATGGAAATAGCTATGTGTGCATGTATTACCATCGTGATATTGTTCTTGTAGTGTTATGAGCATCAGTGGTAATTATTGTTGTAATCACTTGGCTCCTGACGTTCGTTTCGGTACGATACCTTTAACACATTTACTCTGAAAGAAACCTGCATTCCCTGCTTCCGTTGTGCTGATACAATGAGGTGTTTCACATCAAGCACGCCGATCCCCTAACCCCTCGGGACCCTGCAGCCCGGCACAAGTACATAGCTTTGCAGAGATCGATGTGCTCACATATCTATTAATATTAAGATTAACGTGAAACCTGAACTCGAACCATTGAAATTATGCAAGGCATCGCACTGTGTAGTTCCAAGACATTGATTAAATACAATTCTTTTATTCTAAATTCCTCCGTCACCTGCTGTGGAAATGTCTCATAGCAGGTTCTTTGGCATGAATTCGTCTTGAGGGATGGTAATATGACATTGACTGTGGGTATTCTTTGAGAAACTAGTTCAAACATACAGGCGTGTTTTTAAGGTGTTTTGCAAAACGCTTGTTGACCTTGTTGTTGAAAACAAGGCATACTTTTTAAGATAGATTTACTCTTTCATATTGAATGACGCGTCATTAAACTATTGTGCATTATGTAGGTAGATTTGCGGTTGGAAATAGCAACTTATATATAGAATGTCAGTTGGCCTTCAAATTGTAAACCTTAACTTTCATGGACAGTTTTTCGAAATTATCGTTTCATCAAACAATCATATGGTAAACAAACTTGTAATTATGTAAGTTACATACATGTAAGTATGATTGAGAATATAGTTCAACATACACTAATCGCCGGTGAATCGGATGGGAAAACTTTGCTAACTGCATGTCAGTCGGCGTGAACCCTTCACTCTCTCACTCGTTCACTCACTCACTCACTCACACACTTACTCACTCACTCACCCGTGCGTCCGGTAACAACTCACTTGCATTCAGCAGGGTATTGTTCAGAGCGGCGTTAAACAGCAACCAAATGAAAAATAGGTTAAACCTTCCAGAAAATTGTTTACGAATTTTTTCATGCTACATTAAACAAATTTTGATCAATGTAAGTAACACGATGTACAATGTGACAGCAGGCTGCTCTATGCAGAACCATAAACCAGGAATATAACATCTCAGTAGGAACCACACCGCCCTCAACGTCATGCATCAGTAGATGTTAGATGAACTCTAGATTTCCTTAAGTGAGTATGTTTCAGGCCGCTTCCACATCTCATGTGCCGCAGGTACACCTCTCTGGTTAAATGTATAAGGTGAAAGATCTGTTGTCGGTGTTCTTTATTCATCGATCGTTTAGACAGTGGAAACGGTGGAATTGTACACAAAAGATATCTAAACCACCATGGCTAAATGCTGGGTTAGAACTCGGTATCTGTCCAACCTGAGTCTTGACATCATGTAGTAAATGACACGACAGAAGCTTCAATCTCCGTGAACATGCCGCTTGAGTGACTATTTCATGTTTATTCTCGATGTCTCTTGACTGATTAGAGGGTTCAGTCTGTAACTTAAATGGAAATATTAGCGAAATATATGCGGTTGATATACTCACATAAAACCTGTGGAATAATAAAAGGTGTTTTAAGCCAAATGCACATCGCATTAATGTTGTGCATTGAGTTAGCAAGATGTCCGTGTTGAGGTTGTCATTGTGAAACTACTGTATGGCTCGAGAAATTCTTAACAGATAGTCCAATACCCACTATGTGATATGAACTAGCACACACAGTTGACTGAGACCGAATGAAAATTGTTGCTAATTTGCCAGAGGGCTTCCCTCTCTTATGAAATGTTTCAACAGGGGAATGTACCTGTTATCTGTTGAAGGTTCATATGTAGATGACAGCGAGTACCTTAATGCTGTTGTTTCACTCTCGCTCCACTCCCAGCTTCGCCTTAACGGATCGTATATAGACGATTCTGGGCCAGTCGGACCACTGTCTAATGGTAAACGTGTGAACAAATATCATGGATAAGTGACAATACTGTCAGATGCGATTCCCGTGTTTCCGTGTTTGTTTGTGGGAATTCTTTACGTGCATTTGCATGTACTTGTGGAGGACGCCACCGGTAGAGCAGGATGCGCTTACCCCTGTATTAACGCTATTTGATAGTGATTCGCAAACACATGATAGTCAAATTTGTACCATAAACCCAGTAGTTTATGTGTATGAAATATATCAAAATGCATGGTCTGTTTCGTCAGATATTGATCAGAGTTTATTAAAGGCTGTGTTAACGTGATATTCAATCGCCCGTGGACGTGTAGGATCTATCTTTAATCAAAGTTTTGAAATCATCAGTTTTCTTTACACAAGTCCGGCTGATTTGTAGATCATATCATTTCGATATGACACCAATAGGGTATCTGAAAAAATAGGTTATTCTATTATATACACGATCGAGTGACATGGCTTATCTACATAACGAAGGAAGTATTATTCACGGGTGTTAAGTAAATTCTATATGGGAAATGTGCAAAGCAGATTGGGTCAGACGCATAGGTCACACATCATGGTGTTAGTTTCACTCTGTTGACGTTTTGTCGTGTTAGGTCCTTTCACACAATATAATGACAGACAGGCAAAGGACACATGAATAAAATGACCGACTCTCTCATATAATGTCATCTTTTCTATCAGTTCTGTTAACCGTTTCCAGAGCATAAATCTAGTCAGATATGGGAAATCATGAAAAAGGCACATCAATATTTTATTACGAAGGTGAAGAAAGAAATAGATTGAAAATTTGATGATTCGATCGTCCAGCCTCTACGGCATCAGATCTTAAAGCCACAGTCTTCAATTTGATACCCGACAATTCCTCACCAAACTAAGTCATATTAGTTCAACAAAATTCAATTTATCCCCAAAACATATCGATTACTATTGTAGAAATGCCGAGAAATCCATGTTTTGAAGAGCCTCTGAAACTCCATGGGCACAGAGACTGGTACCCCTAAGGTTGGTGTAAGATGAGGGATGGTGTAGAATATCTCAGCCACTAGCTCTCACAAAGGGGGAGGCCGTCGTGCATATTTGATACAAATCGGGATTTCGATCGCTTCAGCAGCTGCAAAATACCCTTATATGGGGAATGGAATCAGTCGTGCCTTTAACACTAGCGATATCACCGTGACATCAGATACATCGTCATTACCGGCAACGGTTTTACGACGGCAGTGAGACCATTAGACCGTGGACGCGAAACATCAAAGAAACAGTTATCAGAAATTGTGTTGTACCCGCCGGTCTCTGACTAATGCAATAGTTATGGGGTGATACCACTCACTTACTTACTCACTCATCCACCCAGACTCCCACTCACTCACTCACTCAATCAATCACTCAGCGAAATTTGGAAATCAGAAAATGGCTGTTTGTATGCATATGAGTTCAATATGTAACAGATGAGATATTGTTTGTATATTGACTTGTAACGTCAAAACCGCCATAAGCTTCAGGCAATATTTTTGTGCTAAAAATGGAAATCGATAGAAATTTAAAAAACAATCAAGCAAACATTAATGTGATTGTTTACATAGTGCTTTGTAACGGGCGGACCTAGGAACGCCTGTCATCGTTTATTATAGCTACACCTGGCTTTTATCATTACCAGCATCTCCTTAAAAAGTCAAATTTCCTTTTCTTTTGCATTATGTTTGAAAACCGGTTAAAGAATCAACGGTCATTGGGAAGAATGTTTACAAATTTATTTCTGTAATTGATGGAATGAGCGATATAGAGATAAAAAGTCATCTGCACTGTACAGGACTATTGCGAGTCAATATCACGTTCAAGAATATATTGAACCACTCAGTGCACAGCCCATGCCAAACTCCTTGCATTGCAGTATTGGATGTGGGTGGATGTGATTATGTGTAAAATATTGCTTCGTGATTATTATTTTTGCATTTTAGATTTTTGTATATTTTCTCAGTATTGGAGCAATGATGACGCATATTTTCAATTACAATCTAAAACTTTAGATTTTCAAAGTTGAATTAAATTTAAGAGAATCATGACATAGAAGATCAATGACACATGTTTTTACCGATTATTGATTAGAATCGATCGGTTTGTCAGCCGTCTTCTGAAGTTGTGTCAATAGCACTAGCATAAAATTTCAAACATGATCAAGCACCTAGAAAGGCTTTGACTTATTCCCTCACATGGGCCCCTATAGATTACCCCAGAAGTATCCTTTTCACATTGATTTTTCGTTCATTAACCTCATATTTTCAAGATCCTGAACGAAAGGCATTCCGTTGCTCTATACATGTTGAAATTTCATATTTTTTTTGTCTTAGAAGCTGAACAGCCTCAGTCGATAAACACACATAGCGTGTTTACCCATAGTGTGCTCCTATGGCCGCCAGTCTTTTAATCTTGCGAGATTTGTTCAGATTTGTTGATAAACTCAACACGACTTTATAAAGCATGTAACTTCCCAACAGGTATGCATGTGTTGGGCTGTGTGATAACACAGTCTACATTTTGTAATGCAGAGTGATCAGGTCAAGTGGTGTGCCATAACTGAAATGAGTCGTAGCTACATCGTGCTGGGTAACATCTGTCAGTCAACATAATCAGATGTTTTGTTGTTTGTAGTTACAACCAACATGCACGCATAATGGTCTGGTCGTATGATTACTGGCAACATAGACATCGATTTGCTTCGGAATTACATGTTGCTTTAAACTATTAACCTTATCATCACACATAATAGGCTTCAATTGATAACTGATTCAGGGATTCCGATTGATGTTTGAACATAGATTAGCTCCCATTATCAATCTGTTTTTGTCAACTCTACAGCAAGTGTTTCACTTGTGGTAGACGCATAACAAACGAAAGTCCTCTGGAAACAATCTCAACTATGTTCTACAGATAGATCGCAGTAGGATTGTATGT
Source organism: Haliotis asinina (assembly GCF_037392515.1). Taxonomy (NCBI): domain Eukaryota; kingdom Metazoa; phylum Mollusca; class Gastropoda; order Lepetellida; family Haliotidae; genus Haliotis; species Haliotis asinina. Next base: position 53,011,788 of record NC_090291.1, on the reverse strand, counting down.
ACAACGAGAGTATGCTGATTAATTCAGTCTGCAATTTCACCGTCTGTTCGTAATGGTAACAACTATAAACTGTGCACGAGTCCACTCCAGACGAGATATCACACTTTCATCACTCAGCTCCCCATCCCCTTTACCTGGCCGCTACGACAAGCTCTTTGTACCAAGGACTCTTACATCCGGGGTCCTTGAATGGGGATGTTTATAAGCATTTGACGATGAAGTAATATCGAACATATGAGTCGTGCTGTCATTGAAAACAGAATTATTTTATTGGTTGTTTTCCCAGCAATCGCTATAACCCAGTAGTATGACAGGCTGTACATATTGAATGTAGACCAGATAATCCATTGACGGACACCTTGAGGAACGATCCAAGCAGTTGGGATACGATGTCATACAAGGAACCAAGTAATAGAGACTGGCCTTTCAAATCTTGTAGTTCCATCTTGCTACACATATATCTTCCTGGGCACCTCTATTCTTAATCGGAATCGCCAATGGTTGTTATAGTGATGACGTCATGGTGTCCGGCGATGCGGTCTACGATGACATACGGCGACCTACTGCCATCACCTTCACTGTTGATGATGCTCACAAAGGAGTCTGGTTTACCAGACAATGCTGATTCTCAAGCGTTGACGTTGTATCGTGGAAGGGCAAGATGCTCACCTTTTCGCGAACATCATTGGACAATGATTCATAAACATATGCCTGCAATAAGTCCCAATCCTGCATTCGAATATACTTTTAGCAATCATTTCTTACCAAGACGGAAAGGGTTTATGTGTACAGGTTTGGGGTGGGTTTTTTCTATATATTGTTTAATATGTGTAGTTTAGCGAAGGTGAATTGTCTTCAGTCATCCGTGACATCCGGATGTATGATCGGATTAATTGAACAATACTGATGCTTGACAGAGCATTGCGGTAACAACTTACAGGGTGACGTTCTCGTCCCTGGTGTTATCAGTGATAATGCTCATGCAGGCAGCAAAGTGCCGAATAAGTACTGCCTGTCAATGTGTGGCGCATAACATTGTTGATATTTATGTTTTATATTAATGTTTATATACAGAGATAGACACATTGATAACACATGTATCGAACCAGGTGTATGTCAGCTGAATGTAACCGCTTGTACTTTCAGATTGCATGCATACTATTATAACAGGACTGGACTGATATTATAGATATGAAACCGCTTGTACTTTCAGATTGCATGCATACTATTATAACAGGATTGGACTGATATTATAGATATGAAACCGGTTGTACTGTAGTATTTACCTCATTATGCATATCCAGATCAGTTCGATACTGTAAGCGTAAAATCGGGTCTAGTTCTAAACGATTAGCATTGTAGATATATCATTGGATGAATCCATGATAAGGCTGATATTGACTTAATACTGGCCAGGGAGAGTATGATTAGATTTACAGTACAGAAGTGAGAACGAATTCCGTACGTCAGAACTAAGGCTATCCATCTGAAAAATCAGAATTTAGCTGTGCTTGAAGAAAACACAGATCGTTAAGTGGTTTCATGCCACGTAGTTCGTCAAGCAGAGTAGCGTTCCTTTCTCGCCCCAGCATCCCATGCCTGTGTTTGTAGGAACTGATGTATCAAGAGTCTATTCCACGCCACAATTTAGGTGTTTCTCCATACAGATCGAAATACTTTCAAAGAGCTCATGCTGATGTAACCGATGTGTCAGCCGTGTCACATGCCCTGCTGGAATCGCGGTTGCTTCATCGTATCTGGTGAGGTTTCCTCAAGGTTGGTATGGGCGACCTTCAGTCAAGTCCTACAACCGAGGGATGTGTCAGCCCGTTTTCAGACCGATGCCAGTAATTTTACAACAGTCTTTGTGTTTAACACTGTGGAAATTAACACCGATGGACACCTGAACACCTACTATGTCTTCACAAGTGAACTGACAAGCTCAAGGAGTAGGTGATGTCGTCATCGATCACACTGTCGTTACAGTTTAGTTACTGATGGTATGAAAAATAATATCAATCAAAACAATCTGTGTGACAATATAGTTACCGACTGTATATAAATAATATCAACCGATAGAATATCGACATTGCCCAATAGCTTTTGGCTGTGTGGTTTTATTGCTCCGTCCGTCATTAAGTACGATATCTATCGTGGGTTCACCAGTTTTGAACATCTAAGACCAGCATCAGGTCTGTATCGCTTATGCGATAAAGTGAAAAGTCAAAATATAGATCACATAATTCTGAAAGTGTCGTTAAACCAAAGTTGAAGTCTACTCACTCAATCACTCACTCACTCACTCCAACACTCACTCGCTTATGACAGCACTCATTCGACAGATGACAGCACTCAAATGGCAGACTGTATACCCAAAACGTCAACGTGTAGCAGATGAGATTGTTTATATCAGTGAAAGTATGTTTATTGTGTTGTTGAATACCCCGTGCACTTACGTGATGTTTGGTGGGAAACAAGAAGGAAAACACTGAGACTTGTCGAGGCTTGTAATTGTTATCATGTTACTAACATGAGAGAGATATTCTATTTATCTTCCACACATATTTCCGAATGGTATGAAACTGTAAACAATACCAGTCTGTATTTGTGAAAAGTTCCAGCTTATGTCAAAAGTGGACAGATTAATATGACGTCATAGTAACATATCTCACCCAAGCAATTTCTATTGTGGACACATGTTCTGGAAGCTACATACAATGTCCCCGTCTCACATCCTCAAGAACTTTCTGATACTGTTGTTTACGGCAAACACAGACCAACAACAATAGCGTTTAGCACCCCAGATCGCATCCTTGACTGTCAGCTTGACATAGGAGGATGTAAATTGCTACTGTCTTAAGATGTATCTGTGAAATTTGGAACTACTTAATTTTGACCCTTTGCTGGCGCCTCCTTTTCATCAAAGCTGACTTCGGTTATCCTGCGTTTAGCATGGCTGATGTAATCACGAACATTGTCACGAAAAACACTGTAGTGAATTTGTTGTTCTGCACATCAAACGAATGTTGCTGTATATCTTATGATCACTGTGGGTCATCACGTCTTTTGCCAATCATATTTTTTGCTGATGATCCGAGGAACTAAATAATGCTTAATGACGGCAATCAAAAACACATGGCTTTTTTTCATTACATAGGACATAATTGCTGATTTAGAAGGCTCGGACGAGGAGGTGCTTGAGAGTGAAGTGCATATTTGTATAACGCTGACTGAACCTCATACAGTAGTCCTCAATATTACATTACCAAGACTATCATCAGCAATGTTTGTTTAGCAAACTTCAATATTGTATTTTACGGTTCCAGTTTTGTACAGAGAACTAAAATGCAAAGTGGATTCCGGTAGTTCTCCCGGCTCATAATGATATCATTGTAGCGTGTGGACACTGGGATGTGACTATACATTTAATATGGAAATACTTGCATTGTCAGCATTCCCGAGGGTCTGGGACAGTCATCAGGGAGAATGAGAAACAACTCCGGTTAAGTGCACATTCAATTCCCATATCATTTCTATATTGAAACATACCCGCCAGAAACACCCGCCGTTGTTGACCATGTGTGTCTATCTACGGGTGATCTGGGGCGGCAATGAATATAGATATGGTAGTGATAAAGTTATTAATCTTGATCAGTGGATACAGGTAATTGCATTACGAGGTAGTTTAACAGGGCCTAGCCTCTGGATATTCGACAGACCTGGCAATGACGCTTCACTTGCAAACTAACTGTATATCAAGACTCTAGCAGTTATTGAGACGGTAGCATATATGAAAGTAGGTTTTGTGTTGGTAGGGCAAATAAAAATATAAAGCGTACCCTTTCCTAAATACGTTGTATCAACTAGAATCTAGATGATGCTTTGATTCACTTTACAGTACTCGTGGGATTACTGGTTATCGATATCTATATAATCTTCACAGTGAATCTACTGCTGTATAGATCTTTTCAGATATATATCTCTAACATATGGATACTTCTTGACAATACACCCGCTGTGTATTGTTGTGAGTTGATCACATTTTGTGAAGGGTGGATGCTAAAAGTAGAGCAAGACATGAACACCTGGTGACATCACCGATTTTTGTGGCCCAGTCATATAATTTTCACAGTTATTTTCCCCTTACGTCAATTTGTTTCTTAATATAGTCAAGATCGGGCATTATTTTGCACTGACGCTCAGCAGTAGTAATAAATCGGGACACTATCAATATTGACAAAAGTATTCCCATTTTGCTCCGTATTTCAAGTGCCTGGCAGTACGGTGGTCGATGTACGGGGAAGAACAATTCATTAGACTGAGTTAGCGGATCCTGCCACAGACTATCATTTAGTTCGATTGCATCACGTTATGTCAGTGTTTGGGAAAACCTAAACAGTACATGAGAATACAACGGTATATATATATATAAAGGTCATAGCCGAGTGGCATATATAATTAGACATTGTATTTTCGGTCCTTCCTCCGCCAAAAGATTGAATATCCTCATTTCTCCCTATCACTGTGACCTAAGTCAACTGATAGCCAGAGGAATGTATACACCCATAATTGATGGTAGCTAATAATAGACAATAACGTTTCTTATTCTCTATTAAAATACAACTTTGAAGGGTATACTTTCTGTAGCCCGACAGTTTATGTTAACTGAGTTGTTATATAAGTTATAAACCAACTGGCATTTCAGAGGACAGTAGAGGAATTATGTAAGCTTGTTATGCAATATCGACAGCGAAGCTCGCTATAAGCGATAACCACTGCTTGGATCTCCGTCTGTCCAGCAAATATATCCGAGGCCATCCTGTTGAAATAACACCTGTCTTCAATCAGAAAGGAATTTTATTGTAGAAGTTAGGTTGATATATAGCTGAAGATAGCAGCTGCACCCGCTATATTTATAATGAGGTGGAATGAGATGTCAGTTAGGGGATATAGACACCACGCCGGACAAAGAGGAGGAGGAATTTATTGGGGGTGATAAATCCTCGACAACCCCTAAATGGATAATACAGATGATTTCTGGCCTAGTAAGAAGACTACACACCCACATGAGATATGTATTCTTTCTAAACATTTCGACATACATGATCAACACTCATTTGTTATGTAAGTATAGTTAGAAAGGTCTTGGAATGAACTATAAAAGTGATAACGATTTTCGTTGAGCAGTGTTAATTACATCGATATATACGGTTCAATGTTGAATAGGGAACAGACCTTTGTAATGTGAGGCTTATACTTCAAATCTGTTTACAAGATACTCCACTTCCTAAACATTCGTTGAGTAGTGTACATGTAGCTGTATTCCTGCACTTCTGATTTCATCACTATCTCATCAGTATGTCATCTCTATGTCATCACTAAATGGAATAAGACATCTATTTTCATCACTGTTTGATTGTGAGTTATAAACACATGCCTAGTCAGCAACGGTCAATGCCCTATGGATTTACATTTCTTGTGGTATTTATTTGCCGTTTGTATTTATTCTCTGCTTCATACAACATATAGCATGTTGTTGACAGTGAAATATGTGCGGATTCTCAAGGGTAACTCGGTTTGACGTCCAACCAGCATTACTCCTGTGATATGACGGCTACTCACAGAGGAAGGAAGCCCAGAGGAACGTCTGTTGTAGACTTTTACCGCTTCCAGGAACCCACCGGAATCGGCGTGATGCTGGCAGTCCAACAATCGGCGTGATCTGGAGGGCTGTGCAGTGTTGAACACCTTCAGCAATATCCATATTTATTCATCACATGTTCAAGCGTCTATCCCAGGGCTGTCACCATACTCTGTCTTATTTGTAGCGTTTGTGACTTCATAAACGTGTGTGGGTTGATGCTTCAAGTAAGCAATGTCTATTATAGAGACGTTTCTATGTACACCAAATTGTCCTATTCTGGATTCATTGTGTGAGAGAAAATAGTACAACAATCCATGGGAAAAAACGGTTAGAGTACAATAAAGCATGAATGCACATCTGAAGACACCTCCTTGAACCTTGATGGATACACACGTGTTCAGAAGCTTGAACATTAAAGTGTTGTGATTTGTCAAGTCGAATACAGACAACGTCATGGGACGAATTATTGATAATTCTGTTTTTGAGATTCTTGGTACATTGCACGTTAGTACGTTTTATACCGAAGACCACTTACTGCAGATTTTCAGTAAGACATTGTTCACTCCCAAGTGGTAAACTGATGAACAATATTTCATGTCTTCCGAAAATGTCTATTTCTATTTTAGGATTTATTTTAGAAGCTCTATTCCGACGATGTTGAAATATTTCTCGTGATAACATCCTATTGGCGTCTTCTAACATGGACACGTCCCTTGGTAAATCAACAGTTCTTCTTATTCACACAACAGGAGTACACCCAGTCTATGCGTGCCACATACATTACTAGCGTTGAGTAATTACCCTAAGGATATTCTACTTCATTAAATATAGCAACAAAATAACATCTCTAGGTATTGATTCTTATATATATAAACTGACAATCAGATTATAAACAAGCAATCGATCTAGTCCCGTTGTAGTATTAGTATACGTAGAAGCATAGCTCTATGGCGCGTCTATGAGAACGACCCGTCTGGCAGAGAAGGGTACACGCCGCTCTTCCACCATAATAATCCCGTGCAGACAGAAGTAACCGCTGTATAATACGTTCTTTTTATAACCAATGTAAACAATTTCTTGAATATGAAGCGTCATCGGACGAAAGGGTGTTTCTAAAAATTGCTCTAAAAAAATTCTTGTAAATTGGTTTTCCTTCTTGGGCCATGCTTTGACGTTCAACTGTGTCTCCCTCGGTTCTAACTCACTTCAATTTTTGAGAGCCATTGATCAACGAAGCCTGTCTCTTGCTCACTGCAGTTTCACAATAATGGATACATATATGTGTTTCATGTTCTTCTGGTGGTGACTTTCGTCAGTGCAAGGTGACAGGTCGTTTAAAGAAACGATGTGAAGTGAAGCGCCATTCCAAATAAACTCTTAAAGATAATTACTGTACGTTTCATTTATTCCAGCAATCCAATAGCCTGGTCAATGGAGGCTTGTAAAAACGTTGGTTTGATGGGAATAAATGTAGAGACCGTGTTCCCCTCACTTCTACCTCGTGTTTCAAATTTCAAAAGCCTTCGCTTTGCAATCAGCTTCCATTCTATCCTAAAGAGACCCACGTCAGTGAGGCGTACTCAAGGGTAGAACCGACTAGGTTCATCGCCTCCAAGGACATTTTAATCATATTTATTTTGCTCATAGGTTTATGTCTCTCTTGACGATCTCCCAAGCCCCCATCACTAGCTGCTTTAACGTCAGTTTACTCTTCAAAACCACAGACGAGGGTACACATGTACATATCCTAATACAGCTAATCATTGCGAATATTGTTATTGACCTGGCTACGCCTTCTATGCTGGTCTGTGCCAAATAACGGAAATCAGTATTGCTCCAAGATGTCCACTAACGCTTCGCCAAGACTGTCGCTACCTGTCGTAAAGTGTTTTGAGCCTCCAAGTAGACGTATGTATCTCAGCATGTTTTGACGGTGAAGCATGATACGTGGTTCTTGTAGACTCTAGTACTGGATATTTACATTTGTGTTTGACTGTACATCTCCTGGCTGCTGGCGAATCGTTTATCTGTGATAGTCGGCATGATCACAGTGAAAGGGACCGCTGTTAAGGCTGTCCTGGCTAGCTAGATAGTGTCTAGCTCAGTGAATGACGTTTAGGTGGGTTTGAGGAGGGATATGATATATTGAGGTATTCATATCTTGTATGTCCATATTCATTGAATTTGATTTGTGATGACTTGTAAAGAAAATTTACCCAGATTGAGGGATTCTGAAGCTATGTGATTTTGGTATGTGTTGTATTTGAACTGTTGATGTTTTGTTTGATGTTTATTCCGTCTTTAACGTTTTATATGCTTAACTTTGTATAATTGTTATGCATGTCGTTATTGGGAGTAAATGTTGGTTTTATAAATGTTAATATTATTCTATAAATGACAACGGTGTGTTGCTACAATTTATGTGGATTGTAAGGACTCATTCCCGTCATGTTGATGAGTCTGTAAAACTAGTTATATCTATTGTTGTTGGATTATACCTTATCACGTCAATGCACACTGTCGCATAATGCTAATGCAGCAGCGAAAGGGTACCCGGTAGGATGGTCATTGTAAATGCACATCCTTCTTTCCAGGAACGAATTTCTTGGTTAGAATGTTCTACTGGAAATGATAACACAATTGTACTCTTGACCACGGTAGGAATATCCACCGTGATATGGAGACTTCGAAATTTTCTTAAGCATCATATCGTGATTTATGTTTCTTCTAAAACTATTGCAACATTGGTTTCTTATTCTGCAGCTGACCCCGCCGGATTTAATATGATGTCTAACAGCAATGTGGGGGAGCAGCTTTATATCGGGGACTATATCGCCCTGTACTCCATGGAGACAGAGGGATATATCTACAGTCTTCAGTCCAGGTAAGTCTTTATGACGCTATAACGAGGAAAACCGATGTTTCCATAGATACAAAGGCATAGTTACATGTTAAGTGATAATATGTGTGTGCGTACGTGGGTGGATACGACGTGGACCTGCAACATTTGGGGATATGTGACCACAATGTGATCGTTTCAGTGTCTTATAAGACCTCTCTGGAGCACTAAGGATACCAATGGATTTATACAGTATAACAGGTGAGTGGCCTTGGCCATGTGTTCTAGAATACTAGGAAGTACTGACCGAGATTCTTTTTGGCCTTATATACAGTGTATGTTCTTATGTACAATAAAGCTGTTTGTTTATAGTATATATGGTCTATCCCATATGTTCTATATATTAGATATATTTAATTAGTTGCATACCCTTGTTCCCTGGCTACTTGGGACACAAGTCAAAGCTGCATGTGAGGTGCTTACAGATATAACGAACTGTACTCTTTGGTGATCAAAATGTCTAAATTGTATGTGTAATGGCGTTATGTCGACAGCTTATCAGTTGTTTTTGTTCTCGTGGTTGTCTATGTTTCTGACTGATTAATAATCCCTAGGGTTATACTGTGATTTCTTTTCAAAGACATGTTGTATGCGTATTGATGCCATTTTGAAAGCATATCGGGCCCCTGATCTGCATACCAATAAGGGGTATGATCGGGTCCGAATGGTATGAGATATATAGACATATATATGTGAACACATGTACATGGTGTACATATGTGTGTCATTTGTAGTACACATGTACAGATGTAGAGACATGTCATAGTGTGCTCAGAATATCATTGCGTTAATGCTCTTTGCGATAAATGGTGGTGCCATTCTCACCGCAATCAGAGAGAAGCTTCAATATTCTGTGAAAATACGCTAATGTGGACATATTTACCAGACTGTTGATGTGCAGTTACCAGCACATAAAGATTTACTGTATGAATTAGCGTGATGACACTTGACATCTGGAAATTATACACTGCTATTGTCTTTCAATTGAATATGTCTGCGTGTTCTAGTAGGAGGCGTAGGTTACGTCAATGGTAAGACATACTCCGAATGACTGGTACCGATTATCTTGCAATTAACACAGTTTTCCCGTAACCTGAACACGCGTTAGTCCATGTGATACACTGGGCCAGTCCCGCGCCCGTGTGCCAGTAGGTCTAGCATTGTCGTTCGGGGAAATCAAAATGACATTACTGGAAGCGCGACATTCCCGTTGATTCGTTTCTCAGGACATCGGTGACATATAGACGTTGGCTTTGAATGGGTAGTGTAATGGTTCAAGTGCTTGTTCGTCAAGTCGATGGACCAGGTTCGAATCCCTTCTTGTGTGCAAAATATTACATATTACTTTCTGTCCCGTGCTGACAGTGCTGAAAATAGGATCAAAAATGACTATCTCACAGTGACTGGTAAAGAGTCTTTGAACCGTTCCAGGATCCGCGTAGCCTGAGTTTGAATCCAAGACAGGCCAGATTACTACCCTTGATATGTCATTTCTACGGCCTCGGCATTCACATTTATAAATAGTAACATTCTATCCAAATTAGTTTGGGTGTACATTCAGCATTATGCTCATCCTCTGTGATAATGATATCATTTACTTCCTCACGTATTGCATGTTTGTAACAACATGTGCACGGTGTTATATAATGAATGTAGTTCCTGTACTAATATGCAGGGGTAGTTTGGTAGCCATGCAGCTAAAGTGCTTGCTTAACACGATCCCAGTTCGAACATCCTGGGTTCGATGTATGGCACTCGTCTCCCGCATCTACTCGCCTCACTTACACCAGGGTAACATACTGATATATAACCACTTGTCTTAACACAGCATTACGTGATATTGTTATCCCCCAAGACACAGGATGACGTCAGTTACTAGTTCAAATAGATTAAACGTTATATGTTGGGTAAAATTCATTTCAAGTTTGGAATACATCCAGGCCAAACTATGGTGCGATCGGGTCGTTGAGTTTGAAGGTAGGCGTACAGTTTGGGTTACATGAATGATAAACAACACCAGATATGGCTCAATTAGAGATGTTAAACTTGCTGTAATAACGACCATAAATAAGTGCATTAGAATACAATTCTCTTTCAAATGTACAAAAAAGTTAGTTTATGCGCCTTGAGCTCTTTCACACTGACATTTATAAAACTCGCAAATTATTTTTCATATGTGTATTCAAGAACTTGATCACTGTCATTATCTAAGATTGGCACAGTGCCACCATATCTCCAATATTCCCAACTGTCCTAAATACGTCAACTCTCCCCCAGCTATGCCCGATAATTAAAAAAATCAAGGATCTATGCATGATTTCATACTCGTTATATTGACAAGCAATCACATAGTGCCATTCATCAACAGATCGATACCAACTGTAAGCTCCGAGTGTTCTTGGAAACAGCGATTTATGCGGAAGTAGTTGCTATATGCTTTAAGTTCTGTACAAATATAGCTATGATTAATGCAGCTTATCAAGGAGGGAATTTATAGAGTGTATTGGAACCCCAAAGTACGCTATAGCTTGTACACATATATACCTTGTACATCTGTCATACAACGTCTGTTTATTGACCCATCATTGTATGGTGGTAGTTTGAGACGGGTGTCGTATTGGACGTTGGACTGATACATGCATTAGGGAAACTTATGTGTGATTTAAGTAGATATCAGTATTGATATATCAACAAGTGAACACTGATAGGTCTTTTCATCACATAGGCAGTACTATAAGACCAAATGACCGTTTAACAGTGTACACAAGTTTTCACTTGCCAAGTAAATATAATGTATAATGTATTAAAGACAATTTCTGGTGTGAAATTGTTGGAATAATGCGAAGAGCGGCGTAAATCTATACTCACACTCTTTGCCACTCAGATGTTTGATTGCTCTTGGCTGAATATGATTTCTCTAAAACAAATACATCATAACGTAAGGTTTTCATCTTTGGCCCAATTAAACACGTAAAGAAGGAGAAAGGAGATTCCATTATTGAATGTTTCTAAACATCGGACCGCAGTTTCTTATATATTTTACGACTTATTGTCTCAAAAGATTGATCGAGGTGAGTATGTATACATGGAGCACATTTGGAACACATATGTAAGTCAGTTTAACCGACCTCTCGGACGCTTGAAGTAGAGCACTCACCATGTAACGGTAAAATTGCTTCCGACAAGTATATCTTTAACGAATTGTAATGACTAATTAAAATACAGTAGTCACTGAGCCGAAACACCACAGTTTTGTGCAGAATCCAGTAATGAGATCAGGAGTAATGACATGGTGTGTTTTGAAGACGCACGATTCTTCCGGATCCCTAAACTGAGTAGAGATGACAACCGAGGACCATTTCGTCAGAACCATAGTTTTCGTGATTTCCCTCGGGTCAGTAGGGTCCATTGTGTACTGACAAAGTTGTGTTTCAATATGACCGTTCCCTGTAACCGCATTAATTACTTTGTCTAAATATGGAAATAGCACTGTTTCATAACGCCTGGGGGTATTGTCTTGCTGAGGGTCAGTGATGTACGTCAAGATGTATTATCTGGCTAAAGACCCATGAATTGGTCTTCATGTTTGTCGTAAAAGGCGACTAACGGGATCGCGTGGTCTGGCGTTCTAACTTGGTTGACATCGTATACCATTTGCTTAGTTCGATGCGCATGCTGTTGATCGGCGGATTGTCTGATAGAGACTGGATTATTTACATACCTAAATACTGCTGCAATATTACTAAGAGTGGCTTTAAACAAACACAAACAAACCTAGCTAATTTATAAAGATATGTTATTTATATCTTAATGGAAGGAACACAACCTGTGTACTTTCTTTTGCTCGCCAGTTTATCATTGTTTCATAACGTCTTGCGGTGTTGTCTTCCAAGGGTTGTATTGATGTTTCATCACGTCAGATGTTGTTGTCTTGCTGGGGTTACCTCTCATTACGTCTTAAGGTATTCCATGGCTAATGATGTACCATTGCTTTATTGCTCTCGATGTCTTAACAGGATACGGGTACATAGTCCCATGCGCCCACTGACATAAACATGAACGACAGTGTGTTTTGAGTACATGGTCTCAACTATGCTCAGAAATCATTCCGTCCCTGCCTAGATAAATGACAAAAAACAAAAACAATTCTACCTTTGCGTAAATTTAGTATGGTGTTGATGGCTGTGGGCTAATTTCTTTTGCGAAAGCTCGTGTTAGTATGAAAATTTAAGAAGAGAGAGGCCTTTAATTGGCTACATGACATCTCGCTTAATTAAACTGTAATCTCAAAATAACGCCCAGGACAATAGATCGTATGATGCATGGGCTTATTGCATGAGAAACGTGTTCTTGGCGTTCACTGAATTCCTTTTTATATATGTGTAATTCTTTATGGCTATGCTTCCCATGTACATTGAATGCCTCGCGTTATCAAACGGGCATGCTTTTGAATGGGTTTCCCCGGACAACAATAACAAGCTGAATTCAACTTAGTGACACCAGGTTGCAGGTTCTTCCCTCTTCGTGGGGAAGCCACTTTTAATGCTGTTAACAACTAGATACACAGCACAAACCATCCACGTCGTTTTGGATGGAGTGGTCTTGTTCCTGGAAGTGAAATGCCATGATTCGGTTGGCGCCAAGGTAGTCCCGTTTAATTTTCATTGGCGTTTTATGAACTGCATAGAAGTTCCAACCCAGTCATGTCCTGTAGATGACACTGATAAACACTGATTTTTATTTGGAACCGACACTGTAAACTGTATGAAAGAGGCACTAGATATCAGACGGTCAGTCAGCTGGCATCTCAAATCAAGCGTGACGTATTCCTGAAGTAAGCAACAGCAGAACAGACACATTACACGCCCTAGAGCATACCCATTGCCAGTGGTAGTATATGGGCGACCTGGGTCGACAGCAGTACGTATAGTGTTAAAATGCCCAGTGTTATATAACGACATCTACGTTATCTGGAGAATATTGATGGTCATTAATATCACTCTTCCATGCACATTTACTTGTCTAGGCGTTTATCCGATACGTCGATTCGAGTAGAGCCAATTCAAAGGTTGTTAGTATGTTGTGACATGGGATTAGATATTTGCTGTACACGACAGTGATGTTTACTTGTATTGGATTAACGGCACCACTGTATGTGGCTGCATGTCATCGTACAGAGTAATATGGCTGTGAATGGAGCTGCATGAAATGCACAGAGGCGCTTGTGGTTTTATAGAGTATTTTTTCCTACATACAGTATCTGGTTGAATACACGGAGCTACCTTAATTTCTTTGAAGCCCTCTGTTGCTATAACAGCTGCATGGAACTGCATGGAGCTGTATTCCCTTGTATTTATAGCTGCATGCTTATTTATGAGCTCTATAATGTTGTATAGAGATGCGTGTGGCTGTATAGAGTGCCTGTCTGTGTGGTGTTGTACAGAGTTGTGTGTGTGTGTGTTTGGAGCTGTATGATGTTGTATAGAGATGCGTGTGGCTGTATAGAGTGCCTGCCTGTGTGGTGTTGTACAGAGTTGTGTGTGTGTGTGTTTGGAGCTGTATGATGTTGTATAGAGATGCGTGTGGCTGTATAGAGTGCCTGCCTGTGTGGTGTTGTACAGAGTTGTGTGTGTGTGTGTTTGGAGCTGTATGATGTTGTATAGAGATGCGTGTGGCTGTATAGAGTGCCTGCCTGTGTGGTGTTGTACAGAGTTGTGTGTGTGTGTGTTTGGAGCTGTATGATGTTGTATAGAGATGCGTGTGGCTGTATAGAGTGCCTGTCTGTGTGGTGTTGTACAGAGTTGTGTGTGTGTGTGTGTGTGTTTGGAGCTGTATAATGTTGTATAGAGATGCGTGTGGCTGTATAGAGTGCCTGCCTGTGTGGTGTTGTACAGAGTTGTGTGTGTGTGTGTGTGTGTGTGTGTGTGTGTTTGGAGCTGTATAATGTTGTATAGAGATGCGCGTGGCTGTATAGAGTGCCTGCCTGTGTGGTGTTGTACAGAGTTGTGTGTGTGTGTGTGTGTGTGTGTGTGTTTGGAGCTGTTTGATGTTGTATAGAGATGCGTGTGGCTGTATAGAGTGCCTGCCTGTGTGGTGTTGTACAGAGTTGTGTGTGTGTGTGTTTGGAGCTGTATGATGTTGTATAGAGATGCGTGTGGCTGTATAGAGTGCCTGCCTGTGTGGTGTTGTACAGAGTTGTGTGTGTGTGTGTTTGGAGCTGTATGATGTTGTATAGAGATGCGTGTGGCTGTATAGAGTGCCTGCCTGTGTGGTGTTGTACAGAGTTGTGTGTGTGTGTGTGTTTGGAGCTGTATAATGTTGTATAGAGATGCGTGTGTCTGTATAGAGTGCCTGCCTGTGTGGTGTTGTACAGAGTTGTGTGTGTGTGTGTTTGGAGCTGTATGATGTTGTATAGAGATGCGTGTAGCTGTATAGAGTGCCTGCCTGTGTGGTGTTGTACAGAGTTGTGTGTGTGTGTGTGTGTGTGTGTGTGTGTGTGTGTTTGGAGCTGTATGATGTTGTATAGAGATGCGTGTGGCTGTATAGAGTGCCTGCCTGTGTGGTGTTGTACAGAGTTGTGTGTGTGTGTGTGTGTGTGTATGTTTGGAGCTGTATAGTGTTGTATAGAGATGCGTGTGGCTGTATAGAGTGCCTGCCTGTGTGGTGTTGTACAGAGTTGTGTGTGTGTGTGTTTGGAGCTGTATAATGTTGTATAGAGATGCGTGTGGCTGTATAGAGTGCCTGCCTGTGTGGTGTTGTACAGAGTTGTGTGTGTGTGTGTGTGTGTGTGTTTGGAGCTGTATAATGTTGTATAGAGATGCGTGTGGCTGTATAGAGTGCCTGCCTGTGTGGTGTTGTACAGAGTTGTGTGTGTGTGTGTGTGTGTGTTTGGAGCTGTATAATGTTGTATAGAGATGCGTGTGGCTGTATAGAGTGCCTGCCTGTGTGGTGTTGTACAGAGTTGTGTGTGTGTGTGTGTGTGTGTTTGGAGCTGTATAATGTTGTATAGAGATGTGTGTGGCTGTATAGAGTGCCTGCCTGTGTGGTGTTGTACAGAGTTGTGTGTGTTTGGAGCTGTATGATGTTGTATAGAGATGCGTGTGGCTGTATAGAGTGCCTGCCTGTGTGGTGTTGTACAGAGTTGTGTGTGTGTGTGTGTGTGTGTGTTTGGAGCTGTATAATGTTGTATAGAGATGCGTGTGCCTGTATAGAGTGCCTGCCTGTGTGGTGTTGTACAGAGTTGTGTGTGTGTGTGTGTTTGGAGCTGTATAATGTTGTATAGAGATGCGCGTGCCTGTATAGAGTGCCTGCCTGTGTGGTGTTGTATAGAGTTTTGTGTGTGTTTGGAGATGTATGATGTTGTATAGAGATGCGTGTGACTGTATAGAGTGCCTGCCTGTGTGGTGTTGTATAGAGTTTTGTGTGTGTTTGGAGATGTATGATGTTGTATAGAGATGCGCGTGCCTGTATAGAGTGCCTGCCTGTGTGGTGTTGTATAGAGTTTTGTGTGTGTTTGGAGCTGTATGATGTTGTATAGAGATGCGTGTGGCTGTATGGTGTGCTTGCCTGTTTGCTGTTGTATAGAGTTGTGTGTGTGTTTGGAGCTGTATGATGTTGTATATGAATATGTGTGTCTGTATGGAGTTGTATGATGTCGAATATATTTGTGTAGGTCTATATGGAGCTGTAAGATTTTGTATAGAGTTATGTGTGTCTGTATGGAGCTGTATGATGTTGTATAGAGATGCGTGTGTCTGTATAGAGAGCCTGTGTGCGTGGTGTTGTTTAGAGTTGTGTGTGTGTCTGTTTGGAGCTGTCTGATGTTGTATATATATTTTGTGTGTGCGTGTGTTTGTCTGTCTGAAGGGAGCTGTAAGGCGTTTTTATATGCCAATGTGTTTCTGTAGGGAGCTGTAAGATGTGGTATAGAGTTATGTGTGTCTGTATGGAGCTGCGTGGTGTAGTATGGAGTTGTGTCGTATGGTGTTGTATAGAGTCGTGTGTGTGGATGGTGTTGTGTAGAGTTGTGTGTGTCTGTATCGACCTGGATGGAGCTCTGAATCTGTACCTCAGCATGTAGATGTCTGTCTATAGCCATGAGCTATGGGCTTGTTCAAGTCCCTGCTCCTGTGTCATCGTGACCTAGCATGTGTTGTTTTTACGTGTTCCTATGCAGTTTGGTGCAACGCTTTACATGTCACGGAAACGCTTTCATCAACGGTTGATTTGGAAAGGAAATATGATATGCTTATAATGATGTTGATTTCTCTACCAATGCCCTCGGTTGACGTTTATTTTAACATATATAGTTATTGATCGCCAATGCGTTGATTGTGTTATTTCTTCCTGAAACATATTGGTGGAAAGAAACAATGAAACGCAGGTGCCTCTGAAATTGATCGAGAAACAATCTCCAAAATATTCCATTTGTGTGACATTTTGGTTACAGGACATTTAGACACTCGCCACTATGGATACAAAGCATGTTCACGGTGATCATGTCAGGTACTCCCTGCCTTATCACAAACACAGACAAAGGTAGGGAAACTACCTTCTAATGGCCGTGAATTATGTCACCCTTATTCAATACCTTCCAGGCAAGAGTTGTATCTTTGAAAAGTCTGTCTACATATTGTGGCTTATATATGGTATCCTTGACACGGGTAGTATCAAAGAGATCAAGCATGCCACAAACTAGTTTTATTCGGATGATCTGATGATCTAATATCTAATGGTGAAATATTGGCAGTGAAAGCACATAATGTTTGGCATAACCTCGAAAATATATGTTTGGCACTTGGATGGTACGTAGATAGTATGCAATTAGTACTTGCATTGTTTGTAGCGTCCATAGAGCTATTATGCGGATAGTATGTGGATATTTCAAGGATAGTTAATGGTTAGGACTGTAATATTTTGTACAGTACGTGTCATTGTAGCGCTATCATCCAAAGGTCACAGACAGAAACATCATTTAAAGCACTTAATACTGAAATATGGAAAGACCATGCTCAATAATTTCCCCAAAAATCTGTCTCGTTGGAACTTCCTCCTCCACGCGCTATCATGCCATTTTATACCTGAAACATAACTCAATCCCCATCTCGCTCACTTGTAACAGACTATCTCTAGGATAATACGACCTTCAATGAAATATAAGGTTCACTCACCACAAAACTGAGATCACTATATCTTTAAACACAATTTCTACAATTGTGAAATATTGATATTTTGACATCTCCACTGCATTCCTCAATTGTGATCAATTATGAATACGCCCTCCATTAAGCGTTCTTTCATCTGTACCAACCTCTCTGCGACTGATAGTGTAACTCAGAGACGTCTGTGTACTCACAAAGGCCAATGGAGGTTTGCTGTGGGAGGTTTCCTGGTAGCTGGACAGTTGCCTAGAGTCCACCAACAGCCGCCGTCTGTATGACTGGACACAAGATCAGGTGACGTAAAGGAAATTGACCATTAACCATAACGATGTCCACCTTTCACGAGATAAACGCTGCTCGCTTTAAAGGTGAAACCCTACGCCACTTACGGCACAGATCGGAAGCAGTCAATAATGGCAACTTGCTAACCTCGGTTCTGTCAAGTTCGTTGTCGTGTTTAATAACTGCCGACTCGAAGGTCGAGAACATGATCATTGTAGCTACTTTAGCACGTTACCCGACAACGGGTAAATAGACCGCATGTCCTTCACGGTGATCCTGAATTTGATATCTGTCAGTTTGACATAACTGTGATCTGAAATATTCATTTATGTGAAAATAATCGTTCATTTTTTAAAATCTGAGCATGTTTCCATTAAAACATGTAAGTGATTATCTCGTGTTCTCTTGATGATTCAAGAGCATTGCTAGTGATGAGCGGAATAACAAGATGTCGGATTTATGGGCTGGGGATTTCGATGTTTAGATATTAAAGTTCATGTCCGGAGTATTTTAGGGAACAAGTCATCAATCAGGGGCAACAACACGGACTTGCTCCTTCAGTCAGTATAAACACGTGCTCTTCTCCAGCTGTAATAGTCAATCATGCTCTGATTATAGGTCTTCGTTCGAAATCGGCTCAAATATGAATAGAGACTTTTAAACACGCAAGCCTGTAACATGGCCTGGGGATTTGAGATTCATGCATTCAATTCTGGGTTACACACGCAGTTCACTTCGTTTGTAGTTATTTCTCAACCATAGTTGTCAATAGCGTTTAGATGTTCATATCGATAGTAATTATTTCGTCGTTCGTCGCAGATCGTACGAAACTGGTCAAAACTACCTTTGGCACATCAGCTAGAGTAGTCATACAGATCCTTGATTCAAAGCGCTAAATCTTTTACTGATGAAGATATTCTAAAGGGCAACATCCTTTACTCATGAAGATATTCCAAAGTGCAGCATCCTTTACTGATGAAGATGTTCCAAGCACAACATCCTTCAGTGATGAGGATTTTCCAAAATGCAACATCCCGTAATGATGAAAATGATCCAAAGCACAACATGTTTTACTGATGAAGATGTTTCAAGCACAACATCCTTTACTGATGAAGAAGTTCCAAGTACAACATCCTTCAATAATGAAGATGTTCCAAAGCCCTACCTCCTTTACAGATAATAATGTTTCAAAACTCTTTACTGATGAAAATGTTCCAAACTGCAACACCCCACACGGATGAAGATGTTCCAAAGCGTGACATCATTTACGGACTGATGTACGGATTTACAGGAGCATGTGGATACAGGCGCACTTGGGTGCTTCTAAAACAGATTCCTCATTCTCTCGTATTTCGTTTATTGTCATCGATCCTTGGCAACTGATCATATAATAGTTTATGTATTCCTGAGTATATTGTAATCATCTTACAGGCACAATACAACGAGTTCAAAACTCTCGGCAACATTCAATAAATGTACACAAAGTGAATAGATTCATATGTCATCGCTATAAACTCTTGAATGTTCTACATAACTACAATTTCGCTAGTAACGGAATATTTTCACTGATTTGGAAGAGTTTAAATATGTATATTTATAGGGGTAATTGAACATTCAACATAAAGAATCTGGCCTCGCGATCGATAACTGAGCGTTATATAAGCTTTAAATTTCTTGGATAACTGAATATCCTGCATCTAAAAACTTCCCTATTTGACCAGTCTACACGTTCTACGCACCCAACGCGTCACTATTCAACAAACAAATACCCAGCTAATGACATGAGAAGAGAAACATCCATTCAAAATATCATGACAACCCCGTCTGTAGTTAGATATGTCTATGGTCAGTGCATACATACTCTCAACTTAGACACCTCACGACAAGGAGTACAGTGCTGTGTGTCACGGTACTGGGTACAGGTGATACGCCATTGACGAGATTACCCAACACAAGATGGTTTAACATCGTATTTTCGACAGTACTAATTAGCTAATACGGGTTTGAGAGTGCAGGGGTGCTAAGAGTTCACTGATGTGCGTGTTGGTCGAGCATGACAGAGTGACGTGGTGCTGTTGCAGCTGATGTTGGAGGGGTTACATTACACTGGCGCTGCGAGAGACAGATGGTCACTCACTGGCCTTGTTTGCGTGTTCCATATGTAACGACTGATTGAATAATACATTACTTTCATATGTTAATGTCGAATACCACCAAGCAATATAATCAAAAACGAATTACAGGTTTACAATGGCCTCTGTGCGACACAACAGTGTTACATTTTTCATTAATAACTGCCTACCAAAACAAGGTGTATATTTATGTATGAATATGGTTACAGTGAAACAGGCAAAAATGGTATTCGATGGTGGTGCAATTGATACGTGTATTGGAGTACTGTTTTAACCAAACGTTGTTTTCAGTCCTGTTATGGTTTCATAATGTTTGTAATGGCATCATAGTGTTTGTAACAGTTTCATAATGTTTGTAATGATATGATAGTGTTTGTAACAGTTTCATAATGTTTATAACGGTTTGGTCAAATCCAGATTTCCAATGTGTGTTTTAAGCTCCATTGTTCATCGAACCAACTTCTAGAATGCCAAAAGAAGTCAAACTGTTAGTATTAAGCATTTTAAGTCGGCCAATTTTCAGTGCTTTATTGATTTAGTGAGGATTCGTGGTTTATATTGACAGCTTTAAATCATAACATGTGATCATTTCTCAGAAACAGTCTACAGAACATTCAGAAAACGGCGTCCATCTTAGCCTAACGGCATACAGTCTCAGAAACAGGAAATGTTAAAAAAGTACTCTTGCTACCTTAAACTGCATTAATATAATGGACATGAGCCGAGTGACTTTCTTCCTTCCTCAAACTTCAGTAACAAGCTTGACTCTCCAGCTCTTGAAGACTTGTTCAGCCTGTTCAGAATATTTTTCAGAGCTTGCTAGATTTTAAGATGCCCGAAAATCTTGAATCAATATCAGCTTTGCATTCTGTTATTCCCTCATGTAAACTCTATAAGTTGCTCTTTGTAGAATTAAGATTGATGTTTGTATAATCAACCCGAAGTACCCTAAAATGTTCGCCTGTGTTTGTAGACATGTGGTTTATATATTGTTAAGTATTTCACTTGCAAGCTGACGCCGTGACCACAAAGGTTGGACGACGTCCCCAAGTGCATTCAGGTAGAACTACGGCTTATAGTAATGGATAACCAATATACATCTGGCCGGGGGATTACACTGTAAACTTGTGCACTTGCCGAGTTGTCGATACCTTGATAAGTTTACGGACATTTACATACAGTCTGTTGCATTTAAGTAGAAATGACTCATTCAAAATGTTGTCAACCTACACGATGCATCAATTCTTCACTGTTTACATGGTTATTTAGCTGGGAGCATTAAATGTGCAGCTGTTTACTTGCTCAACCATGTGTTGTCTTAAAAACTTACTTTTTAACAAATGAATGTATATGCAATATTTTTACCGTAGGTTTATATGTTTTGAATATCCACTATGTACAGACCGATAACTGCTTCACAACATAATAATGCCCTAGTTAATAGCATGCATGTGCAGTCGTTAACAAGGTGAGTGAATTTAGTTTTACACCGCTTTTAGTAATAGGTCATCTAAATAGCGGCGGGGACTGTACGCTTTAGCCTGGATAAGTCGCATTATAAATATTCTCATTATTATCAAGGTACTGACCAGACTTTTATTCGGTTCTCATAAATGTACCTTGGACATTGTAACGCTAAACAGAGTCGTTTGTTTATAAGGCTAACATCAATTGCGCTGTAACATCAACTGCGGAGCAAACCATTACACACATTGGTTAGTATACTTGTAACCGTAGCAAGCATTAATTGGAGGACAACAGTGGAAATATCACCAACCTCAGTGCCAAATCACAACTATATCACCATTGAATGATCGGGTCATCATGAAACATGGGTACCTGCTTTATTTTGTCCCGTAGTGTAGTCCTCTGCAATTGCTTATTGTGTCGAACTATTTACGGAGAGAATGAATGTCTATAATTCTCTTCTCCCAACAGTGACTAAGTGTTACAATTTGGATGTCGCTATTGTACTTACCGTCGACTGTGCGTGGTTCCATGTATATGCGAAAGTGTTTCCCTCACAACAGAGCATTCAAATTCATATATACGTATATACATCCACCCACCCATCCATCCATCCACACACAGACACACACACAGACAAAGAGACACACACAGACACACAGACACACACATACCAACATACCAACATACCAACATACATACATACATACATACATACATACATACATACATACATACATACATACATACATACATACATACATACATACATACATACATACATACATACATACATACATACATACATACATACATACATACATAAAAGAAAACTATGACCGAGTATGTATATTTGTGACATTTCAATATTATATCACATTTAGTAAACATTATTTCAGTATCCATATAATAGCGGAATTGATACGCTTTAACAAACAAGACAACACTGAGCCCAAATGGCACATGAAATAAATTTATTCCTTATTCCATTGACGCTAATTATAAATACGTTTTTAAAATATCATTTTCTTTATAAATGAATAACAAAAAACATATTCTGTCAATAGCCAGTTTGAAAACTGTTTTCAATCAATAACTCATTGCGTGAGTCGCTGTTCCCGGTCAGACGTATTGGACACAATACCCGGTAGGGGATCACTTTCAGCCTGAGCGCTGTTTTTGATCGACGTGTTAACTAACGAAGACGCAGTTTAACGCTGCTCTGTTAATGCAGACAACTTAATGGTGTTCACACGGGTTGGCTGTGGTCGGGACGTAGACGTTGATGAAGATAGATAGAACAACGCCACGAAGACAGGGTCGTTAACGAAAGCATGTTTTATGTATTGTGTTACCGTCCTCTGCTGGACTGGATAGCATGATCGAGGGCGAAGGCGTCGAGATGCGTTAACATCGACATGTCTATAATGTCGTAAGATGGCAAATTATTGTGTTGTTTCAAGATAACCTTGCTGTTCCTGTCTCATGAATGTCAAAGAGTGGTATTTGTTCCATTTGTTGTCTGAGATTGTTTATGGTTTGGGAAGATTTGCGATTTTCCGTTACAATGAAGCTGTGATAATCCATATAATTCTTTTCATTGTTCACTGACAGTAGTTCGAGGGAAAGGGTTAGTTAGTTATAACGGAAAACATGTCCTTTGAAACTACAATAATGACGTGAAGTATTACATCAACCCCTCAAACATCTGGTACCATCGCTATAGTTCGTGGTTCATTTGAAACAGTTACATACGCAGCTGTTATAGAGGAACTATTTTAATAATTGTTACAACAGTATTGTCACTGCCGCCACGATCACTTTGGTACTAAGAGAGATTTCCAAATAACATCGAACTCTGTTTTACTCGAACTTCCTTTCACTCGAACACTAACATAAGCTGACAGAAGGGTAGTGCTTTAGCGATACTCTTCATGTCTCGAATAACATGTCCGCTGAAGCCTCGAGTCCACTAAAGACTTCGAGGTATCGAGTTCGAGTTATCACTGTTTGCCCATTTAACATACACTGAAGCAGAAGTAAGGGATCACATGAAAGGACAGGTGTTCCTTTCGTTTTTTTCCAAGTTTTATTTTCACAACCTTTGTATCGCATATACACACACACACACACACACACACACACACACACACACATACATATATACATATATACATATATATACACATATACATATACACATATACATATATATATATATATATATATATACATATATATATATATGGCAACTTGCACAATTGAACAATTTGAATTTCA
This sequence comes from Haliotis asinina, assembly GCF_037392515.1. Lineage (NCBI taxonomy): Eukaryota > Metazoa > Mollusca > Gastropoda > Lepetellida > Haliotidae > Haliotis > Haliotis asinina. The sequence goes on along the minus strand of NC_090291.1, from coordinate 52,987,923 downwards.
ACTCAAAGAGTCATAAGACGTAGGAATGCATGTTTGTGTCACATGACAGTGCACAGCACAATGAGGCAGTGTAGTTCCGCATACCAGGACGTTAACTGTTTATCCATATTACTTTGTCACAGCGAATGCACACAATAGCTATGGTCGGTGCACATGAAGCAAGTTGAAACAGTTCTGGCATATTGCATACCCTTCGGCATCTGTTACACTGGATGCTGGAACCTGAACATTCACCTTAATCCAGTATTATTCACTTGTATTGTTATTTAATGTAGTAAATAGAGGGAAATGTATACCATTGTCCCATTTAGATGCAAACGGCGCGGTTCGGTCAATTTATAGCTAGCTTTAATTGACTCAAGGGAGTATAATTCGTGGTTAGATTTCATTTTACAGTTGATAGGGCTTATATTCATATTGATTTGTGTCCTATATTGAACGTCGCCATATTTGTGTTGAATATGAAACAGTCTGTTTGTGGCCGTTAAAACCGAGAATTCTTTCGGGGAATTAGCTCCTTGATCTCCATGCCTTCAAATACAAACAGAGAAGATCTCAGCCAAGATTGGAATCTGTACTAAATATAGCAACATACATTCAATTAACACTCTCAAGTCAACATTCAGATTCTTAGTTCATTGTTAAGACAATTTGATTTTGCAATTTAACACTTATATATACAAATCACTCTACATTACTCCTCTTGATCAATGAATAAACTTTACATTTGAGTAAACCCTGTATCACCAGACGTTATTATGAAATAATACATAGTAGTAGTTAATGTTTAACACATTTTTACTAGCTAACAACTCATTCTGACATTCATATACTTACATTTCTAAACTTACATTTCCCACGTCTTAGAATTTAAATGTGACAGACAACTTGGATAGTTATGTTGTACTTTGCAAGCATATCTTGATAATATACTGGCCGGATGGAAGAACGGCTTGGTTTACCGTCGTTTTCCCGTATTGACAGCGGTTTCAGTATAGAAGGCCCAAGACGTTGGCTTATTATGAGATAAACGAACACCTGTATAGCGCTGAAAAGCAAAGAATTTAAGAAGCGGGTAATTCTTGGTCACAGCTCCCTACAGCTAATTGCAGCGTCTCCGATGATAGATTGAAATTGGACCAAAAGTGCTCCACTTCGTTCTTTCCGCACCATTTTCTATCGGTGTGGATGTTACTAAGTAGTACTGAAATAGCCTACTCACAAATGTACGCTTGCCAAAAGTTTCCAAGTTCAATTAATTTCATCCAAGTCAATAACGACCTTTCACAGAGATGAAGAAAGCAGAATGGTAGAGCGGAGTCAATATTTGCATATCAAAATATGATGGCCATTGGAACATCATCTTCAACATTTACTCCTGTTTTTTTTTTAAAATATCAGCACATTCCTAGAAACCGTGAGTCACCGCTAGAGCAGCGTCACTGCGACATCAACAACACAGAAACACCACTCGCTCATGCAAACAACATTCCCAAACTTGGGTGTAAACGTTGATGGTTGTGGCTGCCAAGAACTGGCCACACTCATCGATTGTGTTAACGTTGCTGTAATTAATTGAATAAATACGCAACTTGTACAGGCATTTGTTAAGTGGTAACGATTTTCGATATGATTCGGCCAGTATGGGAATTCCTGCTTATTCTTGCTGAGCAAATTAGGGCAGAGGGTGGAAGACAAAGGGTGTCATTGGCAGCATCTCTCAATCAATGATCGTCTCTGTCTCACACAGACGTGATTCCTTGGGTTCTGTTGGTGCTCAAGGGTGTTCTTCAGCGATGAACGTGTACTCCCCACTTCTAGGTAGATCAGCCAGGTGATGATACCCCCAAATCGCCTTCGTGCTGGTTTGACAGTCGTACAGACCGTGTGCAAAATGCTGTCAGTGATAGGTGGTGAGTGAATCTAGTTTAGCGCTGAGTCACCACAGGTCTGGCTATCTTATAGTGGTGTGTGCATAATCGTGTTCGGACGAGGTGAACCACTCGCTGATCCAGTGTCCCGATATTTCGGAGACTCACATTAAGCACTTACTACATATAATGTATATGTATATTGTTGCATCGAAGAGGACTTTCTCCACTAACTGGAGAGATCAACTGCAAACTTTTGCAATCATGCAACAACTGCAAATATTTTGCATGTTAACAGCTGTGTTCCATTGTAAAGTTTTATTAAACTGAGTTTCACTATTTATTGAAGTTATGATAATTGGCAATTCAACTTTACGAATTTGTTTAACAATTCATTAGTTCACATGAGAATAGTTCCTTTAAACAGTACGGAATCTTTGCAAAATCTAGTTTAGAACAGTTGACTAAAGCACGCTGCTACATTCACACGTACAAGAGCGTCCAAACTTTTGATGAGTAGTATAGTATATATTACTCAGAGAGTCAGAAATGCCCTTGCTGCACTACGGGTGCTTTCTAAACATCAATCAACAGTTTAGGTGGTACCCAAAGTTCCGAGGATTATACAACCGCGACATTTCGGATTAAGATAATGTTAGTTTTCATCATGAGTCTGCCAGACGATCTACACGAGTCATCAGTTAAACAACTGTGTCCAAAAATACGCAATGCACTTCTGTCATGAAGAACCTACTCCAAATCACACTGTTATTCTTGATAAATATATAGCTTGAAGAATGATGATGGTGCATGTATTGCCTTCATATGTGGATGTACATTTCATGATTTATTTACCTGGACCACCCAGCAAGTTACCAATGCGTCAAAACACGGCATATGCATTTCAGGGTTCGAACCTGTACATTGTGATTTTTGAAACATTAAAATTCTGAAGTGTGTGTCTCGAAATTGTGTGTTCATATGGATATTTTGGACATTGTGTTAACACATAAACTTCTTTGGACTAAAGCACTATATAGCTAATTACTCTTGGTGCACAACGTAAAAGGGCCAGTACGACATTGTACAGACTTTGAAAGAAAGATGGAATTATACCATATCAAGATCTCTTTAAGATATTTGATGTTTTGGTTGTTTCTATAGTGTGGTATGCTACAGAAGTATAGGGGAACTCATAGTATATATTGAAGATGTACAAAAAAATGACCAAATGTTTTGTCAGAATGTGTAGAACAACAAACAATGCTATGTTTTTAAGAATATGGCAGTAGCCTTCTCCAACGTGAGTACAGCAATGGCTACTAACTATTGGTTCAGGCTACTGTATTTGGATGAACAGAGACTACCTCAACAATGCTATCTAATGATCGATTCTAGCTGTACCACACAGGCTACTGTTGTTGTTTTTTAAATATTCTGTCGAATTTGGATATGTGAGGTTCACACAAGATGCGTGGAATGTGAATATATCTCTTCATCTTTCCAAAACCTTGATTATCTGACAACGTACAACAATCACGGAGTAGTTCTATCAACAGCATGTTGTTGTTTCCTGATGCCTTCTATTAATATTTCACAATGTGTCCTATTGCATAAGACTATAACTGTATCCGGGGTGGTGTGGGTGGGGAATAGGGTACATTCAGTTTATATATACATGTCATATCAAGTAGACAGCATCAGTATAGTCAGATGTAGTCCACTTCTTGGTATCATCACGCAGATGTTGCCATATCATGTCTATTGTTCTACTTTTTAAAATCAATGTCCATTGCATAGAAGAATAGATATGGATGATATACTGAAATGATATATGACAAATGAATAAAAATATCAAATATATTTATACTTATCATTATTCCATTTAAAAAGCACATACATTATTAAAATATATGGTTGGGTTAATCAGTTATGTGTTTCAAATGTGTTTGATCTTTTTATCAATAATTGTTTACTGTGGTAACAGGCATTGTCTGGTTACTATTATGGGGCGTTCAGTTTATTTCCAGCACACAAGAGGAGAAAATGGGACCAGATCATTGAATTATACTTCATCAAATTAGCTAAAATATAGATGCTACAGTTCTATATTCAATCAATGTGGTCGTTCAGATCCATGTTTTATGTGTACGATTTCGAAACCATAGCAAGCTTACACGATATATCAACGCACATGTCGGTGTTGAAAATGTGACGTATGTTATTGTTTTCATTACGCCCCTGTGTAAGTCTTTCCGTGTCTCCAAACTGCTTAATCAGCCTGTTTCCCTGGGTCTGTTGCGATGGCACTAACACCCCAGCGCTTTAGCGCAAGCGCAACAGATCTAGGGAACCAGGCTGCTGTTTTGATAACGTTTTCGTACACTAAAAGACTGATTTACGGAAACTGTCGCTCTTTACCGAAAAGAGGTAGACGTTTGTTCAAAGCAGAGGGTTTTGCTATCTCGAGGGTCGGTGTTCAAATGTGAAATGCAGACAAATTGGATATGATGAGCAGAAAGGAAAAAAATGACCCACAAGCTCCATACAAAGTTTTTTTCATTGAGCCGCTCGCTGAAATTGTCGGACTGTCCGGTATTTGATCAGGTTTATAGCGTTGCGAATGTCACCCTTGTGTGTTTTATGTAATGAGTGTAGCCGTCGAATTTTCTAACATATTCATTTCAAATTTGAAATATGTGTCAAACATCACATATACAAACAACATACGATTGCAAAAGTCTAGATTTTTATTTTTCAAAATTAATGCCAAAACAGTGATTCGAGCCTGTGTACTAAGGTGTAATTTTCCTCTACAACGCACCCCTAAGTACGTGCAGGTCTATGATGTGGTCTATAGCCCCGATGTATATATCATTGTCAGTAGCAGTTGTAGTATGATATCAGTATTAAATACTCAAGAAGACGTCCAAGACTCAAATACCTTGAGAGGAACTGAAAACCGATAATGATGCGTGATCAATCCACCTGGGTCTTGAACCTCGATGCCATATGCTTGTATGGCTGTTCTGCCGATGATCCTATGAAACATCAAAGGATTGTCTGTTGTACCGTAAAAAATGTATCTCTGTGATGTCAAAGGGCGCGTTATTTTGTTTGGGTGAGGGGTACCTATAATTCGCTTGGACACAATCTATCAATGTTGGAAGGACAATTACACCTCCTCATGATCAGTTTGTTGTTGGACTCAATGTGACAACTTTAATCAACTTTGTCTTTAATCCAGGTGTATGCCTGTCTGCAGTCTGGTGTACCTCGGACATATGGGAAATATGTGCACGTGCATTCTTACATAAACTGATGTATACCATTCAAAAAAGGTAGGGGATATTGGATGTACAAGACTGATAAACTGATAATGATGAAGCCGAGGAGGATACAGGCGATAAAGAGAAATTAAGGGGAATGTGTACCCACACAGACACTCATACCCTCCCCAAACCCCACTTCTGGACGACGACAGTCAGGTAGGTGTCTGGAAATCCCTTTACCAGGACCCTCTCACTTGGGATGCGTCCGGATTAGTGAGGTATTGCTGTACTGGTGTATATAACGGTGTTGTGTATACATGTAACTACCTACATTTACATTACCATGAATAACACATGGTGACTGTGTACTGTATAGACAGAATTACAACATGATTTCTGCAGGGAATAATTACTCTGACAACATAATCGAAACCCTATTGAATTCCACAAGAGCTCGACAATACACCTTTCCACAAAATGTTGGATAAGAGGGGTGACAGTTTATGTGTTACAATCGTTTCAGTCTACAGGTGACACAATATGTGTCAACGAGGGTCAACGAGGATTGGTGTCTGACCCAATTTTCAAGGGTACACTTTTTAAACAGGCAGTATATTATCCCTGACATCATGTCTGAAGTGAAAACCTGGTTAAATCAGAAACCCGTATATGTATTTGTACAAATTACTTCAACATTGCAGGGGTGATGGGGTACCCGTGGTTCCCTCGTCACACTAAAGACCCTGGTTCGCTTTTTTCTCATGGTCACATTGTGTGAAGCCCATTTCTGATTTTGCTGGAATATTGTTAAAGCGGCGAAAAACTAAACTCACTCACTCCACAGGCCGTACTCGGCGGTGAAGACAACTGCCGTATCGATAGTGCAATGCCAGGTTCAATAAACTAGTTTAGTATAGGCAGTTAGTCAGTATGATGCCTATGAACACAGAGGAGCTTTACACCATCCAGAATCCATACTGACACAGCGTTCGTTCACTCCATACTATTGATTGCAAGTTACCCGCATAAAAATGGAGCATTAAAAAACCATTATCGCTGGTACCAGAGATCCATGTTAAATCTTTAAAAGAAGAACTTCTTTCAACTCATCTTCATCTTTAAAAAAACACCCAACTATGATGCAATTAAGCTAGTCTTGCACAAGAGCGACTGTTACCAGATTTTCTATTACATTTAACAAACGTCATAAATTACAGCTTTTTGTCGAGGGGGATATCTGGCGGGGATGAATTTTGACCCTCAAAGGAGGATGCAGACGCTCAGTTTGAAAATACCTTATCAGACACACGTGTTGCACAAACCATCACCCTATTCTGTTATGTGGCGCTAGTTTATTGAGAACTATTCCTCGTTAATTCACGTGATTTGTGGCTCCTTGTTAGCCGGGCATGTTTCAGTGCCAACCATGTGTAATGTATAACTGAGCACCACCACAAGGTGTCTTGTCATACTGAAGAGGTTTGGAAATGTATTTGTATATTTTTAAGCCAATTACGGTAATTATAGTCATGTAACAGATATTGCTCCAAAGTAAGGTTGAACCTGAAGAGATTGACAGCATTTTATACACATAATGTCAGTCATCGCATCCGTACGCCAGAACATCCTGCTCAAGGAGTGACGTGTGTAATACTGACATTCCAAACTGGAAATACATTTGTTGTGATGTTTCTGGACATATATTGGTAGGGAAACCATACAGTAGCCAGAAGGAAATGTATAACCTTATAAATTACCTGCCTTGTGGTTGCAAGACACATGGGAAAACTTTGCTTGGCCACATTGTACTGGTTCTCTGCCAGCAAGAACTTCTTGACTGCTAGAGGAGATCAGTCTAATATTCGCGGTCGGTTAAACCATTGCCATATATGAGACTTATGTGCTCGATCAGAGACAGCTAATCGAGATCAGAGATTTATACAGTTATAAACAAGATCTAATGTGCCCGGGTTAAATGAAAGAATCGAGTGCTGGATGACAGATTCCTAGGTTAGACGAGAGTTTTAGGTTAAAGCCGAGATGAGAGATCGCTTAGCTAGATCACATATTCCTAGGTTAAATGAGAGTTTTAGGTCGACACCAGACATCCCTTAGCTAAACTTAGCTAAATCACAGATTCCTATGTTAGATCAGGGTTTTGGGATAAAGGCGAGATCAGAGATCGGTTAGCTAGATCACAGATTCTTGGGTTCGATCAGAGATTCCTAGAAGGTCAGCAGATCAGACAAGATCAGTCCCCATGACTTATGCAGAGAGTCTCGGGATCAATCGCAGTATTGATCAGAGACACCAAAGACATGACAGAGACTCGGAAGTGAGAAAAAGAAACATTTATGACTACTAGTATCTGAAATAGAGACTCTACAAGAGATCAAGAACTAGAGAAGTGGGATCAGCGATACCAAGTCTCATGTGTCAAGAAATTAAACGCCCTGTGGATGCTGATAAGCACGGAGATTCAACAAGCGAAATCAGCATACTAGGCTATTGCTACACAATGACCACACTCAGCTGCTGTTGCTTATGTGGGCATATTTACTGTGAAACCAGCCCCCAAACCATTTAGAATTAGCGTTGCTGAAGGTCAAGGTAAATTAGAACGGTTTTGATCGAATGACATGATCAACCTGAAAAAGTTACATGTTTTAAAAGTATTGACAAGCATGTGTTTTATAACAACCAAAATGCTGGTTTGATTTATTATTAACGATTGTTACAGTTTTTAATTTCAATACATCGCATTTATCGTTGTAGCGGAATGACCGAAACAATGTAACAATAGGCTTTACGCCCGACTCCCTCCATGTAGCATGGCAAAGTAGTGTACGTTATACGTAATAATAACAATCAATAGGTCTGGTAAGCAGTTGCTCTGAACATGTTCATAGCCTGATGTACACGATCTGTGTAAAACATGAACTACACAATGTGGCTGTTATGTCTTCTTTTCTGCTTTCCCCGGACATACAGTATGTAGCTGGCATGTAGCGTTACACCATTGTTACTGTTCCCGGAAATATAGTATGTAGCCTGCATATATTGTCACACCTTCAGTTCTGCTTTTCCCGGACATACAGCATATAGCCTGCATGTAGCGCTACATCTTCAGTTCTGCTTTTCCGGGACATACAGCATATAGCCTGCATGTAGCGCTACATCTTCAGTTCTGCTTTTCCGGGACATACAGCATATAGCCTGCATGTAGCGCTACACCTTCAGTTCTGCTTTCCCCGGACATACAGCTTATAGCCTACATGTAGCGCTACATCTTCAGTTCTGCTTTCCCCGGACATACAGCTTATAGCCTACATGTAGCGCTACACCTTCAGTTCTGCTTTTCCCGGACATACAGTATATATATAGGGTTACACCTTCAGTTCTACTTTTCCCGGACATACAGCATATAGCCTGCATGTAGCGCTACATCTTCAGTTCTGCTTTCCCCGGACATACAGATGTCCAAGGACCATTGTAAATAGGACCATTGGGTACTATCAGTATCAGCTGAGGAACCCTTCTCTTGTATTAATGGCATAGTAGACAATGTTGCTGGACATAGACTCAAGAGGAAGAAGGACGGATCTGCGAAGCACGGTCATTCTTCCTCTTCAAATACATATATTGCTGAGTTCAATGTCAGCGTTTGCACAACCTTTCAACATGAGTGTTGTCGTTGTTCAAGACGTTGTTTAGCTGTGTTCATTATCTAGTTATCTTTAATCCCCATGTTCAGTCTAATATCAAAACTAACGATGAACATTGACACTGATATTAGTGTAACTGCATGTTTGGAGTCTGAGATCTTCGCTTTTCTGAAGTCTCTAGTGTTCATTTCTTAATATAACGCTTAGATCCTGAGACATGTTGATGTGAGGTAATTATCCTTGCCGCATCGACATTAACTTAAAAGAAGTTTGTTTTTTGTTTCAGTTCAGCCATGCATATATTACAAATGTACACTACATATGATCTAAGTGAGTGTGAGTGTGTTTACCATGGTTTTGCACGTACACATTCTCTAATGTTGATGTTCTTGACGTCAGAATGTCTTTTGCCGTTTGACTTCTCATCCCTAATGGCGGTGTAATCATGCCGTGTGACTCTCAATTTCAATTCATCAAGTTGTTTGAAGTAGACTATAATTTTATTCTGAACCTGATGGTCAAATTACGATGTATATTTCTTTCCTCCTGCACTTGGATAATTACTGTGAGCGATACTGTAATTCCGAGTTACCGTCTATGTGTGTGATCTAACTTGACAGTAAGTGGCTGTTCCAGAGTAAACCTATCCGGCAGTCACTTGTTGCCGACGTCCGTTCCTAACAGCTTAGATACAGTGTACGGAGTACCAAGCACGTGGAAACTCTCGTCAAACATCTTTTTGAGCTGTGGTTGCTGGAATCATGCTACTATGTAACAGCGTCGTCGCAACCGCCACCGCTACCTGTTTTGTACATGATTGTTTCATGTGATAGCTGATAGGATAAATTTCGTGTCATAAATCTGTACATCGTTTAGATTTGTGACAACGGACATACATTAATATATATTTTCATTTACGAGCCATTACCCAACCGAGGGTTGTTTACAGCCATAACCCAATAAGATATGAATACTCATATTATAATAGGACAAAAACTCTGTATTCTGAATTTGTGATTCGAAGTGATGCAATTATCTGGTCCCTTTTGTTTACTTGTTTATCAGATGTCCAGTGAGACGTGTTGTATACACTAAGTAGGATATATACATTTTCCCCAGCTAGTGCATAAGTATTTCATTTTTGTCAGGGCAGTGTGTTTTATATCGTAGGGTTATGTCGAGTTATGCCCCTCAGTCTGGCCAGAATGCTACGGTTGTTTGGGCGACTGTACGACTCACACCAGTCATGATTGAGATCCATGCCAAGGCTCCCCGGGATTCAAGAGGTCGATATACATGTACTTGCATTACTTCGGGATTTCACCCCACGTCAAAGTGACATGTCGTGGCGTTACTGCCCTACTTTGAAGAACAACTAGGAATTCCCATACACGCTTAATCATATCGAAAATCATTACCACTTAACAGTTGCCTGTACAAGTTGCGTATTTATTCAATTAATTACAGCAACGTTAACACAATCGATGAACTTGGCCAGTTCTTGGCAGCCACAACCATCAACGTTTACACCAATGTTGGGGCTGATCGGACTTGTTCCGTACATGAGTGAGGGGAGTTTCTGTGTTGTCACAGTGATGTGCCAACGATGCATGTCAGAGACTCAGCATGCTTCTAAGCATGCTAAAGAGTAAACAGGAAACAGAGATCCAGTCTTCAGAGTAACTGAGAAATTGAGACTCTCCATCTAGAATGCGTGTCCAGAAATCTTATAATCAACCAACACCAACCAAATCTTGTAATCAACCCAACTACATACTAAACTCTACACTCTCTTGTATCTGCACCCAGAATACAAAGCCCATGTGCCACATACTGTACTAGTCGCTTCTAAAGCCCAATTCTCAAAGGAATGTATGCTTTATAATAATTTGTACTGTTATGACCACGAGCGCCCACTTCATCTTACATTGTGAATCTGTAATGAGCCAAGAAATCATTTTTATGACACTACTAGACTTATTGTATATAGATGTATATGTATTATTGAAATGCTTGATAATGCAGATGCCCTTGTACTATTCCGTGGTGCCAAACTTCAGATCCCTGGTCTTGACGTAACAGCATGGCAAACCATCATCCTACATTTCGAACTATTATCTATTCTCTAAAGGATTCTCTGATGTATACTTTCTCAAGTACCATTGATGTAAATACCCGTGTGGGGTAAATATCCGGACTTTGTAAATGTCATATGTACATATATGTAACTGACTGATGTTATGGTTGTTTAATGCGCGAATATCTTTCGGAGGAAATATAGCCATTCATCCATTCATTCATTCATTCATTCTCTGTTAGACTTGTAAATAGGTGATAGTTAATAGTTTAAATGATAATTTAACAGATTTAACAGATTAAATATCCCCTTACATACTGTCCTTACTGTCCGATTATCTAGATGTGCCTCTTATAGGGTAGAATTTACAGTTTACTGTATCTCAGTTACGATACTGCACTCACTCACTCACTCACTCACTCTCTCTCCTAACTTCACATAGCCGTTACCGTTTCCATATGTTTGCTACTTTTCGTATCTAACCGTCACGGTGGACGTTGGGGTAACTTCGTGTGTCCCCCCGCCTTGACATTGATGGAATATAGCTAAAAGCGGCATTCGATCTTATTGACTCACTCACCCCAGATGTTACCGGTGAATTGGAGATGGTTTATCGTCCTCTCACTCTCGTGTTTTAATCCCAGAATCTAATGAAATGTGTACAATTTTATTGACACCAACTCGCACGGACATTGCACTGAAATATTCTATTAAGATAATTTGTTGGGGAGTGTAATCACCTTTGAATGTGAAAATTTTCAGAAATCTGTGGTATCAATTCTCGAAGCTTTCATACCGAGGATCCCGAGTGAACTAGTCCGTCTGGCATATGTGTCTACTGGGCCCATCAGCTGTCAATCATGTGTCATTTCGACAGCATGTGTTGATATCACCAATCACTCATACTGGACACGAGAACCCTAAATAGACACGATCAAAAATGAATGGGTCTCTTCTCGCGTACAAGCAACTAAATGTTATATTGATTTCCGCATCTCGAATAAATATACAAATATAGGTTGACTGTGTTCATCTACAACTGAGTAAATGTTTTCATTGGGGAAAAAATCCAGAATGTGTTTGGTTAATCAAACAATCAATTCTCTCAATAATAGTACTTATAGCCATTGATTGACAACAATGACTGGTCAACAAGAGTGATTGTTTCGACTGTTAATTTGAGTGGTTTTCTAGGTAGGTGAATTAGGATAAGGTGATGGATTTTTAGGTCAGTGGCAACCCCTTTGTCTACATCCATTTGACCATGTCCATCACCCATAGGTACATAGTTACATTACCTTAGGACGACCGGTATTGACCAAGATTAAAGGCCAGCGAATATTTCAACATCGATGACGTTCGCACAAATAGTTTTAAGCTTGACGATGAAATTCGGTAAGATGTATATTGAAAACCGCAGCATCTGAGAAAAAAAGAATATGAATATTCTTGAAAAAATGCGTGTGTAAGAGATGGAATACTGTCAAGAGCACTGATCCAGCACATCATTCATAGAGGCTGAATCAGCATCTTAAACCTAATTGCTTTAAATGACATTTTGGTCGATATATACAGTTGCTTGAAAGACTGATGTCTTGGACAACTGGCGCAGGCACAATGGCAAATATTCGTGGAATAAGGTATACAACGGCTGAGAAGAAAATTATACACTTGATAATTGGATTTAACCACAAATTCCAGAGATATCATTACGTTATTGCTTGGAACAGAACATTCCCAGATACACAACTCACTCACAGTCCAAGACACAACGTTGACAGCCGTCTCAAATACATGCACAGAGCTTTCGGATAACATGTCTATGTTTGCTTCGTTTAATGCGCAATGATATGGGTGTATACTTTGTTTTGTCTGTCAGTTTATCGTACAATTGTACTCGACTGTATTCATGTTGTCTTTTATTCATTTTCCGCCCTTGCTTAAATAATCAAAAAATATTGCATACACATTCTCTCGACCATACTGGGAATACATCGAGGGTATTTGAATAATATTGTCAATAGCATGTATATTTTAAGTGGTGACTGAAGTATACACTTAAAAGCAACTGCTTCAGGTCACGAAATGGGAAAACCTGTTTTATTACTAAACAACCGAATGTTTTTGTCATAAATTTCCAACAGATCAGAGTCTGAGCGCACGTTACTTAGGCGGAGTGAAACTTGTTCAAGCACTACTTAACTCGAGTGCAATATCGATTGTATACTTTATATGACCGTAGGTTTTTATACCTAATGCATAATAGATTAAGATATTCAAACATCGAGGTGCGGTGACATGCACGAATGACCTACTGGCCTAAGGCGTGCAATATGTACCTAGCTACATACTTGAACCGTTTTACAGACGTTAGCTGGTCACGAATTTGAATCCCCGGTTCGCACCGATTATTACCATCCGTCTATAAGTTCACGACTGTATGTGGTATGAAAAACCTGCGTGAAGTAAAGGTCCTGGACAGTCCCTAAGATGGGCTAAGATCCTATGACCCTACGACCCTTATTTCAAACCCCAGTAAATTCTGATGTCAGCACCATGATGGCACCTTCAGCATGATGGTTTTCATCAGAAAAGGTAAACGCCAGCGACTTCAACCTCCGCCTGCAGTCATCTGAAGCTGATACACCAGGGTATGTACTGGCGACCAGAAAGAAAGTATGCACCTATGTTTCAATGTGACTAAAAACGAAAGAACGAGACATGATATTGGATTTTAATAAATTGCTGAGCATCACAGTTGTGTTTTCGGTCATACGTTTGCAATGACTACCCCCGGTTTGATAACGTTTGTTTTTCCAAACCCATTTTTAAAGGGTGTACTTTCTATTAAATACCATTTAAGACACATTGTTATTCTAAAAGTTGTCTGATGTAACGGTTTAATAAGTACAGAGTCTAGTGGTTTGGGCGTTTTGGTCCCTTCCTGAACTCCAACCTTCAGTCAATGAGAAAGGCAGCACACTCAGTCATCTTGCCCACTCAGCCACCGCGTACATGTTATGTACGACATGTTATGTACGTTCTGTGGCCTGACAGCGTAGATAAAATACATTAAATTTAACACATGCTACACCCACTGCTGCGACAAACGGAGACGGATAGGATATACCGCAAAATATTCATTCTTTACTGTGATTAAAATGTTTTAATACCCCCACCAACTGGTTTCACCAAGAAAATATGTAATTACCTTAATGATTCATGTTTATATTTCTTGATGATTTTTACCGACAAGTTTTAAGAAGTTCCAGCAGTTTCTAAGCTTTGAATCTATCATTATCCTCCATGTGTGTTTGTTTACATCAACATTCATAAAGCTGCATTCAGTCTCTTAATTACACTGCTGCTGAACCAGGACACACGCAAACACACTGTGTCGAAACTTGGAGAAATTTTACTTTGAACGAAATGGTTAAACTGAAATATTCTAACCAATTATATCGCATAGAAAAGCATCTCTTTCCATGAGCACTGATTAAATACTATATAGTGCATGGCATTTGAAGTTGAAGAGTATTCAGTATTTATTTATTGAAAATTTATTCAAACTGTGAACCGAACCTCGTGGTTCACTCATTAAGATCCCGTTGGTATTCATGTTCATGTCAACGAGGGAGAAATGGTAGCGTCATTAGTTTCCTAACGACTCTGATAATTGCCAATAAACAACACCTTCCAGAAATGTGTTTGTTTGTCTGGATCTGTGATCGTAAAGCAGGAAACAAAAAAACACATGTTGAAATGACATGGCGATATTTGTTGAACTGAGGAGGGTGTTTCATACAGTTGTGATACAAGGATACCAGGATACAACAGGTCGTACAGAGATGTAACCCTTTGTAGCCAGGATCAAGGAAATAGTTTTAAATATTTTACTGCACTTCACATTTAAAACCTGAATCCACCCCAGAGGATCCACACAAATGTTCTCATGCATCACGCCAAGCTCTATCGGTGGTGGAAAAAAATATTAGTTCGGTATAGTGAGCGTTTTGTTTATACCTACTCGTTTGAAACGGACAAGTTTGTTGAATCATTGCGACTCACTTGAAAACCCTATTGATTATCAATACCTTTCGTTCTTTCACTGTAAAACCTTTACACATTATTTTAACCTTTTATGCTATGAAGCTTTCAACAGTCCTTAACTATGTCACTTAACCCCATTTAACACCAGCGTTAGTGCTGTGTGTAGAATATGTCTGTATAGGATTTTAGCGTAAAGCGGATCCATGTTACAAATATCGATGTTACTACAGACTCCGTCCGTAAACTTCTGTCTGGTTAACTGAAGTATTTTCTGCATAGCTCTAATCGAAAGAGGCACTCAATTCCTTATCAACTAACTGGAAATAAGCCCCATTGAATCTTGTAATGCAGAGAAATACTAATATCTTTACAACAACCTCTTGTGGAACACTTTTCAAGTCGGTCTCAGGTGGCCAAAGCTGTTCCTGTAATGACAGAAGACGGTCAGATGCCATGAGGAGATAGAACAAGCAGCGAGAAGGATTATGGGTAACGACATCTTGACTACGTCATTACAAGTACATTAAAGTTGTTCACCTCATCAAGTTGACTGACCTAAGTTGGCCTCACTTAGTTGACTGCCAAATAGTACCAGACGCCATTGGAAATGAGAAGGAGGCACTGTGGTAGTTTGTGTATTGTGAGACAAAAATGAAATTAACAGGGGCGTAGTGTTAAGCTGTTAGCACCAGTGGTGCCAAGTACACGTTATTTGGTTGATAAAGTCGTGAAAGCTTATTGGATTACTTTCACAAAGGGTATTGTAGCGTGTTAATGTTAGTTTAATACAACCAAGTGCAGAGGTTCATTTGATTGTTCACTGAATTGTAAGTGTAAGTGTATTTCCCTTCAGTGTACAAATCTGATGACTTGAACTCATTGGAGAATGTGTGTAATGCCTCATGACGACATCTATCTGACTTGTAAAGAGATGCGAAGGCTCCTGTACATGGGTCTTCACCAAATGTACCATGACCTTGACCGTGACCTTGACCATGACGTTTAGAAATGACATCATCGATAGAGTAGGTCAGGATCACAGGTTTCTTGAACACCTTGTCGTAAGTGTACGCAAACCGTTGATGTAGACTGCATGCCCGCCATGATCTAGACAGCGTTTTTTACTCAATCACAAGTTTCGTTGATAGAAGTTATTCTATTTAAGAAGCTTAACAACAGTTCAGATTTGTTGCTTCAAGTTAAAGAAAGACAGAAGTGAGGGATACCACGTAAGGATAAGACAATTCTCAAATATTATTTAGTAAAATGGAAAAAAAATAATGAAGAGAAATGAAATGCCAAATAGGCCATTGTGTCAACACCCCCCTGGGCCTATGAAGATCCAGGTTAGAACTGATCTTCAGTAACC
The DNA here is from genome assembly GCF_037392515.1 of Haliotis asinina. Classification (NCBI taxonomy): domain Eukaryota; kingdom Metazoa; phylum Mollusca; class Gastropoda; order Lepetellida; family Haliotidae; genus Haliotis; species Haliotis asinina. The sequence goes on along the minus strand of NC_090291.1, from coordinate 52,971,619 downwards.
CATGCTTGTCGCAGAAGGATCGGGCGGTTCGGCTCCCGCCAGGTTGATACAGACATTGTATCCCAGTTGTGTATGTGATGCTCATGCTGTTGATTACTGGATTGTCTGGTTCAGACTTGATTATTTACATACCACCGCCATATAGCTGGAATATTGCTGACTAGGCTCACTCACTCATTCATCTCATTCTCACATAAACACTCTAGACACATATTATCATAAAAATAATGTGTTTTTTTCTGAAATCTCTATGTGTTTTGTTTTAGTGATATGAGTCACACAAACGTACAGGGGAATGAAACATTAAATAGTTAAAGAGATGTTGGTTTGCTGTTATTGAAAATTTCAGACTTCTCAGTGTTATATTTGGCTGGTTCTGTGGGGATTTCTTATACCTCTTGTCAAGGCAGATGATTCACTATAACAGCATATTATAATAGTAAGCTCACATCCTTAGTAATAAATACGTTGTCTCTTTAACGTTTTTTGCTGTCCGGGTACACGAGGTTCCCATAATTGTGGTGTGCATCAGCTTTATGTCGCTGTCTTTCCTTTAATTATTATTTACGCCCTGGAGTAAAGAAAAGGATTAAGTACCCTCCTAATGCTGGACCACCAATTATACCTCTTGATTGACTGTCCTGACACCAAACTTTAGCCTGACAGTTATAGTCACATAATGGCTCAGATTAATAAGAGAAGGCTATCAATCTCGCCGCCATGCATGCTGTATATCAATTATGTATTGACCAAATGACAGAAGTGACGTCTTCAAGCTATAAACTTCGTCCGCATTTGTTAGACTGTTGAGTGTATCAATCCTTGCACAAAGAGATAACATTGGTCATTATTTGTGCATTGTCTTTGAGATCGAGAATTCTCATTTGTTATTGTCTTAAAGATCACTTAAGAACATATGTACGATGTAAACATTTGTTTTGAGATAATGCGTACATGCGAACATGCGTACTGTGTGACGTGGGGGTGTACTAGTATTCATAAGTCATTGCAAGCTTGTCGCCTGTGGATCACGATATCATGGAACCTTTCTCTTTAGCTAAAATGTCTGGGGTTTTTTCAGTATTCTTTACAACACCCAGGCAGTAGTTAACCCTTACCCCATTATACATATCTTTGCCATATGATTGTGTATCCGTCGGTGGGTTAACCTTAGGATATGATAATCATTCCAACTGGAAGGGTTGCCTAAACTATCGGTCTGGGTTCGAATCCCCTTGTTGGCTGAATTTGTACCGTAATAGGAAACCTCCATGAGAATCATAAGTCCCTGGCCAATACGATGTCCAGTGTCTACGGTGATTGAGAAAAGCTGAAGGTGTTCCGTCCCACCGGGGACACCGACACAAACACACACAAAATATTTGTTCACCTAAAGAACAAATTTAGTAAAAGTTAAAATCGGAATTTATTGGGCTCCCGTTTGGGGAACTGGTATGTCAAATATGAACTTTTTCTCCACATGTGTACCATTAAATATTTTGAAAGCTTCACTAAGACATTTATTCTTACAACTGTTTGAAATCTTCCAAGAAAGGGCACGTTTGATTGAACCTCAAATACTGTGGAATGTAGACCCTGGTGCTGCTGGAATGTCACTGAAGACTATCAGAAAGCAGGAGTGATGTCCTGTCATCTTGAAAGACTTGAAAACTTGAATGAATCTTCTGAGTTATAATCATTCCAACAAATCTTTGGAATTTGTCAAACCTATATTGTGATGGTTTGTGGTCTTGTCCATGTAGCCCAGGTCACAAATCAGCATAAAATGAAGATTTCAGTGCGTGGTAAATTTTCTTGGGATTTATTTCGTAGTATCTCTCTTTTCGAATATCATTTTTATGCATCTTTGGAACTTAGTACGAAAGTGCACGAAGATGCTGGCATGAACTTTCGTGTTCTTTGTGGTTCTCAACGCGAAGTAGGAGAAATACTTAAGAATGTGTCACAAACTGTAACTCACTCACCCACTCAATGTAACCACAGCCCGATTGTAGGGGCATTGTGTCCAATTGGGACACTATCTGATTTTTTAAATTGTAATTTAGGGTGGGGTGGGGTGGCTTGTGAACGGCTTGATCTCCAATCACCACATAAGCAGATCTAAGGCATCAAAGTAATAAATAACCTCATCAAATTACTGGAGCACCATTTGTCTCGGATGGACAAATCTACACTATTTTCTTCAACCGTTTTATGTTGAGCTTTTTCGCCTTTTATCATCACATGTGATGAGCGATGTGATGGACTTTGCATCTTCCCTCCTAGATCCATTTGTTTCTTCTTGTCACTGTCTTCAAGTGGGCTCCCTGCAACATATCCTGCCAGTGTTATAAATGTGTCAACTTAAATGTAGATCAAAACAACACTTACATGATGGACCGAAGCTGTGTGTAAAGCATCATGGGGTCTTGGGTATATCGTTGTTTAGACAGGCCTACATATCACGACATGCCTGGTTAATGCAGGAGGAAACCCGTGAAACACGGTATGATGAGAACTAATAACTGTGCCAAACCTGGGATTCGAAACCGAACGGCAACTCTGCCACAGACAAACACTGTCTACTTGGTTACTTGCGACATATTCTGCAGAAAGATACCCCAACCTTTAAAAGCGTAAATGGGTCAGCATACTGACATATATAGATGCAACAGGATATTGAGTTGTCTTATTGACGAGGAGGGTCGGTTGTGACGTCAAACGATCAAGCTCTCTGTTGGTGCTAAGTGCTCCCTACGGCTCTCAGCTTGAACATATTTAGCCTTAAACTCCCATCAGAGATAGAGGGCCTCGCCGTGTATATTAAACAAACATGAAAATTTACTTACAAAATTGTACACTACCACAATGAACCAATATCAATGGAACATTGATTGATTGATTCGTGACATGGTAAGCCTGTGGTATTTGCCGTGGAATAAGACGATCATGTGCTTTGTGGACAAACTCAGTGGGAATACTGGGGAATTCAAAAAACAAAAAACTCTTGCTACCATGACTAGTTTTAACACATTAAACTCAGCAATTGCTGATGCTTGTGTGTGTGTTTGCGTGCGTGTGTGCTAGTACTAGTCTACAGAAATAGTGCTAGCTGGCTGCTCACCCAGTGTGATACCATGCCGAGGTCTCCGCATGCTGGGTCAGTATGTGGCTGAACTATTGTCGATGAGATTAATGATCTTAACTGCCTCACTCACACACAGAACCTGGAGATCGAAACGCAGAATAAGATGCCCTCTTGTGGGATGACGGGGATCGACCCCTACTTGCCGCTGTGTAGGCTAACACTGTATCCACTTCACAATGTGAAACATTCATGCAGGATTGTTGGCGTCACTGTAATTTCTCCAGTTTCATCATTGTTTGATAATCACATTCAGTGACAGATCAGTTGTACTTAATCTGTCAGCAGTGACTGTTATTGTCTACACAGCCTATGGTTAGCCAAAACACTGACGAACTCACCTCTCAGATATGTTCTTCGCATTGTACGCTGGGAATTTGTTCAGAACCGGTTATACGTTTGTAAAACAAAACAAATCACAAATAGGTGAGTGATTAAGGTTTTTACGATTCTTTTATCAATATTTCAGCACTATCAGTCCACGGAACATAACACTGACTTTCATGTATTTCGCTCATTTGCGGGGTCGAACTCAAATCTTGACGTCAGGAAAGAACACTTTAACCACTAGACTACCTCTCTACGACTCACAGTAGGGAAATCTGTAAACGACACTGTCATAAGTGTTTCTATTATATATAATAGTATTTATTAAAGACCCCGAAATGGATATTATTTCACTATATGATATATCAATTATGCATAATTTGTTTACAAAAACAGCAGTGATTAACCTTATGGTCACATCCCGATGCTTTTTGAACGCACGGCGTCACAGAGGCTTCACAATACACAATAACGCATTCCTTGATTTGTAGTCTTGATAGACTACATGTTCCACAGACAGTCTTTAACACCAGCTTTCCGCGACGGAGATATTTGCTTTGTCAGCAAACGTGATAGTGGAAACTTCTGTAAGTATTCTCACCTAAGTTTTTTTTCATATTCCTCGGCTTGAGACATGAAACGAACGGAAACTTAAGCATGTGCTAAGTGTTTATTTTGATAAAGACCTGGTCTATTATCACAACTTACGATAAGCTGAGGTAATGACAGGTCGGTGTTTCCATCCATATACATTAATTAAACCTTATTGCTAGCTATCACTGCCTACGTACACATCTGGCAGTACAGCCCGTATGGCTTGGCTATTCTTGTTGTCTAGGCGTATCATCTGCTAGATGCTTTATGTGTAGATAGGTATACATGATGGTAGCTCAGTTTGTGGCACATATCGGGCATTCTATGATAGGCAGATATATATCCTTGCATATCCCGATTTGCATACACATATCCTGTCATTTCTAAATATGTATTATTTCATGTGTACAAAACACATATAATATCTGTTATAAGTGTACAGAAATACTTACCTGTTACAAGTGTACAGACACAGAAATGTCTGTTCCACGTGCACAGAAATACATATTGCATTGTTTCAAAGTGTACAGAAATACATAATTGCAAACAACCAAACAAGCTGTTATTTGGTACTTGACAAATTAGAAAACTATATCGGACGTCATTTTTGGCACTAAGGCTACAAAATGGGAATGCCATCTTTCTCTGTCGTGAAAATGATGACATCTTTCAAAATGGAACATACACTATATGAGCAAGTAGAACTCAGTCGTTCCATCAAATGGACTTAATGGTTATTTTTATCACTCCAATCATCTGTCATAAATCTTGTTCTTGTAAGCGTGTTCACATGCTCCTGTATTTAGTTCAAGTGAGTAAATCAGTAAAATGGAATTTCTGTTAGGGCAACTATTGATACATACGAACAATAATCCACTTTGATGAAATTGTTAAGGCATTATTTATTCGTGTAATTAACCAACATGAACTCCACTTTGCCACGCTGTTAATACCATTCCACCGATAAAGCAATGGATTAGTACCAATAAGGGGGAGAGAATTATTGCACCATGGATCAGAGGTGATGTGATAAACTCGATTTTCAGGGCATAAGGATATTGACATAGAAAAGAACAACGTTCCGTTAGCGTGTTCCTCTCGTACAAGACCGTCGGCTGATCGCTTGTTTGGTGTTTGTGGGAGTTTAACCATATGGTTCTACATGTACTCTATTAGCTTTTCAGGTTATAAACAACCGCTTCACCTCACCTGACCACACATCAGGCTCTAACTATCGGAGCAAAACATTTCGAATACAGTAGCTATTAGTGTTAACATGTGACATCGAGTGATCAAGATGCCTTACTCTCAGTTCACATAACAGCTTAGTTCAATTACCCCAGTCCCTATGTCTCTCTTCCATGTGCATGGCGCTTACGTATTACTGTTTTGACCATCATAAGCAAATTCAGTCACATTAACATTTGATGGTTTATATCTTTATATCAGCGGTCTTTAAAGAATTAGGACACAAAGATTGGTATATCATGATGTGCTAATGGATTGGTTGTTTTCTGTTTCAGTCAGGGGCGGATGGATAGCCTTGTGATTAATGTGTTTGCTAGCTTAAGACCCGTGTTCGATTTTCCACATGGGTGCAATGTGTGAAGCCTATTTCTGGTGTCTCCGGGCTTGATACTGCTGGAATATTGCTAAAAGCGGCGTAAAACAATACTCACTCATTTACTCAAACAGTTTCAATCACGATCGAGAGCTGTCAAATTAGCACATTTCATATTTCGCAAATTGTTCAGTCATAGTTGCCTGTTATTCCTTCACCATAAATCATCTTGAAGTAGCTGATAACAGCTACCAACAGCAAGCCAAAGCCTCGATGAACCTTTCACATGGTTAATCTAATTAACAGATTCCAAGTACAGATTTTATCATGAAGACATCTGCACATCCACATCATATGATCATGAGTATCCCTTGGGTTAACATAAAACATCATCAAAGTTTTCATGGTCAAACAGAAAATCCAGCTCAAATCGTCTACAGGACGGGGACACAGCCCTCTTTAGTGGCAATGACCTGCTTTGTCTGCAGACAATATAAAGGAAATGCCAGAATGGCCTGCACTGAATGGAAAGTGGATCATTGATTGGCTACAATTTTAGAAGCCTCTCGTGACTTCATAAAGTGAGCTGTGTAAAATTCGTTCACACCCAGGAGTGTAAAACGATAAAATAATGGATTGCATGCTCAGGGATTTCGTCAGGAACGGAGAAACTCGAAGGCCTCTCGATGTCAGGATTTTGAAAGACGTCCTAGCTATTGATAGCATTGTTTGGCCTCTTTTCCACCGATTAGACGTAATTCATCAAGAGGGTGCGGGAAGGGTTTACCTACATCAGAGAATATGAAAAAGGAGAGAACAGTTCTATTTTCTATGTCATTATGCCAATAATGTATTTTATCAAAGGTTTCCCAAATGAGACTTGCTATTTATAACCCTTCTGCACTTCCTTGTTCAATGAAGCAAAGTTAAGATGAGCGTCGATTTGAAAGTCGTATTAGGTGCTGGTCTTTCACTCATGCGGTCCACATAAAAATGTCTAATTTCAGTTCCCAATTAAATACTGTTTCTCATCAAACGCAGACGAAGTATTTGGAGACGTGATTGCACATGACTGTACACTTCCATCGTCTAAAGATGTCTTGTTGTGGCATCTTGATAGGCCTGTATTTAGCTGACAGAGCGGAAATTCACGATTGCTGCATTGAATATATCACTGAAATATGTAAATCACATGCCACTAATTAGCGTATTCACTGTGGCCTTTCACGATGATTAGTTTAGTGTGTGAGTCGCCTTGACATAAACTGTTTCGGCGAGATGTGTCCCTCACATGTTACCAGATTTGCTTGTAACATCGATTGCCCGTGTTTGATTCTTCACAAATTCCTTGTTTCGCCATAATGCTAACTTTACACTATTCGTAAGCTCTGATTCACGTGACCTCATCTACAGTTGATTAATTAATTGGTTGTTTGACATTTTGTGTAACAGTTAGGTAGGAGGCCCCTAGGTCTGGGGTCACTTTTGACGTCATGCGATCAGCACGACAGACTTACCTACAATGAATTGGTTCCGGCGTGGGATAAGCCCTCAGTAACTCACCTTCATCCATGACAACTTAATGGGTCGGGTACTCGATTCAGTGACTTGTTTCATTGCGTTTTGTCGACCACCAACAGAGCGGGTCGGCTCTCAGAGAATCAGACACTGTCTTGGTCTGGTCAGCAGCCATTTGACCGCTTGAATATTGCTGAGTGTGGTGTTGAAGAACAGATCAACAAATAAATACAGAATCAGTTTCGATTAAAACTTGTTAAGTGTTAAGATTTTACATTACTGATTACACTGGATGTCTTCAAGTCTCAGAAACACTGGGGGTTTGAGTAGTAAAGGCATACTCAGGTTGCTGATAAACATTGTTTACGAAACAAACAATTCTTAACAACAACGTTTAGCTAGTGGACAATCTGGCTTATAGATGTAATGAGCATACAGAAGAAACAACAAGACTGGGCATTAAGGTGTGCTTGGTGGACCCTCCACAGTCAGCAGTAACACTATTGGGTGCACTTAATGTCTCAGGGACTAGCCATCTGTATTGATGCTTCTTCTCACGCACTGACAACAGCAAGGTAACGCTCTCGCTGACTGCCTAACACCCATGGACACAGCATTAGGCAAGCCTACACCATTGCTCTACCTACATGGCTCCAATCTCTTGAACATTCGTGGGTTGACGTCTGCACGGAGACCTCTTCCAAGAGCATCCCATGCCTGTTCGATCTAATTGTGATCAGGTCATCTCGACTGTCTACCTTTCTCAGGGAATTTAGACTTTTCCAGGCGTAAATTTGACCTGCGTAGGCGTTCATTATTACGTGCCAGAATCGGCTCAGCACAAGGACAATGATCACAAAGATTGGAAAGGTTAGGTTTGGTCATTTACCCTACCTGTCAGCAGTGTGGTACTGTCTGACGTTGCAGTTGTAAAACGCTTTCAAAAATGACGTAGCCGAATTTGATTGTCCTCCTAATCATGTTCTCACCTGGGACAATCAGACCTGTATGATTCATACGTGTCCTCAGGTTGTGAAGTGTCCGTATACTACATGACAGTAGACAGTACTTTAACATGTGCAAGGGGTGGCATGTGAACTGTTTATCTCTCCAAAGATTGTTAACGAGGTTTTTTTTCTAATCGTCTATCACAACTCCATTTTGCACACGTGTAGGTGGTATTTTAGGTCACATGAAATTGTGTTCACGTGACACCGCGCATGTGTAGGGTAGCGATTTCCATAAACAGCGTTACAGACTCCCACATAGTTTATCATTGTTGTGAAAGTCGTTATGGTATTCGCCAATATTTAATACCTTGCATTACCAATTTTTCAACATAATTAGTTTCTCCAAATGTGACGTTCCTGTTTCTTGCACATACTAGAATATTCAGTGTATTATATGTTTATAAATGTGCTTATGTGATGTTTGTTTATCTTTCCAGTTCCAGTCACAGCTCGATCAACATCTACAACAATCAAGACCGGGACAGACCATCGAAAATACCAAACCCAAACGGTAAGCCACGTCAGGGAACAATGTTGCGACATATATGAAAATACCAAACCCAAACGGTAAGCCACTTTAGTGAACAATGTTGTGACATATATGAAAATACCAAACCTAAGCTCTATAACCCACTACAAGAAGCCGTTACACATATTGAATACTACGGGCGCTATAGGTAGGGCAGGACATGTTTACACAGGTGTCATCGCTGATTTTCAGTGATCCATCCGCGTAATTTTCACAGCTATCTTGACCTTTGAGGTCAATGGAATCAGTTTTATCTGATAATCAAGCCAGTATATTCTCTGGCGTTGACGTCTTGTAGTTTATGTATATCACTGCTACTTATACAGTGTAATTAAAGACGGAGTATACGTTAGTGTAAACAAACTAAAACATTCAGTTTATCAATGATATCTTAACGGTAAAGTTAAGAAAACCTTTGCTTTTGAAAGATAAGTCACTTCTCCTTCCTAATGTGCTTTCTATTTATTTCCATTACTAATTGTTAACAGACACAGCGGTAATGAAAACAATTGTTTCAGTACAATGTTAAAAATGCGTGTGGGTGGTTACGTAAACAAAGACATTCAAAAAACGGCAAGTGGGATGACTTGGCCTCTTGCCACCGTCTGTAACGTCACTGCATGGAGATGCAGCCATTGTTACAGTGATACATCAGTTGGATGAGTGTGCTGATGCCGCTTACAAGAAAACGCCAACTGTTGGCTCTCATACTAGATCGGATTTGGAATGCGCCATTTTTCTACAGAGTCTAGATTAATCTGTAACTAATTAGCGGAAGAAGCTCAGTGTTCAAATAAAAGACTTTAAAAGTGTTTACAAAACTGTTTTCTAGAGAGCTTTAAAGTAGAGCATGCATTTCCCGTTGCTGACAGAAAGTATTAAGAAGTAGTTCCCGCAAAGGCGTGTAATCTTTCAAAGCGCTTTACCCATTAAGCATGTTGAACAAATGTATATCACATTAGAGACATATCTATACTGGCACACTAATCACAGTATTTGATAATGTGCCCTCTTTGCTTGCGTCTTTAAACTAAGACATCCCAATAGATGAGATTATTGGTACTGCAGTCAGCGAGGGCAAGGCTCCCCAATACAATCACAGCGTTTGACGAGGAACCGGTCTATAGATAGATATGCATAGCCGGAAAGGAACTGAGTGGCGTCACATCTGCCAATCAAAAGCCTTACCACATCTGCATGAATGGGTGTTTACGTAAGGAGACAGCTAAAAACTACACGGACATCAAGTTAAAGAAATTAAGAAATTTGTCTCACTCGGTAGATCCTGAATCTTAGAAGGGATTATTTGATGTGGTTTTGCTGGCTATTTATAGACGGGTTGATGACAAGATCTGAAGAACGCTCTTGCTAGGGCGCCCAAGAATCATGCGGAACTAGTGTGGTTATATCGGCCTGAGCGCACAACCGCCTGGTTTATATACATGAAACGAGACAGATGAAGCTATTTTACCGATGTGTCATACATTTTATGTATTTAAAGCTCAGTTGAAGGCTCTCCTCCAATGGGGGAACTTAATGTGGTGTATACAGAACTCTATATGTCATAGAACTCCGGGGCGAAGCACGTTCAACACATGCAGCAGCTATTTCTTGCTCTGACTATAATGTCCATATCCACGAAACCGTAATTACTGTACATTGTCGAGCCAGCGAGTAAAGTGATTTGAACGTCGCGTTCAAGGTTCTTGCGTTTATATAGAGACGTGCGTGCGTGCGTGCGTGTGGCTGCATTTTCTAATCCATGCCTGCATTAGTTTTATCCCTTAATGTTAGGCATCAGGCGAGGAAACAACAAGTACCACATTTTAATGTCTTTTGGTATGGAGTCGTACCATTGACTTTCCGCTGTTCAGACAGATGCTCTCCATTCATTATACCACAGGGGTGGTCTACCATGCAATATAGAATGCATCCCGTATCGTTTGTGTACGAGACCGACGAGGACAATCACAGGATTGTCTTGTCAAACCAATAACGAGTGTTCCATATTTGGTTGCAATATCCGAACTTCGAACCCAGTGACATCAAATTTCCATGACTGTACTCCACCTACAGCAGAAAAGGATGTCTCACCATCAGCATCAGATCTGAGACGGCCTCTTCATCTCCGGCGGTCGATGTATCGTCATGTCCTGTGGGAAATCTAACCGAGATTGATCCGTCAATAAAACTACATTTAAGTCGTTATAACGCCAGTATCCTATATTTTAATCTGATTGTACACCGGATTTATCGAGCATAGCGCAGAACAAGGCAAGTTATATGCTATCTGAAACGAAAATAAAACCATAATCCTATCAGCCTGTTTAGAAATCCCATCTACACATACCTAACGCATATGTTCCTAAAGCTTCTTGTCTATCTTCTTATCAAATAACCTTACAAACAGTCTCCTCATGTTATACTGATAATGTCCAGCGTGTGGTGATGACAGTTCTTCATATTTTTGGCGCCCGGCGCCCGGATGGGTGGCAGAAAAAACAGGGCAGTTATTGTTCAATGCATTATACAAGGCGTTGGCGGTAATGTCAAGATGTAAAGGGAGATAACTCTAAGAGCACATCGCTCACAAATATTTGGCAGCGATAGTGAGTCTTCTTGTCAATTGTTCTCGCGGATAGATGAATGTGTGATTGTATGTCAAGGCCGGGTTGCCAAAGTGAAATTGCTGTGGAAAGTAGAAGTTGAATCTCACGAGAAGCCTCGTTTTCCTTCATCGAATGAAATGAGCGTTTATGTCCTTGTATAATTTGCCCGTAGGTTATTACTTCGTATTGCTATTATCACTTATTATCACTTATGATGATGATGATGATGATGATGATGATGATGATGACTCAGGCTAAGTAAATACTATCTTCCCACAGCGGTGGTGTTCCAGATATGTATTCAGAACAGATACAAGTTAAACAAGAAGCTCAGGAAATGGCTCGCCCAGTCGTCAGCCAACCCGGAGAACACAGAGGAAAAGGGACTCCTAGCACAGGCCAAGGTAGGTCACTGTTGGGGTGGACGGGTGGGGCTGGTGGTGGGGGTGCTTAGGTCTGTGTTCTAAAGGGGCTGCAACACGGGCAGAAACAAACAGGGAACAATCGACACTGACAATGTCCAAGACACTGATGGACGGACGTGAACACTGAAATAAACAGACATCAGGACACGATCTGACACTGACAATCATGTAGGCATTACTGTATTACCTCCACAAATGACTCCAGGTAAGAGGGTCCCTCATATATACTCTCTTGATCATTAGTAGTGACTAGATGGTGAGGAACTCCGGCCATATGTACTGTGTTTTCAGATGGTTTTTATGTTTCATATAAATAATCAAAAAATCAAAATATATTGTGCAACTCTGGCACAAGTTATTGTCACTGACCGCGGTCTTCATGGCACACGTGAAACCGCTGCATGTCAAGGTGAAGGTCATCTGTTCTCGTAGGGCCCCATAAAGTCCAGAACTGCCTGGCTTCATTGCCACATGGAACAAATCAGATTAAGACCTGTGGCCTGTGGAATGTTCACTGCGTCCTCCTGCAGTGATGGTTCCAGCTGCTGGAGGTTCTGTGGCTGTTACTGGCGTGATTTCAGACGCTGATCAACGGCATCCCATAAATGTTCGGTCTGGTGTAGATCTGGAGACTTTGATCACCATGGTTGTAGATGGATCTGGAAAATCATGCCGAGTTATATCGGGTGTTGTCGTGTTGAAGAATGGCGTTGCTTGACGTTTAAGGGAAGGACGAGTGGACGAGAAGCCTTTTACCCGTGTAGCGTTATTTCGTTAAGTTGCCGATATGGGCGGTTTCAGTCCAGAACTATCAGTCAGTATACCAACCCCACGTGCGCACACATACACGCATGCACACACACACGGGCGCGTACACGCACACACTCTCTCACTCACACCTTCCTATTGCCCTTGCTTGTTTCTGTACTCCGAAAACCCATCTATGACATCCCCATACCATTCATGTTTACCGTTCATGTCATGTAGGCGTGGTGATGTAACCTACTGGTCACGATTCCCCATATTTGCACAATGTATGAAGTCCATTTCTGGCGTCTCCAGCCGTGCTGTTGCTGAAATCCTGCTAAACGCGGCGTACAAATAAACTAACTCACTCATTCCATGTAGCTGTATTTGGTAGTCACGTTTTCACGTGCGCCAAAAGTTAGCAGTTAATTATCGTCTTCGGTATTTTGATTGATATAGCTAGATGTTAAATCTTCTGATATTTTTTAAAACCTCTTTCATCATATGAACGATCCCACTGAATATTTTGTGCGCTTTCAGCATACATTTGGCGTGGAAAAAAACGCTATTAAATATAGATACTATTGATATACTAAATATACCATAGAACTATAGGACCCATGAAGGCCCAGGGTAGAATAGGCTTTCAGCAACCCACACTTGCCATAAAAGGCGACTATGCTTCTCGTCAGAGGCGACTAACGGGATCGGGTGGTCAGGCTCGCTAACTTGTTCCCAAATGCGCAGATCGATGCTCATGCTGTTGATCACTGAATTGTCTGGTCCAGACTCGATTATTTACAGACCACCGCCACTTAGCTGGAATAGATATATCTCACTGATATAATAATCGGTGATTAGATTTGACGTACCCGTATCACTGGGTGGATCGATGCAGGTAACATCAATGATTGGATTTCTATCTATCTACAATTCACTGTCACAAGCTGCAATATGGCTGGCTGTGGGATTAAACAACAAAAGAATCACTGTCAGACATAAATTCCAACACGGACAGAAACAGACATCGGTACAGGTACAGACAGACAATGACGTGGTCCAGACCCAAGGGTCAGACTGTTTAAGGTGATACGACCCTCGGGGAGGGGGAGTTGTCTCTCGACGCATCATCAAAGTGCCGAGTGATTGTAAGTGACGACCAGAGCGCTCTGCTTATGGGTGGTCATTTTCCACAAACCTGGAATATTTCTACATGTAAGGGAAAAACTGTTGTTAGTAGAACAGGATTAATAATTCAATTTGAGTAATGTAGGGCGTTCAGGAACGTGCACACAATAAAGTTACAAACGCAACTAAAATACCTACTAAAAGATTGCATTTTTTACACTGAATGAAGCATAGCATAAGTAAAGAGGGTTAATTACTATGTTTTACTGGGATTTGTTCTACCGGCATGTATTGTGTAAAGAGAAATATGTAACGATAGAGTTCGACATACTTCCAACACAACTTAATATGTCGGAATTCGTTGTATAGCGTTGTCTACCTTAGCCGTGCCAGGCTTCGTTTGGCGTGTGTCCGAATCTCATATCAACCCTGATTACACCCGCCATCAAACTGTGCTGCTGGGTTTTGCAAAAGTGGCATACACCTGCTCCACTTTGGGATCTGCTTCCACATAAACCAGGCCATATATGGACAGTGTTTCAAATAACTGGTTTCTACAGTTACTAATGGTATTGTATCAGGGGTATTGGCCTTAACATCAGTTATACATCATGCCAAATCGTTCTAAACCCATCCCATTTACACCTTTCCGAGTTTCGAGCAGGTGTCTTATACATACTGTCTGTAATATAAGATCGTATTGAATGGGGTCAGTGCTTCATATGATTGCTTTATTCAATTAATAAATTTATATTGTATTCATCAGTGGGAACCTTGTTTTTAAGCTTTGATACATCTCAAATGGATGTTTTATCCGGCATCAACTTACCAGTGCAATGTTGTTTCTCTGTAGCATGCAGCGGAGGCCGAGAATGCAGACAATGCCGCCGAGCAGAAGAGACAACTGGGCAAAAAAGTGCGATACGGCGAAATAGTCCAGGTAATTTATTACAATTAAATACCAGTTTATCACTATTACTGATAAACACCTTACTTAGCCTATAATGAAATGGCTAGTAGAACAAGAAGAAGATGCCGCAATGTGACAAAAAATAGGTGAGCAATGTGTTACACAGCGGCTTCTTTTGTCCGCTGTTTTTGTTGCTGATGTTCATTTAGCCATTACCTCCGAGCCAAGAACGTGTCTGTATTTAATTTAATACAGCGTCACTGTTGAAGTTTTCATGCACAAGAACGGTCATTAAAAATTATTCATACCAATTAATCACTTGCATTCATTGAGACAAACGTCTAACAATGACGTCGAGGTGTACCTGTGGTAAAGATTCAATAAGACGCTGTATAAAGATGTATGAATTGCCTTTAGGGCTTCTACTGAACGAAACGTTGCTGCTTTTTTCATGTAAACGACTGGTGATTCTCAGAGCAAAGACTGTACAAATACATCGTTTCTCTCAAAGTGAACGACCTCCGCTCAGCTGGCTTGTTTACACGCATTTGATACAAAAGCCATCGATTGTGCTCAGATATATTGCTTTCTCTCATCTTGCCTCCTACCGTCATCTAGACAACAGACTTAAGAAACCAGCGCATAAATTGTGTTTACCCGAGGCGATAAGATTTACATTTTAATGGATACTGTCAGTATGAGTTATTATAAGACATATGTGATGAAGGTGTGGTGTGAAAAACAGACCTCTACAAATAAATTTTGTTGTTTTATGTAATTAAAATATATAGGGTTCCTTTTGACGTGACATGTAATGTTTAGTTTACGTTGGTTTCATGGTTGCTTTTCGTTATTCTTCCATACAGCATATCTTTCATTCGACAGTGGTAGGAATTAAAAGAATTGCCTGTCACATTGCAGCATAGAGTGGGTAGAGGCTTTGGATTCGATCCAGGACGAAAATCAAAGTACGCATGAACTAATTCTAGGTGGTGTGTGCCACAGATGGGCAGGATACGCTCACCTTTCCCCTACATCTGGAATAATCATTTTTGTTAGTGATTATTAAACACGTGGTCCTACGATGGATCCGGGATTTAGAAGATTTTCCATATTTTCACAGGAATGGTTTTGTGGCTTGAACTTATTCCCAGGGTGGTGTAAAAAATATTTAGCCTTAGCACATTTCATGTTCCCCATGCACACCGTCCAGACTCATTCCAAATCAATGCCTTAAACAATCCTTAAACTATTCCTTCTCCTATATGGCCAGACCGTTGTAAATATGTATGCCAGATTATGAAAGACAGGGAAGCATTGCCATGTCCTTCCTTAGCGACGAAAGGAAGCAGTGCGCTGCGTTTACTACACTATGTAGCTTTATATATACTCAGATTCGTTGAACACCGTAGTTATCAAACTGTATTGTAGTGACAGAGAAGCTATGTTCTTTGAGGCTAAGTTATTTTGGGTAAATATAGCGGAATTGCACCTTACACTATTGCATCGTCCAGTGGCATTTTAGAAGTTGGAAAGTACAATATTGACCAGTTTCTGTAATTTTTATTGTCCTGCTTCACGCCTGTACAAGAATCTGTATGGTAACATCTCACACACG
The DNA here is from genome assembly GCF_037392515.1 of Haliotis asinina. Lineage (NCBI taxonomy): Eukaryota > Metazoa > Mollusca > Gastropoda > Lepetellida > Haliotidae > Haliotis > Haliotis asinina. Next base: position 52,955,498 of record NC_090291.1, on the reverse strand, counting down.
AAACAAAAGGAGTGGTTATTCATAGTTTCTTAATATCATACTATTGAACAAGTGTTTCTTCGTCGTCAAACTCATTTGTTTCCTTGTTTGTTTCAGCTGAAACACACGTTCACCAACAAGTACATCCACATGTGTACATCACAGACGAGTCAGAGGGACAAAAACAACATGATGGTAGGTACAGGACTATCCATGAACAAAGTCATCTCTAGACATATCTAGCGTATGGAATAGGAGTTTTCGTCGGCGCCGATGACGTTCGTTACACAGATGGGGAGGATGAGGCGGGGCAGGATACGCTCACTACTTCCCCCAACACCTGGCAGCATCACTGTTCCATGGGGGCTTAACACATGCTTAGGAAATACTCGGAGTCATACAATGGACTCTAGATTTATCGGGCATTTCCTATAATATGCAAGGATTTTCGACTGAATATATAATATCATATTTATTATTGCGACATTTCTACACTCTTCATAACTGCGTTAGGAGGTGCTCAGACACATACGTGAATCACCTGGGTCATGAGATGAGGTAGCACGGTCGATAAACACGTGGCGTGGTACGTTATTCATGATGTCAATCATTGGTTTATCTGATCCTGAGTTGCCGTCTTATGTCAGACATATTGCTGTGTACGGACATAAACAACACACACAATTTGAAAAATAGGAATAAATCATAATATAAGAATAGAAGTGTACATTCTATGCTACACACAATAAGATTCAAGAATCAAAATACCGCGTTCTGGCTATTGGGTGACTGTTCTAAGAGCGTGGGTTCGAATCCCGGATGGAACACGATCCAACAAACGTACTGGAAGGTGTAATCCCATGTGTACTTTATGCTTAGCAGGTAAGAAAAGTATGTTTTAACATGCTTGGACTGCCAAATACACCGTGCTCTAACAGGCAGCGTCAGTGCTTAATAGTCTATCCTCTGAATTCCAATCGAGATGCGTCCCTTATCACCAGAGTTCCTTTACACAGTAGCCTAGTCGGAGAAATTACATGTGTATCAAGCAGCCTTATGATGGATACAGTCACGTGATCAGGCATCCCTCTCTTGCATCAACATCCTATCATCACAATCTCTAACACATTTCTTTGAAGAAGATAATAGAGCAGAAAACATTACGACTCAGCAACGATCTAATCTTGTGATGCTAACATGAAACATTTCGAATATTTGTCTTAATCTCCATGCCAAAGTTTTCTGAAAAAATATGTGAACGCCCAGAATGTACTGAAATAAAAGGTGACATACAATCAACAAACTAACGACCTCTTTAGAAGTTATTAATATGCCACACAAGCTCAAAGACATAATTCATAGATGTTTCTATGGGAAATTAAAGAATTATCTGTATGATTTCTTAATTCGTTTTCCCCAAAGCAACGGAAACATCACTTTGAAAACTAATTGTGTCTACCGGCCCCCTCCTGTTGTTCAAACCTGAATGTTTTTTCAGCGTTATCAAGAGTCATGTGCATGGGTCTTCTAACACGAGGGCAAAACAGCAATAATGAATGTAAGCTGGTGGGGCTATTTATAAACTACATCAAAGTTCCCGACCCAGAGAGAATATTGATTGATAGTAAAACATTCACTGGGTGGCAATCGGATGTGTGGAGTGTCTGTCTAACACACATGTACCTCTCCCGACTGTCAGACTCGGAAAATAAACACTCCCTCGGTACAGTCGCTGGTATTACGAACTATATCCAAAGAATCTCCCTACATGTGTTGTTTAAACAACTGCTGATGGTAGTGACCAGGAGCGGGACTGACCAGGAAGTGATTAGGGTAATCGAATGATTAGGGTCATCGGTGATGGGAACGCCATACGAGAGGTGGGCCTGGTGACTTTTGACTCCCCCATGGGAAATGAGATACTGTGATGTGAATCTCAGCTTTAATAACACTTCGTAATCAACTTGATATTTCCCCGTAGCATCCCATAACGCCGAACCGCATCTCGTTTGGGAACGTTCGAAATTAGGATCGATGCTAATCCGATTTTGGATTCATTTTCTGAATTAAAATTGTGCAGACCCATTTGGATATTGTGATAGCAGTCATCTGGGGTGCATCAAAAAGTCTAGGTTGCTGCGATTTCGGTTTTTTTACCGTGATAAACATTCATGGAATGATACCTTAACTACACTGTATAACACTGAGGACAACATTACTAATTTTACTTGTCGACCTACACGACATTTCCTGTGTAGGCAGTTGAGGAGAAAAACTATACTTTCTTGGAAATATCGTGAATTGATAAGTGAATCCGATAATAATCAATGAATGTGCTATGTGTGCGTGTCTGTCTGTTTTTGAATGTGTATGTATTTGTATACATGTGTATATGTGTGCATGTGTATTTCTTTGTGTATGTCTGTGTGTTCGTATGTGTGTCTATATGTCTGTGAGTATCTCTATGCGTACGAGCGTCTCTGAGTAATTGTTTAGCTGCCTGTTTCTCTGTGTGTGTTTCTGTGTGTCTGTATGTGTGAGTAATTGTGTATGTGTTTTGTGTGTGCTTCTGTATGTCTATCTGTGTGTGTATTTGTGTATCCCTGTGTATATGTACGTGTGTATTTACGTGTGTCTAAATCTGTGTGTATGTGAGTCTGCTTGCATTTGACGTTCCTCAATACTTTGACATTTCCCTCCCTATTTAGATAAGCCTGACTGATGTCATTTGGCCCAACACTGGTACAATAAATACAGTCTACTCAAACTGGCGTTGTCTTCCTAATGCATTCAATTACTTACTTGATCGAAAAACGAATTATTCTAACCAAGTCTTCATATGAAAATATGTCATTATAGTTGCAACAAAGTAGGGAAAATATGTCAATATTACAGCTCACAGTCTGTGTCTCTTTTACAGATCATGTTACAAGACTTTAACGCCAAAAATGCCCAATTCCGCATCCTACCTCAATACAAGGTCAAATCAGAAGGGGAAGTGGTAAGTTGTACTCCACAGCAAAAACGTTTCAACCTCCACAATAAGATATCTCACCAGTACAGTAAAACAACTCACCTACGCCGCCATATAGCGGGAATATTGCGGAATGCGGCTTAAAACTTACCTCACTAATTTACCCACAGCAATATAACTCACCATATACTCAAAGCTATACAACGAACCTCCACAGTGATACAACTCGTATCCATAGTAGTTATCCCACTCGTACAATAAAACAACGTACCTTGAATGAGGCACAGACATACTACTCATCTCCTCGTATGGAAACACAAGACAAACACTGAGGTCTGACGATCTTCTCTTCATGTGCTAATACAATTCAAGCAGAAAAATAAGAATGCATGTACTGTTAAGGATGCGTCGATGTTACACCTTCCTAGCTCTACACACTGTCTGCGAAACTTCAGTGTAAAGAATACCCAGTACTGGATCTCCGCAGTATGGAGTATATGTACCCAGTAAGTTAGTATTCCAGCAAACCGTATGAGTACTGTTTGTCACACTTGTTTTCCAGGTACAAATCTACGACCAGATATGTTTCGAGAGTATCAAGTCCCCTGGCCATTACTTCCACGCCAGCATGCCCTTCCAGATCGACGCCACCAGCTTCGGGTAGGTCACCACATGGCTAATTACAATAGACTTCATGCCTGTGAAAGTCTAAACATGATTCCCTACATTGTAACTCATACTCATGAAAGTCTAAACATAATTCCCTACAGTATAACTCAAACCCGTGAAAGTCTAAACTTAATTCCCCACAGTATAACACATGCCAGTGAAAGTCTAAACATAATTCCCTACAGTATAACTCACACCCGTGAAAGTCTAAGACATAATTCCCTACAGTATAACTCACACCCGTGAAAGTCTAAAACATAATTCCCTACAGTATAACTCACACCCGTGAAAGTCTAAACATAATTCCCTACAGTATAACTCACACCCGTGAAAGTCTAAACATAATTCCCTACAGTATAACTCACACCCGTGAAAGTCTAAACCATAATTCCCTACAGTATAACTCACACCCGTGAAAGTCTAAACATAATTCCCTACAGTATAACTCACACCCGTGAAAGTCTAAACATAATTCCCTACAGTATAACTCACACCCGTGAAAGTCTAAAACATAATTCCCTACAGTATAACTCACACCCGTGAAAGTCTAAAACATAATTCCCTACAGTATAACACATGCCAGTGAAAGTCTAAATATAATTCCCTACAGTACAACTCACACCCGTGAAAGTCTAAAACATAATTCCCTACAGTATAACTCACACCCGTGAAAGTCTAAAACATAATTCCCTACAGTATAACTCACACCCGTGAAAGTCTAAACATAATTCCCTACAGTATAACTCACACCCGTGAAAGTCTAAAACATAATTCCCTACAGTATAACACATGCCAGTGAAAGTCTAAACATAATTCCCTACAGTATAACTCACACCCGTGAAAGTCTAAAACATAATTCCCTACAGTATAACTCACACCCGTGAAAGTCTAAACATAATTCCCTACAGTATAACTCACACCCGTGAAAGTCTAAACATAATTCCCTACAGTATAACTCACACCCGTGAAAGTCTAAAACATAATTCCCTACAGTATAACTCACACCCGTGAGAGTCTAAAACATAATTCCCTACAGTATAACACATGCCAGTGAAAGTCTAAATATAATTCCCTACAGTATAACTCACACCCGTGAGAGTCTAAAACATAATTCCCTACAGTATAACTCACACCCGTGAAAGTCTAAAACATAATTCCCTACAGTATAACTCACACCCGTGAAAGTCTAAACATAATTCCCTACAGTATAACTCACACCCGTGAAAGTCTAAAATATAATTCCCTACAGTATAACACATGCCAGTGAAAGTCTAAACATAATTCCCTACAGTATAACTCACACCCGTGAAAGTCTAAAACATAATTCCCTACAGTATAACTCACACCCGTGAAAGTCTAAAACATAATTCCCTACAGTATAACTCACACCCGTGAAAGTCTAAAACATAATTCCCTACAGTATAACTCACACCCGTGAAAGTCTAAACATAATTCCCTACTGCATAAATGATGCCATTGGAAGCCTAAAGACAATTCCCTACAGTATAACTCACACCCGTGAAAGTCTAAACATAATTCCCTACTGCATAAATGATGCCATTGGAAGTCTAAAGACAATTCCCTACAGTATAACTCACACCCGTGAAAGTCTAAACATAATTCCCTACTGCATAAATGATGCCATTGGAAGTCTAAAGACAATTCCCTACAGTATAACTCACACCCGTGAAAGTCTAAACATAATTCCCTACTGCATAAATGATGCCAGTGGAAGTCTAAAGACAATTCCCTACTGCTTAACTTAAGCCCATGAAAGACTTCCCTGAAGTTTTCCCGTCTAACTCCATCCAATAGTTGTCCCAACTTGTATAACACCTGCTCATCTAGTTCTGTGGTATAGCGTCTGGTTATGAGATCCATCAGAACTCGACAATGTACTAACACTGCAGTTGTTGCCTTCGCCCCTAACAGTCGGCCTTTTGATTATTGAAGGTTATAGGTTGTGTTATGGTGACAAAGTTGAGGTCCAACTTACACTACCAACTGGAACCCACCGTAGTTGTTTCAGAGTGTTATTTTCATGACTTTTGCAGTGTGGGACAATTTAACCACAGGCTCAAACACACTGATATAGGTCCATGTCCACAAAGTATGTTCCAAAACATACTTAAACAAACGCTGTTGGTACATTGCCCACCCTATTACCAAGTAAGGAGCGCCTTGTCCCTCGGTCCGACCGTCGGAAACTGTTACGTCGGTACAAACCTAGTTAGGACAGGATGATGAATGTGAGTCATTATGTCAGAAGTGAGCTCCAAAATTGATATCGACAATAACGCTAGTTCTATATTTAGATTGATTTCTTCCATCAATGTCAGAGGCAATTATTCGCGTGGCTCTACTTTCTCTAAGAGTTACATCCTAAGTCAAGAAGGCAAGCACTTCTTTGTAGAAACCATGTCAGATTCAACACAGCCATCAAGAGCGAAATACCTAACGAGGTCGTTTTGTTTATCGGTCAATCAAGCTATATAAAGTGATGGTGTTTGACAACCTTTGAAGACGTCCCTTGAGTCTACATCCTTTGCAAGTCAGATCCCTGCGGTATTTGGTTTAACTCCTTATATAACGGTCATTGAATCACGACACCTCGTCATGAAGATGTGACTTTCCATTGTTTGAAGAAGCTTTAAGATGGCCGTGGGTTTCTGAAATTAAAGATTGGCCCAAAGCTTGTCCGGAAATAACAAATAAAGAAAGCATCGTTAGAGGAAATGTTGATTAAGTTTAAACCATAAACTGCACCATTAGATTTTATGGAGGAAAACGACACTTTGTTGTTTGTTAGGAGAGCCCCTATGGACGAGCCCGTCAACACCAGTGAAATGTGATAGACATACACGCATATAAAAGAAGCAGGATGCACCTTCTTAGAAGCGATTTAATTCCAATAGCAATAACCACTGACTCTTTGATACGTTGTGCAGTAGCTGCACCAGCCGAGCTAACGTTGGTACAGAGGATTGCAGGTCCCCTGGGTAGGCAGGAGACATATGATTGTGAGTTTCAATTATAACTCTCCACGTCACGTTTCTACGTTTTACCGAAGTGGTTAGCGTCTCAAAAAAAACTGCATCACTTCGGGACTTCCTCCCAGATCAACCAGACACGCCTTGATATAACTGAAATAAGTTCACAGCTCACGTACCCGCTCATTAGAAAGGTCTTCATACCGTTATGTTTCTCATCTCAAGGTGACCTGATCAACATAATTTTCGTCAAGAGAAAAAAGTACAAACCAGTCTAGTGTAATTTGAAAAAAAGCCTTTTATGTTTAACACGTGATGAGAAATGATATTTCGACCAGATTATTTCATCGGAAGAAGCTCTCTTATTAACTGCACTCAAATTCGTTCTCACGGCATGTTGTAATGTCTCACGCGATAATGAGATATATTTTTGAACTTTTCACATGCCTGCATGTCAATTGAAACTTAAAATATTCAGCCATTTATAGAACGAATTTCAAATGGATCATATCGGGGATTGGGAACAAAGGCGAGTCATGTCCATTTACAACCAATAAAATTCACGTAAAAACAGCTACATACATGGGTCAATGACGCTGCGCCAGTGCACTGCCAGATCCCCTATGGGCAATGGGACAGCGACCACCACGGATCATGCGTGGAATTGATCTTATTTGCATCTATATATCCATCAACGAGTGAAATCTTCATTTTATTACTTACAGTACGTTGCTGCTTCAAACGATCAGAACAATCAAATTGGCAGTAAAAGTAAATGATGCGTAGCTGTACGGTAACGCATCTGTGACTGATGTGGAAGAGGGTTTGTGACAGTGCTGAACTGCCGGTTTCATTGTCAGCCTGCGGCTCTGTCACAAGCCATTGCACCGTATGTTGTCAGCTACACGCCCAGTTAGCGTTACAGTGTGTGAAGAGCACCACAGCCATGCACATCGAATCCATCACATCTGCTCCATAGTGGTAACTGCTGTATCCGGCAATCCTTTTAATAATGGGCATTTTATCCATGTAACATCTATCAGGTGACCAGATTGTATTCTTCACGTCTAGCGATGGTTATTTTGTCTATATTACGTTTGACTGCCCATCTGATTGATTTCTAATAAACCATTTATCGAACAAGAAGTAATGCAAGACTAAGTAATGTATTCACCCAGGTGGTAAACTACATAAACACCGGGTCAGATGTTTGGCTTGACAAGAACTGAAATCAAAGAACCATGGAAAATCCTTTGTAATAACATTGTAATTCCCGCATGGACACTGTAGCTTCTTCACGTCCAGATAGACACTGTTACCATCTCGCCATATAGTGACCAGCACTGTAATCAACAAAACCACATTTTGCTGTCCATTCTGCGATGCGATGGACACTGAAGACACTTAACCATTGTCCTCTCGCGAGCTGAATCTAGTTCATTGATACATTTTCCTTCACTAACTATAGCAATGCTCAAATGACCGATAGCTACAATCTGGGACTGGAATGTATCAGTTAGCATTCAGCGAGGATGATCACAAACTAATTTGTTACGTCAATGAACTGCTATCACGTCCAGTAACCTACTGGCTATCATCAAGTTCTATTGATACATAATCGATGGCAGTTCATCACTTAGTGTTCAGACAATCTATTGTGTAATCATGTCGTGAGGTTCAACGAGTTTATCAATAACAAGATCATCGATGGTTGGGTGGAAAGTCCATTCCAAAGAGGTGTATGTAGACAGCAAATGAAAGCTTGACATTAAGCTATTCTTCGTGCGTGGTTGTGTGAGATATTGTTTCTTGTCCGGCTGATGAAAGTATTTTATTACAAGTGTTTACCTTTTTGCGTTGTTGAAGATTGATAGGTAATCACAGTTTATGTAATAGTGATCATATTCTCCACACGTTTATTGTTCACACTGTTTATGTCTGGGAGTTGATCTTAACCCAATAATGCATGGTAGAGATGGAAATAAACATTCAGATACCCTAAAATCAGTACATTTCTGCATTTAACGTCCCAAAATGTTTAACCTAACTATGCTATAAATCCTACGTACTAATCGTTACACAAGAGCAAGTAGCATGAGCCTTCTTGACATGCTTATAGATCCATATTCATTGAATATAGGAATGCAAAATCTGTACATCTTCTACGACTGAAATGTGTTCCTTTAACAAACTACGGGTTATTACGGATTAAGGTCTTCATGAATGAATCTATTCCTCCACAGATCGGAGCTGAACCTTGGGGTTGAGCGAACCGGATTTACCCTCGTCCGTTTCTGCAAAGAAAATCCAGAACTCGACCTGTTTGTCAAAGTGCGTATCCACACCATCTCCCAGCCAATCCTAGTTGAACTAGATTTGTAATCAGTGTTAGAATACAGCCATATTTAGTCTGTGTAAGGTTATGTACCCACTGGCCACGAATTCCTCTCATCGGTTAGGTTAACGTTATTATATTATGTGTAACCGAGACGGCCAAGGAAATAGATTATACTCGTATTTTACATCTGATCGCTTTTCTATTGATTTCTTATGTAGATAAAGAGAAAACGAGTTTCTACTTTGTCTTAATTGTTCTCTATGAATGTATATGCACTATTGTATGTGAGAGCTAGTGATGTAGTGCATGCTTTAAGACTGTTGTCTGAACTTGGAGACTTCATATTCAGTTAGTACTCCGATGATTTTATTTGCAGCGAGGGATTTGTACAATTCCCAAATACGTCAAGGTAGCTACTATGGGTATACCACTATGTGTTCTGCTCAATACATGTCAATATGTCTGTCCGTCCACACGTCCATGTCACGGCTCTTTCACTTGGGACCTGAACTCGTAAACGATCGTGCATAGGCCTGGGTCATGTAGCCTATCTCCTGGTGTCGGCTAGCCCTCTCTCTACTGTACAATCTCTCTCCTGTCACGCACATACCAATATTTTGTACCAAAAATCAGCCCTTTTTATGAAATAAGAAAATGAGTTTGAGAAGTACTTCATAAATATATTTATACTGCATGTACTATTTTTGTAACATTAGACATTAGGTAACAGTTTTTTATTTATTAAAGGAAAGCAATGTTAATTATTTAAGTGTATGGGTTTATTGTCTTAAATTAAATTAAAATCATGAAATTTAAGATGTGCGTGATAGGTGAACTAATACCCAGAAGATTCTCTGAATGGATCTGGATGATCTGCGTCCTCCGTCTGTCAACCCCATGTGCTGCTCGCCAAATGTACATGATGTAGCCAGCCCCCTGTGTGTCATACTGTTAACCATCTCTACATGTGTCTAACAGCATCACGTCTGACCCTAACCAGTAGTTGTCTGTAACAGGTTTACTCTTTACTCACAAGCCTAGACCAACTGGGGGAGCCTTGCCCGACTCCGTGTCCACACGTGTGCTCAGTGCTACCCCTCACAGTCTATGTGATCAATACCATGAAACATATATGCATGTGTGCTCTTAATATCAACCACACGCTGTAAGCAGCACAACTATATATAGCCGGTATATAACCATTCACGTACGTCTCTTCAAGATACCTTTCACTGTAGGATATTTCTTTAAGAATTAAAGACAGAATATTTGTAATTGATTTAAAACTATAACTGTGAAAGCATGTGTTGCACGTGTTCTCTTCCTGTATTACAGGGAGGATGTGCCATACGATTGTTCCACAAAGAACTGGAGGCGTATTTAGTCGCCGAGGGATTATTTGGGGAAGAGGTGACCGAGGATGGTAGGTATTTATAGACTAGTTTTTACATTTCACCGAATTGTTTCCAGACACTTTAATTTGCACATATAACCTCTATTTTGGTAATATTTGACAATGTAATCTCACGGGAGCAACCTCAGACCAAAGGTCTTGTGGTATAAACCATTGTATGAAGACCTCGGTGACAAGGCGACTATGACAAATGGGAGTTTCCAGCAGTGTATAATATTCAATTTTCATAACAAACTGAATCAATGTGAAAAATTGTCAATTTCACGAGCAGCTACCATAGTAGCGAGAGTCTGGGATGCTGGGCCATTACAGTATGTTTGTGCGGTGGTTATTACACATGTCAGAGTGGCAAGATGAACGAGGAAGATGGTACAGATACGTCGACTAGATGACTGCCAAGACAGTGTTAGTCTAGATTTATCCTCCACCGAAAAAGTGAAATACCTACACTTTACATATTTGTTATGCTGAAAAATGCCCATGTGTTGTAAAGAATATGAATAGTTCAGCCAATTTCAGGTAATAATACGACTATTGTCTGAAGAATATGTCCCTCATGCCTTGCCTTTCATCCCTCGATATATTTGAATTATAATCAGCATGTTGTGTCGTGTGATTCTTCCAGTTCATTTCCGTATCAGAGTGATGGACCAGCATAAGCCTCGGACTCTCTCGCCTCCTTCCTCGGGCAACACCTTCTGGCAGATCGAGGCTGAAAACAGTTGTCTCAATGGTAAGATGTGGAGATGGTTGTTTCAATGGTAAGATGGTGGGGAAAGTTGTCGCAATGGTAAGATGGTGGGGAAAGTTGTCACAATGGTAATATGGTGGGGAAAGTTGTCACAATGGTAAGGTGGTGACGGCAGTTGTCTCAGTGGTAAAATAGTAGAGGCACGTTTATAAATAATACGGCAACGGCAACAATTTTCGCTGGAAGGTTTATTGGGAACATTTTGTTAAAGTAGTTAGCTCAGTTGGATCAAATGCTCCAATAGGTTGTCTGGTCCAGACTCCATTAATTACAGAGCGCAGCCATATAGCTAGAATATTACTAGAGTGCGGCGTAAAACTAAGCTTGTCCACTCCAGTGGCTATTTGTGGGAACAACCCCCTCGTTTGACGGTAGGGATATTTTGTCAGTTTGAAGATGGCGACAGTACCTGTCCTTAGCATATGCTTCACAGTAATATGACGCGAATGATTGTTACAGCTGACGTTCTGTCGGTAGTAACTGATGGTTTCTATAATGATACGGACAATTTCTCAGAGACACTGTGACAATAACAGGTTCTATATTTGTGCAGCTGAGCACGAGATTAAACGTGCTGAACAACAACGAAAAACAACAGTGATGAATTGTTTGGTGTAGGATCATTACAAGAACTAGAATATCCTTTCACCACATCTTGTTTGTGTCTTTGTTCCAACACTGGAAACAAAGGAAGCGGCAGTTCGCGAGCTAATGTATAAATCAAGCCAAGTAATTACGATTGATTATCAAATACTTCCTTTCTAATTTGGCCAGTAATAAAACGTAGTGACTGAGTGGAAGAAAGCCGACAGGATACGTATACAGATTGATAAGTGCAGATTAAATGTTGTTTATTGGCCGGGCTGATGCAGACTGTCCGGGCATAAAGTGACGAGAACATCGTTTTCTTACCCATTCTATAGGTATGGTATTCGGTTGAAGACTTTGGTCCGACATATTATTACAACTGAATGCTATATCGCCTGAGGCTTAAAACACCTCATTGTTCGCCCACAATATACTAACACAATCATAATTAACTGCACGATCACCAACAAACTATATGTCCTATAGCTAAGAACCAAAGAATGGTATCATAAATGTATAATATTGACATTTTTCTATGAGGATGGCACAAGTTAGTGTCAGTATGTTTTAGCCCCGCTGTGTTGTTCTTCGGGTAGTGGACCCGTGAAGGCCCGGGATAGAACAGGCCTTCAGCAACCAACGCTTGCCATAAAAGGGGCTACTAACGGGATCGGGTGGTCAGGTTCGCTGACTTGGTTTACACATGTCATCGGTTACCAGCTGCACAGATCGATGCTCATGCTGCTGATCACTAGATTGTCCGGTCCGGACTCGATTATTTACAGACCGCCGCCAGATAGCTGGAATATTGCTGAGTACGGCGTAAAACTAAACTCACTCACTCACTCACTTCTTCGGGTAGTGAATCCACAGATGACGTCTTGTGCAGGAAATGTCTGCGTCACAGACAGAAATGTCTTGTCAGCAAAATTGATGGATGGTATATTGTGATTCCGCAATGTCATTTAGAAAGTGATCAAATGTAACGTGTCATATTTGGGATTACACTTTATCAGTAGGGTACAAATTCTAGTACATTTGATGGGTTGACACTCATTCGGGATTCGAACCCACTCCCTCAGAGTCAGGCACCTAATCGCCAGCACACAAAGCCAGCCGCCTAACCCGCTCAGCCACCCGATAACCGCAGGTGGCAAAACCCAAGAAAAGTACTAGAACCTGTACTTTACTAAGAATGTGTAATCCCAAATATAACATATGATGAAGGTACATCGAAGGTTTGTATCGTATTCTGTGCTCTCTGGCAATTATAGATAAAGATAGTTTTCACAAATATAGAATCTGGGGTAGACATGATTCACTCCACCTCATGTTTGTGCGAGTGGTCATGCACCCTCTGACGTGACGCTTGTCTTGCAGGTGAAGTGATACGGTGGGAACAGCAGATACGACTACGGCACATGACGACTCGACGCTACCTCTGCATCGACGGCAACCGTGAGATCTCCCTCATAGAGGACAACGAAGATCCCCGTACAGTGTTCAGGCTCCACTCTGTCCTCAGTGTAAGATGGCCTCCTTATTAGAAACGTTTATTTATGACCTTACATTAGATGCGTTTGAAACCCTGATTCGATCTAACTATGATTTTATTTTCCCAGCACCAATTCACCACTTAAGATAACATGGTTACCACAGGTCATCATATCCCTGTTGCCTAGGCCGATGCTCAGTGCACATTTCGCTTTCACAATTCCTGTTCTTAAACAGCGACATAGCGTGTATCTATTTGTATGTAAGTATTTAATGTTACTCACGACCAGTGTCGGTCTTATAGCGCCATAGAAATTAATCAAATGAAGCATTCGTTATTTTTGGAATTGAACATGTATTCCCAAATATAACATTTGGTCATTTATTACTGACATTGTTTATTCACAACTTTCGGGGATGGGGGCCGTGCCTGTTTATATTTTCCACAAAGTTACGTGGTCTAGGCAACCAGACTGTTAGCGGAAGCCGGGGTGGCTGAGTAGGTCAGATTGCTAACTTTGTGTGCTTCGTATTTTGTGCCTCTTGGTTGAACCCCGAATAGGATTCAACCACGGAAAGTACGGGATTCTGTATTTACTGATGAAGTCGAATACCAAACGTATGTTACATTTCACCACTTTCTGAAGGCTACCCTCTGGCAGCGTCTTTTCCAATCATGCGAACCACCAACGTTCATTCGAACCACAGGACCCTAAAAGCAGTGTACACGTCTTGGCGTGTTGCAGTGCTGCATATAACTGTATAAATATGTAGGGAATCAAACATGACTCCCTCACGTTTAATAACGTGAGTGCAACAAAAGCCATTTATTTTTTTTCTTGGGACATATGGTGTCAACAGCCTAGAAACCTGTATCCAATTCATCTTTATGGGCTGCAAATTCGCTTTGTGTAAATCATTTCAAAACATGGTAGTTTATCTATATACCCTAGTAATCATTTATCAGAAACAATGAAACGATGATTACATTTTTGTTCGAGGAAGAAGTGTTTATCACAGTCTTTGTCCGAATGTCATTTGTTTGCAGCGCTGGTATATTGGACGTAGAGTCAATTAAGGAAAACTTCGGACACTACCAGTATATTTTTCTATTGACAAAACTTTGCACAATACACAGCTATCATACACATTGTCCTTAGGAAAAAGTCGGAAATGTCTGAAGAAATATGATCGTTTATAGAAATCGATTTTTTCCACACGAATAGTTTTCATTTCCGACAATTGTTGCAGACTGGAAGCGTTTCCATCCAACCCTCATTTTCCTTTGAATTGATGCTATTACGTCCAACATACATGCCCAAAACTGGACTGCATTCAACAAAATGGTAAATTACCAATATTTATGCCCATTAAGAATATGGCAAGAAAGTGAACGGTAGTCAGTTGCAACCAATTACCATGTCATTCCCACTGTTTCAGGAGAGGGATGAGATCCATTTCGAGAGTTATGCTCGTATTGAGCACGTGCTCACGGGCTTCTGGCTGCACGCGCTCAAAGGTCGGTACTTAACGCTGATTGGTCCAGCCAATACACGTGTTAGTGTCAATTAACAAAGTTCCTTGGGTACTGTGTTTAAAAGAGTCCGTTATATATATATAACGATCGGGTTTTATCATTTTCTCAAAGACTGTTTCGTGCAGTTGACTTAATGGTAAATGTTACCTTATAAAAATAGTAACCGTTTTGTTGCATTTGTTGAAATGTTTGTTTCGCATTTAAAGTTTTCAAAGTGTACGTGTTTTATCACAACATTGACTGCCTAACTAATGGGCTCTTTATAAAGGAGAAACTCAACTGTCACGGGAAGGCTGTTGTTGTTTCCCTATGTACACGACTTGCCATCGATCAAAGTGATCCGTCATGTATTTCTCAACTTAAACTGTTTGTCTGTTTGTGTTTGGGGCGTCTGTTCAGAACGCCATCATGCATAATCAATTTTCATGCGCCAACTCCAGGAACCGAATGATTATCTACACCCAATTAATCATGTAGTTGTTTATTTATTTTCTAACATCATCAGACTGTTTACTTTCTAGTGTAAATTAATCTGGACGTCTTCAAAATATTATACAGGTGTGACGGCTGCAGGGTGTACAGTAAGATATTTGGTTTTTAGATTTATTGCCGCGTAGATTGATTATGGATTTGGCTTCAGGATGGTTGTGATGTTCCCAGGATTTTGGCATCATGACGTTGACCTTACCTGGCGGCGTTACTGCCTGCAGCGCTGGGTTAGCCTCGTCCTGTTTGGAATACGTTGTTACAATTAAACCACAAAAACATTCATTTTGGTCTGTTTCTCAGTTCAGTCAGGTTTTCACCCTTTTCTTGTCACAGAAGACGAATGAAGTAGTCACTGAAGAATTAGGTGTTTACTGTCGTGATGTTCCAGATGAAGACTACATCAGGAAGCAGTTCCGCCAAGTGGATGAGACACAGGACCAGAGCATGCGCGGACTGCGCTGGGACACCGCCCAAGTCCGACAGGTCTGCAGTTGGACATAGTACCTGTGTGTCAGCCAGCAATAGAAAGGATTGCAAAACATTCATCTGTACCATGTGGTTGTCTTTGTAACACAATAAAGACCATATGCACAACTCATCCCGGAAATAGGAAAACGTGAAATCAATAGTTGATAACATGGCATAAATTCACTTTGACGGACAACAAGATTTGATAGTAAGAAAACTGGTGAAACATAAATGGAAGCATGGCGCATGACCATAAATTATACAGAAAGGACAGGGGAAAGGCATGTGGCAGGTGTAGCGCCAGGATGGCACTTGACTTATGGTCAGGATTGTTGTGATATCAGTCACGGCCAGTAGAGGTTGTTATGTTTTCAGAATGAACTATGATACACTAAATCTGTACAATTCATGAAAGACAACCAAATCCGAGATGTCTTGCCCTACGCCTTTGCTCTGCAACAAATACAAATGAAACCCTTAAAACTTTTGAAACAATGTTTATACTGTATCATTTCAAGAATTTTGAAAAGTTATTTTGTTAGGGTTTCCAGTCCATCTTTTCCTGCAGGTTGCCGCCAGTGGCGAGAGCATGTACGACGATGCCTTCACCATACAATGGGTGGAGCAACAGTACGTGGACGACTTCAACTACGTCAGTGGGATGGTGCCATTCCTGCACAGTCTCATAAAAGACGTGAGTTTCTGCACACACAGCGGTATTTGTACTGGAGTGTTTGAAATACATACAGTGTTAGTCCCGAGGTCAGAACACTGGTGTACTCTGAGTGCACATAACATTGGTGTTACTGTGGGTTTTCAAAACCTTCTTCCTAGTGAAATAGTGTTCTTGGGACCGTTTCTACCTAGGATTATTTTCCATTAGAGTCAAATATACAATGTAGAGTATTTTCGAATTTAGTAAACACTAGAAGTGGAATATGCCAATTTTGACACTTATGCTTCTATGGGTGGATTGAACATTGATCTTACGCTCAATATAAACAAGACTGATGATACTCTGAAGGTATGTAACTAGTGCCTATTCACAATACATTGGGGATTGGTGCTGTTCTCACGGCTGGTACTGAGATGATTGCTACTGGGGTGTAATATATGAACTTCACAGCAGGTTATAGAGCATCTGTCTTTCAATTGATATGTGAAACATATCCGCTCACACTGCCTCTTCCGCATACTTGTTCTGTTCTACATGCACATTTGTCCGAATGTACAAATGTTTTGTTATCTTTCCTGTTTTACAACCGAATATTATTCTTCGAACAGTTTGACTTCAGTTTCTGGATTAAGTTATTTTAGTTTGTTTAATGTGACGATTATTCCAATATTATTTGCATTGGGCATTGTAACGTTCAGTACAAACACCGATTGCTGTACTTGTATTTGTGCACCTTATATGTGATGAGTAAACAAACATAGCGTAACATCGTCATTTCAGTTTTATCTCACAAGTTCCACAGGAGTCCTCTGCTTAAAAACATTTCGATATAACTTTATCAGTTCATAAATTGATCAACCGTGTAAGCTGTTCCATCGGAGTTTGAACGATTAGTCTCACTGCATAAAAACCTTCAACCGGATGTATCACTGATGTCTTAGATCTCTCTTATCTATGGATGTAGAACAGACTGAGTAGCTGACCCGAACAGAGAAATACATCAAAATGTTCTTTGTAGTGGAAATGAATCATCCTGGTTCTCGTTTTCTCTTCAAAGAAGACACTTTCCACCAGATCTGTACTATATGCAGGATGACTATCAAATTGCTACATGCGGTTTTAAGAGTTTTTGAAGAAGGAACAAAGAGATTATCAGTGATGCTACAGTACAAACGCCCCAAACAGTTTGTACTTTAGGGTGCTTCTTGTATAATTAATAGAAATTGTTTCTGATTTCATCATTTAATTATGCATCTGTATATTGATTACCTGACATTGCACCCAAGGCAATAAATATTTGCAAATCATGACCGTGTTTGTTAATATCACGACCAGTATTAACGGAAATGATCGATTTCATTCTATTTCCCGACAGTCGGTGATCAGTTGATACCGCTTCGCGTTTCCGGATAACTTTTTCCGAATTGGTCACGAAATGTGGACTCAACTTTTTCTCAAAAGAAAGGGCAAATAAGACACCGATTCTAATGCCATTACTATCCTGTAAAAATCTGCATGGCATTTCAGAATGTCGGAATAATAACAGATTAGATCTAGCCTTATTATTACATGCTAGTGATGATGCACGTGAGGTCAATTGAGAGGTCAAACGCTCACTCATAGTGGGTAATCCTGTCCTCGATCCCATGTATGTTGAGGGTCTGAACCTGTTTCATTCAGTGCATACTGTATGACAAAATTATTCAACATGTCCATAATTTTATGAGTATAAATGTTTGATTTGTCATTCCATATGTTGCATCAAAAGAAACTAAAATGAAGGTTTTAATGCAGTCACTTACCAAATATATTGTCTTTAATTCATAAAGGAATGTAACGGGTTTTTTTCAATTGGCCAATCCCAGGACGCGTAAAAAAGTCACCAAAGATGGAGACGAAGTAAGCTGATTATTATAATTTGTACTTGTTTTGATATATATACAGAGAAAGATAATTTAATAGCAATATTAACAGAACGGAATGTGTTGTGTTGTCAAATACCATTCCTTTGGATGGTACTTTGTGTACCCAAGTACTTGTTATTAGCTGTCCAGTTCACCATGTCGAAAATAAAAATGTAACAGTTTCATGTAATCCAGTGTGTGTGTTAGAGAGAGGGAGTGTGTGTGTGTGTGCGTGGTGTATGTAAGTGTGTGTTAGTGAGTGTATGTGAGAGTGCGTGCGTGCGTATGTGTATGTGTTTGTTTGAGTCTGGTGAGTGTGTGTACGTGTGTCTTTTCACGTAAGTGCATTATTTGATGAGCATTTGTGGTGTATAACACATTCGTGTATGTATGTGTATCTGGGTGTATGACTGTATGGTGTGTGACTCATCAGACTGAGCTGTATCTCTCATGTGTTTCAGAGAGAAGAAGGTCACCTGCTGAACTCCAAGAAGACTCACACAGTACTTACGGTGAGTATTTCTCAACTCACCGAGACTGACATACATTACTCAGGAATTTGCTATTTACACATATTGCTAAATGTTTATTAGGTAGTAGAAATATGTTATTTCTCAAGCACAGAAACAGGCACAGATCAATGATTCTTCTAACTTTTTTTGCGATTTCAAATGTGACAGCGATGTAACATACGTCATTACCAACAACAATGACGTTGAACATCAACTCAACCCACCACTACACTGGCATTTATAACCACCTTCTTATACGCTATTTCATACGAACAGCATCATTTAATTTACCAGTTTTTCATTCAACGAAAATAATTGGACTCATTGAGCACAAACCTTTTACAAGTAGCTTACGTTTTATGGTTTGGAAACAAACTAATTTGCAAAGGTTCGTGAAATTGTTTTATTATTATATTCTGAGTGAACAAATGAACAATTGAAACGAGAAGGAGAATCCAACTTTAATCTAACTGGGCCTCTTTCTGGATTTCATTTTCTTTTTTTTTCGTATTTTAGATATTATCAAAAGGAACATTCCATCCACCTGACGAAGGGGGCAAGAATTAGCCTTGAAACGTCGTGTTAAAAGAATTAAAGAAGTTGTCATCCATAATAGTGTCTTGTATTACCTCACCAACTTCTAAATGCCTTTGAAGAATTTCAGGAACATTCCGGAGAAGATGTTTTTCTGCTAATGACCAAGCACAGAAACTATTACAATGTTACAATGCCTGTCATTACAATGTTACAATGCCTGTCATTACAATGTTACAATGCCTGTCATTACAATGCATACATTTCAGGCCATGGAGGAACTTAGGAAGTTCATGTATGTGAAAGGCGTGACGAGTAAGGGAAGACAGAAACTTATGAGGAATCTGAGAGTAAGTATATATATCCACAGTGTTCCCTGGAAACGTGAATATATGTACATGTATATGTAGGCATATGTGAAAGTTTAGTCCAATAGTTCCGGAAACAGAAACCGACAAGGAATCAATCCTTAAATCTATGTGGTAGTAATTTCATCAATCAGTACAATCAGTATAGTGTATACTTTGTGTGTATGGTTACATCGGGTCGCTTGCTTGTATTCGCTCTTACACGTCTACTTCAGTTTCTTCGCTGAACTACTGTCCAATGAATTGTGGTCGTGGTGTGTTCGAACCGACCTGCTGTAGCTCTTCCAGCACCAAATCCTATAGGGCTTTATTATCGCATTGAATAACATACTAAAACTGACAGGCGGAGTCGCAACTCACCTTTGAACATCGTTATGGAAGGGTCACTCGTTGTCTTGTAGCTGATACTACTCCTTGATATGTACCAGTCTCACACAAAATAACATCAGGTATATAACAAAGTAAATTATACCGAAACCACAGTATAACGTAACATTATCATTATCATGTTTGTATGTTTGATTGGGTGAGTGAGTGAGTCCGTAAATGATCGAGTCTGGACCAGACAATCAAGTCAACAACATCACCAGCATCGATCTGCGCAGTTGGGAACCGATGACATGTGTCAACCAACTCAGGGAGCCTGGCCACCCCATCCCGTTACTCGCCTCTTATGACAAGTATTGTCGCCTTTCATGGCAAGCATGGGTTGTTGAAGGCCTGTTCTACCCCGGACCTTCACAGGTCTATCATGTTTGAAGTCGTCATACCTGGGGTGTGTGTTTGCATAACAATTACCTCACCCTTTTAACAGGTGATCGATCTGCTGGTTCGAATCCTCCAGTGCCCTCTAGACGGCGTTCATGACGAATCCAACCTCATCCAGATCTTTAAGGAGGCCTATGAAATACTGTACACATACATGATCGGCAAGAGCAGGAAGAACGCACTCTACTTCGCCAAATACATCGACTTCTTCCAGACACAGTTCACACAGAAGGTAGGGGACATAATTATTGCTTTAGTTCATACACATCTCTGAAATATGCAATGCTTTAGCAATGGTTTTAAGTAAAGCGCCTTTCCAGAGAACATGGCATTTCAGTCCCACCAGGCATAGTTTTACTTCAGGGAAACTGATGATAGTAATCAGTGGTAACAAAACATCTTTGGGAACTTCTTATTATGCAGTAAATGTTGTCATAACAACATCTCGTTACAGTAAGCTGTTCTCAACGATGGTTGTTCAGTCCACTAAATACAGCCCATATTCTCTGAAAGCTCTTTCTGGAAAACAGTTGTAAATTCAAAGTTGAACTATCACTTTTTATGACAATTGAACTAGTTCTGTTCAGGAACTTTCTGTGAAAGTCTTTATTCTTCCTGGAATAAAGATCAAACTTTGAGACAGGGCTTTGGCGATACATTGATGGAAATAGAAGTAGACCTCTGAGTACTGATTTGTCTTCGGATCTTTGGAATGTGGAATGGACGTCCTTCAGGTTATATAATCCACTGGGACAGGTTATATAATCCACTCGGACAGGTTATATAATCCACTCGGATTCTAACAGTTTATGGCTTGTTTTACAAATGTCGTCCCCAGTTAACAAATCGTCCTCACACGTGACATTACTTGATATTACCTACACCAAGTTCTTCAAGCAAAGAAACGATATATTGATGCTTAGGTTATTTCAGGCATGCCAGCATTACAACTAATATCTGTTCATGTACTCGTGACTTAGGATAACCGCTAGCTAAGACAGAAGCAGTTTCTTCAGGGGTTATCTCTTATTTTTACAGTTCATACACTCTATGACATCAGCGTGCATTGACTAAACCGATTCGGGAATACATTCTGCTCTTTTGGTGCATTTCTTGGTATAATACATTACACTGACATTATATGTCAGTGACACAAACGTTACTCATGACATCATTGCAGCTCAGACAACGTGCTTGATGGTATCGGTGGAGCAAAAGCTGTTATGTAGAAAACATCCTGCACACCAGGGGCACATTCCGCACAACATTCTCATGTGTATCTACGCTGCACTTTAGATATATCCTTCAGAAGTGTCAATTTTCCCCCGAGTATTTAGCACATTGGAGACATGTTAATTAGAGAGAGTAATATTATATTTCACACACAAACACAAACGCACACACACACTCACTCACTCACTTACTCACTCACACACACTCACACACACTCACACACACACGTCATCACTGCTTGACACAAAACTATAACACTACAACCAGGCTGGATGTACAGTAAATATGTTACACGTTTCCTTCCAGGGCGGGATCGGCCTGAATGTGGCCCAGATGATTGTGGAGCTGATCAGAGACAAGAGGAAGATCGTTGACAGAATCACGCATTCGCAGATTGACGAGTTTGTAGGATTACTTGAAAACACACAGGTAAAGCAATCTTCACAATACAGTCCTAACAAAATATAAAAACACATTTTATAGGCTGAAAGTGTTAACATGCTTAAAGAAGAAGAAAGAGAAGAAAAAGGATAAAGGATTCGTGTTTGGTGCTTAGTTCCGTAATAAACAATAACTGATGAAAACATCAGACCCATTTATTATTTTCTTGACATAAGTATGTTTATTACACGATGTTTAAATGTTCCTTTTTTATTTCCCATGAGTATATATCACTAATTACAGAATCACCGGTTCCTTGATCTACTGCACGTGCTGTGTGTGTGCGACTTCGTGGCCATTCCCAACAACCAATCATATATCGTGGAGAGATGGCTACAGAAGAAACAGGTGCGGAGTCTGTAGAATAGCTGGTCTTGAAGCCCATTTCTGATGTCCCACGCCGTCATATTGCTGGGATATTACTAAACGCGGCGTAAAACCATCCTCACTCACTCACTATCACCAGCTGTGACTCATTATGCTGTTATACCTTGAGTCAGGTTTAAGACAATTGTTTTTGCTATCTAAAGAAAAAAGTAAGAATTGAAATATTTCCAAACGTTCCACAAAGCAGCTACACAGAACCATATTATCCTTATCGACTCTATGTATGTTCTTACCTTTTGGTTCACTTTCAACACTTCTTTTCCCTCGAGCTTTAATCAGCTGGAAATGCTTTTGATATTTTTCAAATTCATGAATAAAATTATGTGGTTATTGTCCAGCACGGAGCCTACCTGACCGCCAGGGGGCAGGACATCAACCGTCAACCCAACATCCTCTACATTTCAACAACTGCCGGAAAGACGTGGGTGGCGCTTCATGAGTTTGTTGATGTAAGTTGAAACAGTTTTTCATAAAACAGGTGTTGCCAGGACGTGTTAGCTTGTGTGAGAAAGGTAGCATCTTCTAGCTTACTTTCTGTAACAGTCAGTTAAGGTTTGATTCCAGCTGTGCTTCGCTAGACTTTTCTGTTACCAAAGACTGCTGTTTGGTCGAATATTCGGAAAATGCTTCTTTGCCAAATGAGGTTCACACAATATTGAAGAATCGTTTCAAGATATAAAAACACGTTGTGCACAACAGCGTTGTTCAGAGGATATGGTTGAAGTTGGAATATGGAAGTAGGACAAAAGGTCAGACGCACCCCATGATGCTGCGTATTGTAAACTGTTTAATCAGTTTGAAGAAAGAATCCCTTTTCATTTACGCCAAACAATAATATTTTTTAAAATGTTAATGAACGCGTACTTTACTTTATTCCATTCGCCTAGTAATCGTTAATTTGACATTGTGAAACCATTATTCATAACCGGGCCGTTATAGCCAGCAGCAAAGGAGAAAATAATTCGCGAAGCTTCAATCTGGCACAGCCCAGTCTGCCAATACACCGAGATTGTGATATAACATTGTTGGGCGTAATGTCACACAGTTTCATCAGAGATTGTGGCCATCTTGCTGCAGCCGTGGACGATCACGTCAACGACGGTGTCAGTCGGAGTTGTCCGAGACCCGTCCTTTACTCTGATTTACATGATTAGTGTCACTCCGTTTGTGTTTTCCTTTAGTAACGGGAGGATGGTTGCACTGTTGTCTTGGGTTATATTGTGTATGGGTGTGATTATTGTTGAGGAATATTTGTATTCAATTCAACAACTCCTTGATACACAATCATCTTATGTGTAAATGTTCCAACAGTATACTGGTGTATCAAAATCTTGTAGCAGATATATACGACAAACTCATAGCTTATGTTTCCAACACTGTACTGATATATCACAAACTTAAACCACATGCTTCCAACATCCCAATTTTAAACCTTATGTTCCCAACACTGTACTGATGTACTGAAATATCACAATCTTAAACCTTTTGTTCCCAACACTGTACTGATGTATCACAATCTTAAACCTTTTGTTCCCAATATTGTACTGATATATCACAATTTTAAACCTTGTGTTCCCAATATTGTACTGATATGTCACAATCTTAAACCTTGTGCTCCCAATATTGTACTGATATATCACAATCTTAAACCTTGTTTTCCCAATATTGTACTGATATATCACAATCTTAAACCTTTTGTTCCCAACATTATACTGATATATCACAATCCTACTGCTAATGCATCGACATACCATAAATCAATGTATATAGCATGTGCTGTCTACCCAGACGCAATTTGTCCTTATTTGCATCGCAGATTTTGATGGTGGGTTAGAATCCCAGATTGGACAAGTTATGATTCTGTTTGTCAGCACCATGTACATAAAGGTACTAACTAAACTCACTCATCTAATACTGTGTCTTCAGGAGGAGTCAGCTGTATACGACAAGGACACTCACGACTTCCTCATTCACCAGCTGGATCTGTACAAGGCGCTCTGCTACGTGAGTATCACGACATGCTGTGATGAGGGGTTTCATTTACGATATGTTATATCAATATCAACCACGGAACATCAGGTGTACTATACTATACAAGACACAATATGTACAGTTCATTACGTCTCTCCTGCCCTCTTGTCGCCTGCCGAGCAAAGTCAAAGTATACATTTTTATAGTGGTAAACATGAACATAACAAAGATGAGTATTCGATGGTGAGTAGTTTAACACTTTAACCATAGGCGATATTACATGTAGGATTCAATGAAAATCTGACAACAGGTCACGTACCCATGACGTGTAACGGATGTACACTGCAACAAGCAGTCACGTATCAAGTGTACATTTGGTTTTGCCCCTCGGTTTACAAACTGATATTGCTAATATCGGCTCATTACAAATAATAACCTCCTCACTCACTCATTTATATCTTATTTCGACGTGCAAAGTGTTTATATTCCTTAAACCATAACCATGCGTAGTGCCACCTTGGTGCAGCGGCCATTTACAATGAACTATTCTGTAAACTGTACTGCTTCATTCCGTCTCTACGTCAATATTTTGCATCGGTTAGAACACTTCCCGTCAAAGATTGCCTTACACACTTTCCAACAAAACGGTTATTATCTTTAACACCGACACATTGATAAAGAAAGATTGATCCTTCATATTCCCCTGGTCTCAAGCCTTCTGCTGAACCGCTAGATAGTGTGTGTATATGCGGGCTTTATCAATATCCCATCCGCTGGAATATTCAAAAGCACGCACTACAATGAAATGAACAATTCTTATGAATATGGTGTTGCAGACTTGTTCTCCCTGGTTGTATAATTGTATAATAACATTGTCCCACAAGCGCGCTATGCATGGACAGAAGCTATTATCAGAGAGTAAATAAATACGCCTCAAGATACTGCTGAAAAATTGAAATTGACATATGATGCCTATGGGGTTATACTCCAAACAATATTTGACTAAGTTCTTGTTCAAATAGCTCATGGAGGCACCGGTTTGTTGTCAAACGTTCAATTCAGTGAGCTGTGTTGGAAGAGAGATAGTACTTGGTGTTCTAATTTCATGATATGGAAATAGTGTTCTAGTAAATATCTCGGTCACCTCATTTGTGCGTCTTATTGTGTAGGAGTGGGTGTTAAGGTAACGCAGGTCAACATATATGAATAATGACACTCAATAGTCAAAATCTCAAGAGGTATCAATTTATCCATACATTCGGACGTCTCCATTGAAGTGTGTAGTGGCAGCCCCTGGTGGGTTTTTTGTAATGCAAAAAGAAATAATTTTTACTGAAAGGATTTTTTCGTTTTTTTGTGATGTAAAAATGTCTATTAATGGAAATTCGTTTGTCGCAATGAAATATATGCGACAACTGATTGGTTTATACCCTGTTGGTGTTAATTGTTCTATATGAATTTCCTAGTTCCACAGTAGTTGTACCAACGCTAGAATTGTGCTTCAGTATGTAATCTTGAATTAACAATTCTTTTTTTGTGAATACCATTTTTCAAACGGCCTCCTGGTGGTAGAGTGATTTCGCTGTGTCGATCAGCAGAACTCATTTTTCATAGAACTGTTTCATAGAACTGCTTAATAGAGCCTTTTAATAGAAGTCTCAAATTATGCTTCAAGACCATGATCGATAAAAAGGATACTCAGCAACTAACACACGTTTCAGTGACGAATACGACGCATGTGTTCGAAAGATCCCGATGTATTTTGTATCAACATTCCTAAACACAATATGCTGAAACGCGGTATTTCTTGTTCATTAATGATACTACAAATCCTGATTTAACAACCAGTGAAGGTTGGTGAAGTAACTGTCTTTCAGGGTCAACCGATGTTTGTGTGATAGCACCTCAGTAGCATCAGGACATGTGCGGCGTGCACCAAATCCCTAATTTATGTCGTAAGAATCGAAGAGAGAACCTGTGGACTAGGATGATAGGGTGTTGTCGAACCCTGTTTTCACGGGTCTTTCTTGTACTGTCGTTATTTACCTTTATAGTCAAGAACGGTTACCCTCTATTCATAGTGTATACTGGTACCATCTATTTAGCTCCACCATTGTGTTGAACTACGTGTTTTTTTCGACAGGGACGGAACGACTTCGCCATCAACATCATCACAAAGGAGCTTCGCTATCTCACCTGGGAGGAAACCTTCCTGTCCATCGGCTCCGATATCCTGCCTGACGCAATCAGAGCCAAGTATTGCGACCTCACCACCAGTAAGATAATAGCTGCTTACGTGCACATCACATGAGAACTCTTTAGTAGAGACCGCCGACCTCACCACTAGTAAGATAACAGTTGCATGCCTGCACATCACATGAGAACTCTTTAGTAGAGACCGCCGACCTCACCACCAGTAAGATAACAGTTGTATGCCTGCACATCACATGAGGACTCTTTAGTAAAGACCACCGACCTCACCACCAGGGCATCCTTTCACGAAACACTGGGGTGTTCGTAAAGTGCAATGATAAAGAATGGGAGTTAAGTTTAACCTTAGAAAGGGTTGCGCCTTAGTAAGATACTTGTCGCATATATGCATATCTCATGTAGACGCTTTTGTTAAGAACTGGCAAATGTGTTTTTACCCTTAAGCATGAGCGAAACGCGGTTGAATGAGATTATGAAGCACTTCACAAGTCCGCCTTGGTGGATGGTTTGAATATTGTCGAAAGTGGCAGTATGCAAGATTATTTCACAAATGGCAAGACGTTCTGATATTCAACATGCGGTTGACATAAACCTATTTACCTGAGATATTGTTCCCCAGTGAACCAACAATAGCACAGGCTTGCACTCAGAACATCATATATATCAACCATCCACCTCCAGCTCAACAGGAACACTATACCCGTTTGTGTTTCTTATTCTGGCTCCACCATAGCTTCATCGTCTGTTTGTCCTATGTTTCACGGCTGTGCACCGTCTAGCCATATACCTATTACTTATTTTACTTCTTGCCATTTCTTAAAAAGTGTGTTGAAATAAACATGTGTGCGTGGACGTCAATACTCCAACTATGCAACTAAACGTCAACGATCTGGCATCGCACCTGTTAACTCAGCAAAGAGCAGAAAGAAAATCGACATTTTAAAAATCGCACATATAGTTTACGTTTCATTATGTCTTTCCTCTTGGATGAAGAAACATTCTCTTCTCTCAAAAACTATAGTTACTGTCGTCAAAAACACACAAAACCTCTTTTTTTCTTTTCTCTGAGAAGACTACAAGCAATGAAACGTGTGATCTTGCCAAGTGAGAGGATCTATCTGCAGGTGTTGCTTCACAATGGCTCTCTGTGCATTCTGTGTATTATTTCTTAGTGGAGATTCTACGAGCATGTTTAGTTATCTTTAGGTGCACGTGATACCAATCCAAGTGAACTGAGATTGATTACGTGTCATACTCTTGACACTTGGCGTGAATGTGTTTAGCGCGACACCTGAAACACGAAGAGACAAATAAATGAGAATGTTTAATATTAAGACCACAAAACATAAACTTCCAGTTGACAATAGAAGATGAACTTGTTTCCGTACTTGATATGAAATGCACAGTCACCTGTCTCGAAGGATTCGTGTGGAAAATAGCATTATTGTTGAAACTCTAAACACACTGTAAGTTATATATAAGTAACTAATGGATGCACATTCTGGTGTATGTTTGCATATTTAATGGCAAAATTCGCGAGAGCTCGCTTGTAAGTGAAAATTATTACTTTTCATCGAATTCTAGAATCACTTATCTGCGTTACGTCTCTTGCAATAAAGAGCAGGATTTCTGTTGGATGTGGAATGTACAGGGAGACATTTCACTGGCACTAGAGGTTGGATTTCTGCGTGGGTGGTGTTTACTTCTATGTATCACTGCTCCGAGAAAACAGGTTACGAAAAAGAAATGAAAACATTATCACAATGAAGACTTTCCACAAATGTGGAGGGATAAGAGTAAGATAAGAGCCAGATGCAGCCAAGTGTACCCGTCAGTATTGTAATCTTAATTCAATCCCATATTGCCAAAACACTCCTACGGTGAAATACGTACCTTTTTTCTACAGGCATTTACACAATTAGCCGAGATAACAATGGGGATTCGTGTTATAAAAACATGGCAACTGTGAAGGGATAAGAAACATTAATGTGCAGCCACGAAAGGTAGTCGCCCACGAACATTATCTTCACCGTGACAATATGTCCTTCTCATCACCCTCCACATAACGTTATAGTCTATCAGCGCATATTTCATGATGATTAATTCGACCTGGATGGATATACGCTGCCAGATATGATGGCGTTTTCTTGAGTGACTGTGGGCCTACTCAGTTCTTTATGATGATATCAGCAGTCGTGCTCCAGCCCTATACGGCCATCTGCCCTCTCGTTCCCTGCCCAGATAATTACAAGGGTAGCTGCTTTCTGCCCGAGCATCGGTCGGGGCGTATTTGTTTGTTGTTGCTGGCAACTTCTGTAGATGTGTTCGCATGTGCTGGAAACACACAGCCAAAATGTCTCACAGACAGTTTCTTTTTGTTTTGTTTGGGTTTTTTTTGTTTTTTGTTTGTTTGGGTTTTTTTGTTTGGTTATGTTTTGTTTTGTTTTGTCTTTGTTTTTTGTTTGTTTGGGTTTTTTTGTTTGGTTATGTTTTGTTTTGTCTTTGTTTTTTGTTGTTGTTTTTTGTTTTGTTTGGTTTGGGCTTTTTTGTTTTTTATTGTCAGTTTTATATTTTGGGGGGTTTTGTGGTCATTTTTTGTGTGTATCTTTTTCTGTTCTGTAAGCAACGAATTATCGTTATTTGTTTGTTGCAATGTCGATTGTCGATAAATATATCTCAATGATGTAAATGTGCCCATGCATTAACATGGCTTGTATCTGATCCATGTTTATAATTTAGTTGGTAATTTAGTAGCACAATAACAACAGCAATACCATGGAGCTCACACATCCGGATATCTTTCCAACAATGCTCGATGATATGATTGTTTCTATGTGACCTGATGATATTATTATCAGAGTTATAACAGTTATGGTTGTTATTCATTTTGTTTTTGTTTGTGTGTAAATAACTGCAATATGTTGAACTGTACTCGTATGTCTTCTCTGTCATCCACCCCCTGGACCACCTTTGCTGAAACCTTGAGACACGTGTCTTGCATATCTCCGTTCATCAAGGTTTCTTAGAACAAATTAACACTTTTCCTGGATCAGTAATGTAAGGAAACCCGTTCTGACCACTATTACCACATGTGAGGCCCCTTACGGGCCTGGTACTCCGACTCGCGCTCTAATCCCATTAGACAATAGCTGTATTCCGTGATACTATCTCATATTTCCCGCTACGGGCTATTGTAAAATTGATTTTTATCCAAGATGCTGGTACAGTGTTTTGTTATTTCGCCTATCTATGCCCGCTGCCACTTTGGTGTAATTAACAAGATTGCTGATCACTCGCTCTTGTCACATATAAAGCCCGTCAGTTTCATCTGGTGAAATCAACCAGAGTAAATCAAACAGTTTTCCCCATGAAGTCTATCTTGCATCTGTCAATAACAAATTTACATGTCCATCAGAAAATCAAATTTCCAGTCGATTAATTTCCCCATCGTGTAGGTAGGGCCTGCTCACATGAGTGATTGAATTAGTTTTGAAATTCTATGATGTTGGGCAGAAGGGGATTAAGTATTGCCCCAAGTTTCACACTAATTCCAAGGCATGCAGACATAATTATGTACGAAAAATTTGATTTTATGAAATATCATAATGTAACTTTATATCAAATCAATAGTTTTCACATTATATTTTTTCACTCATTCCTTTAAGGCGCAAAGTCATTATCTTTAATAATAGACAGAGACTATACATCATTTGATTGGGTTTGTTTATTGGGCCATTCTTTACAAACGAAAAAACAACATATTCCGATGTGTTGAATGGTTCGTAATTTGAATTTGGTTAAATATGCGTCGGTGATATAACAGTGCGTTGTAACACATCTGTTGATTCAAAAACAATTACCATACCGTGACGTAGTTATTATATATGAGCTGGACCACTAGGTGCCAAACACCCTGGTTAGATTCTATGTAATTTTGCATGAATTGAGTGTAATCTTATCTGACTAATAAACTTGGCGTATTATGAGTTCGTTTTTTTCTCTGTGATAATCCATAAAAGTTTGGGTATATCCAGTCTTTCTGTGATAGCAATACTGATCAAGGATGTGTCTGTTCAGTTTGTCTGAGATAGTGATACTGGTCAAGTATGTGTCTGTTCAGTTTGTCTGAAATAGTGATACAGATCAAGTATGTGTCTGTTCCGTTTGTCTGAGATAGTGATACTGATCAAGTATGTGTCTGTTCAGTTTGTCTGAAATAGTGATACAGATCAAGTATCTGTCTGTTCAGTTTGTCTGAGATAGTGATACTGATCAAGTATGTGTCTGTTCAGTTTGTCTGAGATACTAATACCAAATTGTAAAGCATTAAAAACTCCTCAAAGGAACATGAAAGAAATTTGTGTTACAGTCTGCTCTGACATTTCATCCCAGGTTTGTTCGTGGACGTCGGTAACAACTACTCGGTGCTAGATCATCCAAACATCTGTTTCGTTTACGACTACGTCGGTTCCAAGGACGAGGAAAAAAGCCAAGGCGACTTTGTGAGTATTCCCATCAAAGCATGTTCATCTCTGTCTGTACCGGAGAAGAGGTTCATTAAAAAACTTGTATTATATATGACACGTCAAGGCCAACAAATACTCAGTCTTGATAGTAAGCTAAAGTTGTCGTGTTGGTGACGGGCAAAGTAGTGATGAAAATATGATTGTGCATTGATCATTGATAATGTGCAATGAATCAAAGTGTTAGAGAGAAGGGTACAAGTAATAATAGGACATGAACATAATATATTCACTTCTGTTGAAGCTTTCTGTCAAGACATGGCCGATATACTGCTGATGTTATTTAATGTTTTAACATTCCGTGTTATATACTGAGGGAAGGAAAATAAGCGACCACATGGAAGGCCAAGTGTTCCTCTATTTTGTTCCAAGGGTTCTTCACGAACTCTGTATCGCTCAACTTATGAAGAAACCTGGAAGAAAAATAAAGAAACACTTGTGCCTTTATGTGATTGCTTATTTTTTCCCCTCAGTATATGATTATGAAACAATATACGCAATACTGACAGAAATATGAAACTGCACTGAAATTGTTTGGTGGTCTTATATACACAAATGCTTCATTAAGGTTACCTCTTGGATCAATCGATACACAAATATCTCAGAAACATTACAATTTATCATTTCTAAAACCAAAACAATGAAATCCAGTAACACCAAATTTACGCGAAAATAAATATAGTAATATCAGAAAAAATGCAATTCAAAAAGAAACCAAGACTTGTTTAGATATTCGAGTATTTGTCCATCTGGCAGTTAGAATCCTAACATTTACATTGAGTGAACTATAACGGCTTCCAGCACTGAGATAGCACAAAGGAGGTCAATGCATGCTTTGAATTAACTTGATATGGCCCCAAGCCATCTCATACATCATTGATATTATGCCTCAGCGTATTTATGGTGTTATACAAATATTTCCCAACGATATTAAAAGACGGCTTTGTTTGTTTTCCATTAAAACGTAAGTTCTATTATTCTCAACGAAAGGTAATAAAACGCTTTTGGCTCGGGTTTAAGTTACCGATCACAAAAATTGCGAAACGATGAATTCCTCAACTTCAAAGTAGAGGCAGCCTCGGATGTGGTATTAGGAGGATTGTATTCGCATGTCAGATTGAGTATAAATTTAGGACTATTCTCGATATGAACTGTCTAATGCTTCTCGTACATTTGGGCAACATAGTCCATATTGACAGTACCAACCCGTAATTTGATCTCCGCTCAGTATGATAATGATGTGTTTGATCACAATAACCGCCGTGAAACGCATTGTATTGATGAAATAAGTCATGTGTGCTTGGTTTCATCGGTGGAAGGCCAGTGCGCTGCAGCTGTGTATAAATCAAAGAAACCGTTTTAATTAACGTGCT
The DNA here is from genome assembly GCF_037392515.1 of Haliotis asinina. Taxonomy (NCBI): domain Eukaryota; kingdom Metazoa; phylum Mollusca; class Gastropoda; order Lepetellida; family Haliotidae; genus Haliotis; species Haliotis asinina. The sequence continues at coordinate 52,922,906 of NC_090291.1, read as the reverse complement.
ATGTGGATGCACGCCGACTGATCGTGAAGTGCATGTTTAACGATCATATTCCTGTTACAAAGACTTATCAATGACAGAATGCTTGGTAGACCGCACCATGTAACGTAAGGATGTACTGGACTATGGCACAACCTGATTACACCAGGGCCGTGCCTCTGGTCGCCCAGACCAACAGTTGTTCCAATGGGATAATGTCTGTTCATTGACTAACTGTCAGTTGGAACCGTTCTGGTTGGCACTGACGTCAGGTAGTGAAAGACTCCGATCTGGAGCATAACACGTTGGCCTGTGCAGATGATTACAAGCGCCATTCAGATTAAATGGTTGTTGACCTAATCACTTAGGGTTGTCCTCTACTGAACGGCTTTCATGTAAATAGTCAGATTTGTGTGATTATACGGTCACTTAGAGTGAGTGAGTAAATTAGGGGTTCACATCACCCCGAAATGCATTGGCGTCATTTGAGGGCGTGTATGACAGCAGATAGCATTTATTCACCTACAATGACGATGATCAGATGTTTGAAACGTCGGTATAGCCCAGTAGCACGGGTGCGGTGAATTGCACTGAAACAACGCACCATAATAGGGGTGATTATCTGGCTTGAACCGATGGTGTTACTACGATACACAACACTACAAAGCACAACTTTCCACAACAGAGCCACTTACTAGTTCACGTAACTGAACGATCACAGACGTTTCTCATATGGCAACGTATCCATGCTTTAAACGAGACCCGTAAAGTAAAAATATACTCAGCACTAAAATAACTGGTTTGAGGATTGGTCTTTATTGACATTCATCTCCTCTTCTCTGCGTACGTTTGGAAAATGCGATTCTGGAACAAAGCATTCGGTGGGAATGTTGATGGGTTTCAGTCGCTGTATGTTATGTTTCGTCCACTGTTCTAAATGTGTATATGTATGTCCCAGGTTGTGAAAGAACTGGTCGCTATCTTCCCGGTGTTGAGGGACTGGATCGCAGAGTTTTTGTCTCAGAATACCTGTATGATCGCCTCGGACATCGGGCACAACATGCTCGTCGAACAGGTACTCCTTCAACTGCTCATTAAACTGTTTCAGATTAAGAGATCGAACTACAGGATGACCATCGTGGTTACTGTATACCGTGTGAAGTATATTGTCATAGCATCCTCTCTCTTTTGAATAAGACATGTTGACAATGCAAGCAAATCATTTGTCCCTATTGCACAACCAACAAACATACCCCGTTCCTCCTTATAGCACATTCGAAATGAAATCGTACTCAATAAATTTCAGGAGTAAGGAATGGTACGTAAGGTGTGAAGCGTTTTTCTACATCGTGATCTAGCTGGAATAATGCTAAAAGCAAACTATGCCGATAGACAGTCCCTCAGCTGTTGGTTGCCTCTTCTTAATGTCCAGTAAGGGTGGTAGAACATCTTCCTCTTGTTGTTAGTATTGACAGAGAGTCGGATGGTTTGGTTTGCATCTCGTTCAGACCACGTCGACAGTAGGAGATCTGAATCTCACAGTTGTAGTACTCACACATCCTAAAGGATAAGTTGATCTATGTTTCTCACTTCCGGACTCCCACTGACGTGTATGATAGTTCCATGAGTTCTGTATGATACATGTGTATCATTAAAGTACCCATATCTCCTAGGTGCTGAGATTGCTGTACCATCTTGTGAAGTTCGGCTACTACCTTGATCTTGAAGACGTTCTGCAACTCCTGCCTCCGCTCCTCAACCTCCTCGACGGCAGACACGACTTCCCCTTCCCCAAGGACAAAGAAAAGGGTGTGTGCTATTCCCGGGCTTGTTATTACATAGTCAATGCAAGCATTAAGGGAGACAGTAGATAAAGCATGACTGTTAAATCATGTGTTTGGTAATTGTATGGGAGCCATACATCATTGCATGTTCACTTGAATCTTGGCAATTAAATCCTTAAAAAATATGTTACTTTGAATCTTTCCCAGGAATACTTGCCTCAAGAATTACTTCCTCTCCGAGGTCGAGTGTTGCATTATTTCAGTAACCGGGTAAGAGCCCCGTGAAAAGTAAAACAGGATGTGTATGGTATATTCTGTACCTGTGAAAACTTAAGTCTGCGTCTTCGTGGATCAAGAAATAACCAAAAGAAATGCTTTGCGTGAAGTTACCATCAAACCCACACTGACTTAATAGTTCAAGACAACGATGTTGAAACAAGGTGAAAGACCACACTATGCTGACGTAGTTGGTGATGTTGCAGGCTACTCCAAGGAAGCGATGAAGCAGGTGACGCAGTACCAGACGTTGGATAGATATGAGAAAAACACCGAGACGGAAGCCATTGTCAACGCCAAGTATCAGTATGTTCATTCCCTCCATTTGACCCGTGACAGTCCGGGGTAGAATAGCTCTTCAGCAACCCATGCTTGCCACAAAAGGCGACTATGCTTGTCGTACGAGGCGACTAATGGGATCGGGTGGTCAGACTCGCTGATTTGCCTGACACATGTCATTGGTTCCCAAATGCGGAGACCGATGGTCATGCTGTTAATCACTGGATTGTTTGGTCCAGACTCGATTATTTACAGACCGCCGCCATATAGCTATAATATTGGTGAGTGCGGCGTAAAACTAAACTCACTCATACAGTCACTCACTCACTCACTCACTCCTCTCCTCCTTTTAGCACCAGACCATATAGAACTGTTTTTCAGCTTGAATTTACGAGCGATCCATGTCATGTCTCCATGTACTGTTCTGTATCATAATCCAGTTTACCCCAATGGTACAGTTACAATGTCATTAGCCAATCCTCAATATAGAGAATGCAGACATTAGGCATAATTCAAATGTTAAAAGACATCCTCAGTGTAACATTGCATTGAAGTTTCTGTGAATAATGTGTTGGTATCTCTGTGTACGAGAGTGTACGAGATGCTGCTCATTTGTACATTGTATAATTCCTTCGCTCAAAGCAGTGATGCATTCTTTGAACATCCCTCTCCACTAGCCAGAATCAGTGACACGAGACCGTAGCACGATCATGTCACCAGTAATTGTTGCTCTGTTAACATAACAAGGTGTACAACATGTTACATTTTGCATTCGAATAATCGATAAACATGTAAAATATGATACGCATGCAAAGCTGTTGCTCAGTAAACATGTGCGTTGTTAATGGATACTCTAGCATGACATTCAAAAATGTATTGATTTTGCTCAATAAACTTTTTTTGTCAAATATTCACTCATGTGAAGCCGCCTTAAACAATAACCAAAGGAGTTCCTTTTTCGTATAGAACTATAAATTTCATTGGACAATTGAACACCTCTATATGTATTTTTGCGATGTACACTCATTAGTATGTGAATGTATTTGAATTAAAAATAATGAGGGTAGGTGGCAGTCAGATGGTATTCCTTTTGGTTCAATCACTGCCCTGAAATGTGGAAAAGACGACCTACAACATTCTGCCTGTCCTTGTTCTGCACATGGCGGATAGTTCTCTGTTGCTAATATCTACACCAAAACAACTACAAATACCTAAAAATTATGTGATTATTCCACATTTTGACACAATAGATTTGTTAGTAATAGTGGTCAACTATCAGGGTAATCGTATTCATAATTTATATCCATAGCATAGTTGGCAATCTCCAAATTGTATGTGTCCTCTCAAAAATATATTGTTTTATGATTTCAGAGTGTTGGAGGTTCTTGACCTTCTGCTGACCTACCAGAGGAATTCCCGTCTACAGGTAAAATACTGACCAGTGCACCTGCAGTTAAAGGCCAATACTGATCAGTTTAACTGTATCGTATCTTGGAGATGCTCACTCCACGGATGCCATGATCTTCCATAGATCTTCAAACTGGAAACTATCCTCATTCATTCTCCACCATTTTATCTTCAGCGTACAATGCATAATCGAATCGGGTTGTTCTCTGGCGACACTTGTTAATGTTAAATGTCTGATAATTCAGCGGAATATCGTGATTTCTTTTTATTATTTTTGATACATTATGTCAGCATTTCATCTGCCCATGATCAATGCGATTATATATTAATTAAATATATGACATGAGTTTCGTTTGGCTATTATTAACGCCGTACTAAGCTGTGGCCACAGTCTGGACTAGACAATCCAGTGATCAGCGGTATGAGCATGGATCTGAAGGCAGATCAAGGGAGCTTTACACCATTTAGATGCGCGTTTCACTAAACAACCTGACACCACACTGTGCGTCAAGTACACATGTCATGAGTGTTGAATATGACTTGATGGTAATCAAGTGTATGTATTTGTTTTCAAATTTAATTCAAAATGCCATGCCATCTTTCAGTTTGAAGACGAAAATAGTCAGAGAATCTACCAAATTAAGCAAAGGTGTGCACAATCTATACAGATGTGACTGCCTGTCGAGTATGTTTGCATATGTAAAAGGTTTGTTGGTGTCCGAATGAAGTACCGTCCAACGCATGTTTCGAAGTAAAATCGTTGCCTCTATTCCTTTTTCAGGTATGATTTTTTGTCATGTCGAATCTGGGATACCTAGATCCCTACACATAAGTGTCTTTGGTCGTATATGAACCGTCCTTTCAGAGTTTCATGGGCAAGTTCAAGGTGGCCGAACAAGCAGCTGCTGCCAAAAGGAGCGGGCAGACGTCGCTAATCCCACTGTTGTCTGACACCTACAATCCTCACGACAGCAACAAGTAAGCGTCGTCAAAAATGTTCAGTGATCTATTCATATACTTTCGTAGAAATTGTAGAATACTTGTAGAATCTGTGTGGGTTGATATTTGAGACTGGTTATCTCTGTCATTGACGCAGGTACTTTTGTAGCCTCTGCACGTATATGAGACTCAGTCAGTCGTATGTGTTTGATATGTAAATCTAATCGGTCACGAGTTAGAAAAGGTGCACACCAATCTATAATGAACAAATGTGAGAGATATTAGTATTTCTATGACTGATGTTTTATCAGTGTGTCAGTGAATACATGGGTCAGTATTCAGAATTTGAAAATTTGCATATATCCCTAACTATTTGTGTCCAGAATATGTCTCTGTTTATGTTTTCATGGTTAATTGTGTTATCTCGTCAGCATTTGATGTTGTTCGTGTTATTGATCACTGGTTTGCGTCGACTTCAGAGAGTTGGAGTAGCGTTAAGTCCAACACTCCTTATATCCTAATGAAGACATTAACAACCCATTCAGTGTAACAGCATGACGTACAGCTTTGAAATAGACACACGATCACGGTTTTACGCCGCTTTTAGCAATACTCCAGAAATACCTCGGGAGGGGGACACCAGGAATGGGCTTCACACCCATGTGGGGAATCGAACCCAGGCCTCTGGCGTGGCAAACGCTTTAACAATTAGGATATTCCATACTACCGATGAGGTTTTTGCGGGATTGTACAATTACTTAAATTGCACCGTTACACTTAGATAAATATAACAGACAACAATTTGGTAATGCTTGATTGGACAGAGTGAGGCTAACATCGATTATCATAAGCGCTTCTACTTCAGTTCTCACTATGAGTAAAAAGTCTAGAACAATTGTCTGATAATTTTGTGTTATATATGAGTGCTGTATGTCATGAAGGTAAAATATAATTGCCATGTAGATATCACAATTGATGTATATATCTTGTATTTGTCATGTCAGTCGATAGTCGGTGTGTATGTCATGTTGATGTAAATATAATGTATATATCTAGGATACATATAGCATGTATATGTGTCAACTGTCTGGTATTTGTATGTATACAGTGGTATGTATTATATTATAGTATGTATGCATTCAATGGTAATTACAAGACAAAATGTATGCGTGTAAATAGAACGCTTCTTTTACGTTTTCAGTAATCGGCGGGTGACTGAGGTTAATTATTCACTTTCATTGGTGTTTTCTTTTTCATTCAAACAAGAATTCTTAATCTATAACGCCTATTGAAATCTCCAAAACAGCGCGTGATAATTGGTATTATTCAATTCAGTCTTGTGAATCGTTTGCCTACGTTCGACGGAACGTGACTTTTGATGTTGTCACGGTGATGTAATAACTGGGCCAATATAACAATGTACATAACATAGACCAGTGAAATACTTCAATTAGCATCTCACAACAGACTGTTCATTGCTTGTAACAGAGACATGTTGTTTGTTCCAGAAAGGGGCTGGCTCACCAGAAGAAGGTGACGAAGGAGCTCAGAGACATGTTTAATGTGTCAGCCATATTTGATGTGGACCTTCTCACCAAAGTCCTTATGGTAGGGTAAAACAATGTAACAACACCTCGTGGTTGTAACATCATTTGTGTAACTGTAACAATGCAACATGCAGTTGAAACTAAGGAATATACATGTCGAATTCAGTCTAGGGAAGCGACTACTCAATGTTGTTTATGGTATCCATGGATATTCATATTCAGTTGTTTGTTATGTTTATTTGTTTCCAGAGGTGACACTTAAGACCATTGCGATATTTCTTCACATATAATACAAATATCGCAACCCGTTTCATTGTTTCAACGTTAGTGTTGGACAATTAGACGTCAACCTTATGATTTGTAGGGTTTATAAAATACTTGTGTGGTATAAACTGTGTTCTGAGATTACTGTAAGCGTTACATTCGTGGATATTCACTCTTAATATCACATCTATAAACGTCGTGTAGTTCTATATTCGGAGGTGAATATAGATCCAATCAGTATATATCGGAAGTAGAATGAGAAGACATCATACAAAAGGAGGTGGCTGATATCGAGCGATAATAATATCACATGCCCCTTTCACTAATTTATTGGTATATATAAGTCAAATGTGAATTACCGCCGGGGTCACTGTGAAGCTGGTATACGTTCCTGCCAAAGAGCACCGAGTTCCATCTAATCCTATAAACAATATCAGTGGTTAAATGAAATCAGATATATCGATTTTTCTTGTGTATTCAGAACATGAAAGCTGACTAAATCAAATCACTCAGAAACAGCAAAATATGTTCGTACTTTAACCCACAAATAATATTTCTACGAAATGGTCGACAGCCCTGAAGAGAGAGTTCATCTGAGCGAACCATCTTGTCCTTAACGTATTTCTTTCATCACCACCCAAATCCTTTATATTACAGCTTACTGGGTTAACCTCCCTGTATCATTAAGGTATTATTAAGTCAAATTAAAGGACCCCCATACGGGGTGTCCCCGAGAGTACCGAACAATCTGTAGAACGTAAACGTTCAGTGTAATTTTAGGCTGATCCATGGCTCCAGTTGAAATCAACTTGCTTCTGATACCAGATTAGACTCGCAATACAAGCACACACCAGTCCGACCTTCACTTCGAGTACGCCCGATGTTTAGCTAACGAATGAAAAGGGCGATTTATCAGAGCTAAGCCGTGTCCATATCGAGCCCTGGTCGAGCACATTGTATCACATTAATATCCCTTTAAATCTATTGTTTAGTTTAACAACAGAACAGCGAGAGCTTGAAACTTTGACGTGTTCCGTCTTTAATCTGAATTATATTATCTCTAATATACCTAATTAAGTGCAGTCTATCAGTAATACCTTATCAGAAAGCGCAACGATTTTTCGCTTTTATTGAATAACATTTACTTTACTGGGAACCAATCCCTGAATTGCGGGTCTGGCATAGCGGTTGATTTAACAAATATTTGGTTCTAGTCGATTGTGTCATTATATCACACGTCCGTTTTGTCTCGTTATATTGAATTCTATCCCCTATACTTCAGCTAGAGGACATGAGGAGTAACAGGGGGATGACCGCTACACAACAGGGTCAGATTGCCAGCTTTCAGATCATGCACGGTTGCTAATTTCCCCAAGCCATGTTGCATTTAAAGCTTATTAATGTAATGTATTAACGGTGCGTTCTATGAGTTACAGTCACCCCTAGTGATCACAGAGGTAGGAGTACTGGTGTTTTAGCTTCAGCTCCTATTCTCCAGTATACCAGCGCACCGCTCGGACCAGAAAGCTTGTGTTTATTAGCTTGGAACCTTTTGAAGGTTATCTTATTGATTTGTGCGAGAACATTAAATGGTCATTATCCCGCTACAGAGAGTCTTTCTGACGTCACAAGATATTGTCTAATGCATCTCCGTTAAATCTCATCAAATGTCATTTTCGTAGAAGAGAATAAAAAAAGTTTCGTTTCCATAGAAACATGTAGTTCTGATACCATCTGAAATATGTGTGTACACGCACGCGTTTAGAAATACACTTTAAAGTCTTCTGATTTACTTTTCAAATGAAAATGAGAACATCACTGTGAGGAGTGATTAAGAAAGAAAATAAAAGTGATACAAGTAAACAAGTTTCGAACTCTTCATTTATGCAATTCAGTTTTGGCAAAGCGTCAGCTCCATGACCTGAATCTTCCAGGTCATATTTGGTCATGGTCATCTCAGTGGACACGCTGGGTCAACAGATCATCAGTCTGCTTGTTTCGTAAAGTGAGCATGCAATCTACGGTTCCGGATCTTGTTTCTGTATATCTACTAACTAGAAAAGACAAAACCTTTCAAAATCCATACTAAATAACATTGTACAATTCTGACTAACACGCGTTGTATTTTCCAGGACTTGTCGCAGTACAAATACAACAAAATCATCACCAAGTCTCTGAATATCCTTAATAAAGTGTACTCCTCCAAGACAAACATGTTCAAACTCTCCAGCAAAGCTCAGGTACGTTGAAACCCTAATACAACAAGAGTGACGCTTAAACTACACAAACCTTACCATCCTTACTTACAGTTATCACACGAGATTTGAACGTGTTGCAGGTGCTTCTGACCCAGGACTCTGCACGTGTTCACCGAGAGGTCCTCAAGAATATGCCCATTCTGCGGCGTCTTTCACGTGCAAAACTGGACGACCAGCAGGTCAAACTCATGAGTGACATCTTGGACGACCTAGCAGAGTGAGAACATACATATAGTGTTTTTGTCTAATATTGTATTACTGGAGCTTATATTAAATCATTGAAACATTATGCACCTCAAGCGCCACATATGTACCCAACCTGACTCTAATGGCGACATGCAGTGAAATAGCCCGGTCGTGTTAGACACGGCAAAGGAAACTTGTACTTTCATGTGTTTCCTTATTCGTGTCTATGAATATATATTTTGAAAACCAAAAGGAAGTAACGAAGACCTTTGTGTTGTTTAGGTTCTGCCATCTGCCAATGACTCCAGATGAACCCCATCCGATGAACCAGAATATCCTCATCAGTAACGGTATTGTCACCATCACCATCCTTTAATCTACCGATTTTCCATCAACATATGGTAGTTTTATTAAATGAAGCCATTTGATTCAGCATAGTATTGCATACCTGTTGTACGTGTATCTTTGGCGCCGAAATTGGCTCATGTACAGATAGCCTAACGCTAGATTCGGAAACCTATAATCGTGTGTTCGATTTCCTGCTGTTAATGATGATGTTGCTAGTGCTGTCATCGTCCACATCCAAGCTGCGCTAAAGCAGCGTTAACCAAATTCACATACTCACGCTATAACACACTCATTACCTCACTCATTTACTCAATAATTGTTTCAGGAATACTGAACATTCTGTTTGACATCTTGGTCCAGGATATCGACGTCAAGCTGTTGGTAAGAACATGGGTTTTCTTCTGACATTTACGGGAATGTCATAATGAAACCAGAACGTTTTCTTAATGGAACACTACAAAAAAGCCTCACTCGACTGCGCATCTCAGTTTTGATTCTGTCTACTGTGAAGCATAGCGTGGTGTTTAGAAATACCGCCCTGTCTTCAGTGTCATAATAATACATAGTATTTCTCTGCCTATGTAATATGTAAATGTTTCCCTAATGTAGAAGACAACTGCTGCATTACGTAGAACGTAGCACATAACGGTCCTTCGATATCGATAATAATGTACCTGTAATCCTGGCTCGTATTGCCTGTCCAGGACTCAATTATGTACAGACCGTTGGAATCTGCATGTGGAATATGCTGAAATAATATTGACACACAATTTACGTACTCTGGCAAGACGACATGCGTATTAGGTTCAAGATAAGCCTTACCATCATCTGAACTTCATCTGAACATCATCTGCATCTTCAGGAACAATACAAGGGCATGCGTGACATCTTCAGGAAGACACTCTACCTCCTCAAGCTGCTGGCCAAGGAGAATGACAGAGTCCAACATCACATCTTCGAAAGACTGGACGTTCTCCTCGAAGTACGAGTGGTCGAGTCCGATCTGGCTGTAGCCCTCAGAGAGGTGGGTAGATCTTACTTCTGCAGACAGTTTGGTAGTAGGTCTGCCTTGCTATAGTCAGAAAGGTGGTAAAACCGCCTTGTGCAAGAGCGTAGATCTGTAGATGACTAACGTGTTCCTTCGTCGTGTGTACAAAGTCCTCGTCACTGAGCCACGCTGTCTGCTTCAGGTATTCTACGGTAACCAGAACACGTGTTTGAAGATCAGCCCCCGCCAGATCCAGAAGGTGGTGAACAGAGCAGCAGAGCTGACGGAGAAGGCTCCGGAGTTTCTTGACCTCCTGCAGATGATTGTCAAGGTCGTGGGCACTGGACTGACACTGAAGCGGAACCAGGCCTACGTCATGAAATACATTATGCAGAACTACAAGAAGCTTGCCTACGTCCTCGACCAGAGTCGTGAAGAAAGGTGAAGTTTACATCCACTGTGATAGACAAACAGATAGATAAATATGATAGTCAGTGTATGTGAAAAGTGTCGATGTGTTTGTCTTCAAGACCTTGAGGTTACATCCAGGACTTTAGCCTACATAATTAATGAATAAATAGATTGCAGTTTTCATATCCATGTTCCCAGGGAGAAGATCCTGACAGATCAGGACCGGATGTCCACCCTTAGGTACTACCTGAGTCTGTTGGATCTGCTTGCAGCATGTGCCGAGGTGAGTCCAGAAGACAGAAGTGAGTCATGGAGAGTCATTCCAAATGATATCACAGAATTATGTCCTGTATACGATATATTCATGCAGTTGTGGACAGAACTATTTGTCTTTTCTTTTACTATGAACATCAGGTTTGGGGATCATTTCATGCAATTTCCATCACAGTTTTTGACGAGGATGTTTTTGAGCTCGATACTATGGTTGTGTGTTGGACCCAGATTTGCAGTGTATCGGCAAGTTTGTAAATCCAATATTCAGGTGAATACAGTCTATCGCTCAGCCGGTTATTAACCGCCATACAAGAACACGTGATTCCCAATAAAGTTGACATGCCAACATAAGATTGACATATCTGTACCACACCCTCCCAGAAAGGATACGCGTGGGATTACGTTACGAGTTTAATGTGCTAACTTCATGGAAAGATATATCGATATGATTCCTAGTAACATCTGGTTATAAGAATTTCTCGGGTTACAAATTGTTTTCGAAACATGTTGACCCCATATGGCACTGACACCGGAAGTGGCGTGTTCCTTTTCAGGGGGAGAACATGTTCATCGAGTCCCTGTGTCAGACCATTCTCCCCATGGAGGACCTCCTGTGGGTACTCAACAACCCAAACGTAGACAACGTCCAGAAGAAACCGTTCCTGCGTTGCCTCCACCACGTCTACATGAAGAGCAACGGCTCCTCGGTGGACATGGCCAACAGCGAGATCCCGCACGACAGGTACGTTGATGACAGCATCTACTTCGTTTCTTTTGTAGTCACCGACATGTTCTGTTTTACCTTCTATGCTACAACATCGCTTCTACTTGCCAACATTGCAGGCCTGTAGACACAAACACATGCCTAACTTCATCAACACTTCTGCATGGCGTTAAGGAATCATATTGACACACATCATCAACATGGGTTACATTGCATTTAGTGCAACGGATTTTGAATCTTACCACTTTTACACTTATTAAAGTATATTTTAAACAATAGCTGCATGTTTTGCCTCTAAACGTGTAACTCCGTAATGTTAGTGATCTTTATCTGTGACGTCACGTCTCCTGTAAATGTAAATACATGTACGTAATTGTGATATTGTCAAAAACTGTGTTTCAATTATACTAAATTACCGACGAACTGACAATAACTACATTAAGTGTTTCATTGGTATGTGGATGATGAAAAGTCATAAAGACATTGGTTTTTTTATGGATAACAATTTTTTAATTGTTCTTGGCGGCGTTTCAGGGCTTCTACCCGATGAACTGGCAAGAAATAGCCCTGAAATGTCTTGTCCTCAATAACTAGCTTGTCTTTCGCCCAGAATCTGGTTACCAGTCATGTTTTTATGATCCAATGGAAAATGGTATTTATGTGAGCCATGGGCTTTCAATTTATTATGGTAAGTCATTGTGCCTCATGTTTGTCGTAAGAACCGAGGAATGAGGATCTAGAGGTCACACTAACCTTTGTGAGTGTGTGTAATATCTTAATGTTGTCTGCGGTGTAAAATACCACAAAGAAACCAGCAAAAGTCATTGTTGTCAATCCAGTTGGAAATTTCGTTTCTGTGGTCATTATGTGGTTAGTTCCCACGTCAAACCATCCTTCACTTTAATCTCAAGGACCCCAACCCGAACCAGGCCCTCATTCAAGAGCCGACCTCAGGAGGGCAACCCCTCACTTATACTTGACAACCCGTGGTAAGATGGCGACCCCTGTGACCTTGACCTGTTGGAGTAACCCCATGACCTCTACCACCTGTCATGTGTGCCTACCATATTTCAGTGTTGTGTTGTAGAAGCATTTCAAGGTTGTCTGTCTCCAATGATATGATAGGATGTCACACTCTGATATAACACACTGTTACCCTAGAAATGCTTCCGAATTGTGTGTGTTTGACAGTTATCCCGTTTGAAACTCTCACGGCGTTTGTCATATGTCCCCATGGTATTTCAACCACTGACCTCGTATCTATCTGACCTTGTCACTGACCTTGTAACCGACCTTGCCACTGACGTTGCCACTGACCCTGGGACAGAGCTATGCAGAATGATCTCACCTTGTATCATGGAACTAATGTAATGGGCGATATTCAGTATCATATACCTTGATACCTTGTAATGTATCAGTTTATTTGAACGGAAGCTCTCGTTACCTTTAAACATTCACCGATATATGTGCATGACGGTGCTGACGTGGTGAACAGAGCAAATGCAGATGGTAGATGCAGTATATGGAGTTGAACAACCGAACTGCCAAAACTAGCATTGCGTCTGGTGTTCAGGAGTTGTCTGAGCATGTTCCCTTCAGATATACCTGGTGATGTCTGGTTTCCAGTTACCATGGAGCCATGTGTCATGATACTTGGCAATATCGATGACGTGTCCAACAACAGCGTCGTTCATGACGTCCATGACACAGTAGCATTCTGCATTGGTCTGTCTGATTCTCACCTGTTCACCCGTGTTTTCTTCTCCCATTACACCCTTACCACGGTTACCACCACCGGGTAACGTCCACCCGTATTCCACCTGTTATGAGACAGCTGGTATCAATACTTATGAACTATGATGGCATTTTGTCATGATATATCTTTACACTGAAATTTTAAACTCGCTTATGTCAATAGTCATTAAGTAATATATATGTATTACATGTTTTACCTTATCCTGGTCTAATGCAATGGCGTATAGTCTATGGTTTCCGTGGTGATTTGTATTGATACCAGGTCAAGTTCTGTGACAGTGTAATTGCTGAAGTAACCAGTGTCCCTTGATTCCATAACTCACAGCCATGACTGAAGGGAACTATGAAGGCATCATATTCCCCGATATGCCATGGACCAAAATGTCACAATTGAACCCACGTTTATTTACTAACATTTTCTAACAGTTTACAGAAAGCACGACCTGCACACGACTTTTTCCGATGGTAAATCTGAGTGTTTTTTGTGCATGTGTGCAGACAACGCATGCAACTATCATGCAATGTTACCTGAGTGCATTCAGTGTGCATGCATCAAACCATCAGACTCATTGTTGTGTATACTGGTAACGGATGTCCGACCGCTACATCGAGAATGTGTGTCCGCTATCCATCCCCATTGTTTCCCGGCATCACACCGAATCCTGGCACTCCGGCTCCTGGCATGGTAGACAGCGGCCAGGCCTGGTTTAGTTGTTTCCAGTGCCATGTAGCAATGGTACACCGTCACACCTGCACAACCACAGTGGGCGTGTCTTAGACTTCTAGGGTGTGGCAGCTTGTGTAGTATTGATAGTTTGATTGGAATCAATGCGGTCCCTAGAGGCCAATATAAAACTGTTCTATAACAAATCAGCTTTTCTGCTTAGTTGTATAATAAAAGTTAAGTGATGTTTCAAAACAATTAACTCTGGTTATAAATAAACAAATATGAATACATACTTTGGACGGAAAACATTTCTATATCTGCTAGTGATCAAGTCATTTGTTATCATTCAGTCTCACATAGCTAGTAGTCGGCCAGAGCGTCACTGTTATCATGGATCAAGTCAACTTCAGTTTGATAAAATCTAATATACGCGAGAACGGTTATTACAAGGTTAGGCAGAGAAAAGTAAACCAGTCTTGAGTACCAGTTGTTGATAATTTTCATACAGATGGTCATATAAACAACTTATGTACGTAACCTACCACTGTTAGGTTTCAAATAAGCTGTCAGATCCGTTTAGATATACTATATTAGATTACGTAACTTTCTATCGCAAAGGTTTCATGACTTCAATACATGCGCGATAATCATACACATTCGAATAACGTTGACGATCCCAGTAGATAGATCCCATATCTGTAGAGTTAATTATAAGTGTTTCATGTAAATTATTGCCGTTCTTAGTATTAACATATTAAAGTAATGTCTTCACCTTGATGATATTCAGCTGGGGTTCGATGCTGACTATTGTGCCAACTGGTTTGTCCCCTCCAGATCTGAGTGCACGTTGTATGCCATGTAGCTGCTGTCGCCAGACGTGTATGACCACATGGAATCATCACGATGTCGTCACAGTCACTGTTGACGTAGTTAGTGACAGTAACAACACCGGGTTTATCTGTTTAGCCTGGTTGTAGTTGAGGCGTGACTCAGGCGTGAACCCAGTTCACCCACTCACTATAGAATAGGATTAGGATTCATGTAGACCAACCTGTCGTGGCTAGGATAGACGTGGCTGACATGACTATATGTAACTATGTCGCATGGCAAGCTATAGTTAAACTAATACCTATACTTATATCTATAGCTTCAGGAAGGACTTGTCATGTAGCCTAGATATGAGTTAACCTGGCCTGGTTTTGTTGAGTTAACCTGGTCTGGTATTTGAAGGTGTGAGCTGAATAGAATAACAGTATGCTTTCTTACGCTTTTTGGATATTGTCAAAGACATATTTACCATTTACCGTGACTTGATTTCGTTGGGAGTATGTATAGAATCTACTGGAACATTTTCTCCGCTTGACGTAGAAAAATATGCTAACGTGCCCGCATCACTATGTCATTTATATTTCATTATCGCATGTTTTGTTTCTTTAATATACTCATTAAAATACTTAATGGCATGAATCATATTCGTTACGACGCTTGTAAAGCACCGGCCATGACGCCATGGAGGTAGTGCTAGATTTTGCCGTCTTGTGTCCATGTGTAAATATACTTCTGTGCCTCCAGTGAGCTCTGGGACTACCTGTCTTCCTTGTCCATCGAGATTAACAGACTCACCGACAGCATCAAGGAGGATCCTGACAAGATAGCCATCTATCTCAAGACTGCTCCTGAGAAAAGGTTAGTGCGTTGTACATCAGCGTGAAAACCGCATTCCCGAGAAAATACGCCACACACTGTCTCTGTTTAATTCTTAGCGTCTGCCCTAGAACCATGTCGGCTCCATAGATCGTTTTGGATGGTATTTTAGAGTAGGCCATGATCGACCTCTTTGCCAAAACGTGGTACCATCACTGATTTTAAATGTTTGATTCATCACTATGGTTGCTCGTATGTCCTGTGGAATCTGTGACTTTAGACGGTCGAGATGTTTAACGTTGTGAATTTATGAATCGTTACGGTATTATTGTCCGATATTGACACTGTCTCGAAGTCGTCTCAGAAAATCTATTAAAACGGGGTGAACTCGATACCGTTCTCATTCTGTATGATTCCTGGGTTTCCTGATATTCACGAGATCTGTCATCATGGATAGGATTCTATGTGCATTGATAAGACTGACAAGGACTGATTATTAGCATTCTTCCACATGTATACAATGAAACTGGATGTCGGTAACTCAAAGTCTGGATGTCGGTTGAGTTACCGACATGCTCGCGCGATTTTACAAATGCTTATTCGTCAACATATAGACATTAATAAGCAAATTCAGTGCATTTAATTAATTTGCCGCCTCAAGGTTAATCGTTTGCACGTGGAAGACTGACAATTCGAGAGAAATAATCGCCAAACAATCTACCTGCCGCCATCTTGGGATGCACCTTAGGTACAGTGAATCTGTAGTTATCGCTAACGTGTTGCCCGCGTATGCGTCCATCAGATATGTAAACCAGTGTCATAGGTGCAACTGATGCTGTTTAACGGTGTTTCACGTTGTCTACTCTATGTCTCCTGACAGTGGCACGGCACAGACGCAGTTCTTCGAGTCCTCGGCGTATGGAACGGTGCTGTACATCCTGGAAGGGGTGTGTCCGTTCCTGGAGACGTTCTACCGCGACTTCTACTTTCCAGACCAGATCAATCCCGCCGGAAATGAAATAGACGAAACTGACCATCTGGCCAAGGCCGGAGTGGTGAGGGCATTGCAGCAGAGTATTTGTCCCTTGTCCCCTCTAACATACTGCTCTACAATACTTTGAGTGATGGGTTTGGTGTAGCTTAACCATACTAGTGAGTGAGTTTTTTGTTTTACGCCGCACTCAGCAATATTCCAGCTATATGGCGGCGGTCTGTAAATAATCGAGTCTGGACCAGACACTCCAGTGATCAGCAACATGAGCATCGATCTGCGCAATTGGGAACCGATGACATGTGTCAACCAAGTCAGCGAACCTGACCACCCGATCCCGTCAGTCGTCGCTAACGACAAGCACAATCGCCTTTAATGGCAAGCATGGGTTGCTGAAGGCCTTATTCTTCACGGGGTCCTTAACCATACTAACTTTATAACCAGATGTTTCCGGGGTGTTGTGGGAGTGGTGGGGTAGCATACGCCGGATGAACCGAGTATTTAATAACTTTAGTAATTTGGGTAAAACAGTCATTTTGTGTGGTCATCGGTACAAAGTGTGAATCCCATTTCTGGTATCTCCCGCCGTGATATTGCTGGAATATTGCTAAAAGCGGCGCAGAACCCAACTCACTCACTTACTCCAGTGTGTTCTGTAACATCAGTCTTCTATGGCACTAACACCGTACAAGACGGTGACGTTATAACTGTGACCTGCCTTCTAGCTGGCAGTTTGATCTTGTCACATGATAACACATAAGTCATTATGTGACTATTGAACGACGTCGTTTGAAGTGAATAGTCGGCCTGTGACACTCAATTAATATACTCATATAATGGGGATATTTGTCTGAAACAGAATAAAATTACATACAAAATCCTACTGCTTCGTACTATGTATTTCACTGAGAGGGATGCCGAATACAATTGTATGTTAGAATTAGGAGCTTTAGGATGTGTAAAAGCAACTAACAGGTGTAACCTAAAACACTTTTTGGTATTTTTTGAAAAAGCATGAATTATGTTTGTCATACTATTGAAAGAGGATATTGTTGGAAAGACACGTTTTGGCGTATGCCAGT
Organism: Haliotis asinina; assembly: GCF_037392515.1. NCBI lineage: Eukaryota > Metazoa > Mollusca > Gastropoda > Lepetellida > Haliotidae > Haliotis > Haliotis asinina. The sequence continues at coordinate 52,905,107 of NC_090291.1, read as the reverse complement.
GAGACACATCCAGATTTTATATATCTTGAAAGTAACTTGTACATGAAGATTGTTGAAGTTTTCTTCTCTTAATGCTGTAGATGTTCAGCGAGATCGTTGGCCCCCTCCTGTACAAGCCTGGACATATGAAGAACATGGTTAACTGTCTGACCGTCCTTGTCCCTGTGTCCAACATGCCCAACTCGGTGAGTCACTGTGTCCTACATGACCAACTCCGTGACTGTCTCCCTCATCCCCAACTTTGTGAATTACTGTGTCCATCTTGCCCTACTCGATGAGTCACTATGTCCAACTTAGTGAGTCATTATGTCCAACTTAGTGAGTCACTATGTCCAACTTAGTGAGTCATTATGTCCAACTCGGTGCGTCATTGTGTCCAGCATGCCCAACTTGTTGAGTCACTGTGTGCAGCATGCCCAACCGGTTGAGTCACTATGTCCGACTTGGTTCGTCACTGTGTCCGACATGTGCAACTCCGTGACTGATTGTGTCCATCATCCTCAACTTGGTGAGGCACTGTGTCCAGATAAGTGAGGCACTGTGTACAACAAGCCCAACTGGGTGAATCACTATGTCCGACTTGGAGCGTGACTGTGTCCAACATGCTCAATTCAGTGAGTCACTGTAACCAGCATGCACAAACCAATGGGTCACTTGTACTGTCTGCAACATACTCTACTCAGTGAGTCACTGTGTCAAATATTCTCAACTTCGTTAGTCACTGTGTCCAACATACCCATCTTGGTTAACCATGTGCCCATTGTGCCCAACTTTAGGAGTCACTGTCTCCATCATAACCAACTTCGTGAGTCACTGTATCCAACATGCTCAATTCAGTGAGTCACTGTGTCCAACATGGTAAACTCGATGAGTCACTGTGGCCAACATGGCCAACTCCGTGAGTGACTGTGTCCAACATCCCATCTCGGTGAGTCTCTGTATTGAACATGCCTTCTTGGAGGAGTCTGTGAAACTACAACATTGCTCAATCAATGATTCCTGCTTTGTGTCCTCCGTACCATAGTCATGCATGACCTGCTCATATGTCTTCCCTCAGAACCTGGAGGTCATCCTGGAGAGGTTTGCGTCTGGTATCACTGTAGAGGACACGTCCAGCGCCATCCGCAGGGTAAGTGTATGATAGTATGTGAAATAAATGTTATATTCCAAATAATTGAGTGAGTGAAATTAGTTCTACGCCGCACTCAGCAATATTCCAGCTATATGGCGGCGGTCTGTAAGCAATCTAGCCTGGACCAGACAATACAGTGATCAACAGCATGAACATCGACTTACTCAACTGGGAACCGATGACATGTGTCAACCATGCCAACACGCTTGACCACCCGATCCCGTTAGTCGCCTCTTAGGACAAGTATGTGTTACTTAGATTAATTCTAACACTGTTCTTAACGGCTCTGTTCGAAATCAAAAACATCACACGAACTATTGCAATGCCAGCACAATGAGTGATACCCTCTGATGTGCACGTGTGTCACTGATAAAGCGTCACATACACCTGTAGTATATCAAGTCATAACGATCCTGATGCTAAGTTAATTACAGACCGAAGCCGCTACATGGACATATAAAGCTGGAATGTGACGGAAATATAAAGTCTCTCACGTTATGTTCTTCAGCAAAACAACCGGTATTTGTCCTGTATAATTGGCCGGTAACTGATGCAGATATTGCATGCCTTGTCAGTCACCTCTCATCTATTACCTTAATCACATCATTTCCGTCTCAGGGTAATATCGAGTACTATTCTTCCGAAGTGGAACTGAACGCAAAATTCCGGACATTCGCCAGAGGCTGCGCTGTTGTGTTTGCCGGACACAACACTGTCCAGGCTCAACTCAAGTTCAAGTCAAAGAGAGGTCAGTTTTCTTCGGTGACTCCAGGTCACTGCCAATCACTATCAATAAAAACACAGTGCCTGAAGATATTAGTTCTATCGGCAGAGAACGCTTCTTAGCAGTAACAGGAAACGCTGTTCGTAAGTTCGAATCTCAACTTCTACAGGAAATCCACACACGAAAAGTCATCATGATTCCATGAACCGTTTTCGTGACCAGCTGATAATCTGGGACGATATTTTGTTTTGTGAACAATGTAGGAAACGGACTCATTAACTGATTGAAATACTGTCATATAAGACTAAAAGTCTAAAATGGAGTTGACAGCAGTTGATGCTCACTTTCTATCGTAGTATGGACACGTTCAGTTTATGCATTCTCGTTAGGATATTATTATTACTATTGAAGTAAGGGTTTCATTTTCCGCTGTCCAGAATACACCATCCTTGGAGGAGATGAGGAACTGCCCCTTGGGGAAGAGTTCCAGAGTTTGGTTCGCTGTTTTATTGCATCTCATGAGAAGAAACCGGAAAAGAAGTTCTTTCCGGCAGCGAAACTCATAGAACAACTGGCGTAAGTTCGGGTGATATTACCAACCGTCGTCTTTTGTACGGGGAAGCATTTAGCTAACAATGTTCAATATGCTCATTCATGTAAAAAGGTTAGTGCATCCATACGTATTAATGGTGAGATGCTTTGCTCATGGTATCAGTCCATGACTTGCCTGACCCGAATCGATCACTTTTATGCACAAACCGCCAATATTTGTGGCATTGACAACATTTATTTACTTATATATCTGTCCCCCACAGAATATCCCTGGAGTACAAGCGACTGACGGAGGCTGCCAGACAGGAAATGGACGACCTCAACATCAAGTGTCTGCAGGTTTTGAGGGCGCTGGTGCACAACGAGGAGAGGAAGTTACCGGATAACTGGGAGACACGGACAACGGAGTCCAAGATTCTCAGGTTGGCCTCAAACATTTTACCCTCAGTGATGCAGCTTTCCCCATGCAAAATGAAAATGAAAAAGTTTTTTCAATGATTTGTCATGTTGTAAGTTTACGTCAAGTTGTATGTTTTGTGGTATGTCAGGTACTATAAGTAATAATCAGGCGTTTTAACACCGTTTGGATAATAGGTGTAAACATTTTAAGCAGTTTTAGGTAATATCTTTCAGCACTTTTAACACGTTTTGGTAATACATGTTAGCAAATTGAGTAAGGCATGGTATTATCTGTTTGCACTTGAAGCAGGTTTGGATTATATATGTTGACACCTGAAGCAGGTTTGGGTTATATCTGTTAGCATTTGAAGCAGGGTTGGAATATATATGTTGGCACTTGATCCAGGTTTGGGTTATATCTGTTAGAAGTGCTAACTGATTCCAGTGATCCTGGAATGGTGCTATCAAAGTGAACTGTTACTATTATCATTATTGTCTGTCATTAACGCTTTACGTGTAACACTTCCGTTATTATTATATCTTGAAACTATTATGTAGTCCCTATCGCCTCACCTCACCATTACTATCATACGTTCTGTCCCCAGAGCCCTGAAGCTGATAGCATGCATACAGAACTTCTATGAGTGTAATGGTGCCATGAAGAAGTCGTTGCCCCACCTGGCGTCCAGGAATGACGAGATCGCCAAGGAAGTTCTTGGCTTCCTCTGCATCATGCTGTTCAACGCTAACCAGCAAGTTCAGGTTAGTGATGTCGCACATTCCTGTCACTCATATCACCACTACAGACCATCCTATCATTCATCTTACCACTACAGACCATCCTATCACTCACCCAAGTTTAATAATTCATTTGAGGGATTAACGTTTCATGGTGTGATTATGCGTCTCCTAGTCGAGAGCATTAATCGTGATGGTTTGGAAGCACTATACACATGTTCATTGGTTCCACCAAACTGGTGGAAATCGTTCGCTCGTCACGCCAAAATCCGGGTTTGATTCCCCACATAAGGTCAAAGTATTAAACCACTGTCGTGATATTGCTGGAATATCGCTAAAAGTGGCATAAAACTAAAGCCACTCACTCCCTAACTAAACTGGTACTTTTTCAGATATGGGCTATATTGACTTCGCTCCGACATTAACACGTCGTGACATACTAATCAGTATTAAATCAGTGTCACTGACTGTGCTGCATCTGCTTTGTTAAGTATTAACGTAACGATGACACCTGGACAAATAATCACTACTGCAGGATATACACGACATGGAATCGTGTTGTCTCTATCATTGTTGACATCCACTCAGGTTGTGGGGATTTTAGTTCAAGGTGTCTTTTTTTATATGAATCGACTATCATGCGGAGTTTATGTAGTGCCCAAACAGTGCACCACTCTGTTCCAACTGTGATAGCTGGACTACTGACGTAATTTAATATGATAAATCACTCACGTGTGATTTACCTCTTTAATGTATTGTATCCGATCTATTATGGGCATTGAATCACAATAGTGATTATCAACTTTGTATTGGGAAATATTAAGCTATGTGTATTTTCTGTGTAACTGAGGTTTGATGGTAGAAATGTGATATTTCCAGGAATCAATGTTGAAGTACTTCCTGTCAACGAGGGAGGAGGTGTTCTTCATGGCTGTCAGAGACAGAATGGCGCTATCCACCAACTCCATCAAGGAGAAGTGTGTATACAATATCACCTCAGTCACCCTTAATACACACCCGTGAAGATCCTGGTAGAAGTGATCTTCAGTAACCCGTGCTTGTTGTAAGCGGCGACTGTCAAGATCGGGTGGTCAGACTCGCTGACTTTGTCATAGTATCCCAAATGCGATGAACGATGTTCATCTTGTTTGTCACTGGATTGTCTGGTCCAGACTCGATTATTTATATAAGCCGCTATATAGCTGGAAAATATTACGGAGTTAAGCATCAATCAATCAATCAATCAATCAATTAATCAATACAAATACATAGTCTTCCCATTAATACCAAACTGGTGATGGGGTGGCTAAATGGTTAAAATGTTGGCCTGTGACCCATATAGTGCAATTTGCTTGACAATGTGACAAGACAGTATACTCACTTGGTTATGATTGATACTGGGAACAAATTGGGAATGATCTCTCATGTATAATCCAGGATATTTTGTAGGTATTTCGTTTTTACCACTGTTGGGGTGCTTCAAATCTATGATATATCTCACAAGAGTTATATAGTACGAAGGACATTGGAGCACTGTGATCATAGACAACACTAATGTGTGTGCGTCCTTCTGTTGCCCAAGGTTCTACAGGCAGAAACGAAGTATGCATGTTATTACCGATGCTATAGTTCATACCCTACGTGTTTAGGGGTCCACGACTTGTGTCATTTTTTGCTTCCACCCTACACCATACTGACCCGTCCTATATATAGCAGCAACACATATCATTTTCGATTGGTGTTCATTATATTGGCCACTGTATTGTCTTGTCCAGACTATCTACACACTGCCGTCATATAGCTGAAAATATTGCTGAGTAAGCAACAAACTCAAAACAAATATCCAAAACAGCGTTAATCTTTTAATACCCTCACTCACACATGTGTGACCACGTTGCAGGCGATCACTGGAGGCGCAGCAGGAAGCCAAGATGAAGGACACACCAGAGGCTGTTGCCAAGAAGTCAACTCACACATTCGTCATCAGCCTCATGGCACTCAAGGTCTGACATGGGGATTACACGAGTCTGATATTCCAGTATTAAACCACATGGAACGTGTTCTATGTTTTTTCACTAGTGCAGCTGCTCGTAAAATCATGTTACTTGTCTGATGTTATGTTCATCTACCCGTGTTGTCTTAAACGGTATCCTGTCTTTATCAACATCGGACAACAGAAACCGTAAGAGGATATTTATACCGGATATGATCATACAATCTGAGTCAATACTGAGAACTAGGACATGATTTTATAGTGTTGAAGGGACTAGGGGCAGAAGGGTACCCAAGTAGTTAAGGGCTAAAGGGCACAGTCATGTTCCATTCATATCTGAGTTAATCTCTCATAATATTCAACATCTATTCACCGTACTTGTTCATGTATCCTCAGTTATATCATTAATTGTCAGTCTTGTAAAACTGTGAAGAAAGAAATTGTTTTGAAAGTGTAAATATCAGTGTAGTCACTCGGCTATGGTCAGCATGTTTGCCTGTACGTCATTGTTCTGATCTAACGTACACAAGCAACGTACACACAAAACAAGGATACCTGCAAACACATCGTCCTTCACTGAAAGAAACTGTGTACCCACCCAGACGACCACTGACAGTAGAACATACAAACATGGGACATTTTAATTCCAAATTGATAAATGGCTATGGGTGAAATGTTTCACTTGCCTTAATTGAAACTGGAGCCCCGGGTATACGTCAACAAAGCACCAGTGCAGACTAATACACTACAATAAATCACATTTCCCCAGATGGCCATTACTTCTTGACTTTGTGTTCATCAAACTTCACAATTACACAAATGAATTTCCCTTGACAGTGGATTCAATTCTAGGCATGGTTCAGCTGTCGGGGGAAGCTTTGACCCTCTGCAGATGAAAGAAGTTTCTTGCTCCCGCTCGGTATTAATAATTTACATGTGATATGTACGGTTCTAAATTCCACATGCATCACTAGAGTAAGATACATCACTCATTGTTTACAAGGTTGTCGGAAATGTGTACACTTGCGTAATTAAATATGCAACATTAAGAAGATTTAAGAGAGGATTATAGGAAATTGTATGACACTTCTGTTCATAATTCATTTCCTTTTATATGTTTTCGACTCTGCATCCTTTGCATGATGGATTCCATCCACATGATGTTCTAAATCCGTTTTTCATGTCTGTTGCAGCAAATACAAAGTTATGAGGACGCCCTACGACAGCAGAGACTCAGTGGATGGGTAAAATATTCTCTATTCTATTTTGAGGTCGCTTGCCCTGTTGAAAGTCCCGGCACACATGTTCCCCAGCTAGCGCTGTGTCACATTGCCCCGGGTTTCCATTGAACTTTTAATTTGATCATCATTGTCCCTTTTTCCCCGACCTCCATTCCCTATTCTTCCCGATCCCAGTTGCCCCCTGACCTCCCACATTTCCTTATTGCCCCTGTTCATATTTCCTCGTCATCCACTGATCTCTCACCACCAACCAAATATCCCTTATTGCCCATGTTCCCCATCCCCTCAATCACCCGCTACACCTCACCCATCTGCTCCATTCTCTGTTCCACTCAGTCACCTGTTCCACTTCACCCATCCTCTCCATTGTCATCTGTTCCATTCAATCACCTGTTCCACTTCACCTATCATCTCCGTTGTCATCTGTTCCACCCAGTCACCTGTTCCACTTCACCCATCCTCTCCATTGTCATCTGTTCCATTCAATCACCTGTTCCACTTCATCCATCCTCTCCATTGTCATCTGTTCCATTCAATCACCTGTTCCACTTCATCCATCCTCTCCATTGTCATCTGTTCCATTCAATCACCTGTTCCACTTCACCCATCCATTGCTTCTATTTCCCAATCGTCCCCTCCTGTTCCATACTCCAAATACACAATTCTCCATCCAAGATACGTTTTAACCTACAACCTAAGAAAACCTGACTGGGTAGGTTTGTACAGTTACTCTTGAATAAGAAGTAGAACTCACCTAAATGAAGTTGAAATACACTCGAAGTTAGTAACCTGGCATGGTTTCAGGACGCAGACCACATGTCGCGTTAACAGTAATACCATTGTCGGCACTGTGTCTGGAACAGACGTCGGTCAGATTTGGTCTAGTCGTCCAAAGGGTTGCAATTACTAAAGTTGAGTCTTTTTCCGCCGGTCGTGATCAGCTGATGTGACCGTTGTCCCGTCATTCTGGACGTACATTTGAAACAACACAGACGTGAATAAAGGTTGTTGGGGTTTTGCCAATATTGTAGAAAATATACACTAGCTATAAAATTATGTATTTAATATAGACATATCCCCGTTAGTCTTCGCCAGTTCTACTTTCGGAATCACTCCATTACGTCAAATACTAAAATGTTTGTCAACATTATGGTGACAGACGAAGAAGAAGGTAACAGCCTCAACGAAGAAACCGAAAAAGAAGAAGCCTAAAAAACCGAAGGAAGAGAAAAAGAAGGAGCCTAAAAAGTCGAAGAAGGATGCGGCCCAGGCTAACGGCATCAAGAAGGAAGTGAACTTCGCCAACCCGCTTGTGAAGGAAAACGAAGCTCTTATCGACACAGTTCAGGAACCAGACATGGAACTTACTGTCAAGGTAGAGGTAAGAGTGCCGTCATCTACCCATGATCACAAACACAGCCATTAGGGCCACAACCAGAAATCATCATAGCCATATCTACAGCCACAGCCATAGCCACAGCCACACCCACAGTCACACCCACAGCCACAGCCACAGCCACAACAACCACAGCCATGGCCCACAACACACAACCTCAACCTCCACCACCACCACAAACACATCCTCAAACTGTCAACCCTCAATCTCAACCCTCAATCCTCAACAACAGCCACAAACACATCCTCCACCGTAGTCGTAGCCACAACCACAAATACAAACACAGCCACAGCCACAGCCACAGCCACAGCCACAGCCACAGCCACAGCCACAGCCACAGCCACAGCCACAGCCACAGCCACAGCCACAGCCGCAGACACATAGCCATGGCCCACAACCCACAACTACCCACTTCAGCCACAACTACAGCCAACTACCTTAATGGAATATGTTGATGTCATGAAGCGTGTAGTACAGTAGAAGTAGCTTCAGTAGTGTTGGTAGGTCAACATTTAACCGATTCAAGTCCAACAACCCAGATCCTTCTAAACAGGCAATGGTGACGAAAGTCGGATCATACTGTTGGACCCACAACTCAAAAGGTTCTCTCGAGTAATTAAACTTATACCAAGGGTTCTGAAGGCACTTCAGCATTGCATATTGTAACCGGTTGCCGTTGTCTTTATCAAATTCAGTGTGTAAAGGGTGTCATCACGTCAAAAAAGATGCAGGTGTAAAAACAGCACGGTTTCTGTAGTTCTGCACATGCCGATGCACATCAGAGATTTGGAAAATTGTTTCATTATACATTAACTATTCTTTTCCTTTGTTACAGCCGTGTCCATGCCGTGTCTTCTTGCAGTACACATACTACCCATATCATTAATGTCATTCATCTGTTCAAGCAGCAAGTATAGTGTGAAACTCAGTGTTCTTCATTACACAGAAGCAGACATCCATACCTCCCACCCTTCCAGTAGAATACCAGTAGGTTTAGTCCTAATGTTTTGTCTCTTGTGTTTCTTGGAGGAACCGGAACCAGAAGCAAAGGAGGAGGAAGTGCCGGAGGCCAACGCATCCGCGGAGTACCGAAACGACGGCTACATCGAACTGGTTCTGAAGGTGATGGCGCGGATGTGTGACGGCCAGAACAAGCTCCTGCAGGTGGGGCTGTTTGACAGGGCTCCTGTCTACTGATGTGATGGCATTTAACGCTGACTACTATTTTCCAGGACAGTCAATAGTGTGAAAGTTTGAACCATTCGTCATGGTATATTTACACGTTCTGCTCTCTTCTTTTCTGTTTGACATTTAACAATATCCAGGCAACTCATAAACAAAACATGTTACTGGTCCTTCGCAATAATGTCTTTTGTGTCGGTCGTTTAGAACTTCAAATCCATTTTATTTGCACTAACAGGACTATCTACGTGAACAACCTGACAACGTTAAATCGTTCGACATCATCGCAGAGGTGACCCGCTTCCTCAACGTCGTCTACTCCAACATCAACGGCAAGAGCATTGATCTTGTTATTCAACTGTTTGAGTCGATGAACGAGTTCACAGCCGTAAGTTAAATAATATACGGATCGTACTGCTGTTCGGATCGTTGTCTTTATCATGTTTGTCTAAATATTTTTCTGTAGACAACAAGGTTTATATCCAAGATATGTTCACACCAGTCAATGCTGATCTTAAGAGAAGACTCCCGAATAAAGTGGTCTGAATCGTAGGCGACCACGTTTACTTCAGATCATGACACTGCTGCAGCTACGACGTCTATAGTTGCTCGTATATCAAAATCTATCTTTTCATTCACAAACCTAAAAACACATCGTGATATTTTCCATACTAAGACAAAACAAGAATGACGGGAATCCAATGTAGAGTTGTAATCATTGATGGTCAATTAGAAGTTGGACCAGTGGGTGAAGAGCAAGACATATCCCATCCTAAATTGAAAGAGTGATCAATTATAAATTGTCATGTATTCATTCTCTTTCAAGGGCAACCAAGACAACCGCATCGTCATCTACGACAACAAGATCATCGACTACATCAATTTCATCTTGAGAGCCGCCGACTTTGAAAATTGCTCCACTGAGAAGGTTTGGCAATCGTTTATCACTTCCAGAAGAAATGTAATCAAATTTGTCCTGTTGAACATTGAATGTAACTTCTATAGAATTCCTAACGTTGTTGATGAAAAACGTACTTGTTTTTCTAGACGGAAATATAGCGACACGTGGTATGTCCATATTCACATATTATGCGATTCATAAGCAGATATTTACCAGTCACTGTGATGAAACATTAAGACACCTGTGATACCAATGTCAACTACAGCTACAGCGGACAACCATTTCTTGATCGTTCCGATTAGTCACCATCATTCATGTATAGTGTCTCCTGCTTGGAAGAATATTTCTCTACGACCAAAATCAAGACACGTGAAAAATTGGGAAATAGTCTTCAAACCCAACTCTTTTTTAAGAATTTGAATTCTTTGAAACTGAATGTAAGATCATTACGATATTAATGCATTTCTTCTTCCGTAAGAAATCTCAGCGTATAGTCGATTGTACAGTTCAGACCCTGTCAGGAGCATGGCTATCAAAAGTCATCCGAAACTCATTCGGTTATGTAACGTTTGGTACTTATTTCATTGTGGTCTATGTTGACCATATATGCTGACAATGTATGTGGACAATGTATGCGTGATGACAGTGTTCGCTGACCATGTGTGCTGACCACGTGTGTTTCTGCTTGCAGATCCTGGAACTGCGGAGTAGTATAGCTAACTTGGTCATGTCCCTGGTTGAGGAAAATGGACCCGGGCCATCACAGGTCGCCAAGGTAGGTGCTTGAAGTTTCAGTGCTGCTGCCAACGAGGCCATGGTCAGACTGTATTGCGCCCCTGCATCATAGCGGTGATTAGTTAGGAAGCAAGGATGGCAAGTGGATCCATTTCAGACACCGCAACATCGTTAAAGGAGCACAAACTGTGCCACTTATTGCCCTCCTATACACTCGGAATTTAGAACTATTAACTCACCTCCATTTTTTTTCTTTTCAATGCTCCAACCTGTGATTGCCAAAAAGCACAAAATGCAATATATTTTTGTCAAAATTCACAAATTACAACTTCCAAATGCAAAACGGAAATTGGCAGACCACGAAGAATATTCCCACTTTAATGCGCGTGTACGGCACTTAACCCCAGCGTTCACTGTATGAAAACACGTTTGTCTTTGTAGGAGGTAAAAGATACTTTGGACAAGAAAGCAGTCTTGGCCTTGATGACAGAATGCTACGAGAATCACGTGACAGACAAGAAAGCCATTGAGGAACTAAAAAATATGCCGATAATGGGCGCACCACAGACTGGGTCTCAGAGTTACCTAGCAACAGCAAAATCATTCGCCATTGCTGGGGGCAGCTTCCTGTCAGGTGTCATGGTACGTTTGGTGTTTATTACATTAAAAGCATGTGTTTATATTAGAAGTTTCGAAAGTTTTTTTTTTTATTTATCAAAACGGTTAATGTCAAAGCAGCATGTTTCTGTAAAAGCTAAAAATACATTAATAAATATGCATGGCCTTATGCTTGTCGAGAAGTTGCATGACCTTTTTCTTTGTAACTAGACGTTTAGTGCCTCCTAGTATAAGGGGACAGATACGTGTTGTAATTCTGCTTCATATCATCAATGTTCTGTTGAAGCTAGATCTATAGATACACAGCGCTGGAAATGTGTTTTAAATGTGTAAACAGATATTGTGTTGCAGTATTGATACTATTATGATACTGTTTGTTCTACTGTTCTTTTAAAGGACAAAGTAAGTACACACCTTTCCCTGCACTTCACTCTACCCTGGATTTCATCTTCTATAGTTACATTACCATGATTCGAACTAACTTATCGAACCCATCTACTCGTTAAACAAACATCCCATTAGCCCATCATAACCTAGCATGGATCACTGGCTCCCATAGGAAGACTCAGTATACCCATGGTCTAACAGTCTCATTATTTTCATTTATAATAACTCATACTTTATGGAGCTATCATTTCATGTAAGATGTAATGCATTACTTTAGTCTATTACTAGCTCAAAGCAAACTGTTATAAACGAAGCATCGTGTAATATGTCTGTTAATTAGAAGCGAATAATAGTTTGCTTTTCATTGAGACATATGTAGTTTTAGTCTGTGACTGTTTTTACCTATTGAATGTTATCTTAAGTAAAATACGACAGTATTTCTGATGGGGAAATTGTTATGACACCAGCTGAAATATTTGTAGAACTTCATCTTTCGACTCTACCTGTTACTGTGTGTTTGTGATGGTTTCACTGCTCACTCAATGTAGACTTGTAACGTCTTTGTTTGTGTTTACAGGATGCAGCAGTAAGTAATGTGTTGACAAACATACTAACACAAATCTCCGTTAAAATCTTTGTTCCAAACTTTAGACTGTCCGTTCTGCTGTTCAGTAGATTCCATTGTGTCTGATATACGGGTAGCTGATCCGGGTTCTGCAGTGGATTCCACTGTGTCTGATATATGGGTAGCTGTGTGGGTATGTGTTTTGTAGTAGGTGTAAGAGGATGTGTTTTGTGTAGTGTTCTGTCGTATTCTTGGGACTGTACAACCGATTAGCAGAGATTACGTGTGTAGTTGTCGTGTATAGTCTAGATACTTAATCCATGTAATAGTCGGTCTCGTCTATCGTTCTGCTATTCAGCCCGGTTAAGTCCAGTTTACAGAGTCGCGTCCCTTTGCAATATCAGTATCCGCTAATCCGAGGTGTACGACTTTCGGTCCGTCAGTGCCGTATCGTGTTTGTGGTACTCACCAGGGTGATAAACCTCATGTTTGGCATCATGGACAGAGCGGCTGTCGTGAAGACACTGAAGTCGTGAAGACAGGGGTACCATGAACAACCACGTTACACACACTGAAAGACGTTAACTTATCATTGTCGCCCTGTCTTGCGCTCGACATTAAGCATAACAAGGACTGTAGGTTCGCGGATCGGAGTCAGTGTACTGTGTATCCTTGTGAAACTGCGATATCGCATGGCAGGGCCATGGCAGCATTATACAGTTGCACAAATTGCCAACACAAAGAGAGGGGGAGGTAAGAGAGATAGAGGGAGGCACACACACACACTCACACACACTAACTTACTCACTCACACACACATTCACGCAATCACACACACACTAAGACACACACTCACACTCACTAACTCAAACACATACTCACACTCACTCACTCACACACTACACTACACTACACTACACTACACTACACTACATTACACTACACTACACTACACTACACTACACTACACTACACTACACTACACTACACTACACTGAAATACGCAAACATGACGTCAGCTGTCTGACCAGACACACACACTGGTGATGGTATTTCAGGCCCTAATTCCTAACCTTGGAAACAATATGGGGGTTCCCTTCAATATTATTTGCATGTGCCTTAGACTCCCTACCCACTTTACTCCGAAGTGTGGAGATAAGTCCCTCGGTCTTTACCCAGAATGTTTACTTCTTTTAACACATGACAATGGTTACAATGGTTACCATGGTACCAGGAGTAAAAATGACCAGTCGCCACTCAACGCTACCAACTAATGCACTCTGTATTTGTCATCCATTGTGTGTTTCCCGAACAGTGAACATAGCTATCGCTCCAGGCCTGAATCTGTCTGGCCAAACCTCTTCGTCCTTTGTGGGTCCAGTCTTCTGAATATGTCAAAGAGACTCATCCTCTGTAGTGTCAAATCTTTTCAGTTTGACAAACATCTTTATCCTCTAGGCGTCCAGTCTTCTCACCATGGCAAACCACCTCATCCTCTAAGCATCCAATCTTCTCAACTTGTCAAACTACTTCACCCTGTGTCGAATCGAATCTTTTTAGTATGTCAACCATCAATGTTTTCACCAATTCAAACTACCTCATCTTCGAGGGGTCCAATCTTCTCACCATGTCAAACTACCTCATCTTCTAAGCGTCCAATCTTCTCAACAGGTCAAACTACTTCACCCTGTGTCGAATCGAATCTTTTTAGTGCGTCAAACATCAGTGTTTTCGCCAATTCAAACTACCTCATCCCCTAAGGGTCCAGTCTCCTCAGCTTGGTAAAAACACTCTCACCCTCTCGGCGTCCAATCTTCTCAACATGCCAATCGACTTCACCCTGGCAAGGCCAATCTTTTTAGTATGTTAAATAACCACACCTCTGTCGGGCCAATGAGCTCAATATGTTCAACAACCTTGACAATCGATCTCACACAGATGCAACTTCACCATAATGGTCTCGTTCAAGAAGGTAACCTTATCGCTACGACGACCGAACGCCTATGTCCAAGTATGAGAGTTAGGATACTCCTAGCGTTAAGGTCTCTTTTTTAGAACGTGGTCAGATCTACCACCACTGTATGTTAGTAAAGCAACACGATGTACCTTGCCACTGACACTTGTACAGGAGACTATTCAACTGAATATACAGCTCTAGTTCGTTGATGATGTTCAGTATGTTTTTTTCTATTGCCAATATGTGGCGGTCTTCATAATATTCATGAAGATATGTTATTGGTGATATAGTTCCCCTAATCAGCTCTTATGGATCGGAGTTAATGCTGTGTATACAGTTAAACCACAAGTAATTGGTTTACGGGTTTCCCAACAAAACATCTTTAGAAGCGGAAAACATATTATAATCCACATGTAAAGGGGAGTAACTCTTGAATGTTTGGAGACCTGAGCACCGCAATTATAATATTTAAACCACAGTTGTCAGTTGCTTTTTTGGGGGGAAAACAATTCCTAAACCAATTAAACAGTGGTCATGGGCTTTTTCAGAAGAACTTTATAATTTCATCGCTTTACTAACTATTTGTGGTCACGCTTCACCATGCTTTCAAATCCACATCTACAGTCATTGACTCACGTGTATATACTTCCTGTCTCATATCACCTGTATCATATAATCACCAAACACTAACATGTTCATTTATGTTGAACTGTGGGCATCCTGTATATGACAAAACCATCATGCGTTGGAATGCGTGTGTTAGACTTGACCAAGTCTGTTTGGTTACCCAAGAGCACGCGTTCTTTTCAAGGGAGATAACCCTTATACTTGATTTACACGGTACCGCTTCAAAACACCATGGAGCGTAATAAAGTGCCTACTCCACGCAACGATACGACGGAGACAATACTGAAGGGAATGACGGGAGTGCTTGTATGTGCGTGGTGTTATATACTACTCAAACAAGTTAAGGAATACCACCAGTAGGTTGGCTGCAGACCCACTAGCCTTAATGTGCGTACACTTTATTGAGATTCGGTGTTGTTTAACTTGTTTTGAGTAATATATACAGTTTGCATATTAGACCAAACAGTGTTGGGCAAGTCTCTGTGTTACAAGGTTTTGTTGCTATCCCGAATGATAACAGGACTGATGTGTTCCATTCTTATTCATCTTGTGCCAGCTGTGACATCAATGTCGTTGTCTTGTAGAAATATTCTACCCATGATGAACTACAAATGTTAATAACTATGATAAATGATAACTAAATAAAATACGGGAAAATGATATCAGGGCTTGATTTAAGATATGTCTACCTACTTGCACCAGGTGCAACCTGAGATGAAAACGTAGCAGCACAGACCAAACTCCAGTTGCACTGTTTTTATTGTGATATGTAATGAAAGAAATATGCTATTGTATTATTTTGGTGTTGTATTCAGAGGTTTACACATTCAAAAATTGACTTGGTATAATAATACATAACTATGTTGCACCAATGTTGGGTTGCACCAGTGCAAGTAACAAAACACTAAATGGAGCCCTGTGAAATAGATACAATACGATTCCCTGATGTTTTCCTGACTAACATTCAGTTGTATATTTTATGGTTACTGTATAGGCAGCAGCCCTCAAACCTTAACATGATTATCTCCAGGTCTTATAGAGGAGAATAACCGTTACGTATTTTATGTTTTGTCGGTGTTATGTTATATATCTCCGTATCATTGCAAGATATACTTTACAGTGAAACATTCTAACCATATGATTCGTTATGAATATGCTGGTAAGTATCAGTTCCATAAGCATCAACTGTTAATAGGTATATATAATGATTTTTAAGACTGTTTTGGCTATTTTTTATCGTTAATATCAGTACCATTTGACTGTGACGTTAGTTTCACGTGATCTAGATTCCAGAGGAAAAGGTAGGTATACACTGGTCATTACTATAGTTGTTGAATACTTGTCCGAAAAATAAGAATGTTAATTCCCAAGTACTGCCCTACTCAGTAACGCAAGGATCCGCTAGTCGAGAGTTTGAATCTCAGATTCCCACTGATTATGATCCTTGATTAGTCAGTAGTATTCTCGTAGGTTTCATGAGCGTCATACGTGTTATAGACGTTTGTCGTGTCGGGCGCTACATGAAACACGCTAAAACACTCTTCCAATTCATCCTCTTCACTCACTCAAGTAGGAGAGCCCGAACACGATTCACAATGGTATGGAAAATATGTAGTCAGTGCTGACGTTGTTATTTCACAGAACAAAAAGAAGATGGAGTACGCAGATGACTACATGGACGTCGGTTTCAGCCTCTATCTCATCCTCGCCCGTATGGTGGACCTTGACCCCAAGATCCTAGACATGCGTACGTTACAACGCTAAATATTGCATCATGGATCGTAGATATACGAACGTCAATGTAATATAAGCAGTATTTTATTTAATGTGTGTGACAGATTTAAGTATGACATACTGAATAGAAAGCGAAATCAATGTGATGGCTGCGAATACCCCTCTGGGACCATGCCTTCTTTTTCATGGGAATTAAGGACGATGTGTCTTAGGAAATGAAACGATGGAGTAAGTGGTATTCGTTTGGAGGTTTGCTCACGCTATCGAAGACTGACTGACCTGGTCTAGAGTCATCTACAAGCAGTCCGCTGTAATTTATCGGTTGCACACGTTCAGTATGAAAGTCAGTCATTTGTTCTATTTCTTCAATATATTCAACTTTTGTCGCTATGATGGCCGCCTGTCCCATTAACGTGCTTATGGTGCGTCAGTTTTTGACATGGATTTACCGAGCACGTCGCCGACAATACTGTAACAGCTTATACCCACTGAAGCTGTCATAATTACATACGTATGCCCAAAATGTGGGAACGCTTGTTGAAAAGGTGCAATAGATATACTTTCATCATGAGCGAAACGAAAGTTTGGGAACCAGTAGGTGTTAGTTTTTGTCAAATACATTCTTCTATCTGTAAAAGGATCTTGTTTAATTTCTTTCAGTATATTCGTCGTTGACGCTCTTGATAGCCATGGATACGTAAAGGTGTATGAGAATAAGTAATTATCTTTATGAAATTTGATCTATATGTACAAATGGCTCTTTTCCAAGATGACATGTCAGAAGCATGTGCGTTCTGTTCCAGTGCGCATGACACCTCTGCAACAAAAGGCCTTTAACTTCTACAAGAAGAATTGCATGTCAATAGAGGTCGTGAAGGACGATGAGC
Organism: Haliotis asinina; assembly: GCF_037392515.1. NCBI lineage: Eukaryota > Metazoa > Mollusca > Gastropoda > Lepetellida > Haliotidae > Haliotis > Haliotis asinina. Next base: position 52,887,339 of record NC_090291.1, on the reverse strand, counting down.
TGCAGAAAGTTAACTTCCGGGTGAAGAACAAGGTGAGGGGGGTACTTGATGACACCTTTAGGACAATGCTGACTCATTCATGATGTAACAGAATGTTATTTATTACAGATCTCCCGACTCCGTCATTGTGCCAACGGCATTCTCATTTACATACGTACCCACACTGGGAATCAAGCCATGAATCTGTGTTTGATCTAGGAACGCTTTAACCTAGTCGTCTTCATTCGTTCTTTCTGTAAGAGATGATTAAATATGCTTGTTCAGTATAGAACAAAGTCCATGGATAATAACTTCTTTTAATCGTGAGTGCGTCCTTATAGTTTGTTCTGTAATGTACTTCCCAATTTCTAAAATGCCACTCAAAGAAAATTGGATAGTTTGTTTACCCCATTATATGTTTGCAACACTAGCATGGAAACCCAACATCATTTGCCATTTTGAACTCCACTGTCAAATGGATCTGCAGGATGTTGGAGAATTTGAACATGGACCACCGTATGAAACAAAACGAAAAATGACGACAGTCGTTGTTACTCTGCCTGATGCTTGGTAATGAAGGACTCTTAGTCGGAGTCAGTCAATGTTGAACTGAGACTTGGCATCTCAGGACAGCACTAAAAAGATGGTACGAGTAGATGCAGGCATACGCACATACGTGCTTTAGTGTTAAAGACACTAACTTCCCCTCTTTATTTGTCATGCATATAATTTATTTGTAATCCAATCTATAGTCTTGTATTTCTCCCACAGCGGGTACTCAGGGAAGAAATCAAGGAAAAGCTGAAATGGAGTGTAGACAGATCGTCGCCAAGCAACAAAATCCGGGACCTGATGGCCTGGAGCAAGGACATCATGAAGGACATTGCCTACCAGCAGCGGATCCTGAGCAACTTCCTGGCGCTCTGTATCACCAAGGGATGGTAAGTTAAACCAAATAGTATCTTAGAAGAATATGTCTAGAATATCTATTAAATGGAGTACCGACAAAGTGAAAGAATTTAAACAGTCAACATGTAGATTTTACAATAAACGTACATATGTGTGCTTTTGAGACGAAAATCCAGAGACATAGTCGTTTATCTGACATGTGGGTTTGGAGTCGTGTAGGTGTGGTTCTGTGAGTACGTGTGTGCGTGCGCGTGTGTTTGTGTGTGTGCTATACTGCAAACTAAAGTCGGCACATAATGTTCAAAATGAGACACTCACTCATGTCAGTATCACTGAGGTATGCATAAGCTTCTCTATTTCCACTAGGTTGTGTGCAAGCTATTTATTTCCCCTGTCTCTGTGTCAGTAGTACCCCTCTCTGTTTCACATGGGTTTTGTGTCCGTATTACGCCTCCGTACTTCCCGTATTCAGGCTCATCTGGAATCATGCCGTGACGCTTCTGAGTTTTGGCATCAACATGTTGATGCTGGCGACGTGGAAAGCCAAAGGGTCGATGGAGACACCCGACATCTTCTCGAGCAACACCACGGGGATACCACCACTACTAGTCGAGTAAGAACAGTTCTGTCGCTTACATATCTTCTTTCACAACGAAGTAGGACTAGAGTCTTTATTATTTAACATCCTGTGTGAAAATGTCATAATTTATATATGTGCATAAATGGATAAAGGGAGTTGTCGACTTGGAGATTTGGCTGGAAATATAAATGGTATTAGCTGGGATCAGCACTCCCCTGAGAACTTTTCAAGGAGCGAGTAAGAGCGTGCCCTCCTATGGTTGAGAAAAAACTTTCCCTTTTAAGGCGGAGGAAGATCATTTTCTTGATTATATGTTTGTATACAAAGAGTTGTCCTGATCATATTTCATCTTGCTGTTCCCACGCTGAGTGGCAGGTCCACTGTATGGTGGTGTGGATAGACCGTCCAGTTGTGTGTCCTATGATGCCCAATATGCTGCAATCTCTGTTCCAGCCCTGTCCCCGCCATCATAAATCTTGGAGCGGATACATACGACGTGGTCCTGAAGAGTATGGGCTTCACCCACAACGTCCTCTGCCTCCTCGTGCTCATCAGCTACTTCGTGTGCAATCATCCGCGACTGCCAAACCCTAAAACCATGTTCATGAACCTCAAGCAAGTTACTCTTCCCAAAATAGCTAACATATTTGTGTAACCTGGGACCTGTCAGGCTGAAAACAAAAAATTGTAAACCAAATGTTACTGTGTTCTGTAATCTGATTGGTTGAAAAACATGATCAAATGGTATTAGATTCCCGGAAACTGCAAGACTATTCACTGCGTATTGACACGTAAACAATTGTTTTATTGAGTCATCAACAGTGGTGACGTAATTCAAATCATATTGTGACGTAAAGTTAGACTGACGTCACAAATGAGCAACTCCAGATGCTACCATGGGAACCAGCTGATACGGCGAGCTGATGACACTTCACTGCTGTACCCCTACTCGATGTAAACGAGTGCAGACAGTAAAACCCCTTTGGTTTACTTTTTTGTTTACAATGTCGATAAACATCACGTGTTGGCCAATTTCCGGGTGTTATTGAGTATTTGAAGCACGGGAATGCATTAAAATGAAAAATTCCCGTGCTTCAAATACTCAATAACACCAGGAAATTGGCCAACACATGATGTTTATCTCCTAAATAACATATATTCACAATCTTCGTAGTCAGGATATCGCTTTGTGGCTATATCTTTGGCTCTATCTTAGTGTTCAAAACCTGACTGGTAATTCCCATACCATAACAGAGATTGAAAGCAATCATAATCTTGATGATTTCTTGCACAAGACTTGAACGATGCTTTAAATTTGTTACAGTTTGTCACATTGAATTAAATAAGATTTTACACGTTTGTACAGATTGTGTCAGACTGCACAGATTGAATTAAGAACTATAATGAAAACTGTGACGTTGCATTTAGCATGTCCGCATGCTCAATGCACTTATTTGGATTTCTGAACATTATTTATTAAAATTCAAAAACTATTTTTACAAGCTCAACAATTGGAATAGCGGAATGTTAACGATAGATGACCGTAAGTGATATTTATCTAATTATTATTGCCGATGTAACATCTAGTCTGATCATGACTATTCACAAAGTGTAACAAGGCAAGAAGCACGTGTTACAGTCAGTATCGTATTTTAGGAGCGCGGTGAGGAAGAAGAAAGACGACGAAGAGGAAGATGGGAAGAAGAAAGAACATGAGTCCAAGCTAGACGCCCGCTTCTTCAGTTTCACCACCTTCTACTACCTGGTGAGTTGCGGTCGCTCTCATGTGTGGTTTAAGCACTGGAAATTTGGCGATCAGTTGGACGTTTAAACACCGGGCACTTACATTGAGATTTGATTATAAACCACGATCATTCAACAAGCCCGATACGGTTTTACCCTTGCCCTATCTCTATAAGGTTGTCCTTCTAAGCCACTGCATTGTGTTTCTACAGGCATTCTTGGCGTTGTCGATAGGAGGGACGTTCTCAAACGGCTACTGCTTCGCCTTCCATCTCCTCAACATCGTCAACAACAACCAGCTGCTGAGCGGAGTCATCAAGGCCGTTACTCATCCAGGTGTGTTGGAGGTGGCTTAGCTACGACCAGTTTCTTTGTTTTAAAGCGTAATTGTCTTTACGTTTCCACATATAATTCCAGTTACCGTACAGTACCTGTGCAGAGTCTTTGCAGTCTTTCAGTCTGTACTGTATGCAGTGAACTTTCGGAATGATAAATATTGACATCCTGTACTTTACATTCCTCTGAAATGAAGGAATTGCCGACAGTATCTGATTCTCGGGGAGCAATGTGGTAAAAATGACTGATCGCAAAGCCATTAATATCTTAAGGTGGAAAGGTATAATCGAAGGTGGAAAATACTTATCCAGGCAATGTTGCAATTGTTATCAATAACTGTTTCAGCTAAGTCCTTGGTGTGGGTGGCCATCCTGGGGTTGGTGGTGTTTTACCTGTATGCAATCATTGGGTTCGCGCTGATGCGGAGTATGTTCAACCCGGATAGTAACCTGTACTGTGACACTTTGTGGCAGTGTACCATCACTGTCATCCGGTACGGCTTGATCGGAGATCTCTTTGAGGTAAGTACCAGCACCGATGACTTCCGACATACAAGGAACGGCCATAGACTTTGAAACACTCACTGTACAGAGTTGCTTCATGGATAGACAACTTAATTATTGATAGACAATAGATAACAGATACAACGTGTCGGTATGATGGTAACATGGCAGCTTCTAACTGACACATAAAGAAACTCTTATTATTGTTGATTGTTGAATCTTATTTAAGTGAAAGAATTGGGCAGTACAATTTTTTTGCTTCAAATTATCATGTATACTTGTATGACATACAAGTGATCGTGATAAAGTGTGTTTCCTTGCACAGTAGTATTCTGTGTTGAATGTTCTGCTCAGTAATGTTCTGTTCAGTAATGTTCTGTTGAGTAATGTTCTGTGTACCGTGGACTCCCAGGTGCTCATCCCTCATGATAACGAGAAGACATTCCAGAAGTTCGGCTTGGTGGTTATCTACCATGTCTCTTTCTTCATCTTCATCACCACCATTGGTCTCAACATCATCTTCGGTATCATCGTCGACACCTTCTCAGAGCTCAGAGATCTCAAGGTATCCACAAAATGATTTTCGGTTTCGGTCACAGCCGATCATGAGTTCGAATCCCAGTTTGCACCACGCCAACATGGCGCACAGCTGAGAATCGGGCTCACACACTGACATCAATAATAACAAGACTACTGTTCAAAGCCACGATAAAGAAAAAAAGTATATAAGACCAATGGTCCATTCAAATTCAAAGTAAAGTTAATCTGCATGAACATATCGCAAACATCTCCATGAGAATGATACCCAACATCTGTTTACCTTTGTATAAGAACAAGCCTGAATGATATACTATTTCAAGGTCCTTCACGTGTCTGAAAAAGTGATGTGCAAGAGGGTGCTACGTGTCCCTTCGTCTATATGCTGTTGTAGTTATACATTGTCAAACATATCCGTTTCATCATACATCCGACATCATATAAAAATGTCATATTGTCCATTGAATTGCTAAACAACGAACTAGCTGCAACCTTAGCCATTGTGGTAGCTATAGGTTGATGTGTTTACTAGTGACAAGACGTGCTGGCTTGAGAGCTAGTTCTGTTGTCATCACGCAATGCGTTTTGAGTTCACCATGTACAGGTTATTGAATGTTCACTTCACGTGTGATGTATTGTGTGTCCACAGTGGACGGCTGAGTCTGACATGCGCGACACCTGCTTCATCTGCAGCCGGAACAGCTACGACTTTGAGCATCATGGGAAGGTAATGGAGACAGTATCCCAGCCATGTGTTATCGGTCCAACTCCTGGTAACACGACGGGACACATTCAATCTCTAAAACACATTTAAGTTCTTCTCTGAATTGCTAGATGAATATAACCGTTTCACAAGTACCTAGCAGTCGATAGACTATTATCTTATAATGAAAATTATAAAATATCTTGACCTTGGTGCCCTTTAATACAGTAAATGGACTTTCTTGTATATCAGTTAATGTTTTGTGAATTTCCAGGGATTCGAGCACCATGTTCGTTGTGAACACAACATGTGGGCCTACATTTTCTTCTTCATTCACCTGAACGGAACCAAGGTCAACGACTACACAGCCATGGAGATGTATGTCTATAAGCTGGTATGTTCTTGTTTTGAACTTTGGTGGAAGCATATAAAATATCTTCCGCATATCTTCTGCAGTGATGAGGTCATTGACTATTGCAATTGTGATCTGACCAACCAGAAACTAGTTACCATTAAATATATACATCTTCGTCATAATAATACTCATCTTGTGAACTTGGAGGAGTCAATATGGGCTTCAATATGGGCTTTGTTTTCATTAAACGTCACACATTTCTATACTCGAAGCTCATTTTACCGACTGGGAGATCCGGGCAGATAGGCACCTTGTACTTGAACTGGATGTATACCAGTGTACAAATGGAAACCCACATACTCTAACGACAACTGGCGTTTCTCTAGTACGTCCACAGCCCAGACTTCACCGTGTCTCACTACATGATAACACTCTCACTACATGATAACACTACTTCCTCTCCAACAGTTGGGGAAGGAGAACTTCGACTTCTTCCCGCTGGACCGCGCCCTGTCGCTGGCCTCCATGGGTAAAGACTCCACAGAGACCAAGCTGGATGACCTCCTGTACCAGGTCACGTCCATAGTGGAGAAACAGAGGACGGAGGTAAGGGACATCACTCATCGCTATCAATTTGAAATGATATGTAGTCTTCTCTTTTTTCTGGTTTTTTTTTTGTTTGTTTTTTATTCATTGTGCCAGTTTTATGTGTGGTTTTAAATATGTATCTTTTCTCGTGGTCATTTCCATATTTACAATACTGTTCAGAAGATATACTACTCATAAAAAGGATAAAGCACCATCCGGTTCAGGGTTACATCATAACCATGATTACATCATAAATATTCGTAGATAAATGGCATATATTAGGGTGCGGCGTTCCGCTTACCTGGATACAGTGCCAACGCGATGTGTGTTTACTGTTATACAATCAACAGGCATTTGTTGCTAAATTATGGCGTCAAATATTAGGTTGTATACGTTTTAGATTGGTAAACATTGAAATTCACATATGCAGTCCTCATTCTCGATTCTGTCTTCCTAGGAACTGGAAAAGAAGAGACGCGAAGAGAAAATGCGTCAAAAGATCTGGGAACAGAAACATCGTTTGGGATCATTCCGCCGTCGAGCCCGTCTCCCTGGCCCAACAGAACCAGACCCACTGATGCAGATCTCACCCGCTGCCGCAACCGCTCAGCTCGGGGACGACAGTCGCATGATGCAGCTGAGCCCACTGCCTGGACTTGGACCCCTTCACCGTAGACCCAGCATCTCCGAACACGGCCATGCGTCGGAACTCCAGCTAAGGAGAGCTAGCATTACAGACCATTCAGATCTTCTAAGGAGACCAAGTATCTCCGACCACTCGGATTTCCCCATTCGCAGACCCAGTATCTCTGATCACGCGGACATGTATCGAAGGCCAAGCATTTCTGATCATGCAGCATTCATCAGTGGCCATCGCCACCGCCATCACGACCGCCATAGAGCGATGAGGAGTGTGAGTCCACTTCGGCATGAAGCAGACCCGAGGTTCTTCCGCGGTCCAAGTCCATCTAGGTTCGACTCTGAGGAACCCTATGTCAGAAATTTGAGTCCAGTACGATACGACGCAGGTACGAGAAGCCCTTCTCGTTCCAGACAGGGAAGCGAAACAGATTTGATGGGTCTGAGCCCAGTACATACACGTCGGGAACCTCCGTCACGGGATCTGGGCATGCAGGCAATGAGCATGCTCAGTCCTAAATGGATCGACAGCAGGTCTACAAGTCCACGCGGAGCTACTGTTTTCTTCCCAGAAACCGAGTCGCTGCACAGTTTGAGAGAGGGTGCTGAACGCACCATGCCAGGACAGTATCCGGACCCCCTCGAGGGTCCAGTTTACGGTCTTGACCAGGAAGCGCCCACGAGGGAGAGGGAGGGAGACGCCGACAGCACTGGCAGCGGCGATTACGGCAGATACGAGACAAGAATATAAACATTAACGCAAGCGTTTCTCAGGGGTCAATGCCAGTTAATGATTGCTTACAAAACTGTTATTCATGTATGTAAATGCTAGTGCCGTTGTAGTGACGATGTAGCTCCAGTTTGACTTACTAGTATCTGTCAGTGTACAAGCCTCTCTAAGACTGGCACAAGCTGCTGGTCCTTTATCAGAAAGGGGAGACAACCGCCGCTGAAACCAGGTGTACTACAATAGATGTGATGATACAAGAGTATGGTGCATGATGTGTTAAATAAGCATCGAGCAGTACCCTTTCTGTTGTGACCAAGCATCGTTGTGTACATCATTTCTAAAGGAAAAGCCTTGGACGTTTTTGGCTCCAAGAAATAAGTTCGCACCAACAGCAATTCTGACAGGAAAACAACTCATTTAAAGACTGATAATTCAGACGTTCTTCAAGCACATATTATAACCAGATCAATGTTCGTCAAAATTCCATTTTCAGCTACATTGGAAGTATCCTGAACAAATTACCTGCTTGAGAATGATTCGTAGTTTTTGAGAATTGCAGTGTTTTCCCCGCTGATCTTAGACTTATGTATTTCGATCAACTACCAATAGCGCCTGTCACTGGTAGTACAAACATCTGACGTTTCTAATCTGTTAAAGTAGGTACACACTCACACCGATTTAGAATGAGTATAGAGCTTCCATTTTCTCCCAACCCGGTATTTTCTGCCCTAACTAGAGTTTTCCCACAAGTAATACTACTCAATCTGACCCTTGTATATCATATTATATCTTGATCATTCCACGATGCTTAACATGCGCATTGTATTGTATCTGCTGAAATCTCCTGCGTGACGTCATTTCACGTTGCTTGAGTACCCACGAAATAACATCACTCATCTCGTGCTCCCTTTTAATGATCTCATTCTTTTCAGTTCTTCATATTAACAGTCATTCAATTTTTCCTATAATTTGTGTAAATAGAACTGCTGTAAATAATCCTGCTCGGAAATCATGCATTCATCGCAGCCAAACAAATGCCAACATTTCTAACACATGAGGTGACAACAAAAGCAGTTCTTGTTCGTCAGAATCGGAAGTGTTATTTTCGTTTGAATAGCTCGTTTGCAAAATGACGGTTTGTCCGCCTCAAATCCGGGTTCTGTTCTTCAAAATGTGTATATCAGTAACCTAAAGTGTAAATCTGAATGCACAAACAATTACAAGACACCCGTCGCTTTACACTTTAATATCTGAAAACGTATTTTCAATACATTTTATTGTATCTCTCAAAACACCAGACATGAAATATAATTAAATTCTGGCCATGACAGGAAGTTCGGGGTTTGAAGGATAAACAAATTATTACACTTACTGAACAAAGCATACCTTACGAAAGACGAACTATTTTGTTGTACCTTACGTGTTTTTAATCACATTTATGTCAAAATATTTGTAAGGCGACCTCTCCAACATTCGACGCCTGAGAATGCATTTTATCATTATACTGAATCTTTACTATTAACCGTTCGTTATTCAACCCATGCTGTCATGTCATCTTGAATTGCAGCATAACAAAAACTATATCCCTCCAACTCGTGTTTAATTCAAACATTGACCCATGTACTCCTGAAGCAGCAACTGGGGCTCATCATTAGCCAGATAGGGTGGTCTTAGCGGCTGGCCCGGTCCCCAAGACGCCACAGACCTCTGCAGAGTGATGACTCTTTGCCAAGCAAGGATCCGCTGGTCGGTGGTAGGCTAGATTACGATAACAGCTCTGTCGGTATGAGCAAGAGCGTTGAACAGCGTGTCTGTATTTAGCTGACGCCCTAATATAGCGGACATACTACTAGCGTCTTGGTTGCTAGTTCTTCACCTTCCATAAGGCATTAGTAACTACCCGGTTGTATTATTTACCATTTTCATGTGTTTGTAGAACTTCCGACAGCGTCAGTTCCTTGAACTCATAGACATATGTCGTTATACATACGGTTGTGTTTTACTCAAACGGTTGTAGTAAAAGGTTTTATTATATGATGGCGTCATTCTGTCACCTGTTACCATTTTTAATTGTCAGTTCGATATTGGCACCGAGATATGTTTCTCTGAAATCAGTGAAATGCGAGCATGACTATGTTTATGCAATGATCTGTACATAAATAGACACATTTTCAGACATACTTTTAAGTACTTATTGTTTTATGTTTTCCTACCGTCGTCCAATATTGTCACTCTCCATACGTGGAAAACTTAATATCATGGTTCAGTCTGGATGACTCGACTGTGTGATACAGTAGATGCCTATTCATCATCAAGCGTCTGTACTCGTATGACTATCAAACCATCATTCTGGAACAACCGACGGTCGGTTACGGAAAGGAACGAAAGGTGACCTCGGGTGTTTACGTTGGTTATCCAACGGAGCACCGGCTTGAACGGGAGTAGCCGACTGATGTAGCAGGTCTCCGAGTTGTTAGTTGTGATGTTTTGCTAGGATATAGATGTTGCAGTTTCTTGGTTTCTGTTAGTGAGATCCTGATCTGACAGTTGGACGCTGGTTATATTAATGACTCACGGGGTTTCTTTAAACAGGATACGTTTCTTGTACATACGATTCCATTACAATTAATATAGACCTTCGTTTCCATGACAGCCATTACTCTGTAGAACTTGCATCCAGGTTCCACGGAAGCTGTTTCCCAAAGCTAACGGACAAAATTTCCGTCAAGACTTACACAAAAGTTATTAATATACGAACAGGATTTCTCCACGCGCTATGTAAAATGCTGCCAGACCTGTTAACCACGTGAGGCATCTTAGAGTGTACCGTATTTCCTCTAATAAGCGCCGCATACGTTTTTTCATAAATGTACTCTCCCTTGATGCAAAAATAGATCGATTAAGGAATGGTCCTTTTCGTCGTAACTTCCTGTCCTCCACATGACACGGGTCAATGGATACTACGTAATCCTAAGCCTAATATACGCTTGGGTGGTTATTAGAGGAAACACTACACACGGAACTACATGTTTAAGTGGATATAGAAGATGACTTATACATACGTGATGTCTAAAATCTGATGCTTTAGTTGGAAAAGTATGAATTCATCTGACATTTGTCTCCGGTCACATCTGGTCGTCATGGCCTACGAAAACAATCATCTGTATCCGTGTATATGTAAGACCGGTGTAAGTGCATACCCGTGTATACGCTAGTCTGACATACGCTCAGTCTGTACATGTATATACTATTGATCAATATGCACATTGATACAAAGTGAATGTCCACCTGACTAAGTGTGCCGTTTGAGTTCCATTATTAGCCCATATATAATATATACAAGTTTCAGACTAGCGTATATATGTTTTATGTTGCGCGAGTATAGTTCTTCATAATTTTATACTGCAGTCTATCACATATCACAGGGTAGCCCTTTAAAAGCCTCACTAGTGAAAGTGTTGTTTTTCCTTTCTTTATATAAATATGTTCCATTATATCCTATCTTACGTATACATGTATATATGACTGCAATGGCTGGCGTATACCTGATTAAAAGCAATCTCACGTTCACTATTTGAGTATATGCCCACCTGACGTATGCGTAAACCCATGTGTCCGGTATAAACCCAGATAAGGACAGGAGTCTCTGATAAGCAATGTTGTAAAATCTTACTATCGGACAATGAGTTGTCACAGACGCCCACCTTGATGTAGATGTCGGGGTATAGAATGTAGATTTGTGTATGAATCGTGCACATGATCTGCATGCGCGCACATCTTTCACGTGATCACCACGCGCACTATGTAAACATCACATTTGTACATCTTGATATTGTCTAATAAATCTTTATTACATCTTCTGCTGGTAATGTCTGTTGTGCTAAGGTAACGTCTGTTGGTGCTAGGCTAATGTCAGGTGTGGATAAGGTAATGAGGAAAGACTTCCATAAGTATAACCAGGACAGGATTCCATCTGAGAATCTGGACAAGCTTATAACTGACTCTTCTAAACCACAACACGATAGATGGCTTTTTCATTGGCCAAGAAGCCGATCACATGACCGTGAGTACACGCAGAAGCGTTCTGTCGTGTCATTTGACCTCTGCATGCAACTCAGTTTTATAATATACTCATTACACACATATGTCTAAAATATTTTCTAAAATATTCATTTCCTCATCGATTTCGTCCAAATCTGAAAGATATATCCCTCATAACAAATAAAAACAATATGCGACTGCAAAACTCATACATACATCATTTGTATTTATAAAAGTAGTGCCCAAACAGAGATTCGAACCACTGTGGTTTTGACACATCTTTATACGCACCTCTCCATGGTGATCCCAGCTGATCATTGATGACTGACACCTGTGTTATACCAACTGCGGAAATCTGCACCAACGTTTAATCAATCTGCGCCTACTCCATCAAGGTTCATTACCCTCAAATTCAGTTCATACCGGCTTTCAAGGCAGCGGGACTTGGTATCTCCAGTGACCTAACGTCACGTCAACGTCAGCAACTTCAGGCTTTGAAGGGGACAAATATGTTCGGCTACTGCAAGGATGTCCAGCTGGTGACAGTACCTCGTTCAACCAGTGGAGCAGCCGGGTCTGCCAACGTACGAGATTCTGTAGTTCGTACCCATACGAGGAAACGGCAAGCGAAGTGGAAAGCAACCCTGCCGTAGCATTCCTGCCGAGGCCAAGATCGTGTCTCACAGGGTACTGCTGACAGTGGCACCGGTATTACGCCCACTGAGGTTAGACAACACCAAATGGTTTCCCATAGACTTCTATAGTAACCTTATATTTTTTTCAATAATCATCCAATATTTAAACAGTCATTCCATATACAAATGGGTACAGTCCGGCCTTAAAACTACAATGACACACGCTGTTTGGCCAATACATCGGCGTATTTTCCTAGCACAGGCAGCAAAACACATCAACTCCAGTTTCGCACAAAATATCATCTACTTGAAAATATTCTTACACATATAAGTATAAATCATGGTGATAAAAATGTCAGCACTAAATGCTTAAAATTGTGGTCAGTTTTAATTACTGGATGCAAGTGCAGAACCTGTGTGATTATGGCAGATTTTAAGGAGGTGTCTGCGTATGTATACATCAGTCTATCAGCAAGTTCTGTAAGCTGATAGCTACAGATGTAGACAATTTTATATGCATACACATGTCAAAATCTTTACTTGCTATAATTGGTAAACATGTAAATGTCATATGCACATATATGCCACCTGAAGACTAACTATGTTGATACTAACTGTGGTTTAAATAAACTGGAGGATTTTTTACTACATAAGCATTCGGAACTTCGTGATACACATGCTGTTTTGTGTGGTGATCTAAATTCCCGAACTGGTAATGCTAATAAGCCCTCAGCATCCTCAAATGATGATGTATTACATAGATACTTCCGATTTCATGAAGATGATGAAGTTGATGTTAAGTTCTTAAATGGCATTTAGAAGTGAAATACATAAGAATGAAGATTTATGGATATCACCGCTTACTCCTTCATCCACCTGATGAAGGAGGAAGCATTAACTCCGAAACGTTGTGTTCCCATAATAAAGAAGTTGAAATCCATAAATCTTCATTCTGAAGTTGATGTTGATAATAGGAGGTTTCACGATTCAACTACAAACAAATCTGGCCAGAAACTTTCACACATACGTTACGCATTTCAACTGTTTAGGGTTAATGTGAAAGTGTATGGCTATTTACAGGGGTATTATATTATATATCATGTCATATTCAAGCGGTGAGATATTTGACGACGTAATTAGTACTTCAGATTCCAACAATTATTGTTATACAGAAGTAGAGCTACTTGTACTAGACGGTCCCATTGCTGATCAGGAAATATTAGAAGCGATCAATCATCTTCAAATGTGGAAAGCTGCTGGACCTGACGAGGTCATAACAGAAATGATAAAATGTTCTAGATTTGAAATTATGCCGTTCCTTACGAAATGTTTCAATGAACTGTTTGAAAATGGAATGTTTTCCCGCACTTGGTCAAGCTCTATAATAATTCCACTTCATAAAAAGGGGGACAGAAACGATCCAGATAATTATCGGGGTATATCATTAATGAGTATATTGGGGAAAGTGTTTACTTTTTCATTCTGAAAAATAGACTATCAAACTGGGCCAATATGCGTAATAACAATCCTGAATCCCAGGCTGGTTTTAGAAAGGTATAACCTACTACGGATGACATATTTACTCTGTATGCACTGCTCCTGAAAGCATTATCAAAAAGAAAGTATACGTTGTACATAGCATTTGTAGATTTTAATAAGCGTTCATTTCGATCAATCTTTCTGAAATATGGCAGTTTACATGTGTAAACGGTACGCATTTTGAAATCAATATATTCTAACGTTCGTTCTTGTGTGCGTTGCAAAGACGGGGTTACAGATCTTTTCGATTGTCCATTTAGTTTAAGACAAGGTTGTTGCTTAATTCCGCTCCTTTTTCCCTTCTTCATTAGTGCATTATATCATGCCATCAACTTAGGTGGAATCTAAATATACCAAAGTCTTGTAGAACACCAGTTCTCTGTAAAGTGGTGCCAATATACGGAAGCGCTGAAGGGACATGAGTATGAGAATTTTTTAAATATATATTTCGTGCGCACGAGATACTAAAATGTGCGCACGATATAATATAGCGTGCGCACGATATACGAAAGCGTGCGCACGTTATAATATAGCGTGCGCACGATATGACGGGAGAAGATTTTTTAAATCATATATCGTGCGCACGAGATACTATAGCGTGCGCACGATATACTAAATTGTGCGCACGAAATACTGATGCCTCGTGTCGTGTCAAAGCCATTTGAAACCATGTCAGTGTTGCAAGATTTGCTAAATCGAGCGCACAATATGCTATATCATATCGTGCGCACGCTATGTAAAATCGTGCGCACGCTTTGTTAAATCGTGCGCACGTTTTGTTAAATCGTGCGCACACTATACTATACCGTGCGCACGCTATAGTATCTCGTGCGCACGATTTAACATTTAAAAATACGTGTCTCCTTTCATTTTGTGCGCACGCTATGTTATATAGTGCGCACGCTTTATTATATCGTGCGCACGCTTTATCATATCGTGCGCACGCTTTGGTATATCGTGCGCACGCTATATTGTATCGTGCGCACGTTTTCGTATAACGTGCGCACGCTTTCGTAAATCGTGTGCACGCTATATTATATCATGCGCACGCTATAGTATCTCGTGCGCACGAAATATATATTAACAAAAATTCTCATACTCATGTCCCTTCAGCGCTTCCGTACCAATAGCCAAATATATATTCATAAACAATAAAGTATTGACTTTCTGTGAAATTTTAGTAGATTTTAACTGGTAACAATTCATGGAACATGCTGTGCAAAAATCAAGAACAGGGAGCACTCACTTGGCACGTTCAGTGTCATGACATTGACAGGTATTTTGGTGGGAGTGTACTCGACTTGATTTCTGTGACAAATCGAAAAACACAGATTAAGAATACATAAATGTCATTACAGTAATGTTGATATTCCCTTTAAAGAAGTATAACTCTCCCCATCAGAATCAATGTCAGTGGGTGGGATACAGCTTTTAACTCTGGAACAATACATGTCAAAGAGGAAATGTAGAAACCGGCAACATACATTAGCACCATATGTTATCTTCCTGACCATTTGGTTCCAATCGTTATAATGTAACATGACAAAATTGGAATAGAATTTTGTCTTGTACTTAATATCATCCATTATTGACCAGAAATCAATGTGATCTTACTTGCATAAAAAGGCATTAGATGAGGAAACTGAAAAACTACCGGAAGCAAAACATTTTTGGTAATCTGTGTTACCCTTAATTGTATAGTAGCTCTGTAGCTAATGACCCACTTTTTATCATAAATTATTACAAAACAATGAACGTTATGTATTGATGAAGCATTAGTAGAGGGTGTCCGATAATGTTAATAATCTTCACTTCAATTTAATTACGTTACCAACGTGTAGACGACTTAGAAACATAACCTAGTAAATGCATTGATTTAACATTAGCTGGATTTTGCATACTGGTAGTAAGTATTATATTATTATTATTGAGTATCACAGACTGTTTCTGTGGATCATCTGTGACATATTACTGCAATTTGCTGCATCCTCTTGACGCACTAGCCTCGCTATTGTCAGTTGTTTCCTGCCTGTTATGTTGCATATTGATCTATGTAAGTTTAGCTTTAACACATTTCCCATTACTTTCTCAGCTATTTCACATCATTTTAAGAATTTTAACAAGGTATTTGCGTGTTTCAGATATCGTTAATTCAATAGTTGCATAGATAACACATATACTAGAGGCAATGTAAAAATGGTAATCTAGGCCCACAATTATATGTAAACACCATTCTTTATTTTCTCTTGAGAGAACAACATTATAGAATATTTATAAATGCTATTCCAAAACGTTTTCAGGATTCTCCACATATTTTTAAATACAAATACAAAACTCCTGAGGCCACAGTTTAAGTGGAAGAAATATCAATAAATGGCTCCGTTTCACAGACACGTCCTTATGCTCCATTTTTCGGATACTGTGGTCTGTTCACAAAATCAATTAAAAATACAGGAAAGCCGTTACAAAGATTGGAAGTTAACAGATAATTTAAGCAAGACAGAAATTGTAGGACACTGGCCAAAAATAAAGAAACGCATGCTTAAAATATCAGTTTATCTTAACGTGTTTTATATAATCGGAATACACAATGAATAAAGAATGTGTAACAACCAAACTTTACATTGTTAGGAACATGTTTCCTCCACTACATACAGTCATATGATCTTGGGGACTTCTGGGAAATGCCGGCACTGTGACAAAGTCAGTACCTAGTGTGACCACCACAAGCATGGATCACTGCTCTGCACCGCCCCGGCATGGACTGACGGGGTCGTCGAATCTGGCATTGTGGAATCTTTCTCCACTCATGCTGCAATGTATGGCTCAACTGTTGTAGCGTCTGTGGTTGAGGCTGTGGGCGTCCACACGTCTATCTAGAAGATACCACAAATGCTCAGTGGGTGTGAGATCCGGCGATTTGGATGGTCATGGCACATTCACATTGATGCTGGCAAGATAGTCCATGGTAACGCGTGCTGTATTTGCTCTGGCGTTGAGTTTCTTGACATACTCTCCTCTGATGTTAATGGCGGGAATAAGGTGACGTTGGAGAATTTCATCACGGTAGCGTACAGCCGTTAAGCATCTCTGTACGTACACCAGATCTGTCCGACCATTCAAGAATATGTCTGCCCACATAATGACACTTTCATCGCCGTATTTATCAACGTCACGAATACAATGTCGAGAGCAGCTTTCATTTCTACGTGCGTATGCTACTATCATGGCGATACAGCAAGAACAGTGAGTCATCACTAAGCAAGATCCTCCTCCAGTTCATTAGGACGCATAGTCGAACGTTTCTGCACCATTACAGACGTGCACGACGATGCTGATGTCGCAGAACATGAACTGTACGTGATCGCACTGGTTGTATCCCATGCTGTCCTAGGCAATTTCTGATGGTTTGTCCTGATATTCTAGGAAGTCCAGGAACATTGTTGGCTGTGTATGTTGCACTGATTGTTCTCTGCCTCACGTTGAAGTGCCTGGCTACTAATGGCTGACTTTCTCCAGCTTCCAGACGTCCAATGGCTCTGTTTCTACACTGTTCATTCGGTCTTGGCATCTTAAGGGTCGCAAATACGGAACAGCTTAGGGTGATTCACAACGGGACTGTCACACTTTGTATACCCATCAGTGTGAAGCTTTAGTATTCACCTTTGCACGTGCAACATGCTTACACCTTTTCTCCATGCAGCTGCTCCAAGTTTTAAGGTACTATATTTTTTTTCAGTTCCCCAAATGTTGCGTTCGTGCACAATGAATTAGTATACGGGCTGTATTCACAGTTAGCAATGACATTAATGTTGATTTTAAGCATTTTTATTGAAACATAATTCTTTGAAAAACAGATTTTATCTACGCGTTTCTTTTTTTGCCCAGTGTATTTAGGAGGTCTGGTCCAAAGGCTACAAGCGAGCTCTGGTTTTATGACGGTGAATTTATTAATGTATCCGATCAGTATTTCTACTTAGATGTTTTGTTTTCAAATCGAATGAATTTGACTTAATGTACACAGAACGTAGCTTTACGTGGAAAGAAGGCTTTAACACATGTTTTATCGATTTTATACCAAGCTGGAACTATGTCACCCAAAGTGTTTTTGAAGATATTTAATACACAGATTCAACCCATTTTATTATGTGAAGCTGAAATATGGAGTTTTCAGCGGTTCGATTGTATAGAGAGAGTTCATCTTTTATCCTGTAAAAAGTACCTCAATGTAAGCCTAAAGACACCTAACGGCATGGTATATGGCGAATGCAAATTTCCATTAATATATATTCATTCTCAGATAAGATGTTTAAATTTTGGTTAAAGATTCTAAATGTTACAATGTGCACTTAATCTGTATACTTTGGGAAAACATGCTGGGGTAACTGTTTTCAGAAATTTATTATTTTCTCACGGTTTGGGTTTCATTGTGCCAGATAGCTGGCGATGTGAATAGGTTTATATATGAATTTCCCCTTAGACATATTTAATCAAGAATAGACATCCAACTTAGATTCAAGCTCACGACATCAATATTACAGGATGTTTAAACCGTTACTCCGACCAGAAAAATATTTATCAGTAATTACAAAAAATAGTTTACGAGAGTGTATTTTCTGTAAATTAATATTAATTAAGAAATAATTAATATGGGTCACATTTCATATTCTAAATGTCCAGTGCTATTAGTATTTTCTCGGCAGGCCCTTAGGGTAGTTCGCTAGAGATACCCCCCTTTGACGATATTTTGTGATTAGTTGTGCGTACTTCCGGGAGCCTACTAGAGAATTCTACATTAATGACGACATGAGCTCTAACATTCAAGAATTAGTGACTTTATACATAAAGGCTGGTTGTCTGTTGACGACACAGGACATACACAGATTAAATGGAGGAAATATCTGCCAACCTCTCTGTCAACGCTTGACCTACACAACCGCTGCCTGACCGCTCAATTCAATAAAACTGTTTCTCGCTCTCACACCAAAACTTTGGTGAGTTGACTTTATATTTGTGACCCATTACTGTAGATTTCACTCAGTTGCATTGTACATGAAAACTCTATTGTGAATCTTTTGTATCTTGCCTTTGTTTTTGCTGAATACAAGTTAATTTTGGAACCGGCAAGATGGTATCTGAACCTAATTGTCCTATGTGACTTACCTCACTAAAACTCTTCTCGCATACAAATGTTAGGAAGAAGCGTCGTAAAAGTGCCGCCGTCCATAAGACAAGGGGCGCAAACCTGTGACGACTATTTACAGCGGAGTAACTCCATCATGGCGGTACTATGTGGTGAATACTCCTGTCTACTACAAATATCACAAGTAAACAGTTTAGAAACTTCCCTTCGTTGACTTCTGGAGATGAGGTTAACAATGAAGTTCAAGTTCCAAATCGTAATACTCACAGTCATATAAAAGGTTTATGAGGGGGATTTTACTCCGCTTCTTTCACAAATGGCGTGACAAGTCGTTTGACGTCCTGTATCTCAAGCAAGTAATACGGGTGAAAAAGTGACCTATGACCTTCGACCCGGATCCGGATCACTGCACTGCGGTCGGTAGTTAGGGTATTGTATTGAAACATATCTCAACATATCTCCAGTCAATCACGTATACCTGGTGCCCTAGAATCAATGACCGATTTCACACAGGAAGAACTTTAACTTTCTGATAGATTGCATAAAACATTTCCCAGAGAAGAATGACTGTTCCTTCATTTATAGCAGTATGTGTTCCTGGCCTTAAACATTTTTAGGAAGAAGACTGTTTTTCATCTGCTGTCTACAGATTCCACAGCTGTTTTATTCTTAGGCATGTACATAATGTACATAATTCTGAAATATCCATCACGTGTCTGTACTTATAAAAGTAATATTTAGTTTTTTTATCAGCAAGGTCGTTTATACTGACAGCCAGTAATGTACAATAGACAGCTGATTATTTAGACATGAAGATACATGTATCAGAAAGGACCATTAATTAGTATCTGGTTATGAAAATGTGGTAGAAAATTTATGTTAATTCTTATTATTTGTATATTTAGATGGGAGGCGTCTGAATGGATTCTTGTACGACTGTACGACTGTACGCCCACGTGACCCTAAGGCATCAACAGCGGAAAGAGTCCCACCCCATCGATCTTTCCGGTGTCTAATACGGGTGGTATAACTTACAGGCTACTTCAAAAACCTTTCATGTAGGGGAATTGGATGGAACCCAGTTATAAACCCTTTCGTCGTGGCCGGATCTGCTGATACCATATCTCGCTCAGCTTTATTTTAGCTATATGCTATATTTAGTTGTAAACAATCGAGTCTGGACCAGGATGAGCATCGAACTGGGATACAATGACATGTGTCAATCAAGTCAGCGAGTCTGAGCACCCGATCCCGTTAGTCGCCGTCACTAAGAATTAAGGACCTGTGAAGCTCCCAGAGTAGAATAGGCCTTCAGCAACCGATGTTTGCCATGCGACTAACGGGATCGGATGGTCAGGCCCACTGACTTGGCTGACACATGTCATCGGAACCCAGTGGATCGATGCTCATGTTGTTGATCTCTGGATTGTCTAGCCCAGACTTGATTATTTACAGAGCGCCGCCGTATAGCTGGGATATTGCTAAGTACGTCGTAAAACTAAACTCACTCACTCACTCACGAAGAATTAGGAGTCAGTGAGTGACTATTTATTAATTTCGAATTTAGCAACATCCCATGAATATCATGGCGGGGAACTACAGAAACGTGCTTCAAAAATTGTACCCGAAGTGAAAATTGCCATGGGTATTTTAGTGACCGCTGCAACTATTAGTCTACCCGACGCCCCTTTGTTAGTGAGTGAGTGTGTGGTTTTACGCCCATTTAGCAATACTCCATCAATAAGGCGCCGGGGGACACCAGGAGTGGGTTTCACAAATTGTACCCTTGTGGGGAAACGAACTCTGGTCTTCAGCGTGTCGAGTGGACGCTCAACCACTAGGCTACCGTCGCCTGCTGCCGTCCCTAATAGAAACATTTAACAATTCAGAGCTGTGTTACCTTGAACTAAATTGTAAGTAGAACCGAACACGTATAGAGCAAGACCTGATTGAAAGAGAGTCTATTGTCGATTCGTTGTTTGAAAAATGGAGAAAATGTGTGCTTGAACATGTTTGTGGGTTCGAATCCACATTCATCGTTACCGTTGAGGCTGACGTGGTTGTCACACAAGTGGCAGTCCATGTGGTCCGTTTGGACATTCCCAGCTCAAGTGACAAAGTGTCTGCGAACTGTCAAGCTGTCTAAAGCCATTCAGAGAAGCTACAAAACATCCGTTCTGCAAGACAAGCGGCGATGTGTCGTACAAGGCGTGTTACCTGTCACGCTCTCTAATGGAGCCGTTGACACTGTTTGTCTCTCAGTTTGTTTGTTTCGCTGTGAGACCTTCACAGTCGACATACCTTGATTCGGTATCATGGAGCTAGGATCTGTACGTGCGTTGGGGAAGTTTACGGGTACACAGCTGCCATAGGTCCTGTGCCGTTATGTATTGCATTCAGGTTGGTAACAATAGACGGTGGTGAAGCCTATTTTACCTGCACGCCGTGCTGTGGTCTACATATTGCTAAAATTGGCAGCAAGCCATTTCATCCAGCACGATATTGCAAGTGACTTTTGCAAGTGAAATCAATAAGTGTGTGCTTCACAAACGAAGGTTTGATAATACGAGCATTGGTCACTGAATTATTTGGACTCACCAAGCAATCAACCACAGAACTAATCTGTTACATAGAGAAAGACCTCAAAACCTACTTGCCAGTCAATTTCGTACTTCCCGGATAGGTGTCGGATAAAGACTGTAGGTAGGAGACAGGACACAATTCACAAGAAGAGTGACCACAAGATACAGACATTCATATTTTCTGTACATTACCTTTAATAGTACACTACTGTATATAGAAAGTGAAGAAACGTTACTTTTAACCGATGTGTCTACCTTTGTGACTGTAACGTCTGATTCAGTCTGTTTTAATGTTCGCTGCGCTTTTCATTGTTCCTCTCGCGATCGGTTGCTTTGGCTTGCCGTGCAATTTGTGTTATGGATTCGAAATCGGCAAATTTGATCAATGATTTTGCTTTATATATCCAGATGCAGATTTTACATAGCCACTTCTAAACGGCAAGTGAAGAAGAATACAAATTACACATTTCCCTTATATACTGTCGATTGTAACTAATCAAGATAGTTTTAGGCTTTTTCTAATTTATTCCCCATAAAGGTGAACATAGTGGATTAGAACTCCAGACTTGCAGATTCATCCCATGTTATTACCTCCAGACTTTAAATGCGCTATAACGTCTATTCTTCTGTAACTCGATGTAAGTGCTACAATAGTTTAAATATGGTGTAAAACCAATAACCACACATTAACGTCGAAGGCGAGATTAAAGAGACCCACTGAAGTGTCGCTGAAAGAAATTAGACTAGACTATGTAAACCTGAAGTGTGCTTCTCACTATGTAGTAGGTCATCTCTTGTCTACCCAGAATAACCGCATTTGAGGTTTTTCTTTGTAATGACAGGTTTTACTTTTTCGCAAGTAAGACCTTTTCCCAGGTCCGTCGCACTCCGGTTTTACATTGTCTAGCAAAACCTCGGGAGCCTACATGCCATCGAGTACACAGAGTAAGCTGATTCACACACCCCTTTCCCACAAACTGAATATATAACATCTACATGTAAAGAATGTCGGCCGTCAAGGTCGGACTTAAGAAATCTAAATAATGATGGACTGGGTTGACTTTGAGCACTGTGTTACGCATACAAATGCCTTAAAAGTGAAGGCGTGAGGCATCGGGTACCCATTTACAGCTAGGTCAGCAGAGGCATGACGGTTCGAACGGAATGACGGGTGACAACGCATATATTTGGAATGTGACTGAAGACATGGAATCATCCAGGGGTCAGACTGTCGCTACAGTCACTCATCCAGCTAACCTCTTACTTCTCCAAATCCTGGATCAGCCTTTCATTTTATGTGATTAATAGTTTACAGCTAGCAAGCCCGTTGCAATTAACTTCCAGAGACAGGAGTCTATATATTTACAAAGGCTTCTGAGTCCCGGCTACAGTTGGCAGTCCATCATGGTACATGTCATTATCCATGGGCGTGACAGCGAGACGTGACCCCTACTCTGGGGTCATGGTGTGACACTACCCCCGGGTCTTGCCTGTCGTCGCGGTCCACGGTGACAGGTGCTTGTCCAGTCACGTGATATCGGTTACAGGTAACTCATGCATAGTTTGTGTGAAGTTGAACGGTGAAGCTGACTAAAGGGTTGACCGCGGGGATGGGTGTCTTGTAGATTTATATTCCATATCACTGACAGTAGATTTACCCTCAACACAGTAAGCTGTGATTGTAGGCACTTTTGCGTTACTCAAGGGCAGTGGCTTATTTCTGGGTACAATAACCCCGTAAATTCCACGATATTTTCACCGTATTCTATGGGACCCTTGTTCGAATGAAAACATCGATTCACCGAGATGTCCACTGACCAAAAGGTTCCCTGGCGCTTCAACCACAAGGATGACCCAGTGCCTGAGCGGCGGGGTAGCCTAGTGCTCGCTCGTCACGCCAGAGTTCGACTCCCCACATGGGTACAATGTGTGAAGCCCATTTCTGGTGTCAACCGCAGTGATATTGCTGGAATGTTGCCATATTAAGTGTTATGTAACCTAGTTACTGCATATTCTAAATTTATACCGACAGAGTACTAGAGACTGTCTGTCTCTCTGTCTCGATTCATCACAGAAGGCACAGTTAAATGTGTCGTGGTACATTTAACCACCCCATGCTATATTCTAATCCAAGAATATGTTTTGGTAAGTGTGTAACTCATTCGTTTCTATTTGCACAACCACACTGAATATTTGGAGAAAGCATTAACATAATGCGTCAAACATTGCTTGGCAACCATGTCAAACCATTCGGCTTTCTCAAGACCTTCAGGTGAGCTAAAACAAAACAGATAGAATCAACCAACGACTTTAATTGAATATTATTTCATCTTTTGAAACACGTGAAGTCAACCACGTGCGTTGTCAACAACGTTTCATAATATGAAGCAGGATGGGGATTCGGAACTGGAAACGCCACTATAAATGGTTGACGATATGTGCAACTACATTGTATCTAACTACATCTGCTACTAACGCCAAACAATGCAACCCCCCACCGTAATTAGTTGTATTTAAATCTAGCGAGACTCTTTTTATGTACGTGTGAATACACGTCCGCATGTTATTATTGGGTGTATATGGATGTTTCTGTGTGATGTGAAACGCTGAAGATCCGTGTTAGGATTGATCTTCCGTACCCATGCTTGTCATCAGAGGACTGCGTGGTCAGTCTCGCTAACTTACATGTCATAGTAACCCAGTTGCGTGGAATTATGATCATTCTGTCCAATCACTGGTTTACCTGGTTCAGATTCGATTATTTACAGACTGTCGCTATACAGCTGGAATATTGCTGAGTGCCTCATAAAACTAAACTCACTCAATACGTATGTTTGGGGCAGGAATGTGTCGATTATTTTGTGTGAGTACATATGTGAGCGTGTGATTCTCTCTCCCACAGCTTGTATTCCATGTCATGCACTTTTAGTTGACATCGTTATTTGGGTAGAGTTGTCCCCACGTCAACACCAGCCTTTGTATGTATAGAGACAGTCATCTGTGCTCCCGGCTCGGTATTCGGGAGCAGTTCATTTCGGAATAACAGGGTTCCACTATATACATATACGTGTTATACTGAATCCCCAGGTGTCGGGGCAGGGGTACCGACCTCACGTACTTGTTGGTATGGTCCACTGATGCGTGTCGAAGGGTCGTTAACTGATGCAGTCAGTCATGCTCACAATGCGAAACTATGTGTCCTTCTTGAATTACCGAATTTGTAAGAACGACAAACGTTTTTGTGTTTATCACGAACATCTAGTCATTGTGAACATTTCTACTGTAACGCACAGTGCAGCCCATTACACTAGCCACTCCTGACCTACATAGTCCGTGACCTACTTAACGCAACCTTTACATATGGCTGGTAGGAAGTGGTGTACAGGTATGTTATTTTAAGTGACAAAGAGATCAGAGGTGCACGTGATGATTTTTTTTCAAACTGAAAACATCGCCTTACCTGGATATCATGTTATAATGTTTACCTGTTACTATAGCAATGCCTGCAGGTAAAAGTGGTTATGCGACGGGTGCGGAATCTCTCCTCGTCCCCCGTCCCCCACCCCCTTCGAAACGCGCGCGTACGCCCACACCACACTGTGCGCACACACCCGCACTAAGTGGGGCTCTTTGATCAACAATTTGGCTAATTCAGGCAATTCTAGTGATCAAAGAAACTAAAATCGAAGTAGATTTGATAGCTAATTTAATTCCCAAGAAGGAAAAAGGTACGTTATAGATAAGCTGACAAACCACACCGTATTAGAAACATTATTCATGGGCTGTGAAACGTCCGAGTCCTGGAATCCTTCCTTATTCAAACATGACTGGTCAACCAATTGTATCACAGCACATACGCCCCTTTATTTACATATATTTATTTCAGGCGATTGGTTAAACTAGACCCAGAAATCCACCTGGTGACGTCGTAATGGATCCTGCATAACTGATGTTACTGTATACGTGTGGTGGTGTCATCTCCAGTGTCCCCTCGAGGAAATACCGGGGCGTTGACGCAACACGGAAATACCTCCTCATGCAGATAGATATAATTCAGATGATAATCATTTAGAATATCTAAATACCTCATAGCTGATTCCCTCGAAGCATCAGAAATACGATTTGTTTAGCAAGGTGTTTAACGCCGCACTCAGCAATATATCAGCTCTATGACGGCGGTCTGGGAATAATTTTGACCAACGGAGCAAGTGTGTCATACGACGACACGAGTTTCGTATAAGTCCACATGAAAGTCTTGCTCTAGTTTAATAATTTCTTTATTGTCCATTTTATTCACGTACATCTGTGCAGTAAAACACGGTAAGCAAGTGTGACGGCACTCTTTGTTGACGTCACGTTCAATTGTGTAATGACGCCACAGACCACACAATAGAGAATCAGTTGTTGCTCGGCAAAGTTTAACATAGGAAAATATATCTACGGCACGTGACCGATTTTGACCAATGGGGTAGCCGACATTGCTGTGCAAACCGCATATATAAACCGGTCACGTGCGTTAAGTATATTTGTCTATGCTAAACTGGACTATGCGCGTCCTTAGTAACATGTCGGCAAGAATTATCTCCCTTGTTTTATTGTACGTGTGCATTCCAATACAGGTCAAGCTGACCTAACCTCGACTAGCTCCAAACTGATGAAACTTTCATGTTTACAGAGTAGCAGTAGCTCAAGTTTTCATGTGTTACATGAGAGTTCCGTAATATACAATATATTAACAACGAATGCCATTGTGGATTTCGAACGTTCGATTGCACCGATTCTAAGATGGAATGTCTGCACGAGGTGATGTGACCGTTCACACGCATAGAACAACTCGACGTTTCAGCTCCCGTTCAGCTTAATTAGAATAAATACTTAATTTCAGTCTAGAACCGTTGCACGGTACTGGACGTAATTTGTTGAGCTGAATGCAATGGTATGGACCAACACATTGTGCGTTTACAAAGAAAAAAGGTATACAGACACGACAGGCCGCCATTTTGATTGTTTCATTCCTTCAGTCCAGATTTAAAGCATATAGTGAGAGTGCTCGTCTAGATAAACTCATGGTAACTTATAATGGCACACTGGTTATGTTCCACCTTATGTTATATGCGGCATTTGACTAATTCTTTTTCAGAGAGAAAACGTCGAATACTGAATGAAATGTCCAGCTATCAAATGTTTGGTACCTCTAGGAATTCTGAAAGCAAGTGACACTGAACCGCGCACGTTCCCTTGGGCGTGGTTATCTATAGGTAAATCTGTGACGTCATCGGCGATAATATCCAATGAAACATATCTTAAATTAGCATCTGCTGATTACCTAGTATATGCCTAAGGCATTTAAATCAAGTCAAGACTTGAATTGTTGCACCGAAAAACGTAACACAGCAAAGTCTGATACCAGAAGTGTCTATTTCCGTCCGACAACTCGCGGACAGTGAGTGTGTGAGTGAGTGA
Organism: Haliotis asinina; assembly: GCF_037392515.1. Lineage (NCBI taxonomy): Eukaryota > Metazoa > Mollusca > Gastropoda > Lepetellida > Haliotidae > Haliotis > Haliotis asinina. The sequence continues at coordinate 52,860,334 of NC_090291.1, read as the reverse complement.
GTTGGATGTGTGCCTGTGTGTGTGCATATCTATCACATCTATCATATAACATCTTAACATTTTAATAAACGCTTCTTGATTCAAATATAAAAACTTTCAGAAAATACCAGTTTTGCAGTATTTGGTAGTTTTCATCAACTAAAATAGATCTATTTTTCGTCAACGCGTGAATACTTCTAATGGAATATGTAGATTCGTACATAAATAAAAATAAATAATCAGTGGAATTTACGGTCATCAATATCAATATCATAATGTCGACGTGTTTTGACCTTATGCATGGAATGATAATGTATGTCACATCCTGCAGTGAAAGGTTCATGTAAGTACACTGAAAATGCAGTCTAATATATACTGAAGGGGGAAAATAAGGGATCACATGAAAGCACAAGGGTTCCCTTATGTTCTTTTCCAAGTTTCTTCACAAGCTTGCAAAACAAAGCTCGCGAAGAAGACTTGGAAAAAAATAAGGAATACTTGTCCTTTCATGTCATACCTTATTTTTCCCTTGTTAACCATCCAGCAATAATGTCACAAATATTAAGACTAAAAAGATTTCTTTTGAGATTTCTTATCAATCATTGTCATATTGCTGGAATATTGCTGAGTGCGACTTAAAACTAAACTCACTCACCCTTATTATTCGTTCAAAGGTTACGACATGTACAGAGCAGTACAGCTGCCGAGCTGAGTCGTCCTTCACACACACACACACACAGAGCTCCAAGTGAACCCCTCCTACAGCAAACAGACACGGTGATGTTCATTGACAAAGGCTAACATGGGTCACTTGCTAAGTGATGACACAAACTGAATATGGTGTAACATGTTCTTTACACCATCTGTCTTATAGGCGATAGCACCAGGCCAGCACTGGGTCGACAGTTTTGTTTGTACATCATCTGTCTTATAGGCAATGGCACCAGGTCAGCACTGGGTCGACAGTTTTGTTTGTACATCATCTGTCTTATAGGCGATAGCACCAGGCCAGCACTGGGTCGACAGTTTTGTTTGTACATCATCTGTCTTATAGGCGATGGCACCAGGCCAGCACTGGGTCGACAGTTTTGTTTGTACATCATCTGTCTTATAGGCGATAGCACCAGGCCAGCACTGGGTCGACAGTTTTGTTTGTACCTCACAAAACATCTTGGGCGTAATAGCATTCAAGGTCGTTCCACAGCGGAGCAAACAGTGTGCTACTTAATTACCATTATAATAAGTGCAATGTACGCCATAGATCTAGCCAGTAGACAGTGCATGAGTACTGCACAACCCTGAATTAGACTAGAGTACAGTGTAACATCTAGTCCCTGAAATGAAAATATTTGTTTTTAAACTATTATAAAACTTTCGCAATGAAATAAAATCAAAACCAGTCGTGAGATTTCCTCCAGTTTCCAAAACTGAAGGAAGCGAGAGTGAGTGAGTGGGGTTTTCACGACGCTTTTGGGTATATTCGGGCAACATTACGATGGCGGATGCAAGAGATACGCCCCACGCTTTGAACCCATGAAGGGAATCGAACCCAGGATTTCGGCGTGACAAGGCATTGCTTGAACCTCCAGGATACCCCACCGCGCGACAGTAACCTGGACTTGCAACTTCTCAGGTCGTGTTGGATATAATTGTTTCTGTGTCGTTTTGAATGACATGAGTAGTTCATGCATGTTCTAGTGATATACCTTCCCACTCATTCAATCTAACTTTTGTAATTACAGAATCATTTCTCCTTGCTAAATAGAATTAATTAGGAATCACCACTTCATAGTCAGTTAAAACAAAGAAATAACACCAAATTATTTCTATTGGCTGACGGATCTGCCTTCCAACAAATATGGAGTACTCCAGATAGTTTTGAACAAAAAGACTCCTGGGCTGTCCGGTTTATATAGGGTTCCAGAATAACCAGACCTCAGTGTTTTAGCATCAGTATAATATAGGGCGATCGCTGGTCTCGGCGAAGTTCGATTCCCCATTTAGGTACAATGTGTGAAGACTATTTCCGGTGTCTCCCGACGAGGTGTTGTGGGGATATTGCTAAAAGTGGGGATTTTTATGTTTTAATCAAAATTGTGTTAGGTTGCTTTATTTTCTTCCGAGACTGCCCATAAGTCTAAAATGGAAGACATACCTGCATTCTGAAGGGATTCTTGTACGCACACATTTTTAGCAATACACTTAACATTTATGCGTTCGTATATTATATACGTAATTGGGGTATATCAATATATATATATATATATATATATATACCAAACTTGTGACGATACTATAGAGAATTTTGACATTTGGGGGAAATATTTTGAAAAATTTGACATGTCTGCGAAACTCATATGGTCAAATTACAGCATTTACCGTACGGAGCTAAAACTGAAGGAAGAATATACCCTTCAACATTTGAGGGAATGAGTTTAGTTTTACGCCGCACTCAGCAATATTCCAGCTATAATCGAGTCTGGACCAGACAATCCAGTGATCAACAGCATGACTATCGATCTGCATAATTGGGAACCGATGACCTGTGTCAAAAAAGTCAGTGTGCCTGACCACCCGATCCCATTATTCGTCTCTTACAAGTAGAGACGCCTTTTATGGCATATATGGGTTGCTGAAAGCCTATTCTACCCCTGACCTTCACGGGTCTCAACATTTGAGTAAATTGTACTAGGGTTATATCAAAATGTATGAGTCATAACAGTCACTGACATAATAAAAGCATATGGCATGAAGAACAACTGTGATGTCTGTATAAGACACACCGCCATGGAATAACACCTAACAGACACCATCAACTAGGGTTTTGAACGACAGTATATATCCGATTGCATTCCCGTGTCAATAGTCGACCGACCTGTGCAGTACATCTATTTATTTGTAATAGTATATCACCACCGCTGCCTTCCTCTACAAGAATACTTTTGAGTAAACGCGTAGTTATTCATTCCTGTCGTGGCTAAGTTTCTAAAGCTGTACCAACCTGCAATGTTATACACTGTAATAAATAATAATTGTTGTTTAATTTCTTCTCGGCGATGGCACGGACTGTCTCCATTGATGTGATCCCAGAAAAATGTATGGAACACCAGTGTGATGTGAAACTGGCCGTATCGCGAGGTAACTCTAATCCAGATACATGCAGTTGGTTAACGCCACAATCAGCAGCGTTACAGCTATGCGGCGACAGTTACGTCATAATCGAGTCTGGACCCGACAATTCAGTGATTAGTACTAGTACAGTTATATGGCGACAGATACCTCATAATCAAGTATGAACTAGACAATCCAGTGATTGGTTACATGGGCATCATTGTTTGTTATTCGAAGTAGGACTCGGCAGTTTGCCAGCAATATTACGGCCAAAAGTTGAGTATGAACCAGACAATCTAGTGATTGTCATCATGAGCATTGATCTACTCATGTTTGAGTACAAGCATCAGTCTAGTAAGCGAGCCTTCGCATAGATTTTTCAAGCCGTATTAGCGCTAAGACAGTCGTAAGTGCCGCACATTAACATTAACACATGACTATCTTAGCGCTAAGAGAGCTTCGAAAATCTAGGCCCTGACCACTCGATCCCGAGGGATTGCTGAAGTTCTAGACCTATATTTTCGAAGCTCTCTTTTCGCTAATATTGTCGTAAGTGCCATACATTAACATAAACGTATGACTATCTTAGCGCTAAGACAGCTCCGAAAATCTAAGACCTAATCCTTATGTTCAAGGGTATTCTTTATGTTTCTACGTACATGGCGTTTCTTGTTATATAATATCTCGCTCTACAATATACATACACCGTCTGCCCACGTGGACGACCGCTCTCTATCTACTGTCTCTCACCAAAAACTGCACAATATCTCCTACAGCATTGACAGCATACAACAACGACTGGTCATTCTGTTTGTTTGTTTGTTGTTTGTCACAATGAGCAATATTCCAGCTCTTAATTAGGCGTGGTCTGTGAGTAATCTAGTAATCAACAGCATGAACATTGATCTTCGCAACTGGAATACCATGACATGTATCATGCCGACAAAAATGGATAACTGAAATCCATTTCTAACCCGGCTCTGCATGGATCCACTGTAAGGTCATTTAGCAACGTTTAGCTAAGTGGGGTTATTTGATCGCCATGTGAACCTCTGTTTAATCTTGATATCATAATTTACGGTTAAGTATGTTAACTATCCTGTAGGTCAGTGCGCACGCACGCACGTACACGCACGTAATTAAGCCAGGATACAATCAAAGCATCTAATCTACTGTAGAAAAAGAACTCATGAAAACGTCAGTGTCGGCGATCTAAATTAACAATCCTCGTTTAGGGCAAACTGACAGGATGTTCTGTTTAACTGTCTCTCACTTACGTTCAGGTGCACGTTACCAGGATAATAAATGCTGAACAATTATGATGGGGGGGGGGGGGGGTTACTTTCGGGTTCTCCTCATATTTTAATTACACCATTGATTAACGTAAGCTATATCAGGCAATATGATCGTCGCATGTCTACTACCGATGTATGTTTAAAACAGTACATTCATATGAAGCTGACTGGCGGCATGTCTTAGGTTTGGATTCAAATTGGCTAATGTGTCTACATCAGTGTTGCCAGATATATCTAACACCATATTTATACAAACACGGCAACTGAACAACTGTTATTCTTAATCCTTGACGCATTACAAACTTAGGAATTCGCAAATCAATACCCGTTGGCGAGAAGAATATTATGACCCGTACAGGAGACCATACATTGCTCTACGCAGCCAATCGTTTCAATGCTCTATATTTAGATCTTGAGCTTCGCGAAAACAGAATCGGACAGTTACTTTGAGGACCAAGAACGGAGAGTAGGCTGCACGACGCGTGATAAGTAAGTCATGTTTAACTGTGTGACATTTTTCTGCAACATTGTTTTACCGTGTTATATCTGTTTACGGTCATTATGACGCGATATTCACCAGGATGGAATCAAAACATTACCATCAGTTTCTCTCCCACAGACATCCATGTTATTAGCAATATTACGTACCTTAAAATTGTCCATTACATACATGTAGCGGGGAATGAGATTGGTGTAAACATCTCGGCTCCAAACTGCCTCAAAGTAACAGAATGTTGTCATTCTTGAGCTGAGGGTGTAATGGTTTGCTTATATAGGAGTATTTGTAAAACCCTTGTTAATGTGTTTTGACATCGTCGACGGATCACCAGCTTCCGTTACTTACCTTGTGCGTAGCTCTGTCAACATAGTGACAGGTTAATCACTGGATATGCCGGCAGTAGAATGTTCGTAGAGTGAGATTGTGATGCATTCCAGTTGACAAATGATGAAATGAGGAAAATCGTTAATTTCCCATCGTAATCCGAATGGGATCGTGGGAATCTCGTTAATCCATTCATGCGAGTCACTAATTAGATAACGAGACACTAATTAGATAACGAAACATTTGGCAACCTCGAGAGACACATAGTTACTCAACTATTACATTCATGGATATGTTCATCAATCGTCACTGTTGTTCTTTTAGCGATTGGGAGTGTATCTTAGTGTGTCCGTCCTCAGCATGTAAACAAACTCATTGAAACTGGTGACTCGACCACGAGTGAGCACTAAATGCCTTGAGGTTGTCCCTCTTGGGATGCTTATATGATACCTATTTTGCGTTATGGTAAATACTATACAAGCTTTTGAAATGAGCGTTGTCAAAACATATAGAGTGTGTTCCCTAAAATATGCGTAAATTTGGTAGTAGTAATGTAACTGTTGCTGTTTAATTAACTTTAGTCTATAACAGGTCATTATCAACAAGAGTGTACAGCATGTGACAAAAGATTTCTGGAAACAAACTGAAGTCTAAGTTTTGACATAAGTTCAAGTTTTTGCTCAAATTTGAGAAAACAAGGAACATGCAGCATCCAGAATGAACGGAAATCAGTATCAAACTCAAACTTAGTAGATAATCTGAGTTTGGTGGACAGATTTCTTTAATTGTTTGGACTTTTTTATTTTAAAAAATGCAGTTAGGTAGCTCTCAGGACAGGGCTTGTTCACAATGCACAAACCTGGGTCCATATGTGTGACACTTTTCTTCTTGACTGCATCTGTGACCCATGCAAGGCTGTCCTTTGCCCCAAGCTACTGTCATCTCTCATTTACATGTCTCCTACATTAAAAATTGCTTTCAACATGCTAGCAAAATAACACTCTCTAGTATTACCTCGCCCACTCACTGGCCCACCCACGCATACACTGATGTAAGCAGCCAGACCACCACACAGGTGTACCTGACCATATCACTGCAATAATCCTACATACATGTGTTTCCACTACAGCATATCAGTAGCTTTAAATGAACTTATTCTCTTTTATTAGAACAACACTTGTTGATGCTTAAGTATGTTATGTCTGTAGCTGAAATTGGTATCTGACAACTGATTGTCCAGGTACAGCCCACAACCCCAGGAATCCATAGCTGGACGCTAATAAACATAGTATATATATTACCCTCATATCCTTCCACTCAAAGGGTATATGCTTAATAAAATATTCATGTTCTTATTTATTTTTAGTTTTAGTACAACTATGAAATTCTTGTGCTTTTAAGACTGCGGATAGAGAGCTGGCTAGTTCACAATAACACAAATACTTGCCCCTACATTTCCGTCAACATGCAGAACTTGCAAACCAACTTATGTACACCCAATGTTAGACATTCCTGGCCTTGCAATAGCTCTTGGGTTAACCGGAAACTAAATAGCACAAGTTTTACACATATAAATTGTACCAGAGTACCAGAGGATGCAAAAAATATGTTTGAATTATTGCAGCCTTTCCATTTGTAGCTATGGTAACATATGCTAAATGATATTACTGGGCACCACCTCACATGGCGATTGTAGCGCCATGTTAATCGTAAATCACATGCATGGTGACATAGACATATGACTCACTGCTATGATCACCTTGAGGAATGGTCTACTGGACATGTCTGATTTTCTTCACTTACTCACTTACTCAACCAAAATTTGTATGCTAATGATAAACATGAAGTTTCAGATATATTCAGTTTTTCAAAGCTGTTTTATACAAGCAACCCCAGCATCATGATTAGTCCATGAGCATCTCCGAGACACAAATAAAAGGACCCTCACCGCTCAGTCACGGGTTTAGCTTAAACCAGCACCCAGCAATATTCCCACTGTTATTCAGTGACCTATAAACAATTGAGGGACCCACATGAGTACCTGCATCCAAATATATATGTTGTTAAAGGTGTTCACTAAGTCAGTGTGTAGAATGAGTGAAATTTTCACTATCACTATTTACATGTTTAAATATCTCAGTCACTTTGCAAAGTGAATCATGCATAATTTTATCTTGCCTCCATGGAAAATACTTTAATTTCATTGGTCAGTGATGCCTTAACAAGGTTTTGTGTCACACCTCCCAGGAGGGTCACTGTTGGAGAAAATGTATACGTTTCTTTCTAACAGTGTCATCCCTCGCCTACTGGTTTAGGTAATACTGCTACAAGAAGACATACATCAGGCTGTATTACCCTTGAGAGAAGCATATGACTTAAAGTGATTTACACTTAAAGTCAGTATATACCTCTTTTGACTTCTTTTCATAGCTTCAGTTCAGGGTGATGCTTAAATTCAAGTGAACTTTTTAACTGCTTTAAATATTAGTCAGTCGGTCAAACAAATGTATAGTGGGTTATTGAATCATACGTCACTCATAGATATCGTCTATATCCCCCCACATTGCTGGATATTGCCGATGTGACGTTAAATATTAACTCACTCGCTCACATTCCTGGTTGGACTGGCCGATCTGTCATTAAACATTTGCAACACGTTTGTAATAATCTGACCTTAAACCACAAGCAAATGGTGAAACACACCTGGTGGTCTGTACGTGATGTGGATTGATGTGTAGAGTGTTGGCCCACAGCTTTATCATTGATATTAGATATAGGAATCTTAGCTATTAGGTGTAGGATGAAACCCATCCATCTAGTTGATAAGTAGCATGCAAACCAGTCAGTATGACAATTATACCATGGTGCATTAGCAGTGACCTTGTGATATCATGAATAATGACCAGTAGTGGAGAGAGGAGGGATGATAGGATTTGACCAAGTATACACCTGGAAGACAGGTATATCTTGAGGTGATGTGTGACAGTGGAGAGATGATAGGGTTTGACCAAATATACACCTGGAAAACTGGTATATCTTGAGGTGATATGTGACAGAGGAGGATGTGGACACATCCACGATCTATTGAGATCTGAGCCAGCCTCATGTGACAGTACCATCTGTCTTCTACATGAGGAAGTCTCTAGTGGCCTTGAACTTGTAAACTGTTGATCAAGTTAGTCAGTCCCCCAAATCACTTTTTCTATCACTTTACTCCACTTTTACAAGTGTTCCCGCATATAAGAGGGCAGAATTCAGAGGTGTTTGCAGTGTTGAAGTGTTCATTTTTATGCCTCGCTCACTCAAAGGAAGAGTATATGTATCTTCCAAGTCAACATTGTTAGAATACTGTTTGTCTTGTGACTTTCTCGCTCAAAAATCACTTCGCACCTTCTTATATGCAAGCCAAACCTGAAGCATAACAGGGTAAGTTAGCTGTTCAGGAATATGTGTTTTGGGTTAAGTAAGTGAAGTATTGTGACCATAGTAACAAAGATGATGATTATTATTATTATTAATGTTTCCTTAACACACTCAGGGTTATGTGATGTAATGACTGCCATGGCTTGTAGGATACAAAGTTGTGTCCATAGCAGCATACAGCAAAATGTGATGACGAAGTTATCAGTGTGAGAGAAGTTCATGAAGTAAACCATGTCATACCAAAAGAAGGAAATTTGATCATCACATCAAATTTCAGATGGAAGAAGGCATACCTATTGTTAACATATCACAATAAATAAATCATTATTTTGGTTTATTGCAGTTTGAAAGTTGGTGCACTACCCATTGCTAGCTACAGCTAGACCACAATTCAACAGTGTTTATTGCAGTTTGAAAGTTGGTGCACTACCCATTGCTAGCTACAGCTAGACCACAATTCAACAGTGTTTATTGCAGTTTGAAAGTTGGTGCACTACCCATTGCTAGCTACAGCTAGACCACAATTCAACAGTGTTTATTGCAGTTTGAAAGTTGGTGCACTACCCATTGCTAGCTACAGCTAGACCACAATTCAACAGTGTTTATTGCAGTTTGAAAGTTGGTGCACTACCCATTGCTAGCTACAGCTAGACCACAATTCAACAGTGTTTATTGCAGTTTGAAAGTTGGTGCACTACCCATTGCTAGCTACAGCTAGACCACAATTCAACAGTGTTTATTGCAGTTTGAAAGTTGGTGCACTACCCATTGCTAGCTACAGCTAGACCACAATTCAACAGTGTTTATTGCAGTTTGAAAGTTGGTGCACTACCCATTGCTAGCTACAGCTAGACCACAATTCAGCAGTGTTTATTGCAGTTTGAAAGTTGGTGCACTACCCATTGCTAGCTACAGCTAGACCACAATTCAGCAGTGTTTATTGCAGTTTGAAAGTTGGTGCACTACCCATTGCTAGCTACAGCTAGACCACAATTCAGCAGTGTTTATTGCAGTTTGAAAGTTGGTGCACTACCCATTGCTAGCTACAGCTAGACCACAATTCAACAGTGTTTATTGCAGTTTGAAAGTTGGTGCACTACCCATTGCTAGCTACAGCTAGACCACAATTCAACAGTGTTTATTGCAGTTTGAAAGTTGGTGCACTACCCATTGCTAGCTACAGCTAGACCACAATTCAACAGTGTTTATTGCAGTTTGAAAGTTGGTGCACTACCCATTGCTAGCTACAGCTAGACCACAATTCAACAGTGTTTATTGCAGTTTGAAAGTTGGTGCACTACCCATTGCTAGCTACAGCTAGACCACAATTCAACAGTGTTGATAACTGGTTAAAATACTGATGATTGGCATGTTACAATCCATCCCTGAAAATAATTGGTTGGCATCATTTATAAAATTTTCCTGTCATGTTTGTTAGTGCACAAGAATAAAGAAAAAACACATAGTTCTTTTGTTTTCTTTGCAAATAGTATGAGATGCATTTGCAAATTTCACATTCCAGTATATAAAGGAACATAATTTTTCTTTTTCTTTATGATAAATTCAATCATGACTGGGAACGAACTCGTTGCACATGTAAAGTGTAAATTTAATGACACAGACAAAATGAACCTTGTGAAAAATATTGTTAATGAAAACAAGTGTTCCAAAATTATTTGTTTTCAATTATGAGAAAACATGATCAATTGTTTCGCTGATTAGTCACAGAGACCAATCTTTGATTATTCCTTTTAATCGGACCACCAGAACATTGTAGCCATATTGTTGCCTTTGGTTGAACAAGATCATAGGGATTCCAATAGCCTCGTGTGATCTGTGTCATTACCATCAACAACGTAGTATGACCTGTTGGTCAGGTTATTTATCAGAGGAAATGTAACGTCATGGAAACTAGTCCCATGTAAGAGTTTCATGGTTTCAGTAGATAACCTTGTGCTTTGTTTGCTATACATTTAAATCATTTAGTGTCGAGTTCATTAGTAATTAGAAATATAACAATAAAATCAATATTAAGCTTTGCATCAAACTGATTATTTTTTGTTGGGGATTCCAATTGACGTCATTGTTTCTTGTGATGTGAATGCTATATTGCTAGCCATTGGCATGAGTTGTCAGCTCACCACTATTCACCAACCCATGTCGGTATGTCCACTATATTTAAATCAGTAAAGTTTGGTATATATTTTATAATATTTTGAAGCAGAAGGAAATTTGTTTTAAATATTTTATTATATTGTGCAACACATTTACAAAACATCGGTGAACATATATGTTTTAGGGTCATTCAACACATCTGTGGCATACTTATCATGCATTTTAAGGAAAGAAATACTGGAACACGCAGAAAAATATGACAAACATTTTTTAAGATTGGACTCTCCGGATTTGGGTTAACCAGGAAACCATACAAACCTGTTTTGTTGTTTGATTAAACATGAAAAAGAGTTAGTCTGGCTATAAGACTCCTTGTCTGGGCTAGACTGTGACATGTTCTTGCTCAAACAGCTTCTTGTCATCATGACCAACTTCAGGTAATTAAATTTCCATGAAGTTTTTACAGTGATATGACATGCTTGTGTAACCTCATTCCCATGACAGGTTGTATGAATAAGGTGAAGACATAACATTGATAAAAGATCATCTCAGTATATGCCTGTACCAACACACAAACAACACCACATTGTACAAGGCAGTAACTGCTCTTGGAAGATTGGAGGAATGATGGACAGAAAAAAGCAGTTGTCCAAACATATTTGCTTTTTAGTTGTTTTTTATGTTGTTTTTGAAGTGTGTTCAGAAAATCCCAGATGTTTTGCCAACAAGTTGGAGACAAGAGGTACTGATACAATGTAACTATGGTTACAGGAAGTTGGATGTTTGGACTAATGAGCCCAGGTAAACACATTATACTGGACCATTTCTTCAACCAAGGGGTGTTCTTGTTCAGTATCTGAGAAAGATGTTTTGCACATGACCGGATGCATGTGAAATAGATGAGTGTCACATCCCAATCTGCCCAAGGCACGGATTGGATGTATGGTCCAGTGTCATCCTAGACACCTCGGATACCTTGTAATGCACTTCCTGCTCATAGACCTTCATGCAGATCATTGCTGACTTCATGGCAAATTATAAAGCAGCCATCTTTAATATTTTTAAAATGTCTCTGTTTCACCTATAATTCATCTATTCTTTTGGATCCCAGTTTTTAGCAATTAAAATTTGCCTCAGAATGTTTATGTATGATGAAAATTAGATATATGTTGTTTGTATCCTAATTTGTCGTAACTAGAAAATTTAGTTGTACGGTTTGGCATCACAAATGACAGAATTTTGCATCATTGTTATTTCTTGACAATTACTGTGTTGCCCCCATTGGGGATAACGTTAGTGAATGTCAACACTGATGGAATGTGTGACAGATACTACCTGCATTCGTGACAAACTGTCCACCATTATACTTATGTACACTAAATTGCCCAAATCTGTGTGCCAACAGTAAGGTTGACAGACAATGGGTTTGAGCATGAAAGCTATTAATACAGTCCTGCCAGCAGAATTCTGATTGTATTAGGCATACAGGTAAGCTGAGACCACATGCATTGTGCTTATACGTAATTTTATGTGTATAATATTCTAAAAAAGTTAAAGAACAGATGAATGAATATTGAACATTGTAGTTCAAACTTCAAATTGACAATAGTAATATGAAAGTGGGTATGGTTTTAAGCTGTGTATAGTAATTTCCAGCAATATCATACCAGTATTAGTTTTACTTGAGTGGGTATGGAGGTTTTAGGAGCAAGTTTCAAACAGGTTACTGTGTGAATTAGTTGGCCACAGTGTCTCCCAACAGTGGGCAGTGATTGTGTATACAAATAGTACTGAGATCCATTCATGAATTGTCTAACATTCCAACCATTTTGCGTAGGCAGATCCCTACAGAAAAATTCTTATTAAAAACAGCGATTACTTTAAATTTATATTTTCTGTAATTCAGAAGTATTTGAAAATATTTGAAATGTAGTAATGTAAAACTGAAGTGTAAAATCCTGTTCGCCCTATGTTTGTCCTGACAGGTTTGTGTGAAATAATGGCCATCTCTCATATGTCGGTATCATAACATGTCATAATCAAATACAAATACAAATAGCTAAATATTTCATTGTAGTTATGAAATATTTGCAGACATTTTTGGCTGTCTTAAGCCAAATATTGGCCATTGAGCATGTTGATAAAGCCTGTATAAACCCTGTGATGACAAGATGATGGTATGATGTTTTCATGGCTATATAGCTTTGAATTGATCGACCTGCTTTCTGGGGCACGTGGACTGCAGCATTTCACTTGGATATTTTTTCAGTTTTGTTGACAATCAATCTGGAATGTTAGATGTGAGTTGGTTCACCCAGGTAACTGGATGTCAACAGATACTGTCTAAACTTGTTAAATAATTGAATACTTTATCTCAGGATCTGTACTAATGATGAATGTAATGAGAGTGGCTCCTGATAAGCATCTGTCAGATTTTATACTGTGTTCCAGCAATGTCATGATTGGGCAGGTGTTCAGATGTTTTTAGAAAAACACTAACCCAAGGGCAAGTGACTTCAAGAAAGTAACTTGTCCTGACTAATTTTCCATTTAGCCTGACTTTTATGACCTAATCATGATGATGTAAATATGAAAGGATAAATGAAGGATTATTTGATGTTAATGCTTTCTGGACTATTTATCAAGAAGGGATAATTGATAAATAGCAAAGAAAGAACTCTAGTTTCTTATCATTGCAAAAATTACTCCATTTCATTCTCGTATCGTGTGAAGTTTTAATAGCTACTTTTTATGCAGATATGAAATTAAATGGCTTGCCCTGGGCAATGGGATTTTTTAACCTCAGTTGGGTCACCATGTACGGGCTTCACACATTGTACTGATGTGAGGAACTGAACCTTTCTTGTGGACTGAGGAACAAAGGCTTTATGCACAAGGCTAGTCCACTGCCCTAGATGACTGTCATTGAGTTCTTACTAATTTGTATATGTGATACCATGAGGGTGTAACACATCGACAACAGCCATGGTGAATGGCTGTTGACATAGAAAATAAAACTCAATAATAATTCACTAAACATCGGTAGATATCTTGATAAATATCAGAAAAGTAACTTTAAAGACAAATGCCAAGAAAATATCTGTAGTTATTAATATATCCATGCATATTTCTATGGAATAACTGTAATAAAATGAGATTGATTAATGGTGAGACATTTGGCAGTGTTTACACAAACATGCAGGTTTTCTGGATACAATAAGTGTGTTTCCAAGCATCATATTTGTAGTCCAAATCATTCATGCCATTAATGCATTTTCAAAAGATGTTAGAAAATCTCTGAATCTTCTAAAGTGATACTGCAAAAAGAGAAGCTGGAGATTGAAGCAACATCAGTACTGTTCTAACTGAACACAAAAACAATGTTAGACAATGGTTTGAAGAGGGCACTCACTAAACAACACATGCTGTACAAATGTTTTGAGAATGTCTGGCCAGAATTAAACATCTCATGTCAGCCTATCCTGCTGGGCCTGTTTGGACATTAACACACAACCTGAAAGGTGAAACTAAACAAAGAGTCCCGTGGACATGTGTTCCCTGCCAGTTTTACCTATATCAGGCTGATCGTTACTGCCACTATGACCCTAAAACCTTGAAACAGTCATTATTTGAGTGTTGATTGTTCACTGCTCATTCACGGCTGTCCATTCAGGGGACTGACCTTGCCATGGTGGAAGATTGTATCGCCTGAAACAAAGGCCGCCTCCTACCACAACAATGATGTTGCCTGCATGTGTACCATTACTTCACCTCATACTGGTATCATGGATCATGGTGGTACAGTGTGTACCTTGTCTCACTGTTTGTGTCAGTGTTAGTAATGCCCCATCATGGCTTACTTATACAGCGTGATTATCAGAACAATTCTCGTGTTGGTCCTACTTCCTGTCTTCCATCAGTTCAATGTCCATTGTGGAATGTATTCTAATTCACCTCTTTCAGCTTTACTGATTTACTTTAGTACTTTTTTCTTGGCTAAATATGGTTTTGAGAAAACAGTGAAGTTTAAATAAATTGCTAAATTCTGTAGATGAAGCTCATAGAGAAACAGGAACATGTGGAATCAGTATCGGGCTGATGGTCTTGTTACATGTACCGTATATTACCATGTATAAGCCAACCCCCAACTTGACCCTCATAATCAGTGTCAAAATTGTATCTCTCATAGATAGGCTGACCCCCCTTGGCGATAGGTCGTGGCCAGAGATGAGACCAGAGACATCTTGGTCATAAGTATGTTTGGTGAGAATATTACATACTGGGAATACAGATTTATCAGTATTTTTGTGGAAACCTGTGTTTGTTTTGCTTTAAATGTGTCCACAATTCCAATGATCACTGCCTGCATCAACGGAGACCAGACCTGCGAAATCTTGGGCATAAATATAAAATCTGTACCATCGTCCTGACAATGCACTGACGGCCAGAAAAATACTTTCTTGAAATTGTATCTCATAAACAAGCTGACCCTCTTCTACAGACTTCATTTTTTTGGACCTCAAAATATGGTACACAAAATATGTTTGAAAAAGTCACTTTTCTGAAACAAACATTTTTGAACACTTGAAAAAAAAACAGAAATAAGAAACCTGTTTCTTATATGCCACTGTACGTTCATTAAGTTCCTGAAACTCTTGCCTCTATAGACATTTGGGGTGGTAGGGTAGGCCTAATGGTTAAAGCATTAGCTCGTCATGCCAAAGCCCTGGGTTTGATTCCCCACATAGGTACAATGTGTGAAGCCTATTTCTGGTGGGTCCCTTGGTGATATTGCTGGAATATTGCTAACAGCAGCTTAAAACCATTGCTTCCTCAATCACTCTATACTCAGCTGTATTGCTTCACCTAATATAAGAGAAGATAGGATAGCCCAGTTGTTAAAGTGTTTGCTCTTAATAGCTCAGGTTCAGTTTCCCATGTGTGGAGCCATTAACTTGTTTCTAACCAACCTTGATGCTGCTCAAACATTTCTAAGCCTGCTGAAAGCACTGTAAGACCAAACTCCACCTCACTCACTATTACATGTAGATTCTTAGGTCACCATATCCAGTGGCGTAGATCGATGCTCATGCTGTTAATCTCTTGATTCTAGTTCAGACTAGAATATTCACCAACAGCCACCATACACCTGGAATATTGCTTAGGGCAGCTTTACACAAATAAACATATATAATTCAGCAGGTGCACATGAGATTCTGCAAGATGGAGGTGATTGACTTGAACAGATTACTGCAGGAATATGCAGCAATAAGCTGGCCCCTTTCATCTTTGGCTGGCATGGTCATTCTGAACGCTGAGTGAAGTGTGATACACACCGAGATATTGCTGTCAGTTTGTGATGTACTTTGAATGGTCAACTGGCAGACACTGAGCAGCACACATTTCACCTTCAGTGGATGGCATTGTGTCTGTGTAGTAGTGGAATTATCTTACTTTCTGAAGATTCTGATGTAATGCCTGTTATGTTTGGCCAGTGCAAACATTATAAAGTAAAAGACTGAAAGTGGTTGTCCACATCAGTTTGGGAGAAGTGTCCCCTGGATGAACTGGCAAACAATTTGTGAACAATCTGTGAAACAGCGCTACTATTTCAGTTTAGTTATCCAAGCCATGACAAACATGCTGGATATCTTCCTCTCAGAACAGTGTGAAATGGTTCTCAAGTTTCGACTCATTATCCCATGGTCATGTTCATTTAATGTCTTCTCATGTATACTGAACAGCAAAACATACAAAGGTTCACGAAAAATGAAATGTCATAAATGTAAGCATTCATGTTTATTCCTTCTATTTGAGAACTTGACATAAAAAAAACAGAGTTGCATTTCTTTTGCTATTCAATATATGTGTTCACATAAACTCAGCTTCCTTAGTGTATTTGTGTTTACAGACTCATAAAGATCTGGTCTTCGTTAATCCAGTTATCCATACTCATCCTAAGGCAAATATTGGGATCAGTTGGTAAGGCTCGCTGATTCTGACATGTCATCATATACCAGATTCGTAGATGTATGCTCACTTGATTGTTCAGTGGTTAGGTTCATTGTTTTCATTGATGCATTGAGTGGATTGATGATGTAAATACCTTTATTTGATCCCTGAAATCTCAATTGATTTCTATACATACTTCAAATATTCTCATGGCTTTGATGGTAACGTGGCACATAGTTATGTATGACACCAGGGATTTGTTTTTTAACAGTGTTACAAGTATGTCTTTTCCGTATATTTTGTTATTAATTCAGTAATAATTGTTAGTGGGTCACAATGTTTAGTGTTTTGAATAGTAAATATTTTGGGTCACATTTCGTTTTAATATCTGTTCAACACTTTTAGCATTATGGCATTCCGGAATTTATCTGTTCCTAGTTTTCGATGTTCACTTCTAGGATACTGTTTCAAGACCATTCTATAGTGTTGACGATGTTCATTTGTGCCCGAACTTTCATGAAATGATTTAGTTTATATATAAATAGGCTGGTTGCCATGTGGAGGGCGACATTTACACTCACTTTCATTCATATTCGCTGGAGTCACATCTCTGCCACGCTTTTGATCATCAAAATCCCGTCAACGCCTGAATTTACATTATCTGCTGTCACACCGATCGCTGTGTTTACATTTTGCCATAGCTGTTCCCTCTCACATCAAGACTTTGGTGAGTTTGATATATTGTATTTTTTTGTGACCCACTGACTTAGATTTTGTCTCTCTTGAAATGTACCTGAAATCTGCATTGTTATTTTGACTTGTGACTCTGTATATCTTGCTCTCGTTACATAACAATATATAATTTGAACGTAAACAACTTGTCTTTGTTCTGTTTTGCTGGTTTACAAGGGGATTTGTTAAATAGTTTGTCACGGTAAATTCTTAACCGTAACAACAGAATATCATGATGCTGCATATGTATCAGGGAAATGCGCAGGTGGATACATGAAGTTGTACCCTGCAGTACAGGATGGTGATTTAGGAAGGATTAAGATGGAAAACTACACTAAATAAGTTGTATGCTTTGCTTGAGGGTAATATGGTCTGATGTATGCCTTTTTCTAGCATTGTCATCTGAGCCGAGGAATCACATTGCTGCAACAATGCATACATCTGACCATATTACCGGAGGGAGAAGCATACATCTGACCATATTACCGGAGGGAGAAGCTATTACACCGTATTTATCTTACTGCCTCGTTAAATATACAAAACATGATTTTATTTTGTGTTTGAAGATCGATAACCTTGCTACCGACAATGTGACTTGTAAACGAAATGGCTTCTGCCTCTTGACTGGATTTTTAACATCAGTGAAGCTTATTCTGACAAGCTTAAAACTGCTTTAAAATGATTAATTATGTTTAAGCTAAGTGTGCAAATGATTCAATTTATAAAATAGTTAAGATAAAGCTGTCAAATTTGGCAAAAACAAATGCATACATTCAGAGCTCCTGATGATATTATCAAGCCGATGGGTATTCACTTCCATGTGTGTTTGTGTATGAGAAATTCCATTTTTTGATGAGTAGCTAGCATTTGGTATACTCTCATTAGTTTGAAGAATTATGTACTTTTACACACAGTTTCTTATTCTTATTGGGCAGTCTTTGCGTTTTCACAGAAACCTGCATTTTTCAGGCAAAAACAATAATAAAAACACAATGTGCCTTAAATCAGCAACATATGGAAAAACGGTACATTTTGAAATGATTCAGGATTGTAATAAAAATTACGTGAGCCAGAGATTTGGACTACTTATTTACAATTTTATTTTTGCACTTCTAAATATATAAATATAAATTCTTCTCAGTAGACCTAACATTTTAGTAATTCTTATATTGCCAAATAGTTGGCAGCCACACTCAACATGGCAGTCACATGACCACTTCAGTAAGCTCCAGACAGTGGTTACAGCTATAATAGTATATCATATACAGACATCAGTTGACCTTTGCTAATGCTGTTGTAGAGTTAGGGCGCCTCGATGAATTATCATACACAAACCAATGTAGTATTTGAGCAAATTACGTAAGGTATTACAGACCTATGGGGTTGTAAGTGATTCTTATGCATTTTTGTGCTTGCAAGTTTGTAATTAATCAAGTAAATGCGATTTTTCTTGGGTAACTGATGCAAATATGCACCTTTTCTGAAGCTCTGGTACTTAGTGAACACTAAAACAGCTAATCAAACCCTGTATGCATAATATTAATATGTCATATGATTGTCAGTAGTACAGCTTGTTGGAGGAGAGTTTGGCATTTACTGTTGCAGCGGCTAAATATATTTTCCAGCTGTCACTCACCTAGGAGGGGTCAGACGAAAAATTGTTAACAGGTTATTGATCAATGAAATTAAAGCATTTTAAAAGAAAGTAAGGTCATGTGTATTATCAGTATTCAGTCTTGTCACATCCAGGAACTCGGGAGACTGAGCAACCACACAACCATCGATATCTTTTCTTGAAACAAGTAACCAGCCTGAAAGAATCCTAGCCTACTTCCCACTTGGACATTCTGTCCAACTTACCTACATATAGAATGATGAGTGTCTGCGGCACCTGACAAAGTTAAACCTTAATTCATGCATCTCATTTTAGTTTCTAAGGTTAAAACTCACCACAACAAAACTCCTTGCAGCAAAAAGTGGTGCAATGTTTGATGTTAAAGGATCAAGGAGTGGGATCAAGCTTATGTTGTACTGTCATATTCACCATGATCAGTTTCAGTGTAAACAGTCAGACTGGATAATATTCAGGTAGTTTAACAAGTGCATGGGATGTGTATAATCTTTTAATACTAAACCACCCTACTACCACAAGATGGTGACATTGTCTTGCAGTGACATATTCTGGTGATGCTATTGATTAATCACATGACCTTGTACACAGCTGTGTCTTGAGTCACCGATGAGTCAAGGGAATTAACTATGGATAGATCTACTACTTAACTTCCTACATGTCGTGGTACAGATGCTCACTCTATCCACATGTAAGGCTGAATAAAAAGGTGAAATGTTTCTTGGGCATCAGTGTGCCATTGTTGTTTGTGAGCGTAACATTTTTTTTGCCATTTAAAAAAAATAATTTTGACTTGGCCGTGTCCCGATCATCCATTTGTCCGCTTAATGAGAATGAGTGTCTACAAGAATGATTGTGACTGAATCTACAACTCATTAACACATGCTAAACTTCCCAAGCTGTGTTTCTGAGAGAGAGAAAATAAAAATGTGTTCCTCCCTCATCACTTTTTTTTCTATCAAAAATTAAAAACAAAGTCCTCATCACTTTTGAAAAAATGTTCCCAAAAAACATACAACATTTTCATGCAGCCTAATCTGTCACTTATACAGGCTAATTGTTTGAAAATGCAACTTGCAACAATAGGCTATCTATGTGACAGAGGTTTGTGTGAAATCGTGTCTCATTTAGACAACTGGGACTGTGTATTGGTCATTCACTCATCATTTTAATAGTCTGGGTCCAATTCCCCACATGGGTACAATATGTGAAGCCCAGTTCTGGTGTCCCCTGCAATGATAATGCAAAAGTACAACTAAACCTAGTCTCTCACTCAATTTCTGGTGAGCATGACATGACTTAATAGCTCTGTTATATTGTAACACTGTGCACCCAATATTAGAATCAATCAGTTTCCTTTAAGTATGTTAGTACAACTTTCAAAAAAACATGAGATGTTTGCATGACCGGATGACAGATTAAGTCAAATTAAAGCATCTCTCAGGAATCCATCTCAGACACACGATACACAAATAACATCAAGCAATTGTTGGAAATCATTAGACAAAATAATCTGACTTCAAGAAGGCAAACTTTGGGTGCAAGTGCATGAGTGAGAAATGTCATTTAGAATAGCCATGATCGGCAGTCATTTGGTGTATTTATTGTTATGCATCTTGAAATCTTGTGTGTAGGCTATAGATTCATCAAGTTGTTTTGTCTTATAGCCTGTATTTCTAATTGTCTTAAGCCATCAGGATTTGTTAAAGCTTGGTTTATGATTCTCATTTTTCTACACATTCAAACGTAAATAAAATGTGAAAAAGCAATGTTTTTAGATAGATTTTGCAGACAAATAAATGCAAAGGTTAAATGAATACACAATGCCTATGAAGAAAGTGTATCACAAATAAACATGTTACAAAAGCAAGTTAAATTGAAAAAAAAAATAATGTTCCTGACCAGATAATATATTATAATATACTATAATCGTGATAATTAAAACTTGATATCAGGGCAATATCATCTAAAATACTATGTCAAAATGCATGACAGTTTAAGTTCATGAACCCTTGTCACTGCTTTTATTTTTTCTCTTGTATTGAACATTTTGGGAAACAACACTGAACATGTTTGAAACACACTGAGGGATGTTTGCTCATCAGATGCCAATCATGTGGACTGCATGTCTATCTTGGTTCTGCAGTCAGTCCCGTCAATAGTGTTGTCCTAACTGTGTATTGACAGGCTGGTGAGTCATCAATATTATGACAGTTTTACGCCACAATGGCCAGTAGGTAATGGGAATTTGAACATATCATGCAGTGTATAGCATATACATTGATCATCACCATTAAGCTGTAAGGAGACTGTTGCTGAATGATCCAAAGGATGATCCAATTAGGTGGAGGCTGTAGTGTGTCTTTTATGAGAGAAGGAAGAGGTTAGTTAGGATGGTATAAGCCTTGATCTTCACTCTCGGGCTGTAGTTAGTCTATTATGAATCACTATTTTGTATGCAATGAACTGTTTTTGCATAATTTGCATATGTAAACAGCCGACCCAAGGCATGGTATTTCTGCTTTCCTGATGTTTTCACATGCTGCAAAAATTGAGAGTCCCAATATACATCAACCTAGGATAATTTTTTAATATCTCGTCGGGCAAAAGGTCGACCAATCGAGATGGTTCCATGGTGATCGAATTAATTATGGTGAAGCACTTCAGTTAATACCACAGAACGCACTCTCTTGCAAATAAGAGACAATAGGCCTTCTCATATACACATTATGTCTCGGTCTGTTTATTAGATAAGGAAGTGGTTGGTTAAGATGGTGTGAGCCTTGGTCTTTATGCTCATTCCTTTATTGGACTGGCAGAGGATGGTTACTACAATGGAACTACAGTATTAAGCTATAGTGACAGTTAGTAAGTTCAATACTGAGGCAAGACAAGTGTCATTATGATGTGTGTGTTCAGTATAGTTGAGTTTTCAGATTAGGACAATCAAATGTTAGTTTTGTATGACCCCAGCTGTATGTTGATGTTTTATGTTTGTGACTATGGTTTTACAGAGTAAACTTACTCCAGCAATTTGACTGAAGTTCTTCTCACATTTTCCACATGATTGGAATTAAGGCTACGCCTTCAGATTGAACAATATCTGTGTTGTATTTAACAGGATATTCCAAATGAAAAAAATATCATTTTGACTCAGGTGTCACAAAAATAATTCATTTGGCTGAATGTGTATGATTTTCTGACAAAAATCATTCCAAGCAATGACCTAAAAAGAATTCTGATGGTTTACAAAAGTACATCCCACCTTCAGAATTGTTTGTTGGTGTTTCATGCAGAACACATTTTACAAGAAGGAAGGAAGGAGAGGAAATATGGTTTATTGTTGTGTCACATGCTGGCCAATCACAATAAAAGGCATTTCATTATTTCAGGAATTTAAACACAGCATTTGGCATATTGTCTGTGAGACACAATATCAGAGTTCTATAAAAACATTGATAATTAAGTTACCAACACATACACATGCAATACAAAACATGGTTGAGAAGTAAGTCACTTACCTAGGTCATCTTCAACGCCCAGGTGGGGTTTAGCCTTATCTAGGCTTTCTAGCACAGGCATCACCTTCATCAGGTCTTTCCAGCTTAGCCAAATTTCTAGGTTTATATATCAATCCTTTACATACATATCTTGCACTAATAATCAGTTTCCCATCTCTGGTATGTTGTAAACAAAGAATGCATGGTGTATATGTTGTGATCCATTGTGAGATATTTTTTCCATGTACAGCTTTCTGCTCTAATAATCAGTCGCCTGTTTATGGTCTGTTGTTATTCTATACTGGTTCAAATGATTTGACAGAACCAGTAGTATATCCATGATTTAAAGAAAATGTAAATAAAAATTTTAAAAATGTGATAGTTGGAAGTGTTCTGCTTGAGCTACCTGTCAAGCTAAAGGTGAGAAAGATGGACAGCTGACCCTTATAGAAACTAGGTCATCAGAACTGTGAGGTAGGGCGAGATCCAATCACTGCAACACAAGGCAAGCCTACTGGTATCTAGTTCCCCCAGGTAGGTTCGCTGTTTGTGAACTAGTTACTGCTGTCATTTCTTTCAAAAACAACCATGTCAAGGCTGGATTCATTTGATTTTTTTCAGTGACATCAGTGGTCTAATTTGTGGTTCATTAGTTTCAGCACGTAACTATGGTAGCTGGCATAATAGTTTTGTGACTGTCTGAAGGATAATTATCCTTTTAGTTAATGAGTATTTAAAAAACATAATGGCTGTTGCATATTCAAGGGAATGCAGTGTTACCTACTGAAGGGAATGCAGGCATGTCACCTTCGCCCTAAAAGCCAATCCATGTGTATGCAGGGTTTCAGCAACTCATGCTTGTGGTAAGGTGCAACTGACAGGATCAGGTGGTCAGGCTCGCTGACTTGATTAATGCATTATTATATTCCAGTTAAAGAGATTGATGTTCATGCTGTTGATCACCAAATTGTCTGGTTCAAACTCAACTATTATTTATTAGAATATTGATGACTGTGGTATTGAACAACAAACATTAAATTTTTTCAAAGCTTTTGATGGAACACAGTGTATGTTGTTGACAAAGCCCCAAAGGGACAAAAACCTAGTTGTTTTGTGTGTGCATATTCAAACACCTTGCCAAAGTTAACCTTACCCCAGTCTGACATGTTTGACATAAACTGATCTGTATTTGTGTAATCATCTGATACCAGGTGGGGGGTACCCATATGGTTAAGGCGTTCGCTCAACAGGCTGACGCTAAGGTTCGATTCCCTCACTTGTGTACAAAGTGGAAAGTCCATTGCTGGTATCACTCTCTCACTGTGATGCCAGGTGAAGTGATGGGGTAGCCGTATGGTTAAAATGTTCACTCGTCGTGCCAATGTTAGGATTCAAGTCCCCACATGGGTACGATGTGTGAACCACAGGTTTTGTGTCACACTCTCACTCTGATGCCAAGCACAAGGCAGGATACCAACTAGTATAATGGCTAATGGTTTGACTTGTCCAGCAGACTGTGACCTCCGTCATTTAGGAAGATGCTTCATCCACTAGACCGTTGAATCAGTCCCTAGAACAGGTTTCTGTGGATATTTGTCCCATCACTAACAGATAGCATGAGAGGCAGATGATGGGTAGATACCAGCCGAGCATACGCTTTGTTATGAGCATGCATTCTGGTATCTCCGTTTTGTCACAGCAGCATTGCCTAAACATTTTTAATGAAAAGGTTACGGAAAAGTGCTCCTGTACTGTATCATGCTGTACGACAAGCTAGTTGGTGTGAACGCTCCTTCGGTGTACAGGCAACACAAGAGAAGTTTAGAAAGCTCTTCAACAAATGTAGAGTGTGAATTGTATATTGACTGATGTTTCTAGAGGACAGCTATTCTTAGTATTGATCAAAGACGGTGTTTTGCAAATCTATTTGCCTTGCAAATATTATATGTCATTCAATGAATGTGTTTTTGTTGGAATGATACCAGGCGGAAACGAGGCCACTGAAAGCGGAGACTTTAAGCAATAGTACAGACATGGATATCGTCATCTATAGTTTTGAGGTTCCACCTGAGGTTAACATGAGTGAATCTCTTTTGAATATGAAAAGTGACATTTTATAGGCTAATAACTGTAGTAATGAGAAATGCAAATCCAGATCCAGACTGACCTTGACCTCCTATGTAATGTTTGACATGTTGACGAGGGTGGGTGGGGGCACTCACATACTGGTGACTGGTACCCACAGAACCTTGTAGGTGAAATCAAAGTTTTGTTTAAGCTACCAAGTACAGTTTACCAAGTGAAGTGTTTGTTGTTGAAATTAGTCACATAAGTGAGTGAGTTTTGTTTTATGCCACACTCAGCAATATTCCAGCTATATGGCGGCAGTCTGTAAATAATCGAGTCTTTGGCCAGACAATCCAGTGATTGACAACATGAGCATCGATCTGCACAACTGGGAACCGATGACATGTGTCAACCACCTGATCCTTTTATGGCAAGCATGGGTTACTGAAGACCTATTTTACCCCGGACCTTTACGGGTCCAAAGGTATGAGAGTTGACATGAGACATTTGCTGAAATTGAGCACAATTTTGAAACTGCAGTGAAAGTGATTGTTGAAACAGAAGTATTACTAATGAGGGGTTGGGGAAATCGTAGGGTTTTTGTTGAAATAGATTTTTATGGTTTAAGTTTAAACATAGTTGTTGAAACTCACCATGATAACTGAATGTGTATTATGGACTACAGAATGAAACAAACGTAGCAAATGAGATGTATGTCCATATACATGTTGTTTTGTTTGATCTGTCTAACCAAGAAATATACACAAGCATCAGTTGCCCTGCTGATCGAAACTCACATCATTGGTGAACATATATTCCTCTGTGCTCGCGGTTAGATGCAACCTAGGAAATACACTAGACTCTACACTTTACTAAGAATGTGTAATCTCAAATGTAACATGTAACATTTGACCGCTTTCTAAATGGCATTATGTAATCATAGTTGATGGAGATCATTTCTCACCTCGATCTACTTTCAAACAATATACATACCATTTATCAATGGTTATAGGAACTGATCTACAAATACCATTTTAGATCTTACAAGGATGTTTGGAAAGAGTGAGTGCGTGATCATGGTTTTAGACAATTTGAGCAATATTCAAGCTATATCACTGAAGGGGACACCATAAGTCGACTTCTCACATTGTACCCGTGTGAGGAATTGAACCTGAGTCTTTGGTGTTAGTACCCGAAGTCGTCCGTGTGACAAGTGAACACTTGAACTATGTGGTTATCCAACTGCCCTGAGATATTCAAAACAATAAGTTTAAAACACTTTGGACATTTTCCCAGGCATGGAGGTAGTGTTTTGGTTTATTAATAATCAAGCATTCACAGTGTTCACAGGCTGCTTGCTTTTAGAGACTCAGTTTGTCCACTTCAGTGTGTTTCCAGGCACACCGTCTTCCATGTGACCTGTGGGGAAGTAAATGGGATGTTTCTAAAAGTGTCATAAAGTATAACTGCACCATAAATCAGTCCAAAATGTTTATGCGGACTACTTCAGTCTGTGAATCCACCTTTGTTTCCTGGAATGTTAGGAGAACTGTGTGTTACTGTCAAGTTCATGTGTTTTCATCCTTAAAGATCATGTGTGAGTTCACACTGGGGGCATTTCATATCTGCACATGTTTATGTGGATATGTTTTTGTTAGCTGTAAACATACATGCTACCTAAACCAGCCGGACCAGTTTGGTCACCTGTGTGAGGTGACTTCTTGTCAATTGTAACACTTGTTATTGCTTACTAGGTGTCAGTCTGTTCTGTCTCTGTATGTTCATTACCTTTTCTCAGTTAAGGGCTTGGGGCTCAGTCTCTATGAGTCTTTATATTTACATGTATTATTTTTGTCACTGATACTTTACAAAATAAATGATTTAAAACATGTTTTATGCATGGCTTTCTTCTTACTTTTGTAAATGTTTGTAATCAGTCCGAGACATAATTTGTACACTTGAATTTTGTGCATTTATGTCAGTGTTTGACTATTTAATTTCCTTTTTTCACATTTATATTCATGTCATCTAATTACTTGAACATCTATCAATGACTGTACCAAATTTTGTTTATTATTTTCAGAAATAACACTTTTAGACATTCAGAATTTCTCTGTCATCACGCAGTCATGCAAATGATTGATCCCCCTTTTCAGGCAATCACTTGTATGCGTATCAGGAGACCGTCTCATGTGCATGTTACGCCCTCTACTCTTAGTGAGCTGAGATAGTTTCAGTATCTCAAATGTAACTCTGTTGCAATAAGTCTGTTGGATGATTTTCAGTGTTTAAAGTAAATTTTCTAAGTTTCATTTAGAAGCCGGTTTGATGGAGGAGCATTTTTTTATGCATAGACTAATCCTCTCTTTTGCGATAGATGTGACATTTCGGTTATCACTTGCTTGGGTAGCATCTTCAGCATATGATACATCTACTGCAACAAAGACGTTTTCTACCTATAAAAAGTGGTCCTTGTTCAGTGTTTAGAGTAGCTCTGTAATAATGTCCATTTTGCCTATTCAGAAAAATAGAGTAAGCATGTGATGTGGTTTATTGGAAGCTTGAATGCAAAACATTTCCCCATTTATGAAACAAACAAGAAGTAACAAAAAATTATGTCTGAACATTTGCTACACCCAGACTGAAACAAAACAGTAAACCCAATGAAAAATCCCTACACTGCACATTCACCCATAATGTGAAGGCTAAGACTTCAGGATACATGTCTTCCCAATAATGTAAGATGTTTCTGTATACTAATTTTTACTAATTTTTACCCGCATGGCGGGTACTCCGTATGTACGTCTTTGTCCCTCAACAATATGTCTAACCAACTGGCAGGGTTCAACTCATTAGTGCTGTTGCAAGCTATAACCACAATGCACAGGATTTTTAAACTCACATGCGTTTACGTATAGCTACGGGTGTATTCAGGCGCCCTGACCCACACTATAAAAGAAAACGTCTGTTTCCTTCTGTTCATGGATACTGTAAACAGAGAACAAGATTGAATAGAGTGGTGTCATGGTTCACTGATGAATAAAGATTCATACATTACTCATGAAGCCATTGTTATTGGTCTGGTTTGCAAGCACACATTTGTATTCCTAGGACTCTGACAAGTCAAGATTTAGCATCCAGGTACCTGACCCCAATTGCCTGATTCATCACTACCCAGCCATACCCAGGTACCTGACCCCAATTGCCTGATTCATTACTACCCGCCATACCCAGGTACCTGACCCCAATTGCCTGATTCATTACTACCCAGCCATACCCAGGTACCTGACCCCAATTGCCTGATTCATTACTACCCAGCCATACCCAGGTACCAGACCCCAATTGCCTGATTCATTACTACCCAGCCATACCCAGGTACCAGACCCCAATTGCCTGATTCATTACTACCCAGCCATACCCAGGTACCAGACCAAGTCTAAAGCAACATGATAGGAGATGATGAAGTGATCATAACACTTTTGTTAAAGTTTCTTTACTCCACTGTGTTTTCCCATGTCAGACTCATGTTCTTAAACAACTACACTTGGCAAAGACAGACGAAACATTAATGAACTGTCCAATCTTAACAAGAGCGGTCATGATGCCATGCATGTTGACTGGCATGGGTGGTTTGGGCAGAATCTGGCAGGCTAGTCATACCGATAGATCATAATATTACGATAAGTGATGACTTACAGTCACTTTCCCTGTTTCAGATATAGGTGTCAACAAGAAAGCACAGCATGCTACCATCAGGACTTCTGAGTGTCCTTGTCGTGGCAACATTTACCATAGTTGTACAAGGGTAAGTGAACATTCAGACCAGTTGTACAGGGGTAAGTGAATATTCCCCACAGTTGCACAGGGGTAAGTGGACATTCCCCACAGTTAAACAGGGGTAAGTGGACATTCAGACCAGTTGTACAGGGGTAAGTGGACATTCACCCCAGTTGTACAGGGGTAAGTGAACATTCACCCCAGTTGTACAGGAGTAAGTGAATATTCCTCACAGTTGCACAGGGGTAAGTGAACATTCAGACCAGTTGAACAGGGGTAAGTGGACATTCCCCACAGTTGCACAGGGGTAAGCGAACATTCACCCCAGTTGTACAGGAGTAAGTGAATATTCCCCACCGTTGAACAGGGGTAAGTGAATATTCCTCACAGTTGCACAGGGGTAAGCGAACATTCACCCCAGTTGTACAGGAGTAAGTGAACATTCAGACCAGTTGAACAGGGGTAAGTGAACATTCAACCCAATTGTACAGGTGTAAGTGGACATTCCCCACAGTTGTGTTAGGGTAAGTGAACATTCACCCCAGTTGTACAAGGGTAAGTGAACATTCACCCCAGTTGAACAGGGGTAAGTGAACATTCAGGCCAGTTGAACAGGGATAAGTGAATATTCCCCACAGTTGCACAGGGGTAAGCGAACATTCACCCCAGTTGTACAGGAGTAAGTGAACATTCACCCCAGTTGTACAGGGGTAAGTGAACATTCAACCCAATTGTACAGGTGTAAGTGGACATTCCCCACAGTTGTGTAAGGGTAAGTGAACGTTCACCCCAGTTGTACAGGGGTAAGTAAACATTCACCCCAGTTGTACAGGGGTAAGTGGACATTCACCCCAGTTGTACAGGGGAAAGTGGACATTCACCCCAGTTGTACAGGGGTAAGTGGACATTCACCCCAGTTGTACAGGGGTAAGTGGACATTCACCCCAGTTGTACAGGGGTAAGCGAACATTCACCCCAGTTGTACAGGGGTAAGTGGACATTCACCCCAGTTGTACAGGGGTAAGTGGACATTCACCCCAGTTGTACAGGGGTAAGTGGACATTC
This sequence comes from Haliotis asinina, assembly GCF_037392515.1. Taxonomy (NCBI): domain Eukaryota; kingdom Metazoa; phylum Mollusca; class Gastropoda; order Lepetellida; family Haliotidae; genus Haliotis; species Haliotis asinina. Next base: position 52,830,865 of record NC_090291.1, on the reverse strand, counting down.
ACCCCAGTTGTACAGGGGTAAGTGGACATTCCCCACAGTTGTGCAGGGGTAAGTGAACATTCACTCCAGTTGTACAGGGTTTAAGTGAACATTCACCCCAGTTGTACAGGGTGCAAGTGAACACTGACCACAGTTGAACAGGGGTAAGTGAACACTGACCACAGTTGTACAGGGGTAAGTGAACATTCAAACCAGTTGTACAGGGGTAGGTGCACATTCCCCACAGTTGTACAGGGATAAGAGAATTTGTTTATTATATGTATTTTTTTATACTCATTTTGTAATTAACATAATGCTTATGTTATGACATTGTATTTTTACTGTTTGTGCTGTAGAAATTGAATTGTCTAGAAATTATTTCCTGCTCATGTGCATGAAACAAGTACAGTCTAAGTAAACTTAGTCACAGTGTATTTCGTTACACTTCACCACCGAGTCTAACATAACCTAGTGGAAGGTCACGTCAGGTAACCTTTGAGCAACCAATGACCATCCAATCAAATGCGAGACAGTTAAATAGATTGGACCAATCAGGCAACGGCTACTATTTTGTTATCAGAGGTCCTTTCAAAATATTCAGGTCACTGACACAGATCTCTCCGCACACAAAAAAAATCCGCATATATCACAATTATTTGACCTGCAGTATATATACTTTGGGGTTTCTGTTGACTTGGTTACCATTAGCTAATATTTCTACAAAATGACATCCTTGAATATTGCCAAAAAGACCATTTTCAGCAACTGTTTACTCACCGTTGTCATGTGTGCATCACCTGAAAGCGAGCGTAAGCTAAACAGCATTCGGAATCGTTCGGGTATGAACCTTTTCGAGATAAAAAGTTCAAAAGGTATGTGCAAATGTACACTTTCGCAATTTGGTAAGCTGTGTTCTGATTGGTCAATCTCCAAGGTTACCTCACGCGACCTCCCATAAGGTTTTGTTGGACTCAATGGTGGAGTGAAAGGAAAAGTACTGAGACTAAGTTTACTTAGACTGGAAACAAGTACCAATCCATGGTAAAATAATGGTGTGTATGTTGCCCTGCAGGAACTATTTAATCGTGAGTCCCGGTGTAATTCGACCAAATGAGGACTTGAAGGTTGATGCCACCTACACTGGATCTGGGACAGCATCTGTACAAGCTACTATTGGCATCATGGGTGGGGCTGTTGTGGCATCAAGCACAGAACAAACCCTAACCAATGGTAAGTGTCATGGCAACAACCAGTTTGCAAGCTGCTGCAAATAAACCTTTTTTCTTCTGTGAAAATGGTGATGGACTGTCACTTTGCATCTCAGTCTCAGTTTGTATTCAGACTTTGGTTCATTATTAAAGGACCACTAAACTCAATTTTTTGGTACTTTTTTTATCACTGCATATGAAAGACTTTTGGTTAGTCATGAACGAAACACCCTTTCTTTTAAAAAAAACTTGTGCTTAATTAATACCATGCGCTTAAAAGTTGCTAAAAAGCCGTCTGCTTCTCTCTCGCCCGCAAACGAAACCGCAGACAGGTATTTAACTATGTCGCCAGAGCCCTACAGTGATGTCATAGAAGGAACGGTTTCCAGTTAAATGTATAGAAAATGTGTAGGAAGCTCGTCATTTTGCTGATTTCTCGATGTCACCAAAGACATGCCGAATTGTTGTGTTGCCGTCAACTGTTCCTTGGGGTCGGGTGATGGTGTCACTTTGCACAGATTTCCACCAGACTCCGTAGTTTGTGCTTAAATTGGTTGTTAGTGTGTGCGAAGTGAGCTTTGTGGAAGCCTGTGGTATATACTAAATCGGATGGTTCGCCCCCTACCACGCTTCCAGGATAGAAAATGGAGTTCAAGTTTCATCGAGTTTATAAAATCAAGACTGCTTACTGCACATTGCTGACTAAAAGGATTTTGCATGGATATAATGCATTCTTCCTCGGAAACTCGGAAATTCTTGGTCAAAGTGACAATATTATCGTAAGTAATATTATATTGACCCCTTGTACTGACCGATTCCAAGAGTGAAAGTGTTATGTTATAAGCAATGTCATGTAAAATTCTAATGTCCGTCAAGCAAATACATATTTTCTACCAGTAGAAAGTAATTTTGATTTTGTAAGTCGGTGAAAACAAACTTAAATAGCATTCATCCTCAGACAGGGCGCCGCCATTTTTGAAAATCGTGAAGTCACGGGCTAAAGTCCGTTAGAATTATTGAGATTATGATTTGTTCTCATCAAGTTAGAAAATCAAAACTATTTTTAACTGATAGTTAAATATGCATTTGAATCATGGCCAAAAGGATTTTGCTTGACACAACAGTTAACATAAGGACTTCTTCCACGCAAGCAATTTGGGGGTTGAAGTGACATTTATATTGCAAGCAATGTTATATTGACCTCCACCTCACTTCCAAGAGTGAAATTGTTATGTTCTAAGCATTGACCTCCACCTCACTTCCAAGAGTGAAAGTGTTATGTTCTAAGCATTGACCTCCACCTCACTTCCAAGAGTGAAATTGTTATGTTATAAGCATTGACCTCCACCTCACTTCCAAGAGTGAAATTGTTATGTTATCAGCATTGACCTCCACCTCACTTCCAAGAGTGAAATTGTTATGTTATCAGCATTGACCTCCACCTCACTTCCAAGAGTGAAATTGTTATGTTCTAAGCATTGACCTCCACCTCACTTCCAAGAGTGAAAGTGTTATGTTCTAAGCATTGACCTCCACCTCACTTCCAAGAGTGAAATTGTTATGTTATAAGCATTGACCTCCACCTCACTTCCAAGAGTGAAATTGTTATGTTATCAGCATTGACCTCCACCTCACTTCCAAGAGTGAAATTGTTATGTTCTAAGCATTGACCTCCACCTCACTTCCAAGAGTGAAAGTGTTATGTTCTAAGCATTGACCTCCACCTCACTTCCAAGAGTGAAATTGTTATGTTATAAGCATTGACCTCCACCTCACTTCCAAGAGTGAAATTGTTATGTTATAAGCATTGACCTCCACCTCACTTCCAAGAGTGAAATTGTTATGTTATCAGCATTGACCTCCACCTCACTTCCAAGAGTGAAATTGTTATGTTCTAAGCATTGACCTCCACCTCACTTCCAAGAGTGAAATTGTTATGTTCTAAGCATTGACCTCCACCTCACTTCCAAGAGTGAAATTGTTATGTTCTAAGCATTGACCTCCACCTCACTTCCAAGAGTGAAATTGTTATGTTATCAGCATTGACCTCCACCTCACTTCCAAGAGTGAAATTGTTATGTTATCAGCATTGACCTCCACCTCACTTCCAAGAGTGAAATTGTTATGTTATCAGCATTGACCTCCACCTCACTTCCAAGAGTGAAATTGTTATGTTATCAGCATTGACCTCCACCTCACTTCCAAGAGTGAAATTGTTATGTTATCAGCATTGACCTCCACCTCACTTCCAAGAGTGAAATTGTTATGTTATCAGCATTGACCTCCACCTCACTTCCAAGAGTGAAATTGTTATGTTCTAAGCATTGACCTCCACCTCACTTCCAAGAGTGAAATTGTTATGTTATCAGCATTGACCTCCACCTCACTTCCAAGAGTGAAATTGTTATGTTATCAGCATTGACCTCCACCTCACTTCCAAGAGTGAAATTGTTATGTTCTAAGCATTGACCTCCACCTCACTTCCAAGAGTGAAATTGTTATGTTATCAGCATTGACCTCCACCTCACTTCCAAGAGTGAAATTGTTATGTTATCAGCATTGACCTCCACCTCACTTCCAAGAGTGAAATTGTTATGTTATCAGCATTGACCTCCACCTCACTTCCAAGAGTGAAATTGTTATGTTATCAGCATTGACCTCCACCTCACTTCCAAGAGTGAAATTGTTATGTTATCAGCATTGACCTCCACCTCACTTCCAAGAGTGAAATTGTTATGTTATCAGCATTGACCTCCACCTCACTTCCAAGAGTGAAATTGTTATGTTATCAGCATTGACCTCCACCTCACTTCCAAGAGTGAAATTGTTATGTTATCAGCATTGACCTCCACCTCACTTCCAAGAGTGAAATTGTTATGTTATCAGCATTGACCTCCACCTCACTTCCAAGAGTGAAATTGTTATGTTATCAGCATTGACCTCCACCTCACTTCCAAGAGTGAAATTGTTATGTTCTAAGCATTGACCTCCACCTCACTTCCAAGAGTGAAATTGTTATGTTATCAGCATTGACCTCCACCTCACTTCCAAGAGTGAAATTGTTTTGTTATCAGCATTGACCTCCACCTCACTTCCAAGAGTGAAATTGTTATGTTATAAGCATTGACCTCCACCTCACTTCCAAGAGTGAAATTGTTATGTTATCAGCATTGACCTCCACCTCACTTCCAAGAGTGAAATTGTTATGTTATCAGCATTGACCTCCACCTCACTTCCAAGAGTGAAATTGTTATGTTATCAGCATTGACCTCCACCTCACTTCCAAGAGTGAAATTGTTATGTTATCAGCATTGACCTCCACCTCACTTCCAAGAGTGAAATTGTTATGTTATAAGCATTGACCTCCACCTCACTTCCAAGAGTGAAATTGTTATGTTATCAGCATTGACCTCCACCTCACTTCCAAGAGTGAAATTGTTATGTTATCAGCATTGACCTCCACCTCACTTCCAAGAGTGAAATTGTTATGTTATAAGCATTGACCTCCACCTCACTTCCAAGACTGAAATTGTTATGTTATCAGCATTGACCTCCACCTCACTTCCAAGACTGAAATTGTTATGTTATCAGCATTGACCTCCACCTCACTTCCAAGAGTGAAATTGTTATGTTATCAGCATTGACCTCCACCTCACTTCCAAGAGTGAAATTGTTATGTTATCAGCATTGACCTCCACCTCACTTCCAAGAGTGAAATTGTTATGTTATCAGCATTGACCTCCACCTCACTTCCAAGAGTGAAATTGTTATGTTATCAGCATTGACCTCCACCTCACTTCCAAGAGTGAAATTGTTATGTTATCAGCATTGACCTCCACCTCACTTCCAAGAGTGAAATTGTTATGTTATCAGCATTGACCTCCACCTCACTTCCAAGAGTGAAATTGTTATGTTATCAGCATTGACCTCCACCTCACTTCCAAGAGTGAAATTGTTATGTTATCAGCATTGACCTCCACCTCACTTCCAAGAGTGAAATTGTTATGTTATCAGCATTGACCTCCACCTCACTTCCAAGAGTGAAATTGTTATGTTATCAGCATTGACCTCCACCTCACTTCCAAGAGTGAAATTGTTATGTTATCAGCATTGACCTCCACCTCACTTCCAAGAGTGAAATTGTTATGTTATCAGCATTGACCTCCACCTCACTTCCAAGAGTGAAATTGTTATGTTATCAGCATTGACCTCCACCTCACTTCCAAGAGTGAAATTGTTATGTTATCAGCATTGACCTCCACCTCACTTCCAAGAGTGAAATTGTTATGTTATCAGCATTGACCTCCACCTCACTTCCAAGAGTGAAATTGTTATGTTATCAGCATTGACCTCCACCTCACTTCCAAGAGTGAAATTGTTATGTTATCAGCATTGACCTCCACCTCACTTCCAAGAGTGAAATTGTTATGATATAAGCAATGTCATGTAAAATCCTAATATCCATCAATAAAATACATATTTTACTACCAGTAGAAAGCAATTGTCCTTTTGTAAGTTGGTGAAAACAAACTTAAATGGCATTCATCCCAAGACCAGGCACCGCCATTTTTGAAAATCGTGAAGTCAAAATCCATTTGAATTAATGAGATTATGTATGGTTTGTTCTCATCAAGTTCTCAAGAAAATCAAAACTACATAAATATGCATTTGAATTATTACCAAAAGGAGTTTGCATAACACAACCTGTAACATAACCTAAGCGGGGTGGGGGTCGAAGTGAAAATACTGCGCGATAAATTTCTTCACTTGCTAAATTTACTTGGTTTGTAACATTCACTCACCAGTATGTAGACACTTGTCAATATATGTCTTTATACTTGATCTCATAATCCTAATTGATTTACAATCATACTTGTATGCATTTTGAAACTTAATAAAAAGAAGCGATCTGCAAATGTATAACAGGAATGTAATATGTAGAGATTTCATAGTTTTCCTATATGAATCATAATTCGCACCCATGCCCTAGTGTATGTCGTCTGCATCATTACAGTTAAGGACGAAAACGATGATTCTGTTGTAAGCTACGACAACGTATTAAAAACAAAAATGCAAATATTAAAATTAAAGTTATAGGAGCAATGTCAAGCTATTACCTTGTTCGAGGAATGTATCCATCAGTATCCACAAAAACAAGTGATATATAATTCATCTGCAGATTTCCCAAGTGATGTGTCTTTTAACAGTCTAATGTACAAAAACGTGATGTATCGTTTCAGGTTTTTCACATTGCTGTATAGTATCATTTGTTACCCAAGATAGCACACCTGGCAACTAATTGCATAATGTGCGTCATTCTTTTTAGAAAGTTATTTAGTTAGCCAATAATGAGGAATCAATCAATGTATTGGCGGTTAATCCTTTGAAATAAGGGTGTTGTTTTACATAAACACAGACACTACAGAGTGTATTCAGTATAGATTAGTAAATATACACACATAAACACTACCTTTTGACAAATCCCCTATTTAAATCCCCATAAAACTAATTAATCAGTCAGAGTGTTATCGGTTAATCCTTTGATTGATCCAGACAAAAGATATGCCAAATGGGGGCCTTTGTCGGGTAATCTAAGTGGCGTTACCACTAATTATACCTGTTATAAATTCATTAACTGAGCATCAAGTGAATGATGACAAATAACATGTAGGTTTATACCACCTAACACGGATTACAACCTAGCAACACCAAGTGATTTTGACAGAATCATCTATGAAAACAAGGGTTGTAACTCGAAAACTAGGCAAAGCAGGAGACAAAACTGAATGATAGTAGATTGTGAGAACAGATAGCTTTAATTTTTCTCAACAGTTTTCGCGATTGCAGGTTTGTACAAACCTGTAAACGAAATAGTTCAACCCATGAAATGTAGATGAATACTGCACAGACCCTCATTTCTATACCCACTATTACGTCACGGAGACGCGCCGCTCTGATTGGTTGAAATTTCATTTGTGGTTGAGAATTTTGCACTGTTGACAAAAAGGCTGATTTAAGGTAATTAAAGATGTAAATGAGCATTTTTAATGACGGGATTTCATTTATAACGATGTCAGTAAGTGATTTTGCGTTTGTACCCTATTAGAGTATATGTGACCTTTAAGTCAGATGTACATTTCAGTAGAGCTTTTGAATGTGTTTTGGTGACCGTTCTCTCTTGCTGTGCACCCATGTAAGCTGTATACCACAATATATATAAGCCAACAACACAGCAATAAATTGGTAATGGATGATTTCAGTGGATGCTCGAAATGAAAAAAGCTGACTGCTGATACGAGTCCATAAATGAACTGTATGGAAATAATCATTTATATGTCATATTTTTGAAAAAAGCAAAAACATTAATCTGGACCAGATCATCTTGGTAGTAAATGTCCAGATGTGTTGTGCACATGATAATAATCTTGGCTGCATGATCCCTTCAGCCATTGGCTGATTGGAATCTGTTCAAACTCAGAATTCTTGAGCTGTTTTCATTTGTTGGCAGGTAATCAAAAATAATTAACCTACAATGATTTTATTCAGTAATTGATTACTGCAATTATAACAGAAGTTTTTGGGGTTTTTTTCAGGTCAAGGTCTGCTAGTCGTGCCGGTGAGTAATATTGCCTTATGCCTGTTATACTCCAGAGTATTTAGCCATGATGTAGTTATATTTTGAATGTCAAAATAGTTTTTGAGTAAACCCTTTGTTTAAATTTATAAATGCTCCATAGCATTGCCCTATTCTGACAGGAGTAACTACCTTGGAATAACACAGCCCCACCCCCAACCGCCCCACCCCCTGCCGCCGCACCCCCTCTTCAGACGACCTGTGTAGATGGCAGGCTTGCCAACGCAAATAATTTTTCCCATTCCCCCCATCATGTATAGGTGTTATATACATGCATTTTACATTGGGGCATACCTAGTCTAAATCTGTCTAAATCTGTTCCCATAGATATCGCCGAATGTGGAGAAGGGCTCCTACAAACTGACAGTAGTAGGCAAGATGAATGGACAAGAAGTGTTCCGGAACTCCACCGAGGTCCGCTTGGTGATGGAGAACACCTTTGTGTTCATTCAAACCGACAAGAGTGTGTACAAGCCTCTCCAGACAGGTGAGATACATAGTGTTTAGTTGACTGTGGAAGTTGGTTGATAGTGTGTTGCACCTTGGTAGGTAGAGGATTGATAGTATATTGTGCACTGTGGTAGCTAGTGGGTCAGTAGTGGACAGTGCACTGTGGTAGATAATGGGTCAGTACTGGACTGTGCACTTTGGCAGGTAGAGGGTCGATAGTGGACTGTGCACTATGGTAGATAGAGGGTTGATAGTGGACTGTGCACTTTGGTAGGTAGGCAGTTGATGGTGGACTGTGCACTTTGGTAGGTGTAGGGTCAATAGTGGACCGTGCACTGTGGTAGGATGTGAGTAGATTGTGTGTATCAGTTTAGCTTTGTTTTTATGTTTTGATAGGCATTCGTTTGTAGTGTGAATGTAATACCCTGCTATATAGATTAGATAATGTAAGAAAAATGTGATCAGCATGTACATTAGCCGCGACATGTTTTATTGCAATACCAATGGTCAATGCCTTTGACTTCATTGAGAATCTCATCCCTTGCGAAAAGATCATGAAGTCTTCATGAAGACTTCATGAAGTTTCTTCATAAGGAGTTCATGAAAACTTCATGAAGAATTCATGAACATTAAATGAGAAATCTACTTCATGAAGAGTTCATGAAGATACTTCATGAAGAGTTCATGAAGATACTTCATGAAGAGTTCATGAAGAGTTCATGAAGATACTTCCTGAAGAGTCCATGAAGATACTTCCTGAAGAGTTCATGAAGATACTTCCTGAAGAGTTCATGGAGATACTTCCTGAAGAGTTCATGAAGATCCCCTGAACTGTTCATGAAGACTTCCTGAAGAGCTTTTTCAGCCTTTTTCTGCAACACAAGTCACATAATCTGACCATGCCATGCAAACTGGCAGGCAACATATAAATTCATCACCAATAGATGTAACATAAATTAAATATCAAGCAGCAAAGAGGACACAAACAGAAAACTAGATTTTGATGGGATTTCCTTTTTATTCAAATCTTCAGCAGAAAATTCTGATTAATTATTTAAAAACAACACAAGAACCTGTATCCAAACATTGTGCTCTAGAATTAAAGAAGCTGTCATCCATATATACTTGTTCTATCTTTACTACAGCTTGGATGTCAATCAGTCTGTATCCAGGAAAATGAACTCATTAGGAACACCATTTCATGCAGTAGATTGTAATATACAATTTCAGAAAGTGTAATCCCTTCAGACTATATGTTTTTTAAGTAGACAATGAGAGTCACAACCAACAGAGAATTTACAACAGGGCCTTTAATCATCTACCTGGAAGTTGTACATGGGGCATCACAATTAATCTCAGAAGACACAGGATGGAAGAACCTTCAGGAAGAGCAATGTGAAGATGCCCACATTGGTTTAAGAATGGTTAGTGACTGAGTGAGTTGAGTTCCAGCAATATCACGACAAGGAACCCAAGAGAAGGGCTACATACATTGTACTCATGTTACAAATCAAACCCAAGTCTTCAGTGCGAAGAGTGAACACTTTGGCTCAGGAATATAATCATCGAGGAGAACTTCATCTTTGTGTTTCAACATTTGCAGAATCACCCCCATTTCCTCAGAATCGCCCAGTGGAAATCTGAAAAACATTGCAACCAACAACATTTAATCATAGTCTTTCCATTTCAAAGAGTCTAAAGCAAATACTGAAACTTTGTTGTTTAAAAAAATATAATTGCTCAAAATGTTAAGTATATATAACTTGTTTCAGATAATTTTTCACCTGATTAATTAAACTATTTTAAATAATTTAATTTTACACTGATGACCTTAATTATTTTTTTTAATACAAAAAGTGCATATCAAGTAACAAAACTGGCTTCTAAATCACTAGTCTACATCCATAATCAAATATATTCTGAAATATTTGAATTTCCCAACACTTAAAATAATCAGCACATCGTAAAATAGAAAAACGTATCTTCATGTAACTGAACCTATTTCCAACTCATATAGATGACTAAACATTGTGGCACATTCACTTTTAATTTACAATCAGTAATTATTCCAAAACTGAATACAAAAACGACAGAGAGAAAATGAAACATCCCTGAAAGTGCCTATAGCAATTATCTCCCTTTTCATTTGAATTTATTTTGTTGTTTATAATCTAAGCCAAACAAACTTAGCACCAAACTAGCACCTTGAACTCTGACACCATCTGCATGTGCTCAGATTTAAGTCACCAGCGTTACATGCCCCTGTGTAAGTCCCATCGTACACAAAGTTCACATTATCATTCCGTACACGTTACTGATTTTCCTTCTGAGACTAAGAGACATACACTGTGTAAAAACAACACTTGATACACTGCTATATGTTTAATAAATGTTTCTGTCATTCTCCTCAAAGAGAGTTGCTTATCCCTTCACCAATGTTTGTTTATGCATATTCCGGCACTCAAAATAATTTCAAAATTGTTGTTATTTACGTACCGCTCATGGAAATCACCTTGGGATGCATCCATAGGCAGTTAATCTAGTCGATTCCTTTATCTTGAGTCAGTTCTTGACATATCCATCGTTGTATTATCCACGAAATGCACGAATCGCAAATTCATTAGTGATATTCATCGCCTAAATCGTTGTCTGTTGGCGAAGTTGCATTTGGCGCCTTCTGCCTCGCTCTCTGGCTCGAAGACAGCAGCAATGGTGTCATGCCGGGAAACGGTCGCGTCTTTCCATATCGAATGTTGCAAGTTTGAAGTAAAGACATTTTTTGATAGAAAAGAAAAATTAAGTGTAAATATAAAGCTTAGATCAGGAGTAAATCGTGTCTATAAATAAAATAAGATGTATGATTATTGTTATCCGTTCTTAAAGTCGCAATAGATTTCGGAAGAACGAAGGGCGGGGCAGTTTGGGCGCGAAAGTTACTCCATCATACCGACAGTGTATAATTTCTCATCTTATGAACAAATAATGGCAAGAATTACAATATTTAGGTATCAATATCGAAATTAGAACTTGTCAATGTACATGTCGTATTATTGTCAATGGCGGGGATCCCATAAAAACATGTTCTGAGTTCACGTTCCGTTGTCGATCATAACTTGGAAGAATAGTTTATAATGCACATGTCCCTGGTCATAGATTTTATTTCATTAGTCTAAACTGACGTAGTTTTAGGGTCATATTGTGCTGGACAGGGAGTGACAGTGGAATGTGTTCTAAAATCAAGAGCATTGAATGTTTTCAACGAAAAGATCAACTTGCGGGTTATGAAAACTGTCAGAAGCATGGCGATATCAAAATATTTTCCACGTTTCTTTTTTTTCTAGTACCGAGTCGACTGTTAATGTTTTTGACAGTTTTATGTTTTTGCTTCGTTATGAACTTTGCGGAAGACATTCTTGCGATAGTAAAGTATCTGCATGCATGTCCGATCGTAAGCAATCACGGGAGAAATTCAAAGAAATGAGACGATTTTGACAGGAAAACTTTACTTTATGGAGTAAATATGAATAAGGAAGACATGTAGAAAACTTCCACAGTACCAACTGGTTACGCAGCTATTTTAGGAAGGTAAGTTTTAACTTGAACTGTCCCTATGTTACTAAAACAACTCCTGTTAGGCACAGAATCGTTTAGCGTTCTTTCATGCATAAACTGTTTGTTGTATAAATTATGAAACAACAACAAAAATTACTAGACAAACACAAGTAATGCCACGAGAGATAGGATTTACAGATAATTTAAACTTAATTAAATATGTGGAAAGTATGTTTATGCCTCATCTGTAATCATTTACATAACAACTTATGTAACATGAATAAAAGTATTGTAGCTTGTAATATTTATTCTGTATTTTTTTTTTAATGTAGTTTACTCTGGAAATTTGTAGTGAATAAGATTAGACTTACTTCATGAACAAAAACTTCATGAAGTAACATATAACTTCATGAAGTGTGAAATAACTTCATGAAGTTGAAGAACTCTTCATGAAATATGTCTTCATGAAGTAACAAAAAAAAACTTCATGAAGTGTGAAATTACTTCATGAAGTTGACGAAGTCTTCATGAAGTGTGTCTTCATGAAGTAAGTTCATGAAGATTTAAGCTAAAGTTGATGAACTCTTCATGAAGTCTTCATGAACTGAGTTTCGCAGGGGATGTTTTCTCATGATATTCATGCATCAATAATACCTCTGTGACAGATGGACCTCATCAGGTAATGTATAATGTATGTTGTAGTTTAACTTACTTTATTTTTCAGTACGTTTTCGAGTTTTGTCCTTGGACCAGGAATTGAAGCCAGTGGACCAAACGATTAAAACAGACATCTCAGTTGTTGTAAGTAAACAATTATTCCGCTCAAAACCATAATGCCTTGTAGTTGCTGTCTGATAGACTTGACAGCCTGACTGTTGGTCATGGAACAGATCACAAAACACAACAATCTATGTTATTTTTGCTGTTTTTTGTAGCAAATATATGAGCAAACCTGTACCAAAATCTTTATTTGTAAATCTTCAGTTTCATAAATGTGGTTCATGGTTCATCGATTTCCAGTACCCTTCAGTCTTCATCTATCTGCCAGTAAACTTCTGTTTGTCATAAAAGGCTCAGAATCCATGTTCTAAACTAAAATCTACAGTTATGATGTCCTCCAAAGTTATGAACCTGGTAGGTTGAGGCTTGTTCAATTTCATTCAAGTGAGCATTGGGATAGCCATGTGGTTAATGCATTTGCTCATCACACTGAAGTCCCAGGTTTGATTCCCCACATGGGTACAGTATATGAAGCCCATATGTGGTGTCCCCCATCCTGATATTGCTGGAATATTGCTAAAAGCGGCGTAAAGCTAAGTTCACTCAGTCCTTGTTTTGTTCCAGGATGGCAACGACAACAAGTTGGAGGAGTGGCTGGCCATGGAGAGTGTCGCAGGTTCAGTAGCTGGAATTTACACACATTGTTTGGACCAGACCAATTTTATTTCTTATGTTACAGATCTCACTGATCATATTTTTCCAGGAATAAGAAGAAGCTTGTAATCTTACGCGCCCCCCTTCCTCTCCCAATTCTTTTTGTCCTTTTTTAGTATAGTTTAATGCTTTTAGTTTTTAAAGGAAGTTTAACTTTGACTGTTGATTTTATCAATAAATAAATAAGCTCCCTTATGGCTTTAAGTTTCTGAGGAAAACCCATAAAACAAGAACTAATTTTCCCAATCAAGTGTTAACAGGATTGTCAAGAGTCCGAAGTTATTCTACGTAATGCAGATCCCCTCTTCCTCTACTACCATGCGCTGAAACTTGCTGTGAGCTAAGCTGAATCAAATCTTACTGGTCTTTGACCACCCGACCTCTACCCCCACCCTGACATAGGCACCTGTCAGTCATCTCTATGCTAGTGCTGCATATCCAGACGATCATGTGACAGTCTGTGCCTGTCATTCCCTGTCTTGTTGCTACATTGTGTGTTTTTCTCTGTTAGGTCTTAGGCTTCTTTCAAGGAAATAAATGGGTATATGTAATCGTAATGGCTCCAGGACGCGTAAACATTGCAACAATTGTAATAGTAACTTTTCAGTGCAGGTCTGCATGCTGTGTGCATAGATTGTTTAGGACGTTGTGAATGGTCACATTGTTGCACTTTCTGAAGATTGTAGAGGGTCTAGTCAACAGTTGGCTGATAGAGATCGTTGGAAAACAGATGAGGGTCCATCATCATCGAAACATCATAGGACTGAACATCAAAAGAAATTGTCCCAGTCTCCCAATGAAGATTTTCTTGAGGAGGCGCCAGATTCATATCTCAGCAAGAACCTTCGCTTCTTGTTCCAACCACATGCCTCTCCCTTTGGAAGACTCATCACCACCTCAGGTTGTAGTGTCTTCCGATGTCCAATCCCATCTGACTTGGGTGGTGGCTGGGTCGCAGCTTCCTCACATTTCATCAGTGAAAGGTTCCTATGCACCACTTGGTGTGATACCCAATGTGACCTACATTATTATCCCCCCGACATGTAATGCGGGGGGGGTATAATCGACGCCTCATCTGTCCGTCCGTCCGTAATCATGTAGTGATCTCAGCCTATGGTTGTGCCTTTTGCTATTTCCAAATTTTTGGCATTTATATTTTTTTTGTTTTTCCAAAATCAAACTCAATATTTTTCGGCAAAACTTGGTAGATATATCAGTCAGAACCTGAAGTGGTGCCTTTTGCTATGTACAGGATCTTGTGATTTAATATTTTCTCGATTTCAATGGATGGGTTTCGTACTTAGTCTGAAAAGTGAGAGGTGTGTTTCATTTCCAGAGCAGAACTCAAAAACTTCTCAATATCTGTCAGTAGAACTTGGTAGATATGTGTGGCAGACCCCAAAGTGGCACCATTTGCTATTTACATGTTTTTCTGATTTATTATTTTCTCCATTTCTATGGAAACTTTTCAGACTGAGTCTCAAAATGAAGGGATGGGCTTCGTTTCCGGAGGAGAACTCAAACACCGTTCAATATTTTTCGGCAAAACTTGGTAGATATATCAGTCAGAACCTGAAGTGGTGCCTTTTGCTATGTACAGGATCTTGTGATTTAATATTTTCTCGATTTCAATGGATGGGTTTCGTACTTAGTCTGAAAAGTGAGAGGTGTGTTTCGTTTCCAGAGCAGAACTCAAAAACTTCTTTTAATATCTGTCAGTAGAACTTGGTAGATATGTGTGGCAGACCCCAAAGTGGCACCATTTGCTTTTTACATGTTTTTCTGATTTATTATTTTCTCCATTTCTATGGAAACTTTTCAGACTGAGTCTCAAAATGAAGGGATGGGCTTCGTTTCCGGAGCAGAACTCAAACACCGTTCAATATTTTTCGGCAAAACTTGGTAGATATGTCAATCAGAATCTAAAGTGGTGCCTTTTGCTACTTACAGGTTTTTGTGATTTATTATTTTCTCTGTTTCCATGGAAACGTGTATTACTTTCTTGGTTCCATGAACACATTGCTGACTTCGTTTCTGGAGCACAACTCGAAAATCATTTCATATCTTTTAAAAGATCTTGGCAGACATACGAGACAAATCTTGAAATGGTTACTTTTTCTGTTTACAAATATGTGGCATTTATATTTTTCATGAATTACATGCAAACAATTCAGACTTGGCCTAAAAACACAATAAGTAACTGTTGGATGATTTGTCCTTTCAAATATGTTAGGGCAGGGGGGATATGTCATCTTCTGATGACTCTTGTTTTTATTTTTCCATGGAACATTTTGGTGTTAGTCTTATGGTGGCGTGGGCTTTGTTTCTGGAGCAGAACTCAAAAAACGTTCAATATTTTTCTGCAAAACGTGGTACATATATCAATCAGAACCTAAAGTGGTGCCTTTTGCTATGTACAGGTTTTTGTGATGTATTATTTTCTTGGTTTCCATGGAAACATTTTGGACCTAGTCCCAAAAGTGAGAGGTGTGTTTCATTTCCGGAGCAGAACTCAAAAGCCGTTCAGTATTTTTCTGCAAAACTTGGTAGATATATCAATCTGAACCTATAGTGGAGCCTTTTGGTATTTACAGGTTTTTGTGATTTATTATTTTCTCTGTTTCCATGGAAATGTTTTCGACATAGTCTCAAGAGTGAGTGGTGTGTTTTGTTTCCGGAGCAGACCTCAAAAACTGTTCAATATTTTTCGGCAAAACTTGATAGATACATCATTCAGAACCTGAAGTGAAGCCTTCTGCTGTGTACAGGATCTTGTGATTTATTATTTTCTCTGTTTCCATGGAAACGTTTCGGACCTAGTCTGAAAAGTGAGAGGTGTGTTTCGTTTCCGGAGCAGAACTCAAAAACTTCTTAATATCTGTCCATAAAACTTTCTCGATATGTGTGGCAGACCCCAAAGTGGTGCCTTTTTGCTCTCTACTGTTTTTTGTGATTTATTATTTTCTCTGTTTCCATGGAAACGTTTCAGACTGAGTCTCAAAAATGGAGGGATGGGCTTCCTTTCCGGAGCAGAACTAAAACACCATTCAATATTTTTCGGCAAAACCTGGTAGATACATTAATCAGAAGCTATAGTGGTGCCTTCTGCTATGTACAGGATCTTGTGATTTATTGTTTTCTCGGTTTCCATGGAAACATTTTGGACCTAGTCTGAAAAGTGAGAGGTGTGTTTCATTTCCAGAGCAGAACTCAAAAACTTCTTAATATCTGTTAGTAAAACTTTCTCGATATGTGTGGAAGACCCCAAAGTGGAGCCTTTTGGTTTTTAAAGGTTTCTGTGATGTATTATTTTCTTGGTTTCCATGGAAACTGTTCAAACTTAGTCTCAAAATGGTGGGGTGGGCTTTGTTCCCAGAGCACAACTCGAAAACCATTTCGTATCTTTCAACAGGTCTTGGCAGATATATGAGACAGATCTTGAAATTGTGACTTTGCTGGTTACAGATATATGGCATTTATAATTTTCATGAATCACATGGAAACAATTCAAACTTAGTTTTAAAAAATAATGAGTAACTCTCAGATTATTTGTCCTTTCAAAAATGTGGGGGCCGGGGGGATATGTCATCTTCTGATGACTCTTGTATAAAATTAGGTGGTTGAATGTGCACACCTGATTCGGCACTTCCTCAGTCCATGCCTGGTTCCACCTTTCCTCAGAGCACGCCTGGTTCGGCACTTCCTCAGAGCATGCCTGGTTCGGACAATACTCAGAGCACGCCTGGTTCGGCACTTCCTCAGAGCATGCCTGGTTCGGCACTTCCTCAGAGCACGCCTGGTTTGGCACTTCCTCAGAGCACGCCTGGTTCGGCCAATACTCAGAGCACGCCTGGTTCGGCACTTCCTCAGCCCATGCCTGGTTCGGCCTTTCCTCAGAGCACGCCTGGTTCGGCACTTCCTCAGAGCACGCCTGGCTCAGCACTTCCTCAGACCACGCCTGATTCAGCACTTACACAGAGCATGCCTCATTTGGCACTTCCTCAGAGTACGCCTGGTTCGGCACTTCCTGAGTGCACACCTGGTTCAGCACTTACCCAGAGCATGCCACATTCGGCACTTCCTGAGTGCACACCTGGTTCAGCACTTCCTCTTGGCATGCCTGGTTCGATGATTCCTGCTTTCATCACTCTGCTTATACACTGCTTAGTTCAGTGGTTACTCACAGTGTGCACAGTATCTTTGGTTCGGTGCACTCTCATAGTTCATGGGTTTGAATACCTCTGGTTTAATGCCAACTGGCAATGTGTCACTTACTACCCGCTCAACATTTGTCTCCTATGTGACTTTGGCTCTTGGTATTTTGATAACTTTCTTTCCGATGCTTACTACCTCTCAAGTGTTGGCTTCAGCAGTGACAGCATCATCATTGATGAGCTTATCTCATGAGTTGGGCATAGCTAGTGTTAGCCTACCTGTTACAATGACACCTGCAACAACAAGACCTATTTTGCTGGTTTCTTGGACTCTGGCATTAGAGGCTTTGACATCTCAATCATTGGACTTTGACACCTTTGTGGAAGTGGTTGCTTCAGCCTTGTGTCTCCAGTTTCTGCATCTGCTCCACAATCTGCTTGGATTCTGAACTTGGACAGAGTTCGTCATTCGGCTATGCCATCTCCCTCTTCAGATGGCTTCATATATTAGTATTGACACGATTGACAAACCTCAGTTGTTGGTTTGGATTGCCGACTCTTCAAGTACAACAGAGTGATTTTTCCTCTATTATCTACCTGCCAAATCCCTGTATCACTCAATTAGCGGTGGTTCTGGATGTGGCTTTTGATAACTTTCAAGGAAGATTAAGGAGAGGTTCATGGTTCTCTGTTTCAGTTTAGTGTCTGCTCGTGTGTCTGGCTTTTCGACAATGAATGTCTCTCCTCCTGTGGAAGATGATATTGCGCTGATGGGTTCCTCACAGAGGACTTACTCACTGTTTTTGGGGTAGAAGATCATGAACTCTTACATATTCATAGTGAAATCGGAAAGGTCATTGCCCCTCTCAATGTGATTTTGATGGCACCTGAATGGTAGCTATGGCTGTCACACATGTGTCTTCACATCAGCAGGCATACAGGCACCTTGGTCCTGGTGCAGCAGTTGTCATTGACCTGTGTTCGCAGATGATGCAATCTTCCTTCGTGTCAGTTTGCTCTGTACATAATAAAAGATATCGATGTTATTAATGTCTTAGTACTGTTTTTATATGGACTAGACCGTTTTCACCTAGGGAACAAGGGTGTGTTTACCCTGTGATGCTTGTGGTGTGAGATGATCTGTTCAGATAATGTATCATCTGTTGTCTGCGCACGGAAGTGGGACTTCTGCGCACGTAAGTGGGAGTGCTGGGAAAAGCTCATGGTGAAACACACACGTAAATGGAGGCGAGCTGGCATGTTAGAATGTTGAGAGTGGTAGAGTGGTGTCAAGTAAAATAAGAAGAATAAAGATGGTAATGAGAATAAACATGATCGACTCTCCACTTACTGACCTCTACTCTCTGAGAAATTGCATCAGTTAAGTGTTGATTCTGATTACCTATATGGTTTTCAAAGCATTCTACTCCAATATCCTTTCTAACCTTTGGCAACTTAGGGAGACTGGTACTGAATGATAAACTAGCTGAGCTACCTGGCCATTCCCTCTTTCCCTGCTTTTTAATGTGTGTCTGTCGGGGGTAGCTTCGAAGAAGGGACTGGCCAGATCATTTGGGTCACCTGATAAATCGTGAGATGTTAGGGCTCAGGGCAGGGCCAAACTGTGTCCTTTTGTTTTTCAGAAAGTTGCATCTGAAAACCACATTAATTTGGGAGTGCCCACTCCCTAGAATTTGTGCTGTGTAACCCAAGGGGATCTTTGAAGCGACCCATCACAAAGGTGGACTAGCATATCGAGAGTTGGTGCTTCTCCTGGCCTCCTTGTGTTTTGTGTACTCATGTTTGCAGAGGTGTCAGGGTAATCTGCGTTCCTCCATCCAACTGTGGGATAATGTATAATGTGAGAATGGACAAGTTTAAAAATCTAACCATATGTTTTGTATTTATATACTTATCCTATCTCATGTAATGAATGCCCCAGCAACCTGCCCCACGTCACAGATTACGGAAAGCTCCTCGGACTGGAATGACAGGCACAGACCATCACCTGATCATCTGAGCATGCACCTCAAGCATTGAGATAACGGACAGGTACCGATGTTAGGTTGGATGCACAGGTTGGAGGGTCAGAGGCCAGTAAGATTTTGTTCAGCTTAGCTCATAGCACGTTTCCACACTTGGTAGTAGAGGAAGAGGACACCTGCATAACGTGAGACAGGATAAGTATACAAATATACAATTTATGGTTAAAATTTCCAAATATGTATGAAACAGCAATCTGGAAATGTATAATGTAGAAGACAGCATATGTCTGTAAAGCATGGGCATTTCCATCTGCTCTGGTTCAAAGGTGACCTTGAACTGTCATGCCCCTTAGCTCAACATATGTCTATAAAGGGTGGGCATTTGCATCTGCTCTGGTTCAAAGGTGACCTTGAACTGCCATGCCCCTTAGCTCAGCATATGTCTATAAAGGGTGGGCATTTCTATCTGCTCTGGTTCAAAGGTGACCTTGAACTGTCATGCCCCTTAGCTCTGTATATGTCTATAAAGGGTGGGCATTTCTATCTGCTTTGGTTCAAAGGTGACCTTGAACTGTCATGCCCCTTAGCTCAGTATAAAAATGAAAACAAGCCCCTTTGCACTTTAATAAAATAATTTTCTCCCATAGGCCAGGGGTGAAGGGCTGTAAATTCCGAAGAGTTATGTCAAACCATAAGTAGGTTATGCTGTCAGTTTAAATGTCAAGTAAAACAGTTTGATTTTCAATTAAAACTAAGCCCACTCACTTGCCATACAGCAAACCTATTTGCTTTGTTGCATTAAGCAGACAGGTCTAGAATCTTGAACCTAGAGTTATACAACATGAAGACCACAAAATTGTGCTAAACGTTTTGACCTGTGATGGCCTCGCCACGACAGACCTGATCATAATCCTATGTGTTCCAGGTGTCATCGAGAAATCTTATGAGCTCTCAGACCAGCCCCCACTTGGAACATGGAAAATCACTGCCAAAAATAAGGTAGAAATAAAAATTTCAATTGGAACCATGTTTCATTTGAAGTCATAATGATGTCACTGATGCCTCCTTTTACAAAACTGGTAAGCCTAAGATCTTGTAACTTTTCTTGTATGTTACGGTATGCCAAGTACGAGTGCTACGAGATCTTAGGCTTATGAGAGTTTGGTGAAACAGGCCTAAGACATTTATAACTCATGCTTTGAAGTGTCATATAGTGTCCACAAATATTGTGCTTTCATGAAGGTATGTGTCAAAATATGGACTTGAGTCCCCACCACCCTAACATGTCAAGGCAAAACTAAAGTATCAAGTATGAAGACACCTTTCTTGGTACAGTTGATGTTTAGTATAATTTATCTACATTCGATTCTCATTACAACATTATATATCTCACTGTTTGATTCTAGTTCGGAAAAAACACAAAGGAAGTTAGCGTGGAGAAATATGGTAAGTAATTTTCCATAATACGAAAATATCTTCTGATGAAGAAATGAGAAGGAAAGATTAGTTTTTGTGTTTGTATATTTATTGTAGTGTATGGGTTCCATTTGAGCTGAAACATACACACTAACCAGTGGAAAAGTTGCACTCAGTTACAATTCAACAAGGTTGGAACAAGTTTCCCAGTGCCCAGTTTCTTCTCATGCTGAAGTGACCCATGAAGATCCAGGGTAGAATAGGTCTTCAGCAGCCAGTGCTATGTCCTCAACACTCTTTGCTCACATCACCTAGTGATTCCTAGACAGAATATGTCCTCAACACTCCTTGCTCACATCATGTAGAGATTCATTGACATGTCCTCAGTGCTGTATGTTTACATCATGTAGAGATTCCTAGATAGAATATGTCCTCAACACTCCATGCTCACATCGCCTTCAGATTCCTGGACAGAAAAGGTTCTGAACAATCCATCACTCACATCATTCCTAGCATTTTGGCAACACTCAATTCACTTTTCACCATGAGATTCTGTAGGTCATTTTTCAACCTTTCTGACACTTTGATTCATTTATAATTCATTTGTCTGGAATATGTGGATCTCTCGCTCTATGTACTCATTGTGTTACTCCCCAATCACACTGTTTCCTTAATACCCTTGATCCTGTTCTCCACCGAGCCCCATGATTGATGCTTTCAGTGTTGCCCAAGTTTGAAGTGACTATTGAGGCCCTTCCAGACTTCATTGTTCGGAGGGAAACTAAAACGTTCAACATCAAGGTCACCTCAAAGTGAGTTTTCCAGCAATAGTTCTGCAGAGGAAGGAATACATGTTGACGTAGACAAATAACTGCATTTTCTGTCTTCCTAAAAAGTATACAGACAAAGCCTTTGTCTGCAACATTAAATTTTTAATTTTAGATATTTATCCTCTAAGTGAAAACAATGTTTCACATTGGTTTTTATCCATCTTACATTTCAGATACACATATGGCAAGCCTGTGAAAGGAAAAGCCAAATTCATCTTTGGTAATGGTGAGGTTGTCAAGGAAACCACAGTAAGTATGAAAGAATCACACTTTATAAAAAAGACTATTTGTACATATACTATATTACACTGTGCATGCCTAGTAGGACTGAACCCAATAATGCCATAAGATGTTCTTTACAAAGAAAGTGTAATCCCAAATATGACGCGTTGCATTTGACCACTTTCTTAAAGACTTACTGGGTTTATTGTGTTCAGTCTTGGAAAGCATACCATACTGCTGTGCTAACTATATTGTCTAAACAAGCAGTTGTCATACTTCCTTTTCTGTGTATGGGTGGGTTATGTCTCCAACATTGTGTGCTTTAATTAGGTGCCTCACTCTGTCAGAGTGGGCTTTAATACTGGATGAGATTCTGCCTTAAAAGTAATAGAACTTTTACTTAACTAAGAAAGTGGATAAAATATGATATGTTTTATTTGATCAGTCTTTGAAAGAAATTTAGAAGGGAATGAATTATATTAACATTTTTATTCCTTGAAATGTTTTTGGATGAAGTATGAAGTGGTGATATGATAAGCAATGTTTCCAGGGCTTAAATATGTGCAAGAAGAAAGGCCTATAAAACCAAGACATCCGAGGAAATCAGTGCTGCAAGCCATACCTGCATATAGAAACACATTGCTAACATGACAGTGTTCATACAGTCCCACAGTAACCACAGATCTCAACATCCCTTGGATGTGCCATCTACCTTGAGTCTCATATTTACCTGGATGATATTTGTAGGTTGCCACCAATACATTGCTTATGGGTTTCACTAAACAGATCAGTGTCTTACATCTTCATTGCTTTGCTTTGCTTGTTCATCAAGTTGATAATACCGAAACACTTTTCAAGATGAACCACTCATTCACTCATTCACTCACTCGACATTGTCTGTGCTTCAGTTGAACACCGGTGAAGATGGGGTTCATATTGAGAAGATCATGACAAGCGATGTAATGGCAGCCATGAGCTATGAAAGACTGAAGATGACAGTTAATGTCACAGAAGAACCGGCACAGGTGACAGAGACATCCAACCAGCTGGACATCCCCGTGTACTCACAGCATGTCAAGCTTGAGTTCCTCCCTACCTCGTCCCAGGTGTACAGATCTGGTCTGTCTGTGCAACTTCGGGTATGCTCACATCTTTAAAATGGATCATGTCTTACATTACAGTAATACGCTGCGTAAAAATAACTTTTCCATAATATTGCCTTGACTTATAGTTGCATCATCTATGAAATGCATGTTCAGGATGGCCAGTGAACTCCTTACACAATATAATCTGTAATGACAGTATTATCAGATTTGTTTTGAGTTTCTGTTGGAATGGTGCCACACTATTTCGAAGTACATACATGTATTCCGGAGCAGAACTTCAAAACTGTTCACAATTTCTTCACAAAACTTTGCACATAGATAGATCAAATAGTGTACTGGTGCCTTTTGGTAATTTTGCATTTCTGTATAAAATATTTTTTGGCATTCTATGGCAACAAGCATGACTTTACTGATATTCATGGTAGTGTTATTCTCCAGAGCAGAACAATAGAACCATTTGATATTCCCTCACAAAACTTGGCACATAGATAGATCTGGTGGTGTACTGGTGCCTGTTGTTAATAGGCAATGATTTGATAATATGAGGAAGGGGATCATGTCACCTGACAATGCTTGTTTTTTTGCATTTCCATGGCAACAAGATCAATTTTGACTCAGATTGAAGGAAGTGCTCCTTTTCAGTGCAAAACTTTAAAACTGGTCGCTATTTCTTCACCAAACTTAGCACATAGAAAGGTCTGGTCATGAATTGATGCCTTTTGATATTTTTAGGCATGTCCATGGCAACAATCTTGACTGTACCGAAATTGGTGGTAGTATTCTTCTCCAGAGTAGAACTGTAAAACTATTCGATACTTCTTCACAAAACTCGACACATAGATAGATCTGGTGGTCCACTGGTGCCATTTGGTAGGTTTTGATTTCTAAATACCATATCTTTTGAGTTTCATTGGCAACAAGTTTGACTTTTGCCTGAATTTGATGGTTGAGCTCCATTTCAGAGCACAACTTTAAAACTGATCACTATTTCTTCACCAAACTTGACACATGGATATGGCTGGTGGTGAACTGGTGCCTTTTGGGAGTTGTGGTTTCTGAATAAAATATTGTTTGCATTTCCATGGCAACAAGCTTGACTTTGAATGAAATTGGCAATAGTGCTGCTTTCCAGACCAGAATGCTATCTAGCTGACATATTTATGTCTTTAAAATATGTAGAGATAGGTATCCCATTAGTCATATGCCCATGTCTCATATGGCCTTTTGTCATATGGAACAGATTGGATTAATTAAAGCAATGATCATGCTCCCTAAGATGCAATAGACTTCTCCTCTTTTCTAGTTCAAGATACAAGATGATAGTCAACCATAAGTCAGTATGTCTACTCTTATAGGACTGTTTTCAATATGTTCATGGGAAAGAGTGGTAAGAATATAATTCCATTTTCAATTTGATTAAACTGTTATGCAGATAATTCAATATACAGAGAATCAGCCACCTTGGGAAGTTTTAAGAAACAGATTAGCGTGTCAAATAATGCTAATCACAACTTCTGAAATTTGAACTCCAGATCAAGGTTGTGTGAGGTTTTCCATTCACGCCTCAGACTCAAGTATTTAAATACAGATGAAAACGAATGATATGTGAAAGATAACCTTGAATCAGTAGATCTATCCATTCTTTCATTGTATTTTGAGACAGATTTGTGTTGTAAGTAGTAAAGCTGAAGTTGTACTAACTAGTACTTTCCGACACTAATTATTCTGATTTTGTGAGCAGATTGTATTGACACTTATTGATTGTTACTAATTGTTCATATGTAAGCAGCCCATGCTTGCCATAAAAGGCAACAATGCTTGTTGTAAGAGGTGACTTACCGAATCGAGTGGTCAGGCTCGCTGACTTGGTTGACACGTCATCAGTTCCCGATTGCGTAGCTCAATGCTCATGTTGTGGTTCACTGTATTGTCTGGTCCAGGCTCGAATATTTACAGACCGCCGTCATATATCTGGAATATTGCTGAGTGCGGCGCAAAACTATACTCACTCACTCATTTGTAAGAATAGTCAACCATGACACATGTTTATTTAAGACATATGTCGAATGTTATGTATAACTAAGGAGGTGACACCAAGAGACTTTGCTTTTTAAGTTAGTTTTTGGATTTTCTTTCCAGATGAAGGTGTTTAATGTTGTGGACAAGACTCCTGCTCACACTGGGAAGCAGCTGATAGTGTCTGCATATCTAAACCGTGATGTGAAAGAAACATTGACCATCGACAGCCAAGGAATGGTCTCTGCAGACTTCGACATTCCTCCAAATTATAATGGCGATGTTTATTTCACGGTATGTAATCACATGAGACCTTCACCTGTTGCTGTGGTTACCTATACATGTGTGAAAATATAGAAATAGTGACAATATTCTGGTTGACCCTGACTATGGCAACCATATGATAATGTACATTTGCCACTTGCATGCCCAGTGGTGTGTTAGGTAGATCATCATAGATCCCTGAATGTATCCTGACAATTAATATTTGCTATTACCATGAGTATGGCATGTATGAAAGACTTGCTTACTTGGAGTCTATGAACTAGTTGTGAGTGGGTATCCTTTAGAACAGAAGGGAACTGCTATAAAACCACCCGACATGTTTGCTGCTATGAAGGCGTCGAAAGTTTGGTCAAGTACAAGAGCCACACAATATTTTAAGTAGTTCACTAGTCATGAGTGGACCATGGGTTGATGTTCCTGCAATGTTTCTTTCTTACATAAACATCAAGGGTACATCGACCCATGAGCCCCAAGGGTCAAGTGAACAACATATTTTTCTTATCGGACACCTGTATGTTAATTTTGAACTGTTTCATGCATGGGAATCGGATCATGCAATTCAATGAACCTGTGTGAATAAAACGAGTCAAATCTTGCATCTTGCTAATTTTCCTGCAGGTATTGTCTCAGTTAAGTTGCCGAGGTGTAATTTGTCTTCTTAGTATTCAAATGCACTAAATTTGAATGTTTTGTCATGGTACGTGTTGTCTTGTGTTTGGACACAAATATCAAACAATGTCCCCATTTTCTTTTTGTTTTTTTCCAAGGCTCGTGTTGTTGGTGACGACAGTGTCCGCGAAACTCACGTTGTTAAAGCATACAGAACCAAGCTGAACACAGTCCTGTCTGTAGAGGTGTCGACTACTCAGGTAACTACAGAAACCTGTGGACATCTGCTCGTCACCTGCTGACACTGTTAATGCAGCACCTCTTAAGGCAGCAAGGTGCTGCAATGCTCATAGATAAGGCAGAAATCAACAATCTAGGGTTCAACCTTGTATTGCACTGGTGATGTTTCTATACCTACCAGCACCATACATGTACGTCTCCATGGACTAAATAAAAGGTGTGCTCTATCATGATCCACATCTCTACAGTCTTTCTTCCTTCATCAGGTTCACCAGGTGGTGTCTGTCAAAACTTTCATTCAGTCTGTGTTCTGTAACTCACATTTTAACACTGGATTCTTTCTTTCATAATGACGATACATCGCTGCTTGTGAGGTGGCACCATGTATTAGTCTACCCTCTTGTGTAAACCTTCAAAATGGATGCTAATTTATGCACCCAAGCCATAAAGCAACTCCCAATGAAGCATAGATGATTTGAAAATAATCTGGTTGACACCCCTAAGTTACAAATGGCATCTAAATACCTACAGAAAACTACAGAAATGTAAAGTTTCAGAACAATAATATTTTCGGGGATATTTTCTGTAGTTTAACCTATACACACAAATTTTGTGCCATCTTACAAAAGTTCTTTCATGATCCCTAATCTGTTCGGTCAGTGTACTTTTCAATCCATCCTTTTAAGATTTGTGAGGGTCATCATTGACAGAAAGAGTAGAAGTTATTTATATACTGCTTATACAACGTACCTCAGGACGGGCTTTGGAATGCATCACATTGGCAATATACTAAATATCATAAATATGATACTGTTTTTTAGGAAAATAAACATTGTAAACAAAACGCATTTGTTCATTTGGCAAGTAGGATCATGGTGATCACTATTTTGTGTAGTTGTCATTTATATTGTGGTGCCTCTGTGGCTTCTGGTGTAACTGACATCAATCTCTGAGACTGTTGTAAAGTCAGTCCAATGTCCACCCTCCTTGTTAAGATAATGAGTTATGGTATACCTGCCCATCCTCCTTGTTATGATAGAGAGCTATGATATAGTTGCACATCCTCCTTGTTGAGATGAAGAGCTATGATATAGTTGCACATCCTCCTTGTTGAGATGAAGAGCTATGGTTTACTTGCCCATCCTCCTTGGCCCTGGTAATAAAAGAACAAATCACTACATTGTCAGGTCCAGATGACGTCGTCAATGTTATATGCCAAGGATGTCTGACTTTACACACAAAACAAGGGTTTTCCATTTCAGACAATTGAGGTTGGCAGCAGCTTTGACATAGCTATCACGTCCACTGCTGCTCTAAGACATGTTGCTTACATGGTGAGTAGAGATACATTGTTGGAGTCTACAACTATGAAGCTATACAAATAATTTTGCTAGATGTGTTGCAGCATGTTATAGACAAGGTTGTGAACACATTGTTGTATCTGTAGAGAGGATTATGTGTTGAAAAAAATCCTTTAAGTTTTTCCCAGAACTTCCCAGACACAGATGCCATTGAAAATCATTTATGAAAGAAATTGTAAGTTTATTTGTGAATGTTTTCAATTTTTTATGGTGATTGTAGTAGGCACGTATGAGTTTCAAAATGTCAACAGGTACTTGCTCGAGGTGTAATAGTAGAAGGAGGCAAGCTGGATATGCAAGGTACGGGATTAACACACACCCTAACAGCCACTAGACCAATGTCACCAATGGCCAAGATCATAGTGTATGGCATTGTCGACAATGGGACAATGTCAGAGGTCATAGCCGATTCAGAAGACATAGAAGTGTCCAGTGTCTTTGATAATCAGGTGAGCTGAGACAGTTCAAATTACAGAATCATGTGTTGCAGGTAAAACATGTCTTGTGGGAGAATAATATTCTCAGAGTTACTTCTTACAGTACCACAAATTGAAACTTGGCCATGGTCTCCTCATAAAACAGCATTCACTGAGGTGTCATAACACTGTACCAGGAACAGTAGTCACTAAGGTGTCGTAACACTGTAGCAGGAACAGCATCACTGAGGTGTCGTAACACTGTAGCAGGAACAGCATCACTGAGGTGTCGTAACACTGTAGCAGGAACAGCATTCACTGAGGTGTCATAACACTGTAGCAGGAACAGCATTCACTGAGGTGTCGTAACACTGTAGCAGGAACAGCATCACTGAGGTGTCGTAATACTGTAGCAGGAACAGCATCACTGAGGTGTCGTAACACTGTAGCAGGAACAGCATCACTGAGGTGTCGTAACACTGTAGCAGGAACAGCATCACTGAGGTGTCATAACACTGTAGCAGGAACAGCATTCACTGAGGTGTCGTAACACTGTAGCAGGAACAGCATCACTGAGGTGTCGTAACACTGTAGCAGGAACAGCATCACTGAGGTGTCATAACACTGTAGCAGGAACAGCATTCACTGAGGTGTCGTAACACTGTAGCAGGAACAGCATCACTGAGGTGTCGTAACACTGTAGCAGGAACAGCATCACTGAGGTGTCATAACACTGTAGCAGGAACAGCATTCACTGAGGTGTCGTAATACTGTAGCAGGAACAGCATCACTGAGGTGTCGTAACACTGTAGCAGGAACAGCATCACTGAGGTGTTCAGTTTTGCAAAATTTGACATCATGATACTGATAAAACCTACCCTGAGTCAAGTATCTCTTCCAGATTAGGTAGCATAAATGTGAAATCAAGCAATGAAATTTCAACAAAATTCTTTGAGACAATAGAGATGCCTTGAGTTACCATTTCTCAAAGAAATGACGAAAGATGTAGTATCGGTTAAGTTGTAGTTCCTTATGCTGAAGACATTGCTCCTGACTGTTCACAAACTGAAGTAGTAAATTATTTAGATAGTGAAAGGCTGTTTTTGATGTGACATATATCAATGCAAGAAGATGAAGGTCTAAGACTCAAAAGCTTGCACATTCTCTGTATGGATGAAGACACCCCTTGAACCCAGCTAGTAATGAAGTGCTGTGTGCTGTTTCAGGTAGGACTGCGCTTCTCGGCTGAACAGAGCAGAGCAGGTACAGCTGTTGATCTAACCATTACCTCTGCACCCAACAGCGTATACTACCTTCTAGGTGTGGACAAGAGTGTCCTGCTCTTGGGTACTGGCAACGACATCACAGAGATCGATGTGAGTACCTACACAACAACAGGAACATGAATGTCAGGGAAACCATAGTAGGCAATCACTTGAGCACTGCTGACTTATGTTATCGAGGGTGGTGGTATAGCTTAGTGGTTAAAGCCACCAGTTCGCTGATCCAGGTTTGATTCCTCACTTGGGTACAATGCATGAAGTCCATTTGTGGTGGCCCCTGTCATGATATTTCTGGACTATTTCTAAAAGTGACATAGAACCAAACTATATATGTACCATGGATCAGATATACAAAGAAGACTGTTATGGTTGAATGTAGAGGAAAATTGTCACCTGACAGCAATCGGCACCAGTTCTGTGGTGATCCAATATGTAAAAATAATACTTAATGTTTTAGTTTGCCACATTGAAGCTCACAACAACTCCAAGCTGATGTCTCTATGTTCTGAAATAGAAATTCTTCAGACATACTCATTTTCTCACTTATGGCCTTCATTTGAAAGCGTAAAGATGATGGTATGGCAGTTCACACAAAACTGCAAAGACTTTGTTTGGAAAATCTCAACATCAAAGCACTATTATGATGTCTGTTGCTGATGTATATGGGGCCATGGAGTAGCCTAGTGGTTAAAACGTTCAGTCATCACGTCGTAGACCCAGGTTCAATTCCCCATTCGATTCTTGTGTGGTGCGACATGATATTGTAGGAATATTGCCAAAAGAGGCATAAAACTAAACTCAATCACTCACATGCATTCACTGATGTATTTTTCCAAACGACATTTGAAATATTGTTTCAATTAAAACAGCTGATTTATCTCGTGAAGCATCTGCTAATGAACTAATGATGAAAGGGTAGCCTAGCAGTTAAAGTGTTCAATCTTCACATTAAAGGCATATGTTTAGTTCCCAGCATGGGTACATGGTGTGTAGTATTTTTCTGTTGTATCCCAGCATGATATTGTTGGATTTTTTGCTAAAAGTGTCACAAAACCTTAGTCACTTCCTCATATCCTTTGAACAGGTGATCAGTAGTTTTGACAAGTTGAGCCTGGGCGACACTTCCACCACAGACAACACTGGGAGGCCAGAGATCATGCATAAATCGATCTCTCCCCCAAGTGAATCAGATCTGCCCACCAGTGCAGGAGGAGTACTCAAGGTCAGTGCCAACGGTCACAGACTATAGGCTGGGCTGTCCCCCATAGCTAAAGACGCGTGAAGATCCAGGGTAGATTAAATATAATGCAAACCATACTTGCCACAAAAGGCGACTATGCTTGTCATAATAGGCAACTAAAGGGATCGGGTGGTCAGGCTCGCTGACTTGATTGACACATGTCATCGGTTCCCAATTGCATAGATTGAAGCTTATGCTCTTGATCACTGGATTGTCTGGTCCAGACTTGATTATTAACAGACTGCCGCCATATTGCTGGAATATTGCTGAAAGTGGCTTACAACTAAACTCACTTACTCCCAATTCTAGACTCGGGTAAACATGCAGCAAGGAGTCATACCAGGACAGGAATGTTGTCTCTCTGATATGAGCATTTATTTATCACTGGTTCACACAAATGATGGAGATTGTCAGTAATGCAAGATCTACCTCCATGTGTTTTGGTGATTAATGTTGAGAGTTTCGCTCTAATGCTCCAACTTTCACTTTAATACTTTTATAACACACTCATTGATTCAGTATGGGTCCTCTGTCTGGCTGTTGAGTCTAGTCACCTGGTTTGTGTATTTCCCACACTGTAACTATGTATACAATGGTACCTCTGTTACATGAATTGTATTTTCCAGTAAATTACCATCTGTCTTTTGCAGATTCAATGGTGTGTGTGATATTTCTGTTGATAATGAAACTGGTATTGATGATAACTTTGTTATGTTGTGTCAGTGTTCCTGTGAACACATATGTTAAAAGCATTGAGAGAGATGCAAAACAAGGCGGACTGAACAGATCACAGTGACATCTGTCTACCAGGACCAATACATAATCAACCATGTGTTCACCATTAGCTGCTTTTTGTTTTTTCCAGAATTGATGTTGTTGCCATGTTTAGATTTCCCAAACTTGACCTAGCCATTTAGCCTAATGCAAGTCCTGTGCTTGATTTGGCTGCTGTGTCTCTACTCCATGTACTCTTTTTCCAGACTGAAATGTGATGTCATTTTGTGTACAGTCCAGTCAATTGCACTATAACTCAAAAACAAATAATCGTAAATGACTCAAATTAACACCAAAGTAGGTAGGAAATACACACCAACTCAGCAGATGTTTGTTAGATTTTTTGTCAAAATATAAAAGTTGATTAACAAACCATCATTATTTTCATTTGATACTGCAAGATTAATGTGATATCAGCTCAGGTAACAGCCAGGTATGCAAATGGCACATGCAATTTTGATTACTGCAATTATTTGTATTTGAGTTAGAAAGCAATTCATTGGAAAGATTTTTATTCATATGGATTGTACAAGACATTTCGTCAATCCAGGTCCTGGTAAAAGCACTGTCTTGATTAGAAGGGCTTCACTCTACAAGTTCTCAAGGTGGGATTCAGCCTATGTACTGTAGCAGGTCACACAGTGTGATACCCCACCTGACCTCTATGTATGATCAAGGTCCCAATGCTCCTATTTCAAAGCATGAGGGGCACAGTCAGTTGTATTTTATTCAAGACAGAACAAGGATTCTGTCACCTGTCCTGTCATGTATCAGCGTGAAAGACTTCCCAAGTGTCCAAAGTGTGTGCTTTTATTACCCACAATCAGCAAACCAGAAGTTACCTGAAATGAAGGCAAGAGAAGATGACTGTAGTTGCATTGTATTCAGTCAGTGTTTTGAGAATGTGCTGACAATAGTTCATTCAATTCTTTCAGATATTAGCTGGGGAAAATGTGTTGTTACGCTGACAAGATTTGAGTGTTTAGGAAGAGGTGTGAATGGGCTGTTATCGTATTAAAGCAGTCAGTTCTAATGTAGTGAAATGCCTGAACTGATTGAGTCCAGCTACTGTGCAACAAAGAACTTCTGATCACTATTTCAGCTAAGGGAGATAACTGATGAACCAAGTCTAACTGGAAGTTTCTACCCAGCAAATCTGACTGCTAGTCCCTTACCCTGCAAGTCTAACTGCTAGTACCTTACTCAGTAAGTCTGACTGCTAGTCCCTTACCCAGCAAGTCTGACTGCTAGTCCCTTACCCAGCAAGTCTGACTGCTAGTACCTTACTCAGTAAGTCTGACTGCTAGTCCCTTACCCAGCAAGTCTGACTGCTAGTCCCTTACCCAGCAAGTCTGACTGCTAGTACCTAACCCAGCAAGTCTGAATGTTAGTCCCTTATCCAGCAAGTCTGACTACTTGTACCTTACCCAGGAAGTCTGACTGCTAGTACCTTACTCAGTAAGTGTGACTGCTAGTACCTAACCCAGCAAGTCCGACTGCTAGTCCCTTACCCAGCAAGTCCAACTGCTAGTCCCTTACCCAGCAAGTCTGACTGCTAGTCCCTTACCCAGCAAGTCCGACTGCTAGTACCTTACTCAGTAATTCTGACTGCTAGTCCCTTACCCAGTAAGTCTGACTGCTTGTACCTTATGCAGTAAGTCTGACTGCTAGCCCTTACCCAGCAAGTCTGAATGTTAGTCCCTTACCCAGCAAGTCTGACTGCTAGTACCTTATACAGAAAGTCTGACTGATAGTACCTTACCCAGCAAGTCTGACTGTTAGTACCTTATGCAGCACATCTGACTGCTAGTACCTAAACCAGCAAATCTGACTGCTAGTCCCTTACCCAGCAAGTCTGAATGTTAGTCCCTTATGGAGCAAGTCCGACTGCTAGTACCTAACTCAGCAAGTCTGACTGCTGGTCCCTTACCAAGCAAGTCTGACTACTAGTCCCTTATGCAGAAAGTCTGACTGATAGTACCTTACCCAGCAAGTTTGACTGATTAACCCTTGATGTTATATCTGAGTAACTTTTCTTGATTTGTTGCTCCATGTAGAAACAAGGATTGGTGTACATGACAGACTTAGTTGTTGAAGAAGAGGCTCCAACCCCTGTGTTTTACTATGATGACGAGGATGCCTTTATGATGCCTCTGGACAGTAATACCCTCTTCTTGTATCTATGATAATGTGCATGGGAGCTTATTTCACTCTAGCCACAAGTGTTGTAACAATATGTCACGCCTAAACATATTGCATACAATTCGTGTGAAGTATCACAAGCTGTCATGATGCTTCAGAAAAATGATGAAAAACTTGGAATAGTTCCAACTCTTGTAGTCAAGTTTGCGTGCATGTGTGCAGTGTGATGTTTTGACCTGTGTTGTCTGTAATGACCATCTCTGACCTGGACAACCCTTTGTTTCTGTGGATATGTTGTTTTCTTCACAGGAAACAGTTACCACGTTGGCCTAACAGGACATTCAGTGGGATTTGGCACTAATCTCTCCTCAGTAAAATCCTTTTTCTACATTTTCTATCTCCTTACACTGTGCAGTGTGATGTTTTGACCTGTGTTGTCTGTAATGACCATCTCTTGACGTGGACAACCCTTTATTTCTGTGGATATGTTGTTTTCTTCACAGGAAACAGTTACCACGTTGGCCTAACAGGACAGTCAGTGGGTTTTGTGATAGGATATTGCCCATTTTGGCACTAATCTCTCCTCAGTAAAATCCTTTTTCTACATTTTCTATCTCCTTACCACTGAAAATGTAGTTACACCAAACATAGGATAACAGATATTTCAGACTTTCAGATATCAACTACATAAACTGAAGATTAGATTGAAAAACAAAGAATTTGTTTTTCTATTTCCGACAGTAACTTAGTACCTTACCCAGCAAGTCTGACTGCTTGTACCTTACCCAGCAAGTCTGACTGCTAGTTCCTTACGCAATGAGACTGACTGCTAGTTCTTTACCCAGCAAGACTGACTGCTAGTTCCTTACCAAGCATGACTGACTGCTAGTTCCTTACGCAGCAAGACTGACTGCTAGTTCCTTATGCAGCAAGACTGACAGCTAGTTCCTTACGCAACAAGACTGACTGCTAGTTCCTTACACAGCAAGACTGACAGGTAGTTCTTTACCCAGCAAGACTGACTGCTAGTTCCTTACGCAGCAAGACTGACTGCTAGTTCATTACACAGTAAGACTGACAGCCAGTTCCTTACCCAGCAAGACTGACAGCTAGTTCCTTACCCAGAAAGACTGACAGGTAGTTCCTTATCCAGCAAGACTGACTGCTAGTTCCTTACGCAGCAAGACTGACTGCTAGTTCCTTACACAGTAAGACTGACAGCCAGTTCCTTACCCAGCAAGACTAACAGCTAGTTCCTTACCCAGAAAGACTGACAGGTAGTTCCTTACCCAGCAAGACTGACTGCTAGTTCCTTACCCAGCAAGACTGACTGCTAGTTCCTTACACAGTAAGACTGACAGCCAGTTCCTTACCCAGCAAGACTGACAGCTAGTTCCTTACCCAGAAAGTCTGACAGGTAGTTCCTTATCCAACAAGACTGACTGCTAGTTCCTTATCCAGCAAGACTGACTGCTAGTTCCTTACCCAGCAAGATTGACTGCTAGTTCCTTACACAGCAAGACTTACTGTTAGTTCCTTACCCAGTAAGTGTGACTGCTGGTTCATTCAGTAAAGTGAAAGAATGAATTGATCTGTTTTGCAGAAGAGTAATTCAGTTGGTGTGGAGAACATCACAAGATGAGGAGATCCAGCAACTACTTCAAATAGAACATATCCACAACTATAATAACATCATTTATCAGTAGCCAGTGAAGATCGGGGATAGAGATGGTCTTCAGAATCCCATGAGATGACAAATTGATGGGCAGCCTCCCTGTTGTGGTTGATGAATGTTGTCATATCCCATTTCTGTAAATAGAAACTCATGATGAAATCAGTGATGGGTTTGAACAACAAGCAAACAAACATAACATTTGTCAGTTCAGTAGTATATGAAATAGCGGCTCTCACTCACCCGACCCCCATATCTATCCAAATGTTAGCTTCCCTCGACCCCATATTTTCGGGTTTAGCGGGGTTAGCAACTAGTTCTCATTAGGAGAACCCAATGTTTACTGCATCCCCCCAATAAGTCCCTCAGTTATGGTGACCTCAGCAAAACAGTACAGCATGTATCTTCTATTATGTCTAAATTGAAAGGCATGGGGAGCCTGCTGTATCCCTTGTCCTGTGTACTTTTTGTTTCACGTCTTCGCTGATGATGGTGCTCTTACGAGACCTACTCCAGATATCACGTTTCATGTTGCTGTACTTGTCTATTTCCGACAACACCAAATGAAACTCCTCCTCTAAAATTTTATTATCTGTGAGTGCAGAGGAGATATGGTGATCTACTGTGTTCAACTTTGCTTCGGCTAGATCTCATCATGTTTCTTTGCTTTGCGTTATATTTTGTGGGACACATATCTGAGTGTTAATCCCATCAATCCTGTTGCTTCAACCACTAATTCGAGACACAGTACTGTACGTGCAGCTACAATGGTGGGCAGTAACCCAACACCAACCCTGCCTAACCCTATGCTGATTACCATTAGGGCTGTGTCTATGCCATCCACGTAATTAACAGATCTGTGGTACTTCTTATACAATGCTCTACACATACTCGGTCTTGTTCTAGTTGTCATTTATTTGACACAACTGTTATAAATGAAATCCGTCTACTGGTTCCATCGTTTTCGTCACTTCTTCTATGACGGGGTACAGCCCCATTCTGTGTCTATAATGTATATTATGAGAAAAAGTTATAATTGGGTTTTTGATAGTTTTCAATCAGTGTGTCTGAAGCTTACAAGGCTTAGATTAAGGCTTGGGAAAATAAGTTTGGATCCAGTAGTGTAAAGATTGTCTACATAGACCACGTCGAGGTTTACTAAAGGTGTCGATCCCAGTTGTGTGATGATACGCAACATTGATAAATGCACATGTATTTTCAGTGTATTGTCAACCCAGAATTAAAGTTGTCGCTCTAAACCCCAATGAGATAGACTGCCAGGACGAGGCTGTGTTGATGCAAAAAAATACTTTCTGGTGATCAGGTGATTCTTCACTCACAGTTTGGAGCTAACATGTTGACCTTGTCACCTGGTATTCAGAAGCTCATTTTTATCCCCCCGGCATGTAATGCAGAGGATATACTCAACACCTCATCTATCTGTCCGTCCGTCCATCTGTCCATAACCATATTGTTTCCAGACCATAACTCAAAAACCCTTCAATATTTTTAGACCAAAATTGGTAGATAATAATCTGAACCTATGGTTGTGCCTTTTGCTATTTATAGGTTTTTGGCATTTCTGTTCTTTTTTGTTTTTACATGGAAAGTTTTGGTCTTCTAATGGTGGGGTGGACTTCATTTCCGGAGCAGAACTCAAAAACCATTCAATATTTTTATGCAAAACTTGGCAGATGTGTTAGGCAGACCCTAAGTGGTGCCTTTTGCTATTTACAGGTTTTTGTGATTTATTATTTTCTCGGTTTCCATGGAATCGTTTCAGACTTTGTCTCAAAATAGAGGTATGGGCTTCGTTTTCAGAGCAGAACTCAAAAACCTACTAATGTCAACATTGAGAACAGGTAATTGCTCCTGGAAAATACTAGGGCATTCACTAAAGCCCTGCCAATCATCATTGCTATTGCACCCATCCTATATTATTTACTTTAAAATATGCTCCGGTATAATACCTTGTTTTACAAGGACGTCCTTGGTGGCCATCACCATACCCAGGTTCATAGTAAGCATTACCATGACTATAGGTTGAAGTCGAGTTTGATAGTCGGCTGTTTGAGTACCATCTTGGTCAACCGAGTGCATCCTATGGCTAGGCCAGCAACTGTGCCATGGTATGCATTGTTGATGAATGTTTTTCCCTCAGAAATGAAATATATTACTGGAAATATTATTTTAATTAGTGATAACATAATATGAGGGTCGATCTCCAGAGGTGAGGGTGGTAGCTGTGGTTTGGGTTGTTTGGGTTTATATAGCATGAATAATGAGACAACAGTGGCAGCAGGAGTTGCCTGTAGGGCCACCTACAGACTGTAGTTACCCTTATGGTGCTTGGCTAGCCACCTTTCCTCCGGCTATGGCTCACTTAGGGTTCCTCTTCCTGGTGACATTTATGGGTTCCTCCTGGTATGTCGTTTCTTCTTGGCAGTGTTCATCTTGTAAAATACTATTATTTATTACAGATTTTGATAGAAATGCAGCAGAAAGGGTTGGGGTGATCCTGGCACAGTCAGGCTGGTAAAGCACATCGTCAACTCAGGGCCCTCGCCCCCTTTACACATAGCCCAGACAGTGAATGGGACTTCTCCCAGGAAACACTGCCTAGTCGAACCCACCAAGAACTTTCCGGAGAATATGAAGGCTCCCCAACAGTGCACCCTTCTGCATTACCCAGATTGTCAGAAGCGCTGTGCTCCTGGTGGAGAACCCGGGCACTCTCCTGATCTGCGCCAAGAGATCAGGAGGTACCAGACAAAGGGCACAGAGAATGATGGGGAGCCTGACGACAGTGTACTTGGGATGCAAGCAAGACATTTCAAAGGTGAGGTCCGCATATTTATCATGCTTTTCCTGAATCTTACCAATCGCATTGCTGTACAGGACGCCCTGGACATGTTCAGGGTCATACCTTGGATGGACCTCATAGTCAAAGCCACACACATGTTGGAGACAATAGTAAAAGCAGCGAGCCATGCCATCATGTCTTTTAAGATATGCTGTTTGTGCCAAGGAAGGGCATCCACTGACAAGGTATTGGGCAGTCTCTGTGAATTCATTGCATAGTCATTTCATATTCACATTTTGGAGATTGCAAGTGGGAAGTGACTGGTCCTGGCAGCGAAAAGGAAGCCCTCAGTTTCATATTTCCAGCTGACTTCATCCAGACGAAGGAGTCTGTTGGATTTCTGTTCTGTTCCACACACCGCATGTACACACGATGCAATGGCTTCTCAGACAGCTTCTCCACAAAGGACCGACTTGGTAAAGACGTTCACCTGGTTTACTCCCATCGCTGTACCGTCCAGCAGTACATCGCCATCAACAAAATCAACTTCAAATTTCAAATTGTGTCCAACAACCTTGGCACGCTTAAAATAGCTGTGGAATTCCTTGCTTTCATCGTGAGTCTTGACGTGCATCACCAGAGGATTATCGGATAAATAAATACGTGCAAAAGTACACAATAAAATTCTATCATGAAGAGCCTCCACATTAATCAAACCCCGACCTCCAGAATTGATTTTATCATATATAAGCGATTACGAGAGGAACAAGGGTGGTGTGCTCTGTTATCAGACATGATCCTTCTGGTCAGGCGGTCAATACTCGGATGTCTTGTTTTTTCCAATCAACTACGTATGAGTTATGATTAAACTATTATACTGTACCATTATAGGGCGTGTACCTGGTATATCAGTGTATTTGATGAAGACACTTTTGAATATTAAGGTAAGACCACACAACTATAATCAATTCCTGGAATTCAAGCAAATCCATTCATTTTACCCATAACGTCGAGTGAAAAAAAGGTGCACAGGACCTAGCTACACGTTTCAGTTTCTGGTTGGTTGATTTGATGTTCAACATCACACTCAACATTATTCCAGCTATATAAAGGAACTGACTACATCATACAAATTTCAGTAAAATCCTGGATATAACAGGTATATCCAGGTATATAACATTAATGAAATGACTACTTGAGCATAAATCCTCATCACAGAGGTCGTCAGCCCAATGAATAGTCTGGAACAGACCGAGAATGCAGAATAGCCCTAAGTTATTGTTCGGAATAGCCCGATATCACTGTTCAGAATAGCCCAACGTCACTGTTTGGCAGAGCTGACAAGAGCTCAAAATCTGACAATTAGATCATGTCAAATATTTGCCTGAACCTGAAAATAGTTCATTGTGTGTATTAATTATTGTTATGTGTGATGAAACTGGGTTGGAATTAGATGGAATGTTGTGTTAGTTGTTTGGTAATGCCCGACACCGCTCGCAATTTTGTATTCCAAGGTATTGATTAGCTTTGCCGCCTGTTGCCAGTGTTATCAGTCTTGTTTATGGTCAACTGGTTCATTATCTTCTGCAGTTAATTGTTCAAGTAATTTGTCGCACTCCATTTTATGTACAATAGTCATTTTTTTCATTTCCAACAATATTACCACACACGTAAGTGACGTCACAAGGCACTAAACACTTGCGTGATGCAATACAGTATAATCTCAGTATAGACCCATTAAACCAAGATATAGGTATTGGTCCCTCCATAGCATAATTGGTTTGTGGTGCGGCTTATGATGTGCAGTTGCGCAGCTGTGCATTGTGAGTTTGCTTCCTGCCATTGCCTCAGAGCATCCCTTGCAACTTTCATGCAGCGAAGGACTTGAGACCCTTGCACCTTTCGTGAAGCAAGGGATCAAGATCATATCAGTTGGGTTTCTGAAAAGGGCCTACCTGAGCAGGGCACTCTCATGGTGAGAGAAGGCACTGATGCAGTCACCCTTGGGAGAAGCACAACCACTATCTTTCTTAAATTCTCCCTTGGGGCACTGTGTCTTCGAACAGACCCTTTTGATAATTTTTGTAATCATTATGTTTAATCTTTCTTTTCAATGTATACATGGAGTTAACATGGGCGAAATAGTCGCTAACCCTACTATACTGCCCCAAACCCAAAAATATGGGGTCAAGGGAAGCTAACATTTGGTTAGATACGGGGGTCAGGTGAGTGAGAACCACTATTTTATATACTACACGTTCCATCTGAGAAATTGGATTTATGACAATTTCAGGTATTGCCAGTGAAAATGATTGAATGATATAAGTGTGCAACAATTAAATCAACTGTTTGTTTTTATGGTATATTAATGACCCATGCGTCCTGGCAGTCTAATGTACTGTTCTTGGCCTGATCCCCAAAGGACAGCTCATCAAAGTATTTACTGCAGCATGTTATTTTCAAGTCATTTTAGGGTTTCTTCTGTTGTCTAGAGATTGGGTCTGGTGTTTATGACTGGCCTAGTCATGGAGGTACAAACCAAACCATCTGTGGGCCTGTGGGCAGTGGGTATCAATGATGTGAGACAAGGTAATGATGGTTCTGTTGGTAGAAACCTGGCATTGAATACTGGAGTTAAGAAATGTTCACTGAATGTCATAAAGGATCCATGTGTATGATCAGCTCAGTTATTGGGGTCAGTTTGCTTGTTTTTGTAGTGACTAGATTCTTATCAACAGTACGTATACTGTTCATTTACCATGTGCAGGATATTCTCAGGCTTATTTATTTCTTATGAATTTAAAGATGAAAAGCTGAATCTACAAACCCAAGTTAAGAAAACGTCCATATTGAGACTGGTATATGCATTTTCTTTGATGAAGGGGAATGGTTCAGTAGTGAGGTGATGGATGAAGATGCGAGATACTGGTACATTGCCACAATATGCCTTACCCATACTTGGTCTTGCAACTCTTGTTGCAATTAGTTGTTCTGATGTTTAATTAGATATGCTCAGGTCCAAATATTTGGAAACCTCCTTGACCTTCAGTGTCTATCATGTTCAGTGGTTCTTCTTCTGTGGGTCCTTCTTGCAGAGGTCCTAATGGTCGATGTCCTGCTTCTGTGGGTCCTTTTTGTAGAGGACAATAGTTAAGGTCCTGCTTGTGTGAGTCCTTCAAGGGGTCTAGTCGGGGTTCTCATCAGGGATCCATTTCTGTGGCTCCTTCCTGTAGACGACATACTGGTCATGTCCTCATCAAGGTTCTGTTTCTGTGGGTCCTCTTGTAGGCACAGTTATGATGTCATCTAATCCCTTTTGAGATATCTATGCGCATTAGACTCTGATACTGATCATGAGTAGCATCAACTGAATTATTGTATTAATTCTTTTAAGAATTTTCGAATATCTTGTATCTGCACAGGGAGAATCATATTGGGCAGCAGTATGACATGTCAGTGGAGATGTTCAGAAGTGGTGGGTGTTCGAGGTAAACATGAGGCAGTAAGGAACATCACTTGGAACTTGAGATTTTGTTTCATGACTTCAGGACAGTGGCTTGGTGTATTTAAGTGGGATGGTCGTTGAAGGGATAGCTAATAAACATCAAATTATGTTTGATGGACCTGTAGCTGCTGTCGCTCCTGGTAAGAACTTATTCACACAAAAGGTATAATTTATAGCATAAACATTCCCTCTGGATTGTGGTTGCCCCCAAATCCAGAGGTAAGTTTACTAACAATTACTAACAGTATATGTAATTGTGTTGAATGATTGCATAAACATTCCCTCTGGATTATGGTTGCCTTATTCCACATTCAGAAAAATTGTATCCTCATTATAATGTTTAACTGCCCTGTAGCTGCAGGCAAAGATGGTTAGAAGTTACTAACACAAAAGGTATTTCACATTCACATGTTCTGTATATATTAGTTGTCTAAGAGTCCTTCTGCAGTAGGTCTCCCCCTAGATTACTGTCATGAGCGCTACTATTTGTGAAGCAGACAGATGAAATCACTACCAACACAAGAAACATTTTAGCACCTTATCAACAAAATGACTAAGAGTAGTATATACAATGGGGTTTTAAAACCCCCATTGTATATACTACTCTAAGGCTTCTTAAATTAAACCTTAAAAGATCAATATCATAGCAAATGAAAATTCATAAACATTGAATTTCAAATTCACATGCTGTCCTAGATGTATTTTTATTTTATTTAGAAAATGTGTGCATTATGAATAGATATGATTAGGTTGTGGGTGATTCATGGTATTGTGTATATGAGTCGATGCTGCAGTGAGGTTCTATGGTGTCTCAGCTGAAACGGGTTTCAGCTACTTGGCCTCAAGATGAAGCTGTAATCGTAAAGATTGCTCATCTGACATGAGTTTCATCTCAGGATTTAGTGACTCTTTAATCTTATTAAGCTAGACAAGATTCATTCAGCAGAATCCCTGTACAGACTACAGTACTGATTACGACATCTTATATGTCAGTGGCATCAGAAATTTGTCAGCAACTATATTCATGTGGCTTTAATTCACACTAATTATCATACTTTGCATCAGCTAATTATATTTTGCACAACTGAATAATATAATGCTTTAGTACATCATAACCTACACCATTTCTCTGTATAAGATCAAGTTTCTGCCAGATTTTAGTGCGTACTTCACCCTTCACACATCCGTACTACATCAGCAAGACATGTTGACTGTCAAACCAGAGCAATTAACTCAAATGATGTACATGATAAAAGCAGATGGAAACATGGGTTCCAATCTCACAATGAAAGTAAGACATAATGAAGACAACATTGCTCTGTTGATGATGTTGTATTTCAGCTTGATATATTTATGATGTGTTGAGTTTCTCTTGACTTTTGCATGTTTTGTGTGTTGTGATCGTTGGTTAGACACTGTGATATTGTGTAAATAGAGAGTGGGTAGTGGATGGTATTATTGTATAAATAGTGAATAGGTAGTGGTTGGTGACATTGTGTGAATAGTGAGTGGGTATTAGGTGGTGACAAGGTTAATATTCTCACTGTGTGTCCGTGACAGTGACTACAATACATGTATGACTGAAGTGAATTCTTAGTTCACTTTTCTGAAAGTCAAGTGTGATTTTGGTGTGAGTGAGCGAATGAGGTGAGTTTTGTAAGCAAGTCTGGACCAGAAAATCCAGTGATCAACAGCATGAACATCAATTTGCATAAATTGGGAACCAATGACATGTGTCAACCAAGTCAGCGATCCCATTAGTCACCTCTTACAACAGGGATAGTCACCTTGTTATGGCAAACATAGGTTGTTGAAGACCTACTCTACCCTGGACCTTCACACCAGGTCTCTGATTTTGGAAATGGTGGGCGCTTCTAACACAAAGTCACCTGACTTGTGCTCAAGATTTTGTGT
Organism: Haliotis asinina; assembly: GCF_037392515.1. Lineage (NCBI taxonomy): Eukaryota > Metazoa > Mollusca > Gastropoda > Lepetellida > Haliotidae > Haliotis > Haliotis asinina. The sequence goes on along the minus strand of NC_090291.1, from coordinate 52,787,635 downwards.
AATACAAGTCGTAGATTTGTGTAGTTGTGTAGACTGATGCTCATGCTGTTTATCATTCACTTCTCTGGTCCATATGGGATTTTTTACTGACCACCACCATATATCTGACATATTGCAGAATATGATGTAAAACAACAAACCAATCATATTCTTAAATCTTTATTTCTGTCCTTTGAAGAAGGAAATGTCATTTGTCTCAAAACCAAATGTAACACCAGTGCTGGGGATGCCACCGATGTTGATTACATTGCATCAAATGGAAGGACCCAGCAGTCTTGTGTACCAGTGATGATGCTTAGTCCTCTGTCATTGCAGTCTGTAGTGGTATTTTGTTTTCAGGGAAAATCTGAAAACTGTGTGCTCTTTAATGCATCTGACTGACTGGTCTCAAGTCAACCAATGGCTTTGTTTCAGGCATGATCATTGAATCTTCACAGGTTGGTTTTTCAGATCAAGTCTATCAACTGAATCACAAAAACTACTCATTAATCTTGACCAAGGACCCATCACAAAGTTGCTGAATTGCATGTGAAAACTGCTTGTCAGTTCCCAAGAAAATGGATCATGTTAAACCCAAAGGTCATTGATGTTAGCTCAAAGACAATTAAACATCATTCCAGTTGAACATAATGGAAAGTAACTAAAGGTCCATGTTTTGTTGTTTAGAGGCTGGGTCTGGTGTTTATGACGGATGTTATCGTGGAAAAAGAAGTTCCAGATCGGCTATTTGAAAGGGTGATGGACGATGGCATTATGTTTAAAGGTAACAGTGGATTCCTCAGCACATATATACTCATGCATAATTGCAATCACAGCTTTCAGTGTCATGTCCAACCAGCATGCAAATCATTGGACCAGTTTTCATTGATCATTCATAAGTCCTCCTTGGGTTTGTCCTCAGTGTAAGGTCCTCTCTCAGTCGGTCCTGCTTGTGTCAGTCTTCAAGTATAGGTCCTGCCAGAATGAGTCTACAATTCACAAACCTCATTGTACAGATCTTTTCTTGGTCGGTTCTGCTTGTGTCAGTCTTCAAGTACAGGTCCTGCCGAAATGAGTCTACAATTCACAAACCTCATCATACAGATCTTTTCTTGGTCGGTTCTGCTTGTGTCAGTCTTCAAGTACAGGTCCTGCCTGAATGAGTCTTCTATTCACAAGCATCACTTTACAGATCCTCCCTCGGTCGGTTCTGCTTGTGTCAGTCAAATACAGGTTTTGTCAGAATGAGTCTTCTATTCACAAGCATCACTTTACAGATCCTCCCTCGATCTTGGTTGGCTCTGCTTGTGTCAGTCTTCAAGTACAGGTCTTGCCAGAATGAGTCTGCTATTCACAAACCCTGTTGTACGAATCCGTTCTCTGTTGGTTGTGCTTGTGTCAGTCTTCGAGTACAGGTCTTGCCAGAATGAGTCTTCTATTCACAAACCTCATTGTACAGATCCTTCTTGTGTCAGTCATAATTATTACTATCCCATGGTTGGAAAAACACAGGGATATAATGAAGAGCATGTTCATCCATCCAATTTCTATTCTCAAACAAAACTCTCAAACTGTTGAATATTTTGCTACAAAGATCATTCATGTGGGGCACAGTTGTTTTTGCTGATGAGGGAATTTTTTTTTATTTTGAAAGGTAGCAAATAGGAAAATGAGGGCACTGCATGTTTCAGGAGCAGAAAGCCATTTAAACTCAATGAATATTTTTTTATGAAACTGAAACATACTGAACATCATTTTTATCTTTGCTTCTCCAAAAGCAATGAAGGAAAAGTACCCACACTGGATGGTTGTGTTATTTATTGCTGAGTGCTGTTTTTGATTGGATGGTGCCTGTTTCAACTATGTACACAATACTGTTGCAATCACCATTTTAAGTCGTGCGACTAGAACCACAGCACATGATGGTTCCTGGGATGTGTAAGTTGGTGACACTCAGAGTATAGGTTGCTCCTCCTCACAGATGTAACCTTCTGATGCTGGGGGTGTCAGTCTATACCTTCTAGACCTGACGGGGCTATAATAGGACGCCATGATGTAGTCTGATGCTGTGTCAGTCTACATGTTCTTGACCTGACAGAACTGTAGTAGGAACCCATGATGTACTAATGACGTGTACTGATGCTGTGTCAGTCTACATGTTCTTGACCTGACAGAACTGTAGTAGGAACCCATGATGTACTAATGACGTGTACTGATGCTGTGTCAGTCTACATCTTCTTGACCTGACAGAACTGTAGTAGGAACCCATGATGTAGTCTGATGGCGTGTCAGTCTACATCTTCTTGACCTGACAGAACTGTAGAAGGAAGTCATGATGTAGCTTCAGCTTACAATCCCCTCACTCATTCACTACTTTTTAATGACAGAAACAAGGACTTCAGTACATGACTAATTTGGTGATTGAAGTGGATCGACCCATTATTATACATCGCAGAAGAATGTTTAAGAATTTGGGTATGACTGTTGATTAAAACTTTATTAGAGGGTTGATTGGTTTAGTGTGTTCTGGTGGGGGCTGGGTGTGTGTGGGTGCGTGTGTGTGTTGTGGAGTAGATAGTGTTGTAGTGTTGTACTTTAGTGCTATAGTGTTGTGTTGTACTTGAGTGTTGTGTTGTAGCACTGTGTTGTAATGTAGTAGCATGTTAGTGTATTCTAGTGTAGCATGGCACTGAGTAGCATGTTAGTGTATTCTAGTGTAGCATGGCAATGTGTTGTAATTGGCTTTAGGTCAAGATTAGTTTACGTATGGATACCACAGACAATACTTTGTGAACACATTATAGTGTCAACACTGTTTATTTTTGCTATAGGCCCCTAGCATGTGAGTGTTATAAAACAAGATGCCCAGTGACAGCAGAAGCTTGTGGATATGTGACAAGTGTCAGATAAATAGAGGATACTAAACGACCTTCCGTGTAATACCATTTTTATTAAACAAGTTAATGATTTGGTATCAGACGAGCGAAAACGAGTTTGATACTAAATCTTTAACGAGTTTAATGGAAATGGTATTTCAAGGAAGCGAGTTTAGTATTCTGTTTATTACTCGCTAACATAAATTGACAGAAACTGCGGCGAAATTGCCTACAGTGTGAGGACTGTCAGCTTTCAAGTCAAGCAAGGTCTAGTAAAATCGCGACATCAACATTAGCATTGTGACATCACAACTTTGAACCATTTTGACGTCATATGTCAAGCGGTATTACACTAGTGTAATACTAAAGTGAAAATAATACACTGCAGTATCTTCAATGGGCGAGTAATAAGGTGCTTTGCGTTGTGTTGTGTTTCATAATTGGTTTCTTTGTGTGGTCAGTAAGACTTGTCTGTAGGTTCTGTAAGGGTAATTCCTGAAAGGTTTTCCCAATTCAACTCAAATAAAGTCACAACAGAAAGAATAATAGGTTTCCATTCTTGTTCTTTAAAAAATAGTATATCAAGAAGTTAGATCCAGTCAGACACTCAGAAACAAACAATCCTACATATTCTTACTCTGCCCTGTCTGACATCCCTCTCAGATACAGTTAATTTTTTATTATGTCCCCTCCTTCTCCCTGTTCTTGAAATTAACTACAAAACCTACTTGTTCCAGTGCTAATTCTCCCCCTCTCCAAACGATCACTAAATGAATACCATAGCCACAAAATTCTAAATAATAAATGGAAACTGAAGTTGGTGTTGATACATGACTCGCGGTCATTGGAAAACTTGCCCCATGCAGGTATCAGACGACTGATGATTCCATACTAAGGATAGGTTTATATAGCTGACATCAGGCCATGTGACTGTGGAAATCCTAAATTTGGCCAATGCGCATGTTCCTTTTATCTCTGCCCCTCAAATAGCAAGCATGCAAGAAGCATGACATCGTCCTGTCTCCCCGACCAGGAAGTCCGCATGGGCATAAGCTTCTACTCATATAGGACTACAAAGGTAATCACTACGTCAGCTGCCCACCAAACTACCGAACCTACCCCACCCTTTATGAAATAACCATATTTACATTACTTTCATATCCTTTTACAACCCGCGATGCCCATATTGTATTTTGAACACTTGTTTTCTCTATAGGCATTTTATGTAAATGTAAATATGCATATGTACAGTGCACTATTCATGTGAAACTTGACATTTTGATAGGCCTTTGGTTTACATGTCCGTTTGTCATACCTGCCTGGGTTTTATTCACAAGTGAGTACAGTGTGTTAAGGCTTCCACTGGTGATTCTGACTAAGACTGCTGAATGAGACATAAGGCAGTACACACTCGTAAACCAAACTCTCTCAATACAAATTCGGGTGATGATAAACCTTAATAAAGATGTCAGTGGCATAGTGATGTCTGATCTAGACTGCATCTGAAAAATGTTTGTTCTAGAGACACATGAATCTTTATACGTTTAATGTTTTACAATGTATTTCTGTGTATATTTTCCGAAGTATAGACCTTTATGAAAGTATAAACATCATTCCATGATAGTAGATGGCAGGTTGAAGCTATTCATTGCATGATTTAAGCATATCATTCACCTAAAAAATACAAGAAGATGTTACACCCAATTATATGACATAGATTTTTTAATGGATGGATCAGAATGCAGCACAATCTTAAACACAAGTTAAAAAATGCTAGGTTCTTTCTGATAAATGATGGAAAAACAATACAGTAGGTATAAAACTTGTCATTTGTACATGTTGAAAAAGCACTATCATGTCGCTTCATGGAATCTGTTTATCTCCTTTGTACATGCTTGAAATCTGGAACTGTTTCTCATACCTTTTGACTATAAATGACAAGTTTGACAACAAGGCATGGGGCATTTATTAGATTATTTCTTCCTTGAAAAATCCAAGCAAGCTGCATTTTAAAGCCATTATCTCAAAACACTTTATATTTCTTTTAAATGGCTAAATTTTCTTAAAAGGTGAACAATGGTTTCTGGTTCTTTTGAACGAAAGGTACAGGTACAAACCATATGAAACCACATAGGCAGATTTGCCAGGTGTGAACCGTACACCCCATCAAATCAGTCATGTAACACACTACACAGGTAGTATGAATGACCCTCACTTTAGATGAAATGTGGACACCAAACGGCTGATTGCTTCGAAATTTTGTTATTTGACATATACAATTATGAGTATAAACCGAGCAACAAAACTGTAGCCATAATTTCTTTTTTGTTAGTGTTGATAAGAGTATAAATGCTCGCCTCAGGAAATACAGAATTTACAAGGATCTTACAGTCCTCTACACCCTTTTGAAAGGCCATATAACTAATAGTAGTTTCATCTGTAACCATTTGATTCTGGTACATATAGTCCTGATATATAAGACTGTTCATCTTAATGTCAAAAACATCCAGCAATTCTTCATGTGAATAGTCCGATAATTAGTGCAAGAATTCCACCATATTTGGATGGTCCTCTTCATCTCATCGTTTTAGCTTTTCATATTAGACTAAAGCATATTTTTTGGAATGTCTTGCAAGGCAAGTGTGATGGTTTGTGATGGTGTCTGTTTTAAGTATCCAGTGGGAGGTAGGTTAATTCACTCAGGCTATAGAATCCCTTTCGTATTTCGTGTGAGATTACTTGTAGAATGGAATGACTGGCGTATGTTTTGCTAATATCAATGGCTGATAAACCTGTTAGGATGTGAGCTATGTTTCCAGGTGAGCTCCTTTGCCTTGACACTATTTCTTCAACAGTGTTGGACTTTCAGTTTTTGTTCTGTGTTAATAGAAATAGTCGTGTCAGTGCTTTTGGATCCACTTTGCCTAATACTGACCAGAAGTGTCTGATAATGTCCTTCTGAAGTGTCTCATCAACAAGCACCTGTTGCTGTCAGGAACTACTAGTGGACAAATTGGCCATGGACCTAACACTTGGCTGTTGTTTACTCCAGGAGAGTGGCTTGGTCTATATGAGTGGCATCACAGTCATGGAACCTCGTTATAGGGGATGGATGATCGAAGAAAACATGGTCATGAGGGCCAATGCAGGTAGGCTCATAGCTAGTTGCCATGGAAATAACAGTGTTCATGGATGGTCTTTGGAATGACCAGTTGGTATGTTATGGAGGTTATGACTAATTTCAAGTATCAGAGTCTGAATTTAAGAATATCAGACAGGCTTGTGATTTATCCCTTTGGTTTTGAGTGTGGTGTTGACTACACCAGATCTGTTGACTGTTGTGGAGGAGTGACTACCCTTCTGTTAGACTTCCTGATACTCGTCTTAGCAAGAAGGTCATCATGACCCACCAGCAGCAGGCTTGAGATGTCATTTAGATATCTGCGGCAATTGCTTTCCTTGCATGTAATTATCCCAGACACTTCTTCCAAATATACAGCAGTGGTGGCAAGGCGCAGTAGTTTCAGTGGTCTCACATGAGTCAGTGTATGGACCCCTTTCATTGCACCCAAGAAACCTATGCTCACTCACTGACTGACACTGAAGTGTCTAGCTGAAGTGTCTACCTTGTGAACTAGTTCAAGTAGTTTGAATCCAGCTCTTTCACTTCAAGTCATCACTTGACTCTGCTGGAGGAAATCTTTGCTTCTTGGTCTTTCTGCATCCTTCCACCTGTCTCTCTGTCACTTAGTATATGATGGTAGACCAGGGTGTTCCATTCATCACACAGTGTAAACAAAGTGTTAATGTACCCTCCCTGCGCACTACGTCTTCATGTTAATGTGTTGAGAGGTGTGCTACCCTTTCATATGTTCTTCCAAATCAGAAGTTCCTAAACCATTATTTGCAAAAAGGTTATTTGTTCATATCCAATCACTTTCCACCTGCTTTTATAAAGTACACACAGCTTATATGTTCCTAACAGCTACTATAGTGTTCTCCTGGTGATGGTACCTCCCTCAGCACTGTTGCAATGTGTCACATACCCGTTAACTGCTTGTGATAAATGCTGTAGATGAAACTAATCACTTTGTTGTATCAGCATTTTTGCATTATATCTCCATGATAACTAACGTCTGGCAATTTGTTATTTTCTTTCGCAATCAAGCAGAACTTGAACTGTGCAGATCTAAATAATCTGAGAAGAATAGAGTGCTGAAATTTTTATTGGTTTATGGCACCTTGGCTAAAACTGAAGCTGAAATATGTTGAACTTTGACCATATATCTGTTATATTTGTTAAATATTGGAAGCTAATTACTTTTGAAGCAACAGAGAGTAGTGCACAAGAATGACAAATGTTTTAAATCAGTCTAGCAAAATATTCAGAATTTTCACATGTTCCATAACTGAAAGTCCTTGTTTTCAATGAAGGACGTTTTGATTAATCTGATAAGATTTTGTCAAGGAGTTATTTGTGTTCTCCCAGTGGTAATATCAGAGTGTATCTAAATGGCAATGGCCTTTGCTCATGTTATTAATGCTTTGTTTTAGATAGCACATTTCTTGATGCCAGGTTTCAAATACCAGAGTGATAATTATTTGATTCCTCTATTTTGAGCTGCAATGTAAAAACCTTTCATATATATTTGCCTCAAATGTCTCAGTACACAACCTTATAACTTTACGATCACTAGTAAATTATATAATAATATAATAATAAGTTAATATTTTAACTGCTGATTCTCTTTTCATGATGTTCTAAAACACTCTTTGACATATGTAAAACTGATCCTAATCTTGATATATGCCGATGTTTCTTGAAGTGTAGACCTGGTTACTAGGGCATGTATGTTTCATGTCAGGTGGTGTGATGCCAGAAATACAACAGGTGGCTCCAGGTGGAGCCGGGGCTGGAGCTGGAATGGCTGCTAAGCCACAGTACGCAGAGGTTGGCCGTGTACGCAAGTTCTTCCCCGAAGCTTGGTTATGGATGAATGGAAGTGTGGGGTAAGTCCTTCTTGCACATTGTTATCCCTCCACACGGTCATACTTACTACTGAGGGGGCGTTTCAGTACTTGGATGGGTATAGCATTCTTTCCTCACACTGAAGACCGGGGTTCGATTTCCAACATTGGTATAATAAGTGAAGCCCACTTTTTGTGTCAACTTTCATGATATTGCTTGAATATTACTGAAAGCCATGGGAACCTAAACTCACTTTTGTACATCAAATTAAAGTTTTTCTTTGCATAGCTGCAATAGGATAGCTTAATGATTATAGCCTTTGCTCGTCACGCTGAAGACCCTGGTTTGAATCTACACTATTACAATATGTGAAGCCAATATCTAGTGTAACCTGCTGTGATGTTGGTGGAATATTGCTAAGACAGCATGAAACCAAACTCACTCATTATTACCACATGAATAGGATACGGACTAGCATGGTTCTTTGGTATATAACTGTCTGACCATGTGCTAAAATAACACTTATTCAGTATGATATCTGTTTCAGGGAGGATGGCTCAGTGACCATCTCTGAGACAGTGCCGGACACAATCACAACTTGGGTGGCAACTGCATTTGCCATTAGTCCAGACAAAGGGCTGGGTGTCACTACACATGGTTCTAAGGTAAAGTCTGATGATCAGGGTGCCATTGCTCAAAGCGATCCTAGCACTAAGATGACCCTAACTCACATACCATAATATAGACTTAAGGTAGGCTTGGTGCTAAGGTTGTTTTGTACAATGGCATGACAGTTTACTACTTACAAAACTTACTCTTGCGTCCTCTGCCAGCTGAACAATATTTCAAGCAAACTCCCATAGAGTTATGTCCCTTGGTGTGCTCCTTCTGAAGATCCTTTAACTCCTTTGGACACTAAACTCAATCCTCAAAAGCAGACACTAGTATCTGGTGCAAAAACATACACTCATCTTGTGAGTGAAGCCACTCACACTCACACTAAACACAGATATAGAAACGAGTCCACTCACACTCACACTAAACACAGATATAGACACGAGTCCACTCACACTCACACTAAACACAGATATAGAAACCAGTCCGCTCACACTCACACTAAACACAGATATAGAAACCAGTCCACTCACACTCACACTAAACACAGATATAGTACCCAGTCCGCTCACACTCACACTAAACACAGATATAGAAACCAGTCCGCTCACGCTCACACTAAACACAGGTATAGAAACCAGTCTGCTCACACTCACACTAAACACAGATATAGAAACTAGTCCACTCACACTCACACTAAACACAGATATAGAAACCAGTCCACTCACACTAAACACAGATATAGTACCCAGTCCGCTCACACTCACACTAAACACAGATATAGAAACCAGTCCGCTCACACTCACACTAAACACAGGTATAGAAACCAGTCCACTCACACTCACACTAAACACAGGTATAGAAACCAGTCTGCTCACACTCACACTAAACACAGATATAGAAACCAGTCCGCTCACACTCACACTAAACACAGATATAGAAACCAGTCCACTCACACTCACACTAAACACAGATATAGAAACTAGTCCACTCACACTCATACTAACCTGTAGTGTCAGGTAGGCTGGGTTGGGCTGGACTAACCTTTGTCATAAATCAATGTTTCAGTTAACAGCATTCCAGCCATTCTTTGTTTCTGTGGCTCTGCCATATGCGATCAAGAAAGGTGAGAGCTTTGAGATGAGGGTGACCGTCTTCAACTACATGAACCAGAGCACTCCCGTAAGTATTCTAGTCTCGCTGCCCTGGGTCTTGCTTAGTATCTAGGTCACGACGACATTCATTACTAAATTCTTTGAATCATGAATGGAGATGACTGCAGATCTTACAAGTTGTTTGAAAAATATCCAGTCAGGGAAACTGACTTCAGTTCAGTATGTTTTGATAGGTCAAGTCATAAGGAAAGTTGTATCTGTTCGGTACTGGCGAAGTCACCTGTTTCTTACACTACCTGAAACTGCACCACTTTAGGATAGAGTCAACATACACTCAAGGGCAAAAGTTATTGTGATTGAGATATGATTGGGATTAAGTTAGGTATGTGAATTAACAAGTGAATTTTTCTTTCTGAGATTTTTTAAATATTGCAAGAAATTCATTTCACTACAGGATTTGCAAATGGTATATTGTAAACCTTTCTAATGGACACATGCTAATGAGATCATAGTGAGGGTATGGTCAAAATGAAATTCACTCAAGTCAGTACGGAGCATTGATACATGTTTGACACCTGCACCTCTTGATCCAATCAAACATCTCAAGAGGTCTTGTGGAATGGCACCTGTCAGAGTTCCTGAAACATAATTGACAGATTTGGCCTCCCCATTTCCTCCCAGGTGTGTTCAATTGGGGACAGATCCAATAAACCTGTGTTCAACCATGAGGACAGCACAAGAGGAAACTGGACTCATCAGTGAAGGGTACATGTTGCCACACACATGCTATCCATCACAGATGTTCTCTGCACCACTGCAGTTGTAGATGTTCAAGAAGTAATATCAAAATTTATCTTCTGGCATGTATCACATGTGCAGCTAGATATCAGCAAATGGTCCTTGGCAATATCCTGTTGACACCAGGAACTGTTCAGGCTGTCAGAGTTGCTGGTTGGAATCTTTGGCACAGATGGATGGTCCAAATTCAACTATCACTGCAGGCCGGGTTACAAGTGGATGGCCACTTCATGGATGGTATGCAACGAGTGAGTGAGTTTAGTTTTACCAGGCACTCAATAATATTCCAGCTATATGGCGGCGGTCTGTAAATAATCGAGTCTTGTCCAGACAATCCAGTGATCAACAACATGAGCATTGATCTGCACAAATTGGGAACTGATGACATGTGTCAACCAAGCCAGCAAGTCTGACCACCTGATCCTGTTAGTCGCCTCTTACGACAAGCATAGTCACCTTGGATGGTATGAAATGAAATGAAGGCTTTTTGTTGATAACATCTCCACAAGCAGCAAATGGTGTTCTTGTGCACATTACACTGCTGTGCAACATTGGATTGGAGTGCTCCTGCTACAATGCAGATTCTTCCAAATAAATGTTTTTTAACCCCTCGATGTCTAAGGATTAACTTGTGTGACAATGATTTGAGGTTTAGAGACACATTTTCTTAAAGGCACATTTTAGGCCCATGGACTTCTTCAAAGCACAAAAAATGCATGCAAAACAAAAACTACCAACAGGGCCCTGTTTGGGTTATGGATTAAGTGTAATTGTAAAAAATATGGGAAAAACCTTTTTCCCATTTATATAAGCAAATGTGTTGATCACACCAACTTTTGCCTTTGAGTATATATTTTACCTATTTTCATTATCACAGTTATGCATGAATGTGTAATACAGCCATTGTTTATGACATCATCAAGTCCACTACTTACTACTCATGCCATGTGTGACTCTTCACACAAATGCTTTTATCATATCTGTGGATTATCCAGGCAAAGATGATAATGAAAACAAGATAAGGACTAAGAATATTTATCAACACTGAGACCAGAACGTTGTGATACTGCCATAAGTGAGTCTGACCAAACCATGTCTAACTTATTAATAAAATACGATCAGGAAAGTAGCCATTCAAAATCTGACCTTAGAAATAACCGCCATGACACAATGCCACAGACATGGAATTGTTAGAATTACTTCCCATTTACATTTGATACTTAACCTTAAGATAGTTTATAATAATCTGAGAACTCTTTATCATCAATACATGGTTGCTCCACTTCAGTCTTGTTGAGATGGTTGCTTAGCATTAAAGATATTTCTGTTGTAAAAAGAGTTTTGGGACAAAATACCTTCCAGTTTTGAACTTGTATTACTTTTTTCATATACTAGCACTTAAAGTTGTTAGGTCTGTATATGGCCTAATGGTTAAGGCATTTTCTCTTGTTTGCACCAAAGACCCTGGTTCAATTCCCCATATGGACACAATGTGTGAAGCCCATTTCTGGTGTCTCGAACCATGATATTATTGGGATATTGCTAAAAGCAAGGTAAAACTAAAGTCAGTCACTCACTCCCCAATTGTAGTGTAAGGTGGGTATGCTGAAATCTCATCTTATTCAGGTGAAAGTTACCTTGAAGAAATCCGATGACTTTGGAGTGGAGGAGCTTGTCAATGGAGTCAAGAATGTGGTATCTAAAGAGATTGTGACAGAGGTTCAGGTAATGTGACTTTGTCTAACCTGGATATTATGATAGGACCTTAAACTATAGTGTATGTGTTGCCTGATCTAGGCTATTGCAAAAAATAACTTTTTAAAGTAAGCAGGTTTCTACAGGAGACATTGTTTAAGTAAGATTCTCAATCATTTCACTACAATTAAAGTGTGTGATAATGCATCAAGGAAGGTTTTACATCCTCAGTTACCATGTTATCACCATCAAATTCCATCACTGACCTATCTGCCACTGAAGCTGATTGTCTCTGCCTGTTGCACTCTAGACCCTGCATATATATTGTCTACATGTCATGAAATATTTTTCCCTCTGATTTTAAACATTTTTAGGTAGAAAGCAATATTCCCAAAGGAGTCATCTTCTGGATTACTGCCAAAAAACTTGGCCCAATCAAAATAAGCCTGGTAGCCCAGCCTGATGAGTCTACAGGAGAGAAAGGAGACAGTCTTGAGAGGATGGTGGAAGTAAAGGTATGGGTTGCTGTCCTCAACATGTCACGCTACAAAATAATACAACATGCTCGTGTTGGTGGAAAACATTTTGATGATTACATTTGGTGCACAGGAAAGAGCTTTTTTCTAAGTCATGTGCACACAATTGCATTTCCTGATAATTAGAGTTTTTTTCTTACAAGTAAAAGGTATTTTGGTTATGATGTGATTTGGTATTTTCCTAGAATTATTCTGTCTTCTTCCTTGTTGAAGCTGGAAGATTGCCATATTTACTTAAAACTGAACTGACTCTGAAAGCAAATCAGGGAATTAATTTATGCTAAATAAATTTTCAGTATTATTGTATTTATATCTGATTGATCCAACACAGCTGATTTATGTGGTTATGATTTAATAAAGCATAGGTAAAAAACTAATGTTATGACCAGGTGAGTAAAACATTCACTTCACATTAAAGACCATAACATGGTTCTTCAGAGTGGTACAAAATATGAAGCCCTTTACTACTGGGCAAAGTCACTGCGAGACTATTCATAACAGAAACATCACATTTCCTCATGAAGAGTGGCATTCACGTAATCTCTCCACAGCCTCCAGGTATTGTACAGAAGAGGGTAGTTGGTGAGACAGTGGAACTAGATGCGGAAACCACTCTGTATAACAAAACACTTATGCTGGACTTCCCGAACATCGTCGTTGAAGGCTCAAAGAGAGTGGAAGTTACGGTCACAGGTACAGTATAGACAGTACAGTACTGATATTACAGATATCTGACAAGGCATGTAGATGTTTTACAAGGATGTAGATGTTTGATATTGCAGATATCTGACAAGACATGTAGATGTTTTACAAGGATGTAGATGTTTGATATTGGCTGTAAATTTTTGACATTTGACAAAATATGTAAATGTCTGAGAAGGGATGTAAACATTTGACATGTGAAGAAAATATTTGACAAAGGATGTAAATGTTTGACAAGGGATGTAACTGCTTTATATCTGCTGTAACTGTTAGATAAGGGATGTAAATTTATGATGTGTGATGTAAATGTTTGACAAGGGATGTAACTGCTTTATATCTGCTGTAACTGTTAGATAAGGGATGTAAATTTATGATGTGTGATGTAAATGTTTGACAAGGGATGTAACTGCTTTATATCTGCTGTAACTGTTAGATAAGGGATGTAAATTTATGATGTGTGATGTAAATGTTTGACAAGGGATGTAACTGCTTTATATCTGCTGTAACTGTTAGATAAGGGATGTAAATTTATGATGTGTGATGTAAATGTTTGACAGGTGATGTGATGGGACCTACCTTGGAAGGGCTAGAGAAACTGATCCAGATGCCCACAGGTTGTGGAGAACAGAACATGATCACCCTGGTGCCGAACATTGTCGTCTACAAGTACCTGAAGGCTGTCAACAGAATAAATGATGACATTGAGAGAAAGGCTCTCAAGTTCATGAAAGCTGGTACATGCCTTGTCATGTCTGTCAAATGGATAAATGGATTTAACTGTATTGATGTATGTACAAGAAATGAACAAAACCTTATTGTGTCATGCAGTAGTCTTTGATAATGGTAGTGTTCCCAGTGTCATGCAGTCCATGTCTTTACTTTGTACAATGTCATCCCAGGTTACCAGCGTGAGCTGAACTTCAGGAGGAAAGATAATGCATTTAGTGCCTTTGGAAATTCCGACGAAAGCGGCAGTACCTGGTAAGAACTAGATCCTGCATCAGCAAGTTCTTCCTATTTGTTTGTTGTATAATGCCACAGTTATTCATCCAGACCAGCTCAGGGGCAAATATTCAGCCTGTAGTTTGCAATAGATGACAGTAAACACTGGAATTGAACTTGTCACAGTTTGTGCCAACATGGCAATTAGTAAACAACTACACATGGACCAGACAATCCACTTACAGTCATCATGAACATCAGTCAGTGACACTTGGACATGGTAGCATCCACATAAGCCTTATCACACGGTTCCATCGTTCGCATGTTTCAACAAGCAGAGGGGCGGTGGGGTAGCCCAGTGGTTATGGCGTTGGCTCATCACGCCAGTTTCAATTTCCCACATAGGCACAATGTGTGACTAAGGCTATTTCTGGTGTTCCCTTCTTTGGTATTGCTTGAATATTGCTAAAAGTGGCGTAAAACTAAACTCGCTCATTCCCTTACTTCCGCAAGTAGAGGTTGCTGAAGACCAATTCTATGTACACAAATATAGACCAATATACACAATATAATACCAACCTGCGTCACTAAGTGGTCACCAGTTTGGTTCTAGTCACACTAATTCAGTGCTGTACCATTTTAGTTGGAGATATCTTTAGTTATGATCTTTATTTGACTTTGCAGTTAAACAATGGTCCAGATTCACTCAACATTGTCTTTCTACTCAGTTTTAACATCTTTAACAACAAAAGTGTCTGAATCAGATATTTTTATTACTTGAATATTGATAAAAGCGATGTTAAACTAAACCCACTCACTCACTTCGATACTTTGTGCATTTTCCAGGCTGACAGCATTTGTGATGAAGTGTTTCTCCCAAGCCCGTAATGAAATCACAGTGGATGGTGATATTATGAGAAAAGCTTTTACTTGGTTGAAAACTAGCCAGAATGATGATGGATCTTTCCGTGAGAAGGGCAGAGTGATCCACCAAGAGATGGTGGTACATAACATTCAGATTGATTATTATTGACAGAAGCGATTGGATCATGTCCAGGACATTGCTGCATATTTCTCCAACTCATTTGTTACTATTAATTCCCCAGTAGATTTACTATTTACTAAGACATGGCTGTTTATATTGGCCTCTTTTTATTGATATGTAGATTATTAAGGTGAGGAACAAATGAGTCAAACATTTTGATATTGGATAACTGTACCTAAATAGAAAAGACCCTCAAAAGGTGGCTATATCATTTTGATTCCGCAGGTGATTTTGTGTGTTGTTTTCACTAGCCACTCCAACCTGCGCACTCATACACCCCAGCCAATGTACCTGCATTCACAACAACACATGCACCCCCCAGCCAACATACCTGCAATCACAACCACACTCACACACCCCAGCCAACATACCTGCAGTCACAACACTCACACCTGCATGGTGAGTGAGTACCCACACTCACAACCAACACACCTATCAACATACCTTCACCCACCCACCAACATGCCTACACCCATTCTCACCAAAGGTATGTAGCAACCACAGTTACACCTGCACCTGTACCCACTCTCCCACATGCTACCCACCACTACCAATGCACGCACGCACTCACGCTCACTACAACATACCAACACACTCACACATGTGCTACCAACGCAACCAGCACATGATACCTCAAGATACCACGCACGCACGCCTATCTGAACCGCTATCTTGAAGGAAATGTAACATGAACAAAATGGTATTTGCTGACAACTTGTTTTATTGTAGGGTGGATCTACTGGAAAGAGAGCTCTGACAGCCTCCATCTACATAGCACTAAAGGAGAGTGAGAGCTTCCTGGCTGAGACGGTAGGTAATGTTAGTTGAGGTGATTTTCAAGCTTAAAATTGGTCTCAATATTATGTGCTTGTTGGAAGAATAGCCCGAATGCCTCTTGACCTCAGTCCGACATGGTCTTTTCCTTATGTGTGAATATTGCTCACAACATCATTCACTTGACTCCATGATTGACAGTCCGCCACAAGTAATACAAACAGTTGGCATTACAAATAGTGGCTAAGGAGTGACAGGATTTACTCATTATTTAAATATAACTCAGAAAAGATAATCATTCCCTGTCATGAGTTAGTAGTTGTTTTTATTACCCATATCAGTTTTCCATCTAAGAAATAGCTGAAAATGAACACAGAACAAACAGTGTGAGAAATCCCCCATATACCTATGTGTGCAATGTAGCTTCATTTCATTGAATGGAATCAGCCAATCCACACCCACCAAAGTTTGACCCACCAAAGTTCATGACGACATGACTTCATGCAAACACATAGTTGTGGGTACAGCAACGTGCAGTAAACTTGGACAAAATTCTGTGACTGTGTGTCATAGTCCACCAAACTGAGAATGCGTACCTCGTAGGGGATGGGAAAGGCAAATTAACTCAGTGTGCCGATTAAGCTGCAAGAGTTATATGGCCCCCAGGGAGTTGGGATTAAATTTGTGATGTGCTGTTCAGATGGACATCCTATGAGGAGGGAAAATATAGCGCCTTTGAACAGTTGAACTGGATATTGACGCTATACTAATGTTATTATAATAATAGAAACACCTCTAGGTGTGATGAAATATATGGTGGATAAATCTGATTTGACATCAATAACATCAAGTGTACCATATCGCCATTCTAATGTGACAAGTAGCCACCCTAACCGTAGTACCACACACCTGAATCATATCAGGAGCAACATCATCCTTTGAATCTCTCCCAGTTTCTTCCTGTACATTGCCTCTGTTACATAACATGACAGTCATTATTTAGATGTAACGTCAGTGCTCATGCTATACAATCGGGAAATGTTTGACATGTACTTAATCATTGTCAGGGACGCTGTTACAGGGAATGGGTGGTCATAGCTTTTGCTCATCATACTGATGATCTGGGTTTCATAGCTCACATGGGTACAACATGGGATTCCTGTTTCTGCTCCCCTGCCATAATGGTGGAATAAAGCAGAATCAAAACTAAGTGGCTCACCAAGCCAAATGCCAAACTCAGTTAGCTGCTGCAGAGTGGCATCTTGTCACATTGGAACAGTTCCACTTCCTAGCAGAATGTCTTGCATAGAAGAACCAAACGTTTCCTACAGAATGGCCTCTCCATCTGGAAATGTTCAGTTGAATTACAGTGAAGAAGACTCTCCACATCCAGATCTTGATGCCACATCTCTATACCACATGCCTATGCCACAGAATCCAAGCCTATGTCCTTCTGCTGCCAGACACAAGCTCTGGAAGTGGACATTATCATATTTGCTTATCCTTTCCATCCTTTATTAAGGGTGGTTGAAGCATTCTCTCATCACACTGAAGATTCTGGTTGAATTCCCCTCATGGGCACAATGTGTGAAGACCATTTCTGGTTTTCCCTCATGGGCTCAATTTGTAAAGACCTGTTCAGGTGTTCCCTGCTATGATACTGCTTGAATATTACTAAAGGTGGTGTAAAACAAAAGTCACTCAGTTGCTTTGAATGTTGTCTGTCATAGACAGAATAGTCTTTATCAGTCTGATTGTAGCAGAGACTGACAGCCCTGGCTTGGCCAATCTGGGTTTTGTATAGAACCCCTCAAGTTGTCAGAACATAACAATATTTGCCTTTGTGTTTGAATGGCATCATTGATGCTGTAAACTATAACATTCAAAAGAAGTAGGAGATATTGATTTACAAGCTTGATAAAATGCAAATGATGAAGCCAAGGGGGAAATAAGTGATGAAGAGAAATGAAGGGAAAATGTGACAGTTTATTTCATTCCTTTGGAATACTTACATCTGCATGGGTAGATATTACTTTTTCTCATATGCATTGGCACTGGTTAGTGGTACGCTCGCAAAATGGAATATTCCCAACTTTTTTTAATGGTCTATAACCTCTTATCTCTCACTTCCACATACCTGCTGTTAAAGGACAAGTCTGCCCTGACCAGAGCTGTAACTTACCTAGAGGGTCTGGTAGACAGCAACCAACTTAGCGGCACATACGAGATGGCTATAGTTGCATATGCCCTGAAGCTTGCTGGCAGCAGTTACGCAGATACACTGCTGACTAAACTAGAAGGTACAATGGCCAGCAGTTAAAATCTTGTAATTATCATCAATATACATCTGAGATTAATAACTCAAGATCTGGGTTGAAACTGATGTTCAGTAAACCATACTTGTCATAAGAGGTAACTCACGAGATTGGGTGGTCAAGCTCACTGACTTGTTTGACACATATCATCAGTTCTCAATTGTGCAGATTGACACAGATCAGATTAATATTATTCAGTCAACCAGGTGATGACTTATTCCACTCTGATGCCTGATTTAGAGCTGACTTGAATATGAAAACGACATAGAGCCATTTAGAGTCATTTTCTCACTCTTACTTTCACAATTTCAGGTATGAAGAAGCCATGGGAGAAGAAGGCCAAACCTGAGAATGCTGGTGACAAAATGATGGGCCATAACATGATCTACCCTCCCCATCAGGCCGCAGCCTCTGATATCGAGACCTGGTCATACGTTCTTTTAGCGCACACTCATGGACAACAGCTTGCCCTGGGCAGGCCTTACATGAAGTGGCTCCTGACTCAGCAGAATGAGTATGGGGGATACCGATCCACTCAGGTGCGTACAGATTATGTGCCCATTGTGATCGATGCAGGTGTAATTGTGTGCCCACTGTGACTGATACAGGTGTATTTGTGTGCCGACATGAATTTTTCTTTATCCTGACTCGTTTTATTGCTTATCTCCCCTTCCTTCCAAATGGTGAGTGGAAACTTGAATCATTTCAAATTCCCTAGAAGCCACCTAACTTTTCCCACCAAAAGTGACTGCACACGTCAAACCTCACTCTCTCCTAAATCACCTGAGCAGACAGTTGAACAGTGTTTCTTCTGTCCCTTCATAGCTTATCTTTAGTTTATTTTTTTTAAATTTAGCCCAAATTCTGCTGTGAATGTCTCTATTAATGTATTATTCATTGCAACTCTAACAAATATTATCAAAATTGTCAATTAATGTGCACATTTTAACCTTGTTTCAGGTGACTGTTTGTGTATTTTAAACAGTGGCAACATCACGTACAGCAGTTGACTCACAACCTAGGGTTCTTCTGTTGCTGCATTTTGGTTTGATTATGCATTGATGTTGTTGTATTTGTACTATTATCTGTTCACCAGTGTTATTTATTCATAACATGTGATGTTGGACATGTAAAAATTTTTACGTGTGACCTAATAATTTGAAACTAAATTTTACACAACCTGTTGTCAGGTTCAATGAGTCTAGGTGTTGTGGTGAGACAATCATCAGTCTTGTGAGTTGTTGCAGTACCATTTTGATCATGGTAATTCAGGTTCTGATGTCGTCTCAACTGAAGAGGTAACAGTCCATGCCTCAGGTAAGGGAAAATCCTCTCCAGTCAAGACTCCAGCAAATTATTTGAAGACCAGGTCAACTTCATCCTCCAAAAAGTCATTGTCTTCTAGGCATTCATCTAAATCATCGCAATCGGCCAATTCTCCACAATCGGTGTGTCATGTCTGTTCACATGTCCGAATAGCATGCTGACACCTGAGGGTAACAGCCATGATGATCCTCCTGTACTGGAACCGCAGGTCTTCAGAGAGTCATTGCAGAGTTCATGTAATGCTGCTCCAATGGCAATGCAATATATCTGGGACATTGTTAATCCAGTAGAAGCAGGTGTCTACATAGAACCCTTTAGCATTTGAAAACAGTATGCCATCATCAAGATCAAGATGAACTGTTACAGGTATCACTCAGAAGCAGTCTCGTAACGACATAGAAGATCACTATGCCAAAGACTTCGTAGACGCAATCACCAGTAATGTGTATCAGATGGTAGAAGAGAAGCTCGATATCCAGCAGAAGCAGACGTCTAACCAAGCAATGTTGAAGATAGCGAGTTTTCTCACAGTAGTCAGCGGGGTATCGATGAGACATACTGCATGACAGGGCATGACTTTAAGTCTATCACCGTCCCACTGATGAAGCCAATCTCTGGTGCTTTTAAGCATCTTCAAGAATCCCAAGACTGCATAAGCATGGATGATCCTGCCTGCACTTGTTACACAGCATGAAGATCAAGGATTTGTCTTAGATCATTTGGCTTCTTTGTTGGCAGGTATTGCACTCCTACATCATCAAGGGTTGCGGAGCTCCTGTACATGGCCAGATGTTTACACAAAGTGTCTTGTGTGGAAATCTTGAGCAGCCCCTACTAATGTTTGACCTTACTAATGCCCCTACTAATGTTGATTAAGTCAGTTGGGACTATGAACAACATGTATCGGCAGTTGTCAGAACATAGTCATCTGAGATCCTGTTTTGGGGGGGAATCCAGTGGTCCAAAGAGAAGAACTTGTCAAACTCTCATGGCAGTTACTCTATGTCTTTTCATGATGCCAACGAGAACAGAAGTTACTCCAGCCGAGGGCGTTCCTACAAGGATGCTCGAAGATCCCGGTTCTTAAGATCAGGTTCGGAATGACTGGTCACTCCCACATCTTGTTGAACCGTCAATTGTGGGCGGACATCTAGGGCAGTATTGGAAGAACTGGAGAATACTACAAGACAATTACATTGTAGATGTTCTATGAGAAGGCTACAAGATCCAGCTGAAGTCAAAGCCTCCATTGACCAGCAGACCATTTGTCCACACATATCCAGATTTACAGAGAAGCAAGTTGAGAGAAGCTGTCAACACATTACTACAGAAAGCAGCTGTAGAAGTGCTAGATCAACACAGACCTACATCGGGGTTCTATTTTCTAATCTTCCTAGTGCCCGAAAAGTTCCAGCTTATAGACAATATGAGACACTTCAGCATAGAATACCTATTGAGACAGTTCAAGATGATATATTTGCCCCAGCCACTGAAACATCTCATCTGACCTGACTTTATGACAAGATAGATTTGCAGGGTGCATACCACCATGTCTGATGCATCCAGAATCTGGGAAGTATCTTCAGTTACCTAGACAATGGTATACATGCACATCAAGAAGCAGATGGAACCATCTCAAGACTTGAAGTTCCAGGCATCAGATTCTTCACTACAGAGAATTGAATTCAGGTTCCAGACAACAGATGGAAGACAATACAGTTGTCAATACCAGAAGCCCTCACCAAGCTCTAAACCTCACAGCATGGCAGCATCTTCAAATTTTTCGACATCAGCACAGGATCTTACATGCAGAGGAAGACTGCAGTTAAGACCTCTGCAGCACTTCCTGGTAAAACATCCCAAAAGTTCAGCCTGCCACAACATCTAAAGCATTACTTGTTGTGGTGGATGGTGAGACTGAATGTTTGCAGTGGAAGTTGTTTGAGAGAGCCGGTGTACATCCTCCATCTCTGCATAGATGGGCAGGCCATTTCAACGAAGAAGCTGCTGCATGCACGTGGTCAGCACCCCTACTACAATTCCAGTTATTCGACATCATGGAAGACATCAACTTGAAGGTCAGGGGTTGCCACATACCAGGGGCAAAGAATATCCTAGCCAATGCCGTATCCAGCCTGGTATGTCTGTCTCCTACAGAGTGGATGCTTACGAGGAAGCCTCCCAGTTGATAACGAACAGTTGACCATCCTTTCATCGATCTGTTCACAACCCGATTCAAAAATCAGGTGATGACATTCATCTCGCCAATACATAGGCTGTCAATGCCCTAGTTGTATCTTGTGAAGCTCTGGACGCTTACACATTTTCTTCACCGATACCAGAAGTACTACTCAAGATCGACCAGATGAAGATCCTGCAACTGATTTTGGTCCTGCTAATCAATACGCTAGTCGTAAGGGGTTTGTGGCCAGAGGAGCGACGCACTCATAAGTAGCAGACTACTTATTTTATTTGAGGTCTGACAGATGCTTGAAAGGATCAACAGTCAACTTATTTAGTAGCAATCAGCTCAGTCATCACTATGAAGACAGGAGTGAAGTTGACAAAGTTCCCAGAATCAGTTGCTTTATTGAGATCCTCAAAGTCAGAGGATCAAGTTCCGAGCACTTGCATGGGATCTGAATGTAGTATTGTGGCACCTCATGAGTAAAGATTATGAGCCTCAACTGCTCACTCAAAAAACAATATTATTACTCGCCTTAGCAACTGCATCCAGAATGTACACGATTTGAAGTTGGCAACCACGCTGTTTTCCACCTCAGACTTAAGAGGGATTCCATCTCGGAGAATCAATTGTCAGGACAACCAGATCGTCAGTTTTATGTTCTGACTCTCCAATATCCAGGAGCCGTAATGACACACAGGACTTGTTTGAGAGCTTTGAAGATCTGCTTACAAAGAAGTGCTGCAAGAAAAAGGAAGTTCAAGCATGTTTTTATCCCTTTGTCTCCCTCATCGACTGTAAAAGTCTCACAGATGACTGTCTCCTTTTGGATCAGAGCAGTGATCCTAAGAGAGGCTGGTTTAGAGCTACCAAGAGGTCCAAAAACTCGTGAAGTAAGAGCATTGGCCTCGACGCTTGCCCTCCATTGGAACTACTCGATCTCATCAATTATGGATGCTGCTTTTGGAGATCAGACACAGTCTTAGCTAACCATTATCTAAGAGATATAGATACGGAAGACGTAATCAGTACACATCAGTTTGGATCTCTAGTGGTAGCACAGCAACTCACAATGGCAATTCAATATTGAAGAAAATCTCACATTGTCATGCAGAGAGCCCATGTTCCCCAGTCTTACAGGATAAGTCAGTGCACGAGTGAACTAAGACTCAGGTCTGAAATCCAGTATGCAGCTGCGAGAAGAATTCCCAGAGGAGAGGGTGCATAAGCGAACACATGTCTGAGTAGAATTTAACAGGGAATCCAGGAGGTGGTTGACCTGTCACCTTTTCCGTCAGATTCAGTAAGCAATAAAGCATGGGTCAGGATAAGGCAAAATATGTAATTCTTATGATGAAATTAATATTGTATACCGATCATGACTCATGAGATTCATCCCTCTCAACCATCCCTTCTCACCACTCGGACTTCTCTGTAGGCCTGTGAGGAGGCGTACTGTCAGAGAGAGTGAGGTTTCACATGTGTGCATTCACATGGGCAGAAGGGGAGGTGGCTCAAGGTGAGTGATTGTATATTTGCTTCCAGGGGATTTGAAGGAATTCGAGTTTCCACTAACCATTTGGAAGGAAGGCGAGACAAGCAATAAACTATGAGTCAGGATAAGTATGAAATATCAGTTTTATCATAAATATTACATTTTTAAAGCAGAGTCAGTTTGTGCTAGTTGCCATTGTTGACAGTCAGTCTACATTTTGAAAATATTACTAAATGTGATTTATAGGTACAGTCATCCCTCGCCATAGCACGGGTCTTGGGGTACACAGATGACCCCTGGCATTATTAGACATCCACGTGATAGTATCTATTACATAATTTGGAACAAAGGCCAAGTAAAATCGTATTTTCCAAGGTCATAACAAAACTGCTATTTTTAGTATTGTGCCCAGTCAAAACTATATCATATCACTGAAGGTGAAAAGAAACAAACTTTGAAAATGAAAATGTATATATATATGTGTACGGGAATCTTGCAAAAGATCACTAGACATGATAATACAATTTTTGTTCCTGTTATGCTACCTGTTATTCAACTAAGCCAGAAATAGCAATCAGCTGTGCACAGATTGTTTTGACCCAGTGTACCACTGATTCAGAAACGATCCAATAATATTTCATCAAACGATTTCTGTTCCATTTTATATGTTAAGCAGTTATTGTAGCAGATATATTATATATTGCTGTCGGATTAGCATATAATACATGTTTCCTGCAAACACATTTAACACAACAATGAATACAGGCTGTTACCTGTCTGGATACATTTTACTTAGGAGACAGTCTGACAAGTCACAGCTGACTTCACGCAGTACTGGCAACTTTGATTGTAAAAACAAAATATTGACCACTTAATTGTCAAATATGACTTCGAAGAGTCAATAATGTGGGTTTCAAAGCCCATGGATTATGAGGCTGTAGTCTGTTTGTGATTGCTAAGAATAATGTGAAATTGGTGTTACTGGAAGACTGGACCCTCATGAATGTGATAAGCAGAAGTTGTACATGTATGGAATGAGGTAATGCCCTTTCTCTCACGGGTGTCTCTGTTGTTACTGTCAGCACTTTTAATGAATAAAATGGGATTGAATTTTATCAAATAGAATGTGTTTTCTGACACCGTACATTCTCGGATGACTGTGTTTTTAACCATGCTATAGTGCAGTGTGTTGCATCACAGCGAACATTGCAAGTACTTGACTGATGGCATGTCTTGTCTTTTATAAGTTACTACAATATGTCGCTGTTGGATTATCATTCAGAAAACCCTGCATGTTTTAAGCATCTGAAAAACAATGAATATGTATGAAAAACAGTGCCAGTTTCCATTTGCACTGAATTTCACTAGTTGACATGATTTACCAGAGCTCAACAGCAGATTTGTTGATGAGCTGTTTTCGATTTTGTAAAGGGGTGTGATTGCAGTTCAATTTTTTTTATGTGAGCCACGGATTTCCCTGTGGTTTAACCAAATCCACAGTATCGCGAAGAGCGTTATTGCAAGGGATGACTGTATCTGCTTAGTGAGAGGCCATTTGAAATAGGATATTGAGATCAAACAGGGATGACAAAGCGTGAAATTGCCCTAAGTCTAATTTAACCAGTCCTACTTTGAAAATTGTCTGCTCAAATTGATGTTGTGTGTCTGTTGTTGTCATCAATGATTAATGCAATTGATGCCGGCATAGACCCTCAACTGTGATCTTTGGAAACAGTTTTATCAGAGTCACTATTGCACGGCTTTCATCCCATGTTTTCTGCAGTGCTCTGAAACAGTTAAGATGAGAAATTATTTTATTGTCTGAACTAGGACACTGTCATAGGACTACAAGCCCTTGCGGAGTATGCATCCCTGATATTCACCTCGCCTGATACTGAGATCTCACTGACCGTCAAGGCCAACGCTGCATCCGGGTCAGAGACCAAGGAGTTCCTGGTCCAGAGGAATAAGCTGCTGCTGCTGCAGTCATATGTGGTCTGTATCACCCACTTACTCTGAACAGAATAGCAGTCATTGTCTCGCATCTCTAAAGATCTGGTTTAGAATTGGTTTTCAGTAACCCATGCTTGTCACAAGAGTCAACTGACAGGATCGGATGGTCAGGACACATATCATCCTACCTGATGCTCATGCTGTTGATCATTGGATTGTCAGATCCATGTTCCATTATTTACAAACTGCCGTCATATAGCTGGAATACTGCTGAGTGTGGCATTAAACTTTACTCTTTCACTGAATTGTTCCCATTCATGTCATGCTACAGATTCACCACTTGCTTGATTATCATCCATTGCTGGTCCTCTTGTGATAATAAATATTGTTTTTGCAGTTTCCACCAGACACTACATCACTTGAACTGACTGCCACTGGAAAGGGTTTGGCTGTTGTCAAGGTAATGACATTGCTTCGTGCACTTTTATTTTACTTACTGCTGAAATGATTGCGATGAAAAACAACAAATACCACTAGCAAGTTTTGGGATCAGTGTTGTGAGTGCCTGAGAACAATATGTTATTTGTGATAGGCATGGAATTCCTCTCGATACAGCCATCTAGTAGTTTGCTGTACAAAGGAAGGGTTTGCTAGCCATACCCTGGCCTAAATATGCTGGGTTTGATTCTCCACGTGGGCACAATGTGTGAAGCCTATTCTGGTGTTCCCTACAATGATATTGCTGGAATTTTGCTAAAAGCAGCATAAAGCTAAACTAGGCATTCAATAGCAGCTGCTTGCACATGAGTTCAGTAGTGGTGTTGTGTTTTATTCTTTAATGGTACATTCGACAATGTTCCAGCAATATGTGTGCAGTCCTGAAATGATCTGTTTGTCCCATGTAATCCAACGCTAGATATTGCAACAACAGTTCTCACTGCTGGTATGTAAACATACAGAACCAACACAGCCTGACTGCCTGATCAGTGTGGGCGCATCTTACTATGTGTTGACTGCAGGGGAGGTTTTCTACCCCAGCATCCCTAGGATGCTCCTCTGCCTGTGTTGAGTCAACATGATGGATGCAAGTAATTCATACCACGTCAGTGTTTTGCTCGTCACACAGACTCACAGTCCTCTGTTCCATGTACTTTTCCATTTCCTTTATCAGAATGACTGCTTTATCACTTACAGATCCTGTGGCAGTACAACACAAATACCAGTGTTGTGAAGAAGACAGATACCAAACAGATTGATGTGTCCATTGTGACATACAAACTCAATCAGGACCTGTACAATCTGAAGGGATGCTTTAGGTAAAGTTGACACGAAGGGATGACAACATGACTACCACATAAATACATGAGTCACATGACTAGTACATAAACATGAGTCACATGACTAGTACATAAACACGAGTCACATGACTACCACATAAATACCTGAGTCACATGACTACCACATAAATACATGAGTCACATGACTAGTACATAAACACATAAGTCACATGACTAGTACATAAATACATGAGTCACATGACTAGTACATAAACATGAGTCACATGACTAGTACATAAACATGAGTCACATGACTAGTACATAAACACATAAGTCACGTGACTAGTACATAAATACATGAGTCACATGACTAGTGCATAAATATATGAGTCACATGACTAGTACATAAACATGAGTCACATGACTAGTACATAAATACATGAGTCACATGACTACCACATAAATACATGAGTCACATGACTACCACATAAATACATGAGTCACATGACTACCACATAAATACATGAGTCACATGACTACTACATAAACATAAGTCATGTGACTAGTACATAAATACATGAGTCGCATGACTAGTACATAAACATAAGTCATGTGACTAGTACATAAATACATGAGTCACATGACTACCACATAAATACCTGAGTCGCATGACTAGTACATAAACATGAGTCACATGACTAGTACATAAACACATAAGTCACATGACTAGTACATAAACATGAGTCACATGACTAGTGCATAAATATATGAGTCACATGACTAGTATATAAGATGATGATGAGTCACATGACTAGTACATAAACACATAAGTCTCATGAGTAGTATATAATTGATCATGACCCACTTGCAATGTATTACTTCATATTAGTGATGTGACTTGCATTGATATTTCAGCTCCCAACAATCTAACCTGGGCATGACAGTGGTTTCATTTGAAATGCCAACAATGTCATCACTGGCTAACGAAGACATGCTGGCTCGAGAAAACGGCGTCAGGCGAGTTGACAATGATGGCGATCATGTTCATCTCTATTTTGATCAGGTCAGTATTTTACCATACTTATCAGTATGGGAATTCCAAGCTTAAAGCTTTAGTCACATGCAACTCAAACACCAAACATAATTAAAACACAGTTATCACTTATTCATGATATATAAAATAAAGAAATAAACAAAATTATATGCATATAGTCGCAAATCGAAAGTGCAATATGTAGTTCTTGGGTTTACTTCCCTCGAAACAAATCAGCCGCATTACCAAACCCAGTCAGAACCATTGGGTGTGCACTCAAGTGTAGCAAAGATTTTTTATTTGCCTCTGGTCATTTGTCAATGTGCTTAGTCAGCTCTTTGTTTAGGTGTTAATTTCAAATTGCATGTGGTCAGTGATTGAAGTTGTGCATTGCATATTGTCATTAGCAGACAGGCAGGCAGACACATAGATGTCAATAAACCAGACTTTGAGTTTTCTCTGTTACAGAGTCTGCTTATCACAATCAACATTTTTTTTATGCAATGAATACACAACCAAGATTAGACCTCTGATTGCGACCTCATTTTCTGGGCAGGAATAGTGTTTCAAGCTCCGCAAACCTATTCACTGTGCATGCATTAAGAGCACAGCATAAAAGTTGAAACCACTTTTTCTCGCAGCTTGATCCAAGGATCAGACACTTAGAATGGACTGACAGAGACCAAGTGTAATTACTTATTTTAAGGATGAGGCACTTAGAATAGATCAGCAGAGACCAACTGTTATAGTTTGATCTGAGTGCCAGGCTCTTAGAAAAGATTAGCAGAGACAAGTTGTAGTAGCTTGATCTGAAGATCAGGGTTTACCCTGTACAGCTGAAACAGCAGAGAGTGGGACCTGAGGCAACAACATACACGGCAAGTCCACTATGTGATTTTATACATTCACACACACTCACATGCAGGCATGGGCCTATATATATATATAAACAAGTATTTTTCCTTATCCTGACTCATGCTTGTTATGCTTATCTCCTCCCTCTATGTGAAGATTGTAAAACACTTGAAATCCTTTGAAGTTCCCTTTTAATTGAAGCAGATGTACAATACACTCAACCATCGGAAGCCTCCCTGTCCCGCCATTACAGTCACATGTCCAGCCATCCTTGTCACTCTCTCCTTCATCACCTGACGATGACAGTTGGAGGCATTTTGGATGCCCACACGGTGCTAAATTTTTCAGAATTTGCATTATATTTATATAGAGTTAAAAGGTGAGCGAAGGACAAACAACGCAGGCTCTCACTGGTCATGTCTAAATCGGTTGATTCTGCATCTTATAACCGAATGTTGTTAACACCCAACATTCATAATTTTCATGATCAGCAAGACATATCAAGGGGGCATGTGAACATACCAGCAAGGGTGTAGTCGAGATGTCGTCTAGATCTCAGCTACAGCTACAAGCATTCACTGTCTGCATCTCCCATTCGTTGGAGACGCTGTCATTGTTCATTGGACCACAATAACACTCGCTGCATGGACATCATTTCCCACTCATGCGTGCACTCATGGAAGGAAGGAGACGGATGTCATTGGAGGAAGCCTTCTCAGATTCTGAGATTACATTGTGGATCACAAATAGTTTCAACCTAGTTCCTCCATCGAAGGAATCCAACAAGGCTCATACCTTATATGATGAGTAATAAGGACATCGACACTCTGGCGTTTCCGCAGGTTGTGCTGATATCTACCAATGCAGAAACTTTGTCTACAGTCTTTCAGACGGTGACTTAGTATCAGCAACAATGCATCCTGGCCCTGAGCACTCGACAATTCCCACTTCACCCTTTATGAAAGCACCTGAAGTAGATGAGCAAAGGTCCTAGAAAGTACAGGATAAGCAACTGACTCAGCTTGATACAACCATTCATCAAGGATCAACGATTCATATCAAAGCATCTAGATACAACATCTGCTGGATAAAATCTACTACACCGGCAAGGTCTACTATCAGCATCATCTTTGGGCGACAGCTTTACTAAACCCTTGTATCGAGCTCCCTGGTCAGCATCCACAGTATTTTGACAGCAGAATTTAGGATGTCGCTAAATCTGTTACTGGGGACTCCAGGGAAATAATGATGATAAAGTCAATTGACCACTGTCCTCAAGTAGACATCTCAGCATTACTTCAAAAAGTCAAAGTTCTCCAGGGCCAGAGAACAAGAAACAAGAAGTACAATGCTCATAGGGGCAAGGGCTCTTTTAATCGCTCAACTGGGAGAAACAGGCACTCCCATGGAACAGGACACCCAGCCAGGAGTGTTAAAGGAGAACAGTGCTGAACTACAACGTTCCTGGGGACTTCTCAACGATGATTACGTCGGCTCCAAGATCCCACTACAGGCAACACCACTGCTCAGAATAGACCCAGAATTCTTTGTGTACACTAGGGATCAATAAGTCAAGTTAGCCAACACCATAATGTCTTTACTAGAGGAAGGTCCAGTCGAAAAACTACACCTGGATTGACTAACACCATGATTCTACTCCCCAGTCTTTCTTGTTCCAAAGACAAATTCCAAGGAAAAGTTTCATCTTATATGAAGGAGTTCACCAAGGATTATTTACAAGCCAGAACAGTTCAGAATGATCCATCTACCAGCATCTCATCTGTCCAGTGGATTATATAGCCAGCATCGATCTACAAGATGCCTACCTGCACATTCCAATGCATCTGGATTCCAGGAAATGTCTGCGTTTCCTATTCAAAGGTTGGATGGTTCTGCCAGTTTGAATATCTTTGGCCCCCTGACTATTTACTCGGGTAATCAAGCCAGTAGTCACCTACCTACATCAGCGGGGATTTTGCAGCGCTTTTTACCTGGATGCCAGCATTCAAGCACATCACAAGATAAGTCAACTCAGATTACAGATAGACTTGACCATCAGCCTGCTAACTCAATTCGGATTGCTTGTGAATCTTCTGAAATTGGAATTAGAGCTGCAGCAAGAACTTCAGTTCCTCGGAATTTGACTCATCACTCCATCATCATTGTACCCAGAGGATCTGTGGGTCAAAATTCAAGCCATGATAGCACAAGCTCTACTCCCTCCATTACCATGATGACAGTGGCAATGTCTACTCAGTCTGCTCACATCAGGACAGGATTTGACCAGACGAGGATGTCCACAACTGTGCCCATTGCAATGGTTCTTGGATTGGATTGGATTGGATTGCTCTGTCGGACAACTTGAGACCATATCTCCCATTGTGGACTCACCGATCAAATGTCTGCGCAGGGACTTATTTACTGGAGTCAGTCTAGAACAATCATCTCTACTTAGATGCATCACTACAAGTTTATGGTGCTCACCTAAACAAGGTGCTGGCAAGAATGCAACGAATACATTCAGCATATCAACCACCTGGACATGAAAGCTGTAATCAACTCTGTACGTCATTGGTCATCAGGATTGAGGAACAAACTACTGATAGTTCACACAGACAACTCCAACTCCTACATATACAAGCAAGGATCAACATGCTTTCACACACTGCTACTGCTGACCTTTCAACTCTTCAACATTGTCGATGACTTGAACCTCCACGTAAAGGCATGTCACATCCCAGGTACACGCAACATCATGCCCTCTACAACCATCTCCAATGGAATGGATGCTACATTGAGAGACATTCCAACTGATAAGTCAGACATTCGGATCTCTACAAATAGACCTATTTGCCACAAGGTTCAACAAGCAGATACCAACATTCATATCGCCAATGCCAGGTCCATTAGCATGGACAACTGATGCTCTCAGCCTCGCATGGGAAGGAGTGAACACTCACATGTTCCCCCCTCCTGCAGTACAACCAAAAGTCATCGGGAAGATAAAGCAGACGATGCTGAGATTGGTTCACATTACTCATAGAGGAAATAGGACAACCAACAGCAACTACCTGAGTGGAAGAACATCAGTCCAACTTCATGTATAGTTTGTATCGTATGGATGCTTGAAACATGGAGGATATTCCACTAGAGAGGTGAAGGCAGTCACCCAAGCTGTATGTAGATCTATCCGCACATTATACAATGATAAGTGGATGCAGTTTGAAATGTATGCGAGAAAGAAAGGCTTCACCACAATAAAGGCCACACCCTCAAATAGCAGAAAACTTATGTCATCAACGACATTCCAGAGGAGTGAAAGGTTCTACACTGTCAACATACTTGGTGTCACTTGACTGTGTTATCACCATGAATACAGGGATCAAGCTGACTAAAGTACCTGAACTACTCTCCTTACTACCCTTTTTCAAGATAGAAGACCAACAAAGCAGATTTAAAGCTCCACCTTGGGACTTGAATGTCATTCTACAACATCTCACGAGTGATGTCTACAAGCCACTGGACCAGACATCGCTTGAATTATTGAAATTGAAAATGCTTTTCCTACTCGCCCTAGCAACAGCAGCATGGATGTCAGAAATACATGCGCATTATCTACAGACCTCATGATACACAGGATTTATCATTATGCCCAGTCAGAGCGTTGTATGTATATCTCCAGAGAACTAAGACAAGGAGATGTTTTATCTCAATATCTACTGAGACACCTATGGAAGTATCCCGCAGCACCATCTCAGTATGGATGAGAGCACTTATACTGAGGGCCTACAAAGCAGCAGGAGTCAAAACTTCGCGAGCCACCAATCCACACCAAGTGAGGGCCTTGGCGTCAATACTAGCTCTACAAGGAAAAAGCTTGCTAACAACTATAATGGAGGGCTGCATCTGAAAATCAAAAATCATGTTCGCCAATCACTGCCTATGGGACATGGCCAAGGAGGATGTCACTGGCATTCACCAGTTTGAGCTACTTGTTGTTGCACAACAACTAACGGTTCCACAAAGGAGCTGAGTTTCACTCACCGTTTTATCATGTGACTTGTTGAGACCAAGATGCTTGGTTGAGTATAATGGTTGAGAGTCCATGCACATGTCTTGAACAGGCTAGCATGAGTGATTATGACCCTGTACTCACAATGATGATATTTGTACATGATGGAAGGGTTGCAACTGATCTTGACTGGAAATCTTGATATGCATACAGTTAGACACCAGCAGGATGCTAGCTGATCTATATATCAATCATCATGTTCCAGTCAACAAATGCTTCAAGAGAAGACAAGTGTGACTGGATGTGATTACCCCCATCTCACAGTTGAATATTGGAAGAACAGGACTGAACTATCACTGTTATAGTTCCCGAAAAGGGGGGAAGTACTGGATGTACGTATTACAGTCAACAGAATCCAGCGTGGCCTGCTCCACTGCCATTTCCATTGGATTCTGTAAGCATACTAAGTCTGAGTCAGGATAAGGAAAAATATGTAATTTTCTGAATAAAATTGATATTTCATACTTACCATGACTCATTGCATCAAGCACTCCCAACTGTCCCTCTCAGGGACGCTGAATTCCTAGTAATTCTTGTGTCAGGCTTATGAGGTTCGGAGAGAGTGGCGCTGGTCATGGCAGGAAAGGGTGGTGTCTGGTGGGTGAGTGTTTTGTGCATCCACTTCAAGTAGAAGGAACGTCAAGGGAATTCAAGTGTATACCATAATGAGCATGAGTCAGGATAACTGTAAAATATCGGTTTTATTCAGAAAATAACATGATTTATTCATACATGTACTGTGTAGACTTTGAATTTTGATAATAGTAATCCTTTGTTATTTAGCTAATATAAGAACAACATACTTATGTCTGTATTTGACATACTGACAAATGACCATGACTATAAGGGGTTAGAGTTCTTCAGTACTTGTCTACCTGTGTCCTACAAGAAATAGTTTCTCACCTGCAGCCCACAGTGAAACCTCAGTGTGTGGACGTCCATGTCAGAAGAGATGCCCCTGTTGCCAACCTGCAGGCAGCCTCCATGAAAGCTGTCATCTACTACCAGCCAGGTAATGTATCACTTCCTGTCTTGACATACAGCCAGGTAGGATATCACTTGTTCTCTAGACATACTCCAGGACATACATTTTTGTAGGGTATCACTTCCTGTCTTGACATATAGCCATATAGGGTATCACCTCCTGTCTTGACATACTGCCAGGTAGGGTATCACTTCCTGTCTTCACATACTCTAGGACATGCATTGGGTATAACTTACTCTCTAGATTACTCCAGGACATACATTTATGCAGGGTAACACTTCCCATCTTCACATACTCCAGGACATGCATTGGGTGTAACTTACTCTCTAGATTACTCCAGGACATGCATTTATGCAGGGTATCACCTCCTGTCTTGACATACTCCAGGACATGCATTGGGTCTAACTTACTCTCTAGATTACTCCAGGACATGCATTTATGCAGGGTATCACCTCCTGTCTTGACATACTGCCAGGTAGGGTATCACGTCCTGTCTTGACATACTCCAGGACATGCATTGGGTATAACTTACTCTCCAGAATACTCCAGGACATACATTTATGCAGGGTATCACTTCCTGTCTTAACTTGTTTGAGTGGCATTTTTTAAGTGGAGGTGTACAAATAGCACAAATTGTTATAGATAACAACATCTTTATTGCGCGAGTGCAACATTTCGCTACAGATTCTTGTACTGTTGTAAAGTCCTGCTTGACAACAGTACTAGAATCTGTAGCGAAATGTCACACAGATTCTTGTACCATTGTCAAGCAGGAGTGACACGCAATAAAGAAGTTGTTATCCATAATGTTAATCCAGACTTCTGCATAAAACAGCATTTAATCTCTTCATGCCCAAGTAGTATCAGTAACCTACATCTGTAGACTTTCATAACACATTACACTGACACATCTTACCAGTAGTGACATACTTTCTGAACAGCGTTGCACCTCCTGACGCATTTATCCTGGTTTGGGTTTTCAGAGGTGGAGACAATTGAAGTGTACACACTTGAAGACGGTGAAGATGTTTGCCAGATATGTGGCACATCTTGCCCTGCAAGCTGCAACACAAGTGCTGCCAGCATCCAGAAACTGCACAGCTTCCTCCTTGCTGGCATCATCTGCCTCCTCCTCAGCCTCATTCTGGCACTGTAACCATGGAAACAGCTCAGGGACTCATGACAAGGAGACAGCAGGGTTTGCACATGATGAAGAACTTCAGAAATTCTGAAAATTTTGTAACCATGTCTGTTTCTGTTCATGTATATGATGAATTTTGTTGAGTACGTTCTCCCCATTTTAAGGTTCTGTAAGACGTTTATCTCTTATGTGCTTGGTTACGTGACAGAAGTATTGTAAATATTCCTTTCTATCAAATACCAAGCAATCAGTTTGTTGAAACCTTGACAGTGTTTAAGGCAGCTGATTTGAGGAAAATATTCTGGGTTTTGTTATCTTTAGTCCACTGGACGTATGTATTGGTCATGCACTGGTACAAAAAAAAGAGTAAATGAAGTCTCAGAGTGGTTTTAAGTTTGAAACTGCTGTTCATTACTTTAGAAATTTAAAAATAATTATCAGTGTAACCATGACAACTGAATGTACCATCGGTTTGAGTTTATTTCTGCCAGTTTGGCTGATAAATACCTGGAGATAGATGTCCAACGTGGCTCCTAAAAGTCTTTACAGAAAATTTTGTCACATATGAGTTCATGGTCTTCTCTTGTAATTCTTATAGATAATGCTTGTTTACCACCAACAGGTTGCCCAAGCACAGATGAATGTCTGAGAGTGAGACTTTATTTTAATTTGCACAACAAAAATGTCTTAACAATAATTCCTTATCTGAAACAGAGTGATGCATTCATGTCTAAAATGAAATTATCATAATGTGTATGGTGTTCGATCAAAGAAAAGTAAAACATTATTATATATTTTCTTAGGCAGTAAATAGCCAATACAATATTCAGCCATTCCATGAAGACTGTGATGAGACTGATGGACAATTGTTTTTCATACATACATGTATTTGTACATATTTTTCTCAATATTTTTGACATGGTAATGGACTTTGTGTGAGGATTGGATAATCCTGTGTAATTCATGTTCAGGATCCCCAAGATGGCAATACCATGTTCAAGTGCAGGTCACAATGTTGGATGGTGCTTATTGTCTGTTTTTTCACACTTTTGTCTGTCTGAAAATATCAAAAGCATAATAATTGCTTACCCTTGTGTCTTCTTTAAATAGTACTACTTTAAATAGTGCTTTAGTCCTTATCTAATTGTGACTTTGGTGTCTTGAGCAGCAGTAATTTTGACATTCTTTTTCAATAGCATGGCAGAACATGGTATGAATGGCATGCAGTAATATTGTCAAACTACATCCTACATACAAATATCTTTGTAAATATTTTTTAGTCCCCACAATCTCCTTTTCATGTATGAAAAGGCTCAAGCAGATGAGCTCCTTATGTACTTATTTCTCTGAATCAAAATGTCATTTACAACACACACATTTTGTAATCCCGTTTCATCTCTGCATAGTTGTTCCTCACTGTACGTGAACTTTTGAAGGGGATGGTGGGCTAGCCTATTAGTTACAGCACTTGCATGATGCACTGAAGATCTTGGTTCGATTCCCACGTTTTCAATGTGCAAAGCCCATTTCTGGTGCCCACTGTGCACTGATATTGCTAAAAACGAAGTACAACTAAACTCACTCACTCACTGCAGTTGTGAACAAGCTGTATATTGATGTTTACTGGTTAGTTGATGTTTGATGTATCTTCCTGGATGCTACTTTCTATTAACATTTAACTGCTTTATGTTTTTAAACTTAAAACTATTCTCCCTAAACCACATGTACAATAATGTTGTTTCTATTGTGTTGTGCTGTTTTGTGTTATTTTTGTAGAACTATATGTTGTTAACAGATGACACCTTTCATGGATGTTATGCAAACACGCAAGTTCCTCACTGTACAGGTTAACATTTTAGAGTTTTTCTGGAATTTTTTACTTATCTTTTGAAATATATTTTAAGCGAAGCCTTTGTTTGCTGTGAAAGAATATAATAAAGGTGATTTTCATGTTTGTTCCAAGTACATGTTTCTACAAACTGGATTTTTAACTTTATTCATAAGTTGAAGAATTCTTGTGTTTTAGGAATGGAAGTTGATATATTTCAATGTGAGGGTTTTCTTAGCTCCTACCTTTGATGTTTTATTGTCCTTTGTCTTAAGTACCATGATTTGGGCGGTTGTGTTTTAGAAGTGCCTTTATGACATATCTTCACTATGCTTTGGATAAATATTTTGTAGTAGAATAAACAGTTAGAACATAATGATGGTGTGTGTTCTAATTTAGGGTCATTACATGTTGAGACATAAGAGTAAGACACTCATTGTTTCCTATATCCTGGAATGTAGAGAATGTTGTGTATGAGGTCTCATTACATGGAATACAGGTGACACTTGCATGTACGATCAGAAGTCACCATGACATGTCATATTACTGACAGCTCTAATATCTGTGGTACAGTGTCTTCCATGTGTGGTTGTCTCCCATTTGTTACACATGCCAGTTGTTATACAGTCAGATTGGGGGTTAATTACTGCTACACCTACAACAATAGTGGACTAGCCCAAACTGTTCAGCAGAAGCAGCTTACTTGTCAGATGGATCAAAGGGACTGACAGCCAGCACATTTGATGCATTTATAGTCAAGACATGTTTGATTAAAATGTGTTATAGCATTTAATATTTACCTTTTTATCTTGAGATGATTTCTTCTCAAGGCAGATGATAAACTCAATTATACCTAGAAAATACATCATTTACCATGTATGAAAGGGGATGACCCTTGCACATTATCCATGACTTGTATACAAAGAGTAGAGTATGTTTCATCACACTGAGACTGATCACAAGTTCCTTTTTAACGGATTCCTCTACAAGAAGTCCACAACAGGACAGACATGTCAGCACAGGCGATGACTTGTTAAGACCTGCAAAGGCAGATACCATTTACATGGATGGTACTTTCACATCTAACCCTGTGCCTTCAATTCAGTGACAATATTACTATAGTCATGTATATTGATACATGTATTCAAGACCCGTGAACGTCCCCGGGTTGAATAGGCCGTCAGGAACTCGTGCTTGCCATGAAAGGCGACTTGTCATAAGAGGCAATTAACGGGATCGGGTGGTCAGGCTCGCTGACTTAGTTGACATTGGTTCCCAACTGCGCAGATCGATGCTCATGTTGTAGGTCACTGGGTTGTATGGTCCATTCCATATAGCTGGAATATTGCTGAGTGCGGCGTAAAACTAAACTCACTCAACCATTACAGATAAAACGCGACGATAGTCACTCCACTTGTTAGTCTTAGCATTGAAATCACCTACTAAACACTTTCAGAGAGAGTCTGGGAGTGTAATAGAGATTGTTCAGTTTCATAAAATGTGTCATTATTGAAGTATTTCGATCCTTCTGGGTTTAGATGGACATGACCACCATGATACATAACATGTTCGCTACTATAAGGACACTGGATATGTCTCTCCAGAGGACATATTCCTTACTGAGATCTTCATAGGATCAGGTGTATATCGTCCGTGCACGAGCTGGTAACTCTGAATACGCCCTGGTGTACGCACTGCTCCCGGACAGACAGATAACAACCTGCAGAAGATTTTTCAGATCGGGTCAAGCTGTCTCAGATCGACTCGGGTGCAGCTCCTCCAACCAGAAAGCGAGTGTACGGAGAGTTGGAGAACAGAATCCAGAGACAGAAGGATAAGCTTCACCAGAGTACTAAGACACCACTTGACTTCCTTGATCCCATCCGATATGTCATTAAGCTTAGTGGAAAACTCATGTTAAGTGAAATCAGTGTGGTAAGTTAAATCAGTTGGAAACAAATGCATTTAAAATTAAATGAAATGACACGTAGTGCTAATCAGTTGTGTTGCGGTCTCTTTCCATGTTTGTAACGAGTATGGAATATCCCATTCCTGACTAATAGGTAATAGGTGTGTGCAGTGGTCTGTGACCGTATGTGTATTGGGGTGTGTAACAACTGACGTGGGACAAATGGTAGGATACCATTGATTCTACACTTTCCTGCACTAATGGTTGTGTTCGTGCGTGCGTTCGCACTCATCCCCTTTTGACCTGAAGTGTGCACCATCCCCACCCCTTTCTCAAGAGTATGCACCGCCCATTGACAAATAGCAGTACCCGCCTCTGGGCACCCCGTTTATGTGTTTCAACAAACCAAGGGATAATCTACATCCCTACATAGGCTCCCTGACAAAACCAAGAACATCAACGCCAAACACAAGCAAGTCTCGACTTTCCAATGACCCTTTTTCGATGGGCAATAAAGACAAAATAACGGGGAAATCTTATCAGTGAATCCCAGAAAGTCAATGACAGTAAATGCTCACGAAAAAGGTAAGCATGCCCTACCCCACCAGTAACATATTATAGCAAAGAAGCATAAAATGACCAAATTTCCCTCTGGCGCTACACAGCAGTGGTGTTTACTGATTTTGTTGAAGCTTAAGAGAACATGTTAATTGTGAATTACGTTTTCTAGGAAAAACGTGTAGAGATTAATTGACTAGGGACTTGCTAAAAGTAAAGACCAATAACCAGTTTCAATGTCTCGCCCCTGATACTTCTTTCGGAGTCAACGTAACTGAATGAGTGATAAAGGCTTCTGGGCTAATGGTGAGTGAGTGAGTGTGACTTTACGCCGCATGTGGCAATATTCCAGCAATATCACGACGGGAGACACCAGGAATCCGCGTCACATGTTGTGCTCACGTGGGGAATCGAACCCGGGTCTTCGGCGTATAACGAGCGTACGTTTCATCCACTAGGCTACAGTACTGTCCCGAACTTTTGATGAAGCTTGGTGACTTCACCAAAAGTAACTTTCGCTCATTTAAAAATACGTAAAGTCGATTTGAGATAGAACACCACATCTCAACATGCCTTGGGGGTACTCCAAACATTTGGTTCATTTTCACATGAAGCGGGTTTAAAATTTCCGCCTCCGGTGCGGGAATTCCAGCCACGGACCTCCTGATAGTAAGTCGGACGCCTTGTTCACTGATTTTGTTGAAGCTTAAGAGAACATGTTAATTGTGAATTACGTTTTCTAGGAAAAACGTGTAGAGATTAATTGACTAGGGACTTGCTAAAAGTAAAGACCAATAACCAGTTTCAATGTCTCGCCCCTGATACTTCTTTCGGAGTCAACGTAACTGAATGAGTGATAAAGGCTTCTGGGCTAATGGTGAGTGAGTGAGTGTGACTTTACGCCGCATGTGGCAATATTCCAGCAATATCACGACGGGAGACACCAGGAATCCGCGTCACATGTTGTGCTCACGTGGGGAATCGAACCCGGGTCTTCGGCGTATAACGAGCGTACGTTTTATCCACTAGGCTACAGTACTGTCCCGAACTTTTGATGAAGCTTGGTGACTTCACCAAAAGTAACTTTCGCTCATTTAAAAATACGTAAAGTCGATTTGAGATAGAACACCACATCTCAACATGCCTTGGGGGTACTCCAAACATTTGGTTCATTTTCACATGAAGCGGGTTTAAAATTTCCGCCTCCGGTGCGGGAATTCCAGCCACGGACCTCCTGATAGTAAGTCGGACGCCTTGTTCCCATGACCAAAGAAATCTGTGGCAGACAAACAACCAAACCACACTATAACATCACCAGTTTATTACAGGTCGTATCTCGCTTGGTTTGCCTCAAAACATTTGTTGAGGACCTTTGATTAACAAGTGCACGGTATCAGTGTGCTATAAGTTGTCACTAGAAATTCACTCATTTATTCTGTTCTCTGATATTTTCAATGTTATCGAAAACCAAAATGAAAGATTTGTCTCAATAAATTTACCCAATTCTCCCATATTGGGGTATGAAACTACAAGGTAAGCGAAAATTCAGTACTATCAGCGAGACCAGTGTCGAAACTGTAAAAACAAACGTAAGTATATATTTTGCTGTAGGGTATAATAAACTATTGACAGCGACATCAGAATATCTTCGGTTTAGAACGTAGCTGATTCGTACTTCCCGAACCAGATGGCAATGAGCAATGGTAACGTCTATCACAGATTCATAAATCATAGTGCATATCAGAAATAACAATTTAAACAACAAAATAACATTAACGTCAACCACAGCTTAATCAAAGATTAGTAAAACGATCTTTAATGCAATTGTGACACCTGATTACTAAAGAAAATTCATATTATGCGATATTAATGAAAGTTTGTTTTCATTATTCAAATATGCAGTAGCCCAATTACGGGATCAAATTACTCTATTCAAGAAATTATCCCGCGAATATGTGGATTCCAACTCGTATATAGAAACAAAGATTTGATTTTGGAGACTCTACCCCAAATGCCAGGAATAAGT
The DNA here is from genome assembly GCF_037392515.1 of Haliotis asinina. Lineage (NCBI taxonomy): Eukaryota > Metazoa > Mollusca > Gastropoda > Lepetellida > Haliotidae > Haliotis > Haliotis asinina. Next base: position 52,746,631 of record NC_090291.1, on the reverse strand, counting down.
CTACGAAAAAAAAGATTTTAGATTTTAGAATACCGCATTATGTTGCTTTGGTTTTTGTTGTTGTTTTTTTTATAAAAAGTGAATTAAGTGCCGTCGATCCGTTGTAACTGTTTATCGTAGCATAGAATTCCAGTATAAACGTGCCTCGAGTCTTGTCATACAAGACCATTAAGAGAATTTTGTATTTTTTCTGCAGACAAAACAATCACCTGTATCTGAGAGGGTTCCTTGCTTAACACAGTCTTGAATGCCATTTTGGATAACGCTCAACAGAAACAATATAACAACACAATCAACAACGTTCGTGAGTGTTTTCCAGGTGTCAACATATATACACGCAATGAGCTGCTCTCTGAATACACAAATCCATATCATTGGGTCACCTTGCCGTACATAAAGTATGTAGGGACGTGTTAATGTTAAGCTACATACATGCTATATAGAGACATTACGCCTTGTTACCTGACCCTACAAAAGAGTATGTTGGCCGTGTTACAATGTTAAGCTACATACACGCTATATCTTGTCAGCTGGCCGTACATTATAACTTGAAACCGATTCAGTGCAGTGTACGCAGCAAGACAACGCGGCATTACTGATGCTATATACCTAGCATTGTGTCACCCCAAAAAAAAACAGGAAAGCCATACTAATAGTGCTATACATGTAAATACATTTGGTAAAAAGACTGCACTTACAAACATAATATCGTCGTAATTCATGCTATGTAGGTAAATAATTTAGTTACTTGGCATTACGCTGACTCTTGTTTTCCTTAAAAATGGCACTTTACAACATACTGACTTATGCCAATGCACAATGTAAGCCATGGTAATTGGTAACAATAATGTAAGCTCTGTTACCAAGTTATATGGGCAATATTCAACTGGTAACAACAATGTAACCTATGTTCCCAAGGTTATATGGACATTATACGACTGATTACAACAACGTTAGCTATGTTACCGAGGTTATATGGACAATATAACACAGGTAACAATAGTATAAGCTACGTTACCTATGTTGCGTGGAAGATGTATAGCATGTTACGTCAATGTAAGCTGTGTTTCTATCCCGCTGTCCTTTTAGCATTTTAGGCCAATCAGAGGGGGAATACACACAAGCGGGAATACACACAAGCTATACCACGCGGGTAACAAAGAAATAAATTACATATCTATATCTATTAAACTACAACCTATGACGTTGAATGAAATAGTGTGTAAGTTTCTTAACAATGCAAATTGGCAACAGACTAACGTAATGCTTAAAATTTCACCTATAGAACGTTTTGATTTTTCCTCTTGGCAAATTGTCTTCGTCGGGTTTGTGTGAAATACTGAGAAGTTGTAATACAAATCTTGTATTTTGGCTACTTCGTTGAGATTCAGCAATGATTTAGATATTGTCCAAATTCATTTTGACGAAATGAATAAGTAATATCAGGTTGTACTCCTTGACAGGAAATCGCTTACAGTGAAACATAATGATCAAATGACACATGGAGTGGTACCAATATAATGACTCGGTATTTAGTGTTTCTTGGACTGAAGTGATCTCAAAGATGCCTGTCACTACATTCATTAGCAGGTAGAATTCAGTACATTTGCCATGCAGTGCTTGCGGATGTGATTTTATACCCATCTTCTGACCTGGCCTTCAAAAGCCGAACGACCCCAGTGACCCAAACCTTGCTGATTTTCCACGCTATACAATACTAGACGTGTCATTACAACTTGGTCACCTGCATGTAAGGAACGTCACCCGGTAACGTATCATGATAAACAAGATAAGAGTCCAACTCCGCAAACAACTCGGCGTCCAGCTCTGAATCTAGGTTGTCGTCTGTGCTGGTGGTGGAGCTGGAGCCGTCGAGGTCGTCGTCGGTCATGGAGGCTGTCTCGTTCATGTCCAGTGACGAGGAACTGTCACTGCTTGCGCTGGAACGGGATCGCAGAGAAAACAGCTCGTTGAGCACAACAGGATCCAGATCTGCGAACGGATCAACGTATTCAACGTCCTCGCTTGACGCTTTGCTGCCACTGCCAACGGAACCTTCGGTGACGTCCTTCTGTGGTTCTACATCTACGTTAAAGTTGAATCTGTCTTCCACGGTCTCCTGGTCGGAGCTGAGTCCAGAGTCTGGGGGCGTGGTTTCCCTTGGGGGCATGGCTTCCCGTGGCGATGTTTCTACGATCATACTGAGAGGTCTCTGGGCCTCACTGAAGGTATGGCTCCGACGAATGATTCCTGCTGGTTTGGTGATGGTTGGTGCAGAGGCACGTCTGACACTCAAACTGGACAATAAAGAAACAATAAATAATACATTCATACGTATAGAGTATATAAACGCATATTACTACACGTTCTTTGAAAAGCGCATACAGTGCCGTTATACAAATAAAGCATAACGCGACAATTTCAGAACAATGATCGCAATAGGGTTGTACAAACCTGCGTTTGATATTTAGACAATGCGGTGTTACATTACATATCACTAATGCACATTCAATAGAGTTCATGTTCTTGATACATTATTTATTCTTCGATAGGAATAGAGGTGAGGCGCCTTTCACGGAACACCTTTTACAAAGACTAACGGTAAGTCCCACTATATAACATTGCACTAAGGTTGAAGTACGATCAAAGTAACTTGAGACCAAACGCTTATCATAGACTACCGTTTAGTGCTGTATGTTCTCTCGGATCCATCGTTTAGTGTTGTATGTTCTCTCGGATCCATCGTTTAGTGTTGTATGTTCTCTCGGATCCATCGTTTAGTGTTGTATGTTCTCTCGGATCCATCGTTTAGTGTTGTATGTTCTCTCGGATCCATCGTTTAGTGGTGGTTGCTGAATATGGTGGGTTTAATAAAGGAAGCAAGATATCGTTGCTTGGGAAGTTATAAGACGAAAGTGTATATACCTCTTACTTGATAATCTCAGTCGGAACTCACAGTCAATCATACAGTTGTCTTGAAGTAAGCTCCCAAAGCACTGTCCAGACTCGAATAGCTCGTAGTATTTGCCTAGGTCAATTCAACTTCGACACATTGGTGTTGGTATTTCATAAGCTAATGAGTTAAACCATCTGACACTGTTGTACATTTAAATGAGAGGTATGTGAGGCGTTGTGCCGAGGAACAGTTTGGAATACAGGAATTGGAAGCCATTTCTGGGGTTCCTCTAGTTCAAAGAGCAGACCCACCCTTGGTTTGAGGAAAGCACCAAACCCGCTCTCGTTTGTGTGCACGTTGTTTCTTCATTCATAACGCTGAGACACCGTAATATAACTTAAATACTTAGAGGCGTAAAACACATCCACTCGCTACCTACCTTGTCCTCCTCCGGAGCATCGAATCTTCCTCAACTCTCAGCATAGAGTGACGTCTAGCCAGGGCTAGTGACGCTCTTCTCACTATCGACTTCCGTCGCGCTATTGACATTCGTTTCAGTGCTCTGAAAAACGACACAACACATATCAGTTCTTTAAAGCACATTGTTCTGTATGACAAGGATGAACCATGTGATAGGTTTAACAATCCAATAGCATTAAAATATATGTGACAGGCAGCGTTTATTACACATTCTTACAGTTGTCCTTTCACCTGTACGGTGAGGCCGAGGTTATTTCAATTGACTTGTGTTCATTGAACAACTGCAATACTTAATCACTATTAACTATGCTGAGGAATATGAAAGTGTGATTCAAAGTATGTATGTATGTATGTATGTATGTATGTATGTATGTATGTATGTATGTATGTATGTATGTATGTATGTATGTATGTATGTATGTATGTATGGATGGATGGATGGATGGATTTATGGATGGATGGATGGATGGATGGATGGATGTTGGATGCATGCATGCATGTATGTGTATACGTATCTGTACGGTGGAATGTCTCTGGACCAGGGTTATTTGAATTATTTGCAATAGATTGTAATGCCAGATATTTTAAACACTTTACCGGGTTTATGATTGATTGCTACATAACTGCAAAGTATGCATATGCGTAATCATGTAATACACGTCAATATGCTGCAAGTTATGCCCGAGTAGCGATCTGAAAGGAGTGTGCGGCCGTTGTTGATGCACATTTAAGCAATCCAGCTGCGTCAATCGAGGGTTATGGTGTCAGACACTAGATTGTCTGATCCATGATAGGCTATATACAGATCCCGCCACACAACGGGAATATGCTGAACATAGCACTGAACAACAACGCCACTAATAGAGAAAGTGTCATTCAAAGTGTATGCTTGAGAAACTGGAGAAACTCACCGTCGAGGAGCGATCCTTAGGAATAGCTGAAGGTATATCTGGAATTTCTCTGGAAACAAATATGTCAGTCAGTGAGTGAGGTAGAATTTTACGTCACATTGGCAATATTTTAGTCATGTCGTGACAAAAGGTCTAAAGACTATGAATAAAATTTAATATAACTTTACTTTTAAAAAACTGTCAGAGAAGGAAAATATGACGACTAAATTATCAGACATTAATTAAAACTAGTTTGAGTTCAGTGATACTGTAAAATGTTAAATCATTTGAAAACAACACAATATAAAATCGGGCTATAGATCGAGAGGAACTGAAGGTAGATCACCAACTAGGGGCCATGTTTACTTACAGTACATTTGCTACCTGCATGGACCATAGCTGGACTCGCACCATCCCGTCAGCCGTTGACGATGGCAGGTAAATTTAGTCATAATTTAAAACCTCAAATACTCTGTGTTTAAAATGGATGGCTGAGGTAAGATGCCTTTGAAAGTTTGGGGACTTACGTACCACATACGGTCAGTAAAATATCACAGAATACATTTTTTGTGATTGTTTCCCTGCATGTTACCGTTCTACAAAGGGTGCATGTGATGGCCTAGCAGTCTCCCCCTTAGCATGTGGGTTTGAATCCAAGAATCGTTATGTCTAAGATGACTCTTAGGTTTTGCATCCTCTTCAACCATCTCCAACTTTTGGTTTCAATAACTGACAACTTATTTGGTACAATTAAGCATGCTCTATCTACGAAGGGACCTTGCGTGATGCTATTTGTGTTCTAGGTTCCTTGTCCTTGACAATGATCTATGAAGTCACAATCTTACAACTCCTTGTGGCAGAGATTTCTTCTGATTATGCATTTCTTTGAAACAAGTACTCTACTCTGTACACTAATGGTGCAGTGCTGTAGCCTAGTGGTTAAAGCGTTCGCTCGTTATACACCAAAGACTCGACTTCGATTCCCCACATGGGTGCAATGTGTGAAACACATTTCTGGTGTGCCGCGCCGTCATATCGCTGGAATATTGCTAAAAGCGGCTTAAAGCCACACGCAGTCACTATATGATAATAATGGCCATTTTTATCCCACCTTTTCCACACACTTGTGCATGCTCATTATTACCCAGATAACCCAAGCTGTCTGTGAGGAACTAGCAGGTTATGATTTGTCCCATGATTTATCTACCTCAACCTTTTGTACGAAGCATGACTGCTTATTAATGACAGACATTCATGAGATCACGTTTGCATTCATATACCAAAATATATACAGATATTGACGGAGCTCACCAGAGAATGGACCGTGAATTTTAAGGAACTTCTTTGGTATGTAGAGAAGCAGCGAGAAGACAACGAGAGCCAGGGACAAAATGAATTCTGTCTTGGGTGCCTCCAGGAACGGCGCAATGGTGAAGCAGGCGATGATGGCGACAACGACGATGGGGATAGCGATGTTTACCTGCAAAGTTGATGATGTAACAGTGAGCACATTATACCCGATAAAATCAGTGTTTCAGTTCCATCACAGTGTGGCGGCTTCACGTTGCAGGAATTCCTGAAATACGGCCAGTGTAAACGTATTGCGTACAACCACGACCAAGGGCAAAGTGCTGACAACCAAGAATCGTTATCAGTATATGGGACTTGAATCTAAATCACAGGAATCAGGTATACCAAGGGAAGCAAACTGCTCCACCTACATCGTTGTGACTTTTCTAAGTGAATGCTGTTTTACGTCACATTTGACAATATTCTAGCCTTACTACATCGCCATATTAAGAGTAGTCAACAAGGGACATGGTAGACCTGAGACATACCAGGATGATAACACTTAGGAGATAAACATCATGTGTTGGCCAATTTCCGGGTGTTATTGAGTATTTGAAGCACGGGAATGCATATGGAACCGACGGCGTCAGCCGGAGGTTTCAAATGAAATATTTCCGTGCTTCAAATACTCAATAACACCCGGAAATTGGCCAACACATGATGTTTATCGACATTGTAAACAAAAACGTAAACCAAAGGGGTTTTACTGTCTGCACTCGTTTACATCGAGTATGAGTACAGCAGTAAAGTGTCATCAGCTGGCCGTTTCAGCTGGTTCCCATGGTAGCATCTGGAGTTGCTCATTTGTGACGTCATTCTAACTTTACGTCACAATATGATTTGAATGACGTCACCACTGTTGATGACACAACAAAACAATTGTTTACGTGTAAATACGCAGTGAATAGTCTTGCAGTTTCCGGGAATCTAATACCATTTGATCATGTTTTTCAACCAATCAGATTACAGAACACAGTGACTTTTGGTTTACAATATTGTTTATCATCAATTTACATTGTTGATAGTCGGTGTATATACATTGTGATATACGTATATGCTGTAGCTAACCTTATATGGCCTTGCTTTCTCTTTGTTCTTTACCCTGAGGACCAGGAGAGCCAGGATTGCAAGACCGTGAAATAGCCAGACCGTGAAGACGAAGAAGCGGACCAAGACGTCCAGCGTGCCGAACAACAGCATCACAATAGCGATCAACGCCTACAACATGCACGACGTCATCTCAGGTAATGCTACTCTTAGTCACATGAAGTGGCTACTTCACAGAGACAGCAATAATGCCTACTGACATGCTTTATTTGGACAGGTGCCACGTGTTCCCGAGTTTGTACAGAACACTTGACTTGTCCTTGCAAGTGTTTGTGATGAATGCCCCGATAGCGCAGGACAGTGTAATCTTTCCTCAGACACTTGATATCTTCACTGTTTGTTAGAGTCTGCAAATCCAAGTATAAACGCCTCACTTTGTGATGAATTTGTGATGTTCAACGATGACTAATTAATGATATTAACAATTTTCGGTCACCTTATATACATAACGTAAAAAGACCACGTATTTAATGACATACTTCTCCATGTCAACAGGTATCAGACACACGTATTTATTCAGGCATTGGGGACCAGAATACAATTAAATCACTAAAGTTGTAGTCACGTGACTAACGGGGCACCTGCTCCACCATTTGCTTGAGTCTCACAGTAACGTGTTTAATATAAATATAGCTACTGATTTGGAAGTACTTCCATCGTATGTGCTAAGATAATTGTACATTACTTCGTGATTTTGTTATGCATTTTTCATTAGTGGGAAACTTCATCCATCTTCACTACACACAGAAACAAATATTATAAAAAAATATAAGATATGAGAGAAGTCTTTGTTTCTCCAAACTCCTTCCACTACTCGCATACAGAAAGGACATGTGCCCAACCTATTTCTTGAATGAATAAAACAAGTTTAAAACAAAGAAGGGATCTAGTTACATATTAAACGTTTTTTCCAACAGAGACTTAATGGAAGCATACTGTGAAAATATAATGGGATCTAACCCTCTGGCACTGTGTATATGTGTATGCTGGGGTGATCCTGAAGATACTTCAGTCATGGCACTGAGGAAATAACAGCACTTGACTTACTCTACATCCCCACCCCCTACCCCCACTCACCCTGCTGATGACTGTGATTATGTTGGTCTTGCTGCGAACGTGCACCCAGGATGAGAACTCCGGCATATTGCCGTCCTTCAGAGCGACTCCAGAGAGCCTGCATGGAGTAAAATGACTGAGTAAGTATCGAGTACGGTAACACGTCGACAGTTATCTGATACTCGAATTTGTTTCTGAAAATGAAGAGGTTAACAAACGGTCATGCCTTGTGGGTTTCAAGTGTGTGATACAAATATTAAATTTAGAATTTGTGTGGTATTTTAGGCCGGAAGAAGTATAATGCTTCAACAATCATATCTCGGCGAAAATGGTACCTTTGGAGTGTTATGGCTGACAATATAGTCTCTGGTTATGTAGAAAGAAACCTATCTCCCCTCTCTTTGAGTTTGTCTTTCTTGTTGGGCCAAGCTGCGCGGTTTATTTTCATATGTTAACAAAGCCTAATGTAATACAGACTTCTCCCGTAGCCTGGCGACTCGCATTAGGTTTGGAACGGTTGAACAAAACAACTTGACGGCCTTACAATTTTAGTGTAATAAAGTAATGTGATTTACATAAGTTTCTTTTGTATGGTATATTTGTCATGATGTAAATCAATTTCATAATATACTTAAAATACTGTCAGACATAAGCATGGCGAATCTTGGATTCAAACCCACGACCACGGGATCTTAGTATGTAGGGATTACAACCATGCTATTGTATTGGAGCAAAGTCTCACGGTGAATACACACGTGGAAGACGTAGTGGCTGAGTGGGTTAGATGGCTGAGTTTTGTGCTGGCGATTAGGTGTTTTAGAGTGGGCAAAACCCGAATGTACTTTTGTGAGAAAAAGTGATACCAAACATAACGTGTTATATACGACCTGGGTTCGACTGGGTCATTTCTTGTGTCCCCTACCTTCATATTGCAGGAATATTACAATACTCACTCACCCCCTGTTTTCAAATAACGTACTGCACTGGCAGCGGAATAACATCTTATGTAGCTCAGGTCCACTACGTAAGTGTAGAATGCGTGCATTAGATTGGTAATTTTTTTTTAAAATATAAACTGAATTGAACAATCACTGGAGACGTCCGAACGAAACTTTATGATTTTATGCCTGGGGTGTGATGCTTAAAAAGGGACTCATCAAATGTGTCAGAGCTGCCCAAGTCGACCCAATCAGAAATATGACTAGCCTGTCTGGGGAGATAATTGGAGCCATACATTATCCCCCAAGGACATCAGTTGCTCTAGAGCGCCAACGACATAATGTGATAAATTTAAGGTGTGTACTTTATCAGTTTTGATAAATTCATCTAAAGAATTAGCTTGAAGGCAGCCGTCCGCTATCTTCTTTGTTTGATGAGCTCTACTCGTGCTCCACTAGGGGATAATAGAATGAAACGCACCTTAAGCAAATATTCAAATACCGCCCTCTACTAAACAATATCTTGGTGAGGTCACACTCCTGACCTACATGTCAAATTACAACTTGAGTAGTATTATCTAGTCTTCATTCATCCTGACCGTAGCAGTGAACCCTTGGACAAACAGTGGGCTTGACTATCGCCAGGTTCCATCATAAGATTAATGAAAATTAAATCAAAATCACAAAAACAGGAGCCTCTTGCAATTCTTGTTTTATTCTACAATGAGGGTAAAGTGTATACCCCAGGAACAGTTGGGAGTACTGGTCCAAGTGGTCTCCGAAACTGTGATTGCTCTCCTGTGGGGACAGCGGACAGAGCTGGTCCTTTTATCTATGATCGACTCCCCTGTGAGGATTCATGGGTCGGTGTGAGGATTCATTGATCCACCCATCTGTTTTCATGTGGGGGATTACGGGTGGAAAGTGCAAGTAATATCAAGAGTCTTTAATCACAAATATCGCATTTTCTTTTATATTTTGATGGATCGTTAGTTTAGCTATAGAATTGCTTTTCATCAATCCATGTTTGGTGGTCAAACTCACAGACTTGGTTGACACATGTCAGTGGTTCCCAAATGCATAGATAATTGATCATGCTGTTGATGACTGGATTGGCTGGTCCAGGCTCGATTTACAGACCGCGGCCATATAGCTGGAATATAACTGACTGCAGCATACCGACAAACCAACCAAATCATACGTTGTGGTCTGTTATTTGTCAGCATTGCGTTGGTTGCAATAGAAAAGAACCGCACAAATTTACAGAGTTCAGATTGTCCCCTGATTAAAGACATCCTGAAATTACAATATCAGCGATGAATATTTCCACAAAAATACGAAAGACGTTCTATATTTGTACTCTGGAAAAAATCTGGAGCGCAATACATAAACTTTAAATGGTAAAATGGTAAATCGTTATGTAAAATGAAATTTCACATCTTTAAAGGTAAATTCTTTTACCACCTCAGAGAACAGAAGGGATAGTATCCAGCTGTTTACTGCACATATGATGTTGACGAGGCGTATTGTACATACACTAGTTTAATGACTAACGGGATCGGATGGTCAGGCTCCCTGACTTGGTAGACACATACTGTCGTGTACGAGTTGCGTATAACGATGCTCATGCTGTTGACCACTGGATTTTTGGTTCACTCGATATTAATCGACATATATCTGGAATATTGCTGAGAGTTGAGTAAAACAACAAAAAAAACCCGAACAAATATCCCCACCTTCCAGCTGTGAGGAATGTCCCGTTAGCACTGCCCAGCGCCGTCAGCCCAACCCCCAAGGGTATAACTGCAGAGGCCTTGCCGAGCATCCTCTCTCCCCATGTCTGGAATCAAGATTGGAAAACTATCATCAATATCGGACATTATTACATCAAATATAAAACGTATGTTTTCACGTACTGTCTTTTAAAGTTTCAAGTTTATTCGTTTTCAATCAGTGATGTTGGTTTGGTTTCGTGTAGTTATTATTTAACCCACTTGACCCCTGGGTTTGTGTTAGTATTGTTAGTTAAGCACAATCTTCCACCGTTCCATCCAAGTTCTGGCACCACCGCTTCATCTCGGTACATCCCGACACTTTCCGGGAACCTGTCGTAATTTCTCGGATTTACCCGAAAGGACCTGAATGCTATCTGGCACACTTACCACGCCTATGGCCTCGGATGCGAGCATCTCGCGTTTCGTCATTACCGTGAAGTATGACGTCACCACGAGCATGTAGATTACCATTACCAGTGGTATGACGAATTTCACAAGTCGTGGTAAATTTCTGAAGAAAAACATTCGGCATTAATCTAAAGCTATGTTTCTATCGTCCTCTGAAGGCTGTTCGGGGTTAGAAGAAGAGCAGGTTAGTGGGCGGCGACCTAAGTGGGCGGTTGCAGAGTTACCTACCTTGGTGGTTTCTTCACACCTCTAGTCACGTGGTTTACGTTGGACCTGAAAGTATCGGACATAAACAAAGACGCTATTAACCAACTACCGTGTATATAGGAAAGAATATAGGACAAATCCCGCATTGTAGGGGGCAGAAAAAGATGTGTAGCATGGGGGATGTATGCAAGGACGAGATATTGATATTGTTTGATCAACCTTTGGTCAGGTTCAAATAACAGAAAAAACTCATTTGAGATATGTTGTGTTTGCAATTACACATTCTCAGCAAAGTACAGATTCTAGTACTTTTGTTGGGGAGAGTCATATCCAGGATTCGAACCTACTCCATCTGTTAGCCAGGCACCTAATACTCAGCACACACAGACAGCCGAGTAACTCGCCCAGCCACCGCAACGTCCATATAATATTGTACACTTTCTAAATGCTATTGTGTATTCATAGAATAAAATGTAATGAAAAGAATGAATTGTTATCTTTCTTTAGATGTTTCGCACATTTGGTGCGTAAGAGACGACAACAGGTCCGCTCCTACATGGTTAAATCAATGCACATGATATCATTCTCTGGATTGTCTGGTCTAGACACGATTATTTGCAGGCAAGTGTCATACAACTGGAAGATGGTATGGAAGTCCCAAACATTCTCTGACGCATGGCAAAGCATAACCGAAATGTTAGGATTTTGTTTATTGCTTAAACGAAGCGCACCCGGTGTGCCTCAAACAGCACTTTTCATACAGTGTCGTTAGATAATTAGAATAAAACATACCAGCCACCGTAGGCCCAGAGACCATTGAATATGGCGAAGGTTATTGATGTTGGATTGTCTGTGGTTCCCTCAAAACCCTCCTGGAGGATCGTGTAATGACCTTCAATAAAAGATTAATGTTTCATGATTGATAATTTAAAATGCAAATGTGTCGAAGTGGGGGTCAACTGATACTGGCATAGTCAGGCTTGAACTCATCAGTTGTTCAGGGTTGTCACAATGTAGCCTTGACAGTGAACGGGACTTCTCTCAGGACGTTGCCTTGTCGAACCCACCAAGACCTCTGGAGACTCTCCAACACTGTACCTATCAGGAGGACTGAGTCAATCAACTTAGTACTTGGAATTCAGTCGTCACAATTCGTATGCGAGGTCCGCATATTTACTATGTCTTTACCCTGAATGTTGCATTAGAGTAAAATGAACTGAGAACTGAGTGCGATAAAAGACTTCATTGGAATTATAACAAAAGACAAAGTCACTTAATAAAACATTTATCACCACCCGACCCACCCTGCTTAATCGTTGTTAGGTTTCAGTAATGTGTGCCAAGGTTAAGAGCAGAGAATAGTAAGAGTGACCCTCAGCCCCTTCCCTATCTGAGCTGATGTCATGTCTCTCCTGTGTTGTTACCTTGGAAGAGTCTGATGATGCCGAGGATGATGACAACGGACAACGCCGTCACTTTCCCAACGGTCGCCAGAACCTGCACCTGAGATGCCAGCTTGTTGCTGAATCCGTTCAGCAGAGCCAGGGAAACTGAGAAATGGAAAGGAAAACAATTATGCACGTATCGCTGTATGGTTACCACATCGAACCCCCAAATGCAAACTCTTTGGCAGACTGAATGATATCGGGGGTCGGTTTTGTTTCACACCTCAAGTTGCTGAAGGACACCTTAAGTAATTGTTTGAGTAGTTTTATAAGGAACTAGAAGTAACTGAATTTCACTTGAAGTCGTTGTAATACTAAAGCTAAATGTGTGTCAATATGAATGAGTGAGTTTATTTTAGTTTTACACCGCTTTTAGCAATAATCCACCAATACAACGACCGGGAACACCAGTCAATACACAAAGTACCAATGTAGGGAATTGAACCCAGGTCTTATGGGTAGCGAGCGAACGCTGTAATCGCTGTGGAACCCCACCCTACCATGGCCATTGTCACTGTGAAGTATGCATGACATTGTTACGTGGAGGCTGTTTGGCGCTAGAACTACCCAACTACACGTTGATTGAAACTGGAAGTATGTGTTCAACACAATAATTTGACACAGACAGAACCAGATTCTAGACACATCCTTGTCGTCAACACTACGTGACACCGTGCACAAACGCGAGATAGTATCTTGAACGAAGTAGTTTAGATAAACACATATTGTCATTAAGATAGTATACAACCAGACAAGTCAAACAATGCAACGAAACGCTTTATTTGTATCCAATATATGCGTCATAGCCATGTGTCTCATACGGTAGGTAGGCATCTTTAAGTCAACTAATCACGATAACTAGGCCCCGCTGTAGGTCAGCCATTCACGTCCGTGTCATCAGTGACACATTCGTCTGGGTATTCAAAGTAAAAAGATAATAACGTTATACATGGGGCTTTTTGTTGAGTGTGTGAGTAGTGAAGGAACTCTCGAGCAGGCAGGTGGGTTCTGTAGGGTCTATGGTCGTCATGACAACGTCACCAAACAGACGCATTCCTTCTGCGATAGTTTTCAAACCTGACAGGAATTATGATAGGTCAGAATACTCAAGGATATTGTGTAAACAACATTACTTGTAACGAATGTTATCTATATGCTTATGATGGTTACTTTCTTTCGTGTTTCAAACTTGTTGCGATTTGTTTATCCGGACTGAATCATGGAAACCTATCTCTCCAGATCAAGCTCTCCTTTGACCTCGAGCTCGGCATGAATGTCATAATAGATGAATACCGAATGAGTTCAGAGACGTCTGGTAACTGTGAACCGTGAAGGTCTTCATTAACACATGCTTCTCGTGAGAGGCTAGTAATGGGTTGGGGTGGTCAGACTCGCTGATTGGGTTGACAGATGTCATCGTATCCCACTTACGCAGATTGATTTTCATGCTGTTCATCACTAGATTGTCTGGTCCAGATCCGATTATTTACAAACCGACGCTATATAGCTGGAATATTGCTGAGTGGGACGCAAAACTAAACTCACTCATTTACTCGGTTAACTGTGTGTTTTTGTCATCTTTCCAGCTTAGAAAGCCTTTGATGACATTATAGGTGGACCTGAGGTTTGGCGAATTTCTGCTGCTGTTTCCAGTCTAGAAAAGTTTTGATAAACATCTATAAACATTTCCTGAAGTCTGTTTTACAAGTGTATACTTTCTGTTGCCCGAGGGTGTAGTTAGAGCTCGTGTTACTTCTGTCGCCTTTGGACATCACTCGGCATCAATCTTCATCAATTAACTAAGTATTTATCCGTGAAATAAACTTGGAAAATGTATGTGTATGTAAATATAGTATTTCATTACACGCATTATTATCTATTGTTTCCTTTACAGTGTTTCAAATATACTTCTTCGAATAGCAATTCAAATCATTAATTCTCAGCCATTAATAGTTAATTTTGGTTCACGCGTATAACAAAGCACGATATGTAGGTGAGGTTTGCGACATGTTTATGGTGTAAATTTGATGCCTATTTTCCTTAAAACGGCAACAGTAATGTCAAAATGATAACCACAATTCCTCACTCGTATTTTTAAAAATGGAACTGTGAACCATGTCCCACTAGTAGGGGACTGAACTAGTAGTTTCAGCAAGTGCCGATTACCTAAGACTCGCTTGATATCTTCCCTTATCAAAAAGAGTAATGAATCCCCTTGTCAACATATATGTTTATATCCTGACCGGAAATGTATGCCCCGATGAAATTCGCTTCTCCTTAGTACACAGTTCCAAATATAATAAATATTCTCCCAGGGCCGAGTTTTTAAAAATCGCTCTAATTTTTTTTAGTCGACTTAAGTCAAAATGAGTTGAAATTTGTGTCATGATACTTGTAATATATACTTTCATTCATTTACAACGTCCAAAACATTGGGAAATCAGGTATTTAGAGTAAATAAAGTGAATAAAGCCAGTTTAAATATTGTGTTTTCGAAAAAAACCTTTATTTTTCGTCCATCGCATATATTGATAACAACTGCATACGTGTGTCAAAACTCTTCTCAGAAAGTGGCCACAGTGCGGAGGGTTTTGGGACTTTGGTGAGTCCAGAAAAACAATTCTGACGTGTTCAATGCTTAAAGTTCTTGAAATCCATGACGATTAAAAAGCACGATAATCTAATCCTATTAAGAAAATAAGCAGCGTTAAGAATATACGCTCGATGGTTACCTCTGAGCGGTGAGCTCGTGTGTCCCAGATCTCCCGGTATAAACACACCGTGCGTAACCTCATGGGAACATTGGTGAAGGTATGCCGTGAGAATGTGTTCACCTGCTATAGGACGATAAACCCTTTGACCTGGCTCACACCCACGACTGATGTCGTCACCCGTTCCTTCCCCTCCCCCATCCCAGTTCCACCCACCCACCCCACCCATCCACCACACCCTTCCTCCCACCCGTAGCATCCTAGATACGCTCACAACAGGTAGCAATGCCCAGTATTCTCACTATTCAGTCAAAATTGAAAGGATGGTGTAACATGTTATCATTACAACTTGATTTCAACTATGTTGTGGGTATGTGTTTCTCACCGTCTGGACTGAGTATTTCCATACATGTTGTAATGCAAATTATTATAATGTCTAAATATTAATAACTCATTAAGAAATGCTGTTTTCTTGATTCACGGAATTCTAGGTTTATAAATTAGGTGTTGTTTTCCTGATTTTCAAAGGTGCATAGGTCATTCACTTTAGTCTGAACTTACCAAGTGCAAGAATTGCCAAACACTTTCGGATTGTCTGAGGAGGACCACAACCGTCATAGATAGCGTCAGCAGTGTAGTCGGCGAAGGCGGCACAGAAGACGGCCGTTCCGACTGGTTCTGCAGCTGCGATACGCATCCAGCAGTAGACGAAGGCTGTGATTGGCCCAAACGCTTCCGAGATGTAGGCATACTCCACGCCCTCTTTCCGGACAGACTCGCGAAGTTCCGTAAAACACAAAGCAGCTGGAATTGTAGCGGAAATGGTCGATATTCTCTCTGTATTGAAATCCTCTCCGATAGGTCCCTGTTAACTTTATTCAAAGGTTTTGGGATTCTGTTAATTTCATTTAATTGTATCAACGATTTTAACTTCTACTAACAGGATACATTCAAAACTTGAATCCGAAGAATAATTCGTTTCCGGTTTCTGCAGACACCTTTTGCGTTCCACGTGACAGACCAAATGTGCTTTAGGCAGAAAGTTTTTGATCAGATTTAGACTGGGATTTCTTTTCTGCATGACACGTTGCTTGTATGTGAGCGTGTTATACTGACCCATGGTGCTGAAAACGCCACACGCCGCCCAGATGACCAGAGACATGGCGATTGACCCCGACCCCGCCACCACACCCTTGGGGGAGGTGAAAATACCAGGACCTGAAAAGATAGTATCATGGTTCAAAATCCTGACGATGGTAGTCGTTACTTCGGCATTCAGTTTATACATAACTTTTTCCTTGTTTCTGTGCTTGTTGTTTAATGCTGCGCATAGCGGTCTGTAACTAAGTCTGAACCAGACAATCCAATCATCAACAGCAGACAATCCAGTCATCAACAGCAGACAATCCAGTCAATCCAGTCATCAACAGCAACAGCCTCGATCTAAGCAATTAGGATCCAATGACATATGTCAACGAAGTGAGCGAGCCTGATCACCCGATCCCGTTAGTTGCCTCTTTTCTAAAATAAATATACAACAGACTGGCGTCCTAAGTTCAAGACTTGCCTCTTAAAATGTAGAATGACTATACATTTATGAATGGGTTTAGCATTTAGACCATCCTTGGAGCAAGACTAGTTATTTATGGTAAGATGTTGTGCACCTCTGTCGTTCCCGATATCTTATCCATAGATATGTCATGATGCGTTATGTGAAAACAGAATTAGACAGATAACTGGATATCATAAAGAGTTAAAATTAAACTTTCCCAAAGGTTTTGGAGTGTTTGTATAACATTCATAGCTCCATTCCACTGACCATAGGAATCTCACATGAAGCCCATCTGATTCCAGTTTTGCGAAAATTTCAGGGTTCGGATGAGTTCCGATGAAAATTCACCCGAGATCCTTTTTTGTTTTGGAGTCCTCTTTTTCCGTGTAATCAACTTCCGTGATAGAGATCAAACACTGGTCGGGTTAATCGGATGAAAGACTGGTAGCGGCCCGTGGTCTGTACGCCAGATTCATCGGTCGTCTCCGATTGATTCTATTGCGGTCGGATTGTAATTTGAGGGTGACGTAACACCGATCTGATACTTCCAACACTCTCCCGACACCAATCCGACAAATCGGTTACTGTTCGTGGAGTAATCGGACCCTGACCCAATGTTGTTCGCAGTTGTCGCCCAAATAGGCAGTAGGATATAAAAGTAGGGCCTCCTGACAGTACTATTCATGGATCAACTTTCTTGCAGCGCTGCAGCTGTGGGCTTTTCATGTGTCAACAACAAACCATGCCACAAGATGCAATGAACCTTTAGGTCCTGAGAAGAAGACGCTAGAATGTTGTTACAGGGCACGCCACCGGACTCAAGAATGAACTGAGAAGAGAGGATACAACAGCATTCCTCCAATATGTTGAGAGTTACGCCAAAATGTTTGGAAATTCACACTAAGACTCACCAAGGGTGATATATACCAATGCCAGGAGAAGCAAACTTGAACCTGGTCTCTACTTAGCCTACACTCTAAAGCACCTAGCTGGTGATCGGTAGCCATCAGTGTCGTACTGCTTCAGTGTTGCTCGAGAAACCATTTCCATGTTAATTCCCGAAGTCTGTCAAGCCATAATGGATGAGTATGTTGATGAAGTGACCCAGTGTCCCATCTTTGAACAAGAATGACAAGCAGTTGCTGAAGAAAACGAGAGATGTTGGAATCTTCCATGTGTGGTGGTGGCACTTGATGGCAAGCACGTAACAGTCAGGAAACTGATGAACTCTACAGTCTCTACAGTTCTCTACCATAAATTACAGACATTTCTTCTTGGTGTTCCTTCTGGACTATCGGGGTTTTTTTGACACCTGTGGTCAACGCACGTGTATGCGATGCATCTGAGCTCAAAGGGATAGTGTGTTGTTGTCAAATAGGATCAAATCTTTACTTCCGACGAGTGACCGATGAGTCGGAAATCTCTGTGGAATGGGGGTGTCAGTATAATGTAAAAAAGACAATGACTTAATGTAATTTCCAAAAATGTCAACATATTAAACATCTATATTTTCTTTAAGTTAAAACTCTTCTAATATGTAATAAGATTAATGTTATAAAAATGTTTCAAAGTTTCAGGGTAGCTTCCATCTGTCATTATAATGATTTTTGTATCATTCTTTACATACATGTAGGCCGTTGGCCTTTATACTGAATACAAAAAGTAAATTGACATAATGTACATATCAGTGTAATTGTTTACTGTGTGATAAGGTTTGGATTGTAAGTTACAAACGTATCACCGGGTTCAACAACATCCGTCCATGGCGACGACGTCACTTGGCGGGAGCCGTACATCTACATGCAGCCACCAGTGAGCATAGTCTAGACTCCAGTGTGCAGTGAACGATGTGGGCATGTTACGTGCTCGTCAAAACGTTCCTGCTACACGTGGAGGCATGATGGAGCCACGCTGCATGCAGTGAACGATGTGGGCATGTTACGTGCTCGTCAAAACGTTCCTGCTACACGTGGAGGCATGATGGAGCCACGCTGCATGCAGTGAACGATGTGGGCATGCTACATGTACATCAAAACGTTCCTCCTACAAGTGGAGGCACGATGGAGCCACGCTGCATGCAGTGAACGATGTGGGCATGCTACATGTACATCAAAACGTTCCTGCTACAAGTGGAGGCACGATGGAGCCACGCTGCATGCAGTGAACGATGTGGGCATGCTACATGTACATCAAAACGTGAATGCAATACGAGAATCTGTATCGAAACTTTGCACTCACGATAAGAGAAGGTGTTAACCATAACGTATGTTCTGTATTGTACTTCCCAACTTCTAGAATACCACTCAAAGAAGTTATCATCTTGTAGGTAGAAGAAACTTTTATGTCTTTAATGCACATTTCACACATGCTTTTTTCACTATAGATTCACATTTTCAGAAGAACTGGCACGGGATACTGTTTGGCAATGAAAAATGTATTTGAACTGCTCTACCGAGGTACCTTTGAAAATAAATGAACAGAATGGAAATGCTACCTTGTCCTTGGCGGGCAGGTTTCGCATTTTCACATTTTCCATTTTGTGTTGCCACGGGGTTCGGAAACGTTTCATTAAGAGTAACGTTTCCTTCTTGAATTTTAACCCACATTTACACTTGACCAAGATCTGTTATGGATTAAACTTCTTTTTAATTCTTCAAACACAGCGTTTCAAGGTCTTTTCGAGACCCCTTCATCAGGTGAACTAACATTTGCACTTGTTCCGAAAAATAGTTTCACATTTGTATACCATTTATTTACAAGTTGACATATTTTGCATATCTAGTAAGATTGATTCAAATGAATGCACCTCGCTGCAAATGATAATGCATACTGGCTGTTGAACAGTTTCACTGTACGTATCTGTCCGGTGATATGTCTTGGACAACTACGTCAGTTCCACGTCTTGTGGTAATATAACGCTGAACTGCACGACACACGGGCCTGCTCTACTGGACATCATTACCCCGGTCAATCCAAGCTGTCTATTACGCGCTGGAAGGTCAACAGTCAGATGGCGTATCCCATTTTCTTCTGGGTGAACAGAGGCAGTTGTGAACAAACTCACTTGCCTAAGGTAAGACCATATGAGTCACATGTGCTTCATTATGGGGCAGGACTAAGTTCTAAAAACTCTCAGGAGTCAAGCTGCCAAACACGGTCACCCATCCAAGGACTTTTAACTTTGCGTCAACTGATTTGTGGCCTGGGCCTAGAATTTCGAAATTCTCTTAGCGCTAAGACAGTCGAAAGTTAATGTTAATGTATGGCGCTTACGACTATCTTAGTAATGATACAAAAATATGTACATATCCGTTGGTAGAGTGAATAAACTATGAATGAAACTGCATTCACACCAGTTATATGTACACTTTTTCGTGTTCTTTAAAATGAGACATTATTATCTTGCAAAATCTGGTTTATTGCGTTGAAAAAGCTGGATTTTTTGTGCTGATTCTAGGTTCTACAGTAATGTGCATATATATTTTTTCCGCCTCTAGGACTAAGGTAAGGAAACAAACAACATGTGCAATATTGTTTGAAGTACAGCATTACAAGGAGAGCAAAATTGTTCATTTGGGGTTGCTTTACAAATAACGCTGGCACCCAACGCGTCCCATTTTACTTCTTGTACTTAAGTTGTCCTGAAACTCCTCCCTTGTCATGTGGAGATGACGCTAGACGGGGTATCGACCCGGCATCCTGAAACTCCTGCCTTGCCACGTGGAGGTGACGCTAGACGGGGTATTGACCCGGCATCATACCTGTTTAGATGACCTTGACTGAAGTCTGTGTTACATGTCGGTTGCTAGGTCTTTGAAGGATACCGCTTAATGTTAGTTGAACTTCTGTCGTGCATTTTAATGCTTAACTTTGCTCCTCGTGTTAACATCAGTAGTGTCGATATCTGGGATGACTCGGTCTCTACCACTGTCACTATGTAGTCCCTAGTCGTCCACATTGACAGTGCATGTTTTCAAACGTGTTTATTTTTTAATTTGCAGCATGCGTGGAAAAACATACTCGTCAGCTGACCTCGGGACTTACCCGGCTTTGCGAACTCAAAAGTACGAATATTGTTATGCAGTATAAGATTAGACGTCTTTTATGTTAAGACATTACCCATTTAAAGGGTATTTCATGCTTACAAGCCATATGGTTATATTTTCAAACTGCCTGGGTAATGTGATAGAGGCATTAGGGGTCTGTTGTTGTTGTGTTGGAAATCGAACCTATATTCAGTAGAGCTGTAATTGTTTGTTCAAGGTGCGAAGAGTAACAGAGTAACCGTTAAAGCGTTCGCTCTCACCCGGGTTCGATTCCCCAAACGGGTACAATTTCTGAATCCCATTTCAGATGTACCCGGCCTCGATGTCACTCCAATATTGCCCAACGCAAGGTGAAGCCACACCCACTTAATAAAAACATCGTCGGTACTGGATATGCGCCAAATGCTTAACAAAACTTGACAGTGACCATAATAATGTTGATGGGATAATTCCCTAAACTTTCATGATGCTCCCATCACGTGGCGATGACGAGTAGACTGTTGGAACAAACTGTCAACAAACGTTGAGGGGGAGAGGGCGTTCCTAAGTTGGATAACTTGCACTTGATGTTTTAAAACAATCGACGTTGTCATATGTGGTCATACGTCATGAGAAACACTTGAACACATGAACTGAGTCGCATAGTCAAAACCGCAAAACCTGCATGTTAAACCAAATCATTCTGCAACGACTCACAAACCAGCAGTCTTAGCATATCAAGAGTTGCCTTAACGTTGGACGATCCGTTGCAGTGGTTACACGAGCACTGGGCTCTAGTCGTCAGGCTATTCACAGTCTGACGTTCCTGAAAGCACCACACGGACACCTAAGATCACCCAAGGACCTTTGGTCCAGCGACGGCGTGCAAGTTTCGTCATCATGGTAACATATTTATGACTGCTTTTTCCACCAGCAGACATTTTCCCAGAGTGTCGTAACAGACCATGAGGAGTTGAACTGTGCACCGCAGGCAAGCACGCTAGGCTTCAATACACACGATGCATCCGGCCGCATTCAACGTTTACGATAGGTCCGCAAACATGATATATTTAATGAGGGACAGTGGAACAGGTTGGTTCGAGTCCCGCTTCACATTGCGCATTGCTGATGGCCGGGTATGAATGTGTTTTTCGTGGAGATCGCTGATTTGATGCGTCTTTTTGGGATCATATTACTCCAACGGTCGATATTGAAAGACTGTCGTCGAGGCAAATCTTACAGTCATACCTTGTCGTTTCGAAACCTTGACCCCAGGCATTTAGTCATTCACAAAGCAATATGTTCCTTGTCTGACATTTCAAAATGACAACCCTACGCAACTTATTGCACGTCTGACGCCCAACGTCACACGTACGTAAAGCCGGTATTGAGTCATAGATCCTCCCGTTCCCCAGACCGATAGACATTTGGGTTTAGACGGGAGGACGAATACGACAGCATATGAATCAACCCCGAGCATGCAAGAACGTGAGCGACCTGGCGACGAATTCCGGTTAAATTGTTACGACTGGTTCACGGGTTTACGACCTGACTTTTTCGTCACTGTCCTCAAAGATGACCACACTCGTTTTTTGACTTCTGTTCCAGAAATTTTATCAGAGTGAAGTTCGCATGAATTATCTTTCAGTTAAAATGATTCACTTTTCATTGTCCTTATCTTTACATGGATGATAGTAGTATAATACAAATCAATATTCAACATACACTCTACATGCGTTGAGGGATTCAATTTAACAAGTGTCAGGTTTCAATATGGTTGAGTATATATCTGATATTTGTCTTGTACCTATTGAAGATGTATTATTCTTATCCATTAATAGGTTTGACTTTGTATTGAAAGATGTACACACACACAATACCTCACATGCATTCAGGTAATCGCTCTTTCAGTACTATTGGCACTGTCACATAGCGTCACGAACGCTTGTCTAGTACACTCAATTACGTATGGTCTATTAATGAAAACACAATAAATCACCTGGAATCCCTGTCACATTATATGAGGGTTCGCTTATCACAACCCAGCTCGCGTAACTCCAGCCCCTTTATCAATAAACACGACCTCGGACCATTGATAAGACCATGATTGTGAAACCACTCCATACTACGGAAAGTGAGCGTGATATTTACACGTGTTGAGGTAAGAATAAAAGGTATAGTGTCTCCTAAGGGAAGATACGTTTTCTGGTAATACATTCATCATCAGTGATTACTTTACCTCATATCTGTTCATTCGTGGTATATCGAACTCACATCCTCACCACGTTTGGGCTAAGGAGTGAAAATCCAAATTGCAGAAAACATACGAAAAGCATGTTATTGTTTGGAAAGGTCAAGTTCTCAATTAATAACCCGTCCCTCTCATTGGCAAATGTCTGTGTGTGTGTGTGTGTGTGTGTATTGGGGGGGGGAGGGGTGGGTGGGTGTAAAGTCGACTGACAGCGACAGTCTGCACTATAATTGAGCCCTCGTCACCAAACCGTTGACTGAAATCCCCGTCAACGGTCAAGACAATGGGCAACCAACCCATTCCAAATTTAATCATAGTTAATTAAATTTAAATTACCCCTTGTGACAAGTTTGTGGTGACATATGAACAAGGAACACAAATCACACATTATATAACTTCAAAATATATAATTCGCTCATGACGATGTTTACTCTGATCGGTTTCTTGTCACAAGAGGAAGCCTTTAAACCTCTGAATTGAGTGAGTGACTGAGAATGTTGGACTTTACGCCGCTTATGGTAATATTCCATCAATATCATGGCAGGAGATACCAGAAATGCACTTCATCTAGGAATCGAACCCTGGTCGGCGCGACGAGCGAACGCTTTAACCACGAGGCTACCGCACCGCCCTTTAGGTAGCTGTTGACCAAAATAATATTATGTAATAGTACTCGCCTACCTATGAGTGTCTGTGCTATAAGAGAACCACCATAGATGAGACCGATCTCTTTCAGGTCACTCCCCACTCCGTCAGCAGGGGGGTTAGGTTTTACGGTGAACCCCACGTGCTTCTGGCCCGGGTCATCCCCAGACTCCGGCGTCACCCACACGTCTGTCAGGCGGTTAGGTTCTCGCCATGACACCCGACGTTTCACGGTGGCTGCATGAGAAAACAGTATTGACAGGAATGGGAGGAGTCATGATTGGATGACATGTCATTCAGGTCAATTATAGGAGACAAATAGATGAACATTGACAGCACATGAAATACATACACACACGGAAGTAAGTATATATCTATCTGATCATTTCATATAAGATTACATGCTTGATAACGGTCTTAGTAGCTACACCTAAACGACGCTCATATTTGTATTAAAAGAAGTTGTGTATCCATAGATCTCATTTAGATGATAAAAGCCGGGGCCTTAAAAATGATGTTTACACACAACTTTTACACAGAGATACATAATAAACATACAGACAACAGAACAATATACAGAAAACAGCGAAGGGCGGATAATACATAGAACATAGAGAACAACAGGGCAGTATATAGAACACAGAGAACAGCGGGATACTGCACAGGAGATGGAGAACAATGGGATAATGCACAGGATATGAAGAACAAAGGAATAATGCACAGGACATGGAGAACAAAGGGATAATGCACAGGACATTGAGAACAAAGGGATAATGGGTAAACATGGAGAACAACGGAACAACATATAGAACATGGAGAACAACAGGAAAATGTATAGAACATAGACTGAATGACTAAGTTTGGTTTTACGCCGCTTTTAGCAATATTCCAGCAGCATCATGGCGGGGGACACCCAAATGGGTTTCACACATTGTACCCATGTGGGGATTCGAACCCGGGTCTTCAGTCCAACGAGCCAACGCTTTAATCTCTAGTCTACCGCCCCTATAGAACAAGGAGAACAACGGGACAATATATTGAACACCGAGGAAAACGGGAGAATGTGTAGAACAAGGAAAACTGCAAGAAAATACGGAAAACAACGGAACAACACCAAGAACACATAAAACAACGAGAAAATACGGAGAACAACAGAACAATATCAAGAACACATAAAACAACGAGAAAATACAGAGAACAATGGAACAATATCAAGAACACATAAAACAACGAGGAAATACGGAGAACAACGGAACAATACCAAGAACACATAAAACAACGAGAAAATACAGAGAACAACGGAACAATACCAAGAACACATAAAACAACGAGGAAATACGGAGAACACCGGAACAATATCAAGAACACATAAAACAACGAGAAAATACAGAGAACAATGGAACGATACAAAGAGCATGGAGAACGAATGGATAATACAAAGACCACGTAGAACAACGGAATAAAGCAGAGAACGTAGATAAGGAAAGGATAATACAGGACTCATGGAGAACAACGGGACAATACAGAGAACACTGAGAATAACGGAACAATCCAAAGAACAACGGGACAGTACAGAGAACAGTGAAAATAACGGAACAATCCAAAGAACAACGGGACAGTACAGAGAACAAGAGAATGCAGAGAACATGAGTAACAAAGGAACAATACAAAGACCATAGAGAATAACGGAACAAGGACATGGGGAACAACGAGACAGTGCAGAGAACGAGACAATGCAGAGGACATGGAGAACAACAGGACAGTACAGAGGCCAATGAAAACAACGAGACAAGACATGGAGCACTGGAAGCAGGAAATATATAGAACATGGAAAAAACGTGACAAAACAAAGATCATTGAGAACAACGTGTAAAGGACAATACAGAGGAACAGGGTGGATAAAATGAAAATAAAGGTGGAGTACATGAAATGCATAGGCCAGGATGGATGCACAAGATAGATACCATGAGTGTACAGAACACATAGCTTACAAAACAATATGTAGCTGAGTTGGTACAACAATGCTTAGCACACGATGCGTACATAATCGCGTGGAAAACACGTCTCCATGTGATGATATTCACGACATTTCCCCAAAACAGGCAGAATGATATATTGTTTTAACAAATTTATGGCATAAAACTCACAAAATTTTAAAACACGATAGACAAGAACAACATAATAAACAAAAAAAATAATTAATATCACTTTACACGTCTAACAAAGTACATAACATCGTTGTAGAGAAGACAACAGGTGGTTTCTGCTGGTTTGTTTTGATGAACTGATAGATAAAGTAAGTGGGACATAATTTCTGTGCTCACTCTGAAATTATTGCATTGGCTTTGAATGTTTATATCTATTACGTTTCAGTACATGGCGTCTGCCCAGTAGATCGTGTAGTAGTGCTGCTGGACAAGCAAATCCGACCGTGACGTGGTATTTACATCTCTGTGCTGTATAAATGCTCTGAGCCGAATAACTAATCGCCACCAAGGTTTGTGTCAGAAATATCTTTAGATAACATGGAACCTAAGAGGTCAAAGAGTCACGTCAAGTGAATATAATTTTATTAGAAACTCGGCTGGTGTATACCCACAAAAATGATTTAATCAGATACGTTTTCTACATGACGCTGGTCGCACAAGACCTGCCTACAGCATATCTTAAACTTACCCCCAGAGCTGGTCATGTTAATGGATGTGGCGTGTGAGAGAGAGGCTCGGCGTTTATCTCATCGTCCCTTATCATTTATCATACCTTTCTGTGTCACTTGTCACTAAACATGTCCTTTTGGGTCTTTCCACTGGGAAACAAATATATCCCCTCATTTGGTTGGTTCGTGAAATCTGCGCGTGTGCTCACGCGCCGTTGTGTTGGTAGTCGTGCTCTGGTTGGTTGTGAAGTTCATGCGCATGCTCACTTGCCGGTGTTTCCTCGAACTTTTTTGTAGATGTAATCAAGGGATGTGTTAAAACAGCGTTCACTTCTTCCGAACCAGCGAGTGAATTCTTGGGTTACCAGTGTCCGATATACCGTCTGGAGGAGGTGAGGGGGGGAAGCCACATTACTGGTTAAGTCTCAGTTTGTTATCACTGCTTTATTAGATTTGGGGGTTGTAACACATTCCTTCATAGTGTACTCCTTAAACGTTTTTGAGTGCTAGATAAAACTTGAAATAAACGCTTATGGATTGAAATATGCCTTTTATCACCCGTTGGTCTCCCGGAAGGGCGTTGAAAACAAACATCCAACATGTATGGTTATATATGGAATCCTTGAAGGGACATGATTACGTTGTCGCCATATAAAAACAAGCTAAAATTGACACAAAGGCATTGTATTGTTGTCTTTTGATGAGGGTTTGGCCGTTTATCATAAGAAGGCAACATGACAGTTCTCGAAGTCACGGTCACAATCTGTCACTATGTCACACTGTGGGCCCATCTAGAATGTGTGAAGCAGCATACTGATAATTAGAAACATGTTTCCATAGACTACAGGTATTGTTCCCACACCGTCCCGGGCAATACAGGCCAAAATCATCAAATTAATGGCAAAAGAACATTACATGTTGACGAGGTCTACTAGGTCACATTTCTTACACGTCCAGTACCAGACGTTTTTTTTTTTGTTTTTTTTTGACAAAGTCCAGTATTAGTGTTGCTTCTATGTATTCCCACACACATAATAATATATTCTTTTGGAAATGGCCTCAGAACGAAAGTTAATATGTGACTATCGAACTCATTGCAGAGACTGTTAAAACATATCGTACATAAGTCAGCGCTCAGTGCTATTGAACATTACCAATATCGTGGCCATAGGTTTAGATGCAAGGTGTATGTACAATCACAAATTATTTCTGAAGTTATCTTTGGCCGGTGGCTACCGTGCACATTCGGATTGGTTGCTCTTATTTCTCACATAACTTTCAAGATAGGAGTGAGTGAGTTAAGATATATAGTCACAGTATTTCAGCCATATCGTGACTATACACTGAAAAAACAACGTTAAATTGTAAAAACGCGTACAAAAATTACAGACAAAAATGCTTTAAATGTGGCAAGTAATACATCACTGTATGAAAATATGCAGTAGATTGCCAGACTAGAATTCATTCAGTTCCAAATATTCAGTCACATTGACAGCATTTCAACGATATCATGAGCTTGAAAATGGTCAACTTAAGCGATATGAATATCTGTCAATGATGGACTACGACACTAGGCACAATACGCGTGTGGGCGTACGATATGTGTCAGTGAGGAAATAGAACACTAGACACCATGCGTGGGGACGTATGGTATGTGTCAGTGAGGGACTAGGACACTAGACACCATGCGTGGGGACGTACGGTATGTGTCAGTGAGAGACTAGGACACTAGGCACCATGCATGGGGACGTACGGTATGTGTCAGTGAGGGACTAGGACACTAGGCACCACGCGTGGGAACGTACGGTATGTGTCAGTGAGGGACTACGACACTAGACACCACGCGTGGGGACGTATGGTATGTGTCAGTGAGGGACTAGGACACTAGACACCACGCGTGGGGACGTACGGTATGTGTCAGTGAGGGACTAGGACACTAGGCACAATACGCGTGGGGACGTACGGTATGTGTCAGTGAGGGACTAGGACACTAGGCACCACGCGTGGGGACGTACGGTATGTGTCAGTGAGGGACTAGGACACTAGGCACCACGCATGGGGACGTACGGTATGTGTCAGTGAGGGACTAGGACACTAGGCACCACGCGTGGGAACGTACGGTATGTGTCAGTGAGGGACTAGGACACTAGGCACCACGCGTGGGGACGTACGGTATGTGTCAGTGAGGGACTAGGACACTAGGCATCACGCGTGGGGACGTATGGTATGTGTCAGTGAGGGACTAGGACACTAGGCACCACGCGTGGGGACGTACGGTATGTGTCAGTGAGGGACTACGACACTAGGCACCACGCGTGGGGACGCACGGCATGTGTCAGTGAGGGAGTACGACACTAGGCACCATGCGTGGGGACATACAGTATGTGTCAGTGAGGGAGTACGCCACTAGGCACCATGCGTGGGGACGTAGGGTACAAATATATTTCGATTAAAAGGCTGGTAGATATAAAAAATACCTTGAATGACATGGGCGTATGTAATTTCTCAGGTACTGAGTACTTCATAGTATTTCTCCAGTCTAGTTCACTGTCACGAACGGTCGCGGTTAATATTCATACCCAACGACTGATAAATTATTTAAGTATATAAATAAAAGGTTATCAATTAATTAAATCTCCTAAAAAACTTCATAATTAAACGAGATCTAATACTATTTAAAAGATCCGTTATAGATTATGGCTTGAAATATTGATCCCTTGCGATGGAGCAATCAGTAGTCTAGGACCGGAGGACATGCTTGACCATGAGATCGATAGGGAGACAAGTGGCAGGTAAACTGACGTGCAAAAGAAACGTTCCATATATATTATTCTCTCTCAAAAAAAAAACAGCGACAAACACAATAACTATTTTCAATTGCAAGACTTTGTATCAATAAAACAAAATTATATTTTACAATTCTGTAGGCTATCATAGAGATCAGGCTTGACTGAACAGATGCATTTTCAAAAGACGGCTGATCGCTCGCTTTTCGGGCACATACTAATATACACATCGCAGCATAAAAACTTCCAAAAGACAGGAAATTCTCTAGTCTCCGGCATTAAGACATGCCTCAACACGACGTCGCACAGGGTGGACTGCTTCAAAGCGTTCCTGGTCAACGGAGGCGTTAAACGCTGTAGGGTGGACGTTAGTGTTGGTCCACAGGCAAACTCTGGCGCAAATGGGTTGCGCAGCATAGAGAAAATGACCAGTCCTCTTACATGTCAAAATAAAATATCGCCACCATCAAAGGTACACACTCATTTCTTCACTGGGTTTTGCTTTCACATCTCCAACCAATCGTTGAACAATTACTCACGTGAAATACATTTTATTCAACATTTTAAGCGCAACTCTCGGTATATCAGAACGTTCTTCACCTCCATTCCCCTTCCAGCTTCCCTTTCAACGGAGTGAAGGAACAGGATGGTATAAACCCACATGGAATAATTACAGTTACCTCCCATGCTTCATTCTCCCATTACGCCAGGGGTGTATTATGTAGAATAAATGTTACGAAAATCAATAGAGACGACAGATAAGACAAATAAACTCCCACAGGTTCATGATAAAATTATGCAGTATGGTATTTCTTTTTAATTTCTGCTTAATCTTGTTCCGTCTCTCCGTTCAACCGGAAGCTGATGGGGGTAATGGAATCGATGAACGATCTGAATACCACGAGTGGCGCTTAAAATGTTGAATAAAACATATTCCACGTGAGTGTACCTTTGGGAGTGGGAGTATACCTTTGAGGGTAGAGATATTTCATTTTGACATGACAAATATGTTTCTATCCGAAGCGACGTAAGTACGTTGCCAACCACTGTTCGCTTCGCTTGCATATAACCCCATTTGGACTACATTTTGCCTGTGTTGGTCCCACAGGTGCTCAGTCACATACCCGAACATCAGGTCTGTTAATTGAGAACCTGCTTTCGTGTGTGAAAAATTCTCCAGACTGTGACCCGTGAAGATCCGGGACAATTCTGAATAGATCTTCAGCAACCCGTGCTTGTCGAAAGAGGCGACTAACACGATCGGGTGGTCAGGCTCGCTGGCTTGGGTGACCCTTGTCACCGGTTCCCAGTTGTGTAGATCGATGCTCATGCTGATGATCACAGATTTGTCTGTGTCCATACTGATTTATTCACAGACGGCCGCCATATTGCTGCAATATATTGCTGAGTGTGGCGTAAAACTAAATTCACTCACTCACTTGACCACTGAAGTAAAATCACATCCCACCAATTCTCGTTCCAAAACATGATTTCTCAAAGGAAACTGTCTCCAATAACAACCAATAACCTAACGAACACTGTAATATCGATGTTGCTGGTCAACACACGGTAGCATCATATTGCACAGACAATGGATGTGGAAACTTTCAATGTGCACTGTGTTGAGCCGAATTTCTTGTTATTATTTTTGAATGACCGGATTCCATCACTTTGAGAAGAGTGAGCCCAAATGAAGCAAGTCATAACTGGAAACGTGACTGTGACCAGTAAACCTCAGAACTGAAAGCCCCAGTGTAACGTTATGTGTTTTCCTGTCATGATAGCACACCATTGATATTTTGCTCTACTTGTCGAAAGGCATCACTATTTTTTTTAAAAAAAATAGACATGTTCAAACATAGGAATTTATTTCATGTAAAGAATGCTTGATGGAAGGTGAATGTTGCAGGGCGTGGTTAAATGGCTACCCGTGGGTGCCAGGCTTCACCTTATAACGACTATTCTGTTGTTCATATGATCTCAGGCTGTTAGTTGGTGGTGATTGCCTGTTAATCATTGGATTTGATTGCCTTTTAATCAGGCTGAATGATACTCTCTGTATATTGGTGTAATTCCAAATGACCAATGAATATAGCTGCAGCAAATTAAAAACCACGTGGTCATAGCTAATGCGGAAATCGAGTGGCATTTCTATGTACGATATGTGAATATTATCTGCAATATGTGAATGTCTGAACTATGTTCGGCCTAAGTACAGTGTCAGAGGTAGGGAGATACGAAACGTAAAAAACACTCTACGGAGGAGCGATTACTGCAGAAATGAGCATATTTAGAACAGACCATGGTTTTATTATTGAGTTAAAATTTTACATCGCATCGGCAATATTACAGACATGTAGCATGGTTTTATACACATTATTGTACGATGACATAATTGTATTCAAAGGACCCTTTTCAAAATCCCATTTTGAAATCAGACTTCATTATAAACAATAGCTGAAGTAAAACAATAATATCTTCAATACTGAAATTATCAAGATGGAACATCCATGGAGTCTCACTGTGACTATCACTAGAACCAGATAGTAGGACTCGTCTCAAAGGCAAAATCAGGATAGGAGTCGCAGGCGATGGTTGAGGTCGGACTGAGACATCAGCTGATACATAATAATCCTGTGGTACGACCGAGGAGGAAATTTGCCGACACCACAAAACAGTTCTATCAACTTTACTGGGTTCAAGATATGTCATATTTGGGATTTCACTTTCTTAGTAAAGTACACATTCTAGTACTTTTTTCGGTTTAGTCCCATTCGGGATTCGAACCCGCACCCTCAGAGTCAGGCACCTAATCGCCAGCACACAAAGTCAGCCGCCTAGCCCGCTCAGCCACCGCGACTTCACTAAGAAAGTGAAATCCCAAATATGTGGAAGTCGCGGTGGCTGAGCGGGCTAGGCGGCTGACTTTGTGTGCTGGCGATTAGGTGCCTGACTCTTAGGGTGCGGGTTCGAATCCCGGATGGGACTAAACCGAAAAAAGTACTAGAATGTGTACTTTACTAAGAGAGTGAAATCCCAAATATGACATATCTTGCATTTGACCACTTTCTAAATGGCATCGTGTAATTTACTGGGTTCGTTTGCCCTGGCCAATAGTGTACTGAACAGCAAAAGAAACTCAAGCTTTAAAAAAACCTAAAATCTCATAAAAGTAGGGGTTCATGTTTGTGTCTTCTGTTTGAAAGCTGCTATTCAGTATAGTATATTTTCGTCATATTATACGTATAACGAACTGTAATTGGTTGGGTTTGTTCTAACTGTGGTTACTGTAGCTGGATATTTTCTACTCACATCTAAAATTACAAACAGGTTTCCCCGATTCTTATGATTTTGACAATAAGATAAACAAATCAGTGAGGATGGAAATGTCCTTCCCCTTGCCTTAAAGAATGTGTTGCAAATCACTTCCGAGTTCCATTATGGGTGTTAGGAATCATAAGCGTTGCTCATCACTATGCCCCAGCTACAATATGAAGAGCATGTAAAATCTCTTACGTCTTCTGTTACGGTTATTGTCTGTGACATATAAGAAATCACCCATGAACCAGCAAAATATAACACTGACAAGTGTAAAATATTCGATAATATGTATTGACCACAAAGAGCAAGATACAATGATTAACAATAGAGGTTTCGAGTACAATGTAGCTGAGTCAAATCTAAAGTAATGCTTCACAAATATATCCGCTCACCAAAGTCTTGGTTTTCAGTGAGGAACAGTTCTACTAAATATTAAGCAGCAAGCGGTCTTTGAATGTAGGTCTAACGTGAACGAAGAGACTGACAGATGTAGGTATGTCAAAAGATGAACTCCAGTATAACTCCGAGTGTAAGTCGTTGTATGTGTCCCGTCAACACAACTCAGCCTTATCTATACAATTGCAGATTATTGAACGTTCGAGCACTGTGCCACCACTTCGCCATTGATTTAAAACTTTCTCGTTCGGCCTCGTGTTTACCAACAGTCAAGAACACATTCCCATATGCAGAAGAGTGCCTAAAGGGAGGCAACTCTAAAGTACTACCTTAAGAGGCTTGTCGCTAAAATACTATTACCGATGATATGAAATGTGTCCCAACAATAACTATCACTTAATCACAATACAAATTACAGAAAATACACTCTCGTAACACTAGTTTCGGTTTAATCCACATCGTGATTTATGTTATCGGAGAGTTGAATTTCTTATATCGAGTTTTGGCTATTAGAAAATGTGCAGACCTACTAATATCTGTATACCAGGCACATTGAACGTCTACTCGTCTTTCTTAAATTGTGTACATTGCACTTTTTAGTTTCCTAGCGGTTATGCATTTCGGACAACGGTCTGTATTTCGAACACGAATACAACGTGACTTCTCCGACACCCAGACATGGCTGTGAAATATTGCGACTGAAACAGCTGATACAAGTGTTTTGTAATCTCATGATGGAGTTTGATCATCTCACAAAGGACAATGTAAATAATTGATATTAGTGTATGGTCATCTCATGATGGACGATGTGACCGACTGGTACTGGTGTTTTGATGTCTCATGGTGTATGCTGTACATAGTTGATATTAGTATTTGACCATCGCACGAAGAAGGACGTAAACAGTTGATATGGTGTTTGATCATCTGATGAAGACTGATGTCAACAGTTGATATTGGTGTTTGATCATTTCATAACGTACAATGTAAATAGTGTGTATGCGTTTGGTAATCTCATGACGGACAATATGATGGTGTTTGCTTGTCTCATCACCAACGAAACAAATAGTTAAAATTGGTGTCTGTGATGTCTTACCTTGATGACTTATCTTCTCCTCTCGGGAGGTAGACTCAACAACTCCATCATCACTCACAAAAGCCAAATACACCCGTTTTATTGTTTCAAGGTGAATAGTTATGTGGACGACACCTATTCCTGACTCCCTGGGCAGATGTTAAAACGTGGTCAGTACTCAGTACGCCAAATTATGGAGGACACTGTCCATTTCTAACCTCGCGGTGTAAATGACATCGAACTTTGGGTTAATATGTACCACGTTTGTGATTACTTGGAGACAGTATCGTCACTGAAGTCAAATACTGATGTCTATGAATCTATATGTATAACTAGTAAATATGTGTCAAACAAAAGGCCACCTCCTGTAACGCACACATCCATCGACGTGTGTGGTCCTGTGAAAATAGCTCAGGTCACAAAGTTAAGCAACGTTGATCTGGCGGAGATCTCTTGAATGGATGACCGTGTTTGGCAGCTTGACTTCAGTCCTGCTCCGCAACGAAGCGTGTGTGGTACATGTGGTCTCACCTTAGGCAAGTGAGTTAGTTAAAAAAAAGTCTCTGTGTTACAGATTAAAAATAGCATGCAGCAGAGGGGTGCGGATGACCTTGGCACATTCAAGCTTGTAATCCTCATCATCAGCTCAAGGCTCTAGCCCCGTCCCCACACACCTCAGACAGCAAAATGGGACTTCTCCCAGGAAACGCTGCCTTGTCGAATTCCTCTAGGCCATTCCGGAAAATATGTAGACAGCACAACACTGCACCCAATTATCATCATTATTATTACCAAACGATAATTCTCTTGATCAAAATTCGGTCCTGGCTCCGAATAATGGTGTGCTGAAATATGTTGTGCTGAAATATGGTGTGCTGAAATATGTTGTGCTGAAAAATGAGGAGAGGGCAAGTATTAGAAATATCTACTATTTTCAGTGTAAAAAGACATAAATACAGGTAATGACCACAGGTGATGAAATACAGTCATGTCTGCATTAAAAGTCAGTTTTCAACCCCTATAGCAGGCTAAGGCAACCCCATTCCCAGTTCTAGCAGCTTACAGGCGTTCCATTCTCACTTACAGCAGTCTTTACTTGTCCCATTCTCACTTCTAGAAGTCTTTACTCGTCCCATTCTAACTTCCAGCAGTCTTTAGTCATTCCATTCTCACTTCCAGTTGTCTTTGCTCGTCTCAATCTATATCCAACCCCATTCTCGGCTCTATAGCTGCACTAATCACATTCTCACACCTAGCAATCTACTCTCATCCCATTCTCACATCAAGGATACTGTTCCCTTTCAGTGATCCCGTGGTTGCTTCTGTTCACAAGCTGAAAAGGTCCGAAAACGATTTTGCAGCAAATTTAGAATCGTACCCTTGCTGTTTGAGGGTGAGGTGATGGTCGGGCAACCACCAAAGATAAACACAGCGCAGTGTTAAATCGATGTGACAGATCCAGTAAGATATCCATTGATTCCTCTGTACCTAGAATCCTAGAAGGGACTTTGTCGCATAGTTTGGCATTGTCTCGCTTTGGTTAATTTTGTTTCTTTTTCCCTGTTTTGGAGAGCGCGACAGTGTGACAACCCTCACGTACACTCATGTATCTTATATCTTCAACCAGACCTTCATAACCGCTGTCGAATAATAACGTTGTTTCACTTGTTTAGTTTTTACTGTATTCACAGTGACATTTTCGCGTTATTACTGCATTTGTGAAATTAGAATACACATGTTTGTAAGTCTTCTGATGCTTCACAAACAGAACAATTGGTCACGAGAAAGTGCAGTAACAGATAGAGTCATTAGCCTACCCACCTGTATATTGTTGTCTAACACGGACTGATACGTGTAACGTTGACGTCAAATATCTTTTGCAAATTACCACTAAATACGTTAGGCGAGTTGATAAGTGATCTCGACAATAACACATTGAGCTGGTGAAGCTTACATCACCAGCCATGCTGTGTGGCATGACGACAGGCGCTTTGACTTTTCCCTCATCTAACACAAGCGATGGATGTTGCAGCGAATTGACGTGTTGCGATATATTCCGATGAGAAAGCATATATTTCCATGTGTATTGCAACATATTGCAAGGTGCTTTTAACCAAAAACATATTTATCATCGAGTTAATCACAATAAAATCACATTGCTCTCATAAAGCCCTGAGATTTAAGACAGCAACTTTACCTGGTTTGGACATGTCAGAAATTGCTGGTCATTAATGAGTAAATATTTAAAAGAATAAGAGACAAAGCACTGCAAAATAGTTGAACACAGCTTCAAACCGAACTTAATCCTCACCACAGTCGTTACCACCACCCTGACCACAATCACCACAAGTGTGAAAATATATGATAGGATTACAAATATTTCCAACATAAAGATTCAATAATGATGGCACAACTCTGTTTGTGGCAAATGCTTAGGATATGGGCTCTGCATATCAAAGGGTATATGTTTCTGTTAAGGATATGTTTGATGAAAATTGGGAATTTTTCATTTACCAAACTTGTAGAAACATATAAGTTAGAAACAAGTTTTATCCTATATTAAGGGATCAATTGCAAGGCAACAGTAGCGAGGTGTATCAATATATTGATTAATGATTGCCCAAAAAGGATATACGATCCTAATCTTCCGCTTAATGTTTATAATATAATCAATGCACAAAAGTGAAGTAGAATGTTTTATAAGTAGAATGTTTTATCGGATTATATCTGCTCCAGAGTTCAGTACACATGTATAAGAAAAATCACAAAAAATGTTTGAATAAATTACTTGATAGATCGGGACAAAAATATTAATCCGATGTCTTATCGATGTACCGAGAGTGTGAATAGATGTTCCAATGTAAAATAGTGAATAATGTTTAGCAACAAATATCTTTTCTACAAAATATGAATATCTGAATCACACTTGTGTACATTCTGTGAGCAAGATTCGGAAACCTTGGTACACCTGCTTTTATCTGGAAAAGATATGGAAGCAAATTGAAATATGGCTTAAAACTGTTTCAGATGGTGAAATTAATTACATGTATAGGTGGATTAAACGACAAAGAATGGTGTATGTTTGGCGGTTAAATAAGCTATTTACAAAAATAACCAGAAAAAAACAAACTCTAAATACTAGATATACTAAAACAGAAAGTATCAAATATTATGAAGCAGCGAAAATGACACCATTCTCTTATTGTAATTATGTCAAATTTTTCAGCTTCCGGTCCTCCTTCCATACATTATTTACAGTAATTAAACTTTTACCAACAGAATCTATGAAGGCAGAATAGGCCTTCAGCAACCCGTGCTTGCCATAAAAGGCGACTAGGCTTGTTGTGAGAGGCGACTAACGGGATCGGGTGGTCAGACTCGATGACTTGGTTGACACATGTCCTCGGTACCCAATTGTGCAGATCGTTGCTCATGCTGTTGATCACTGGCTTGTCTGGTCCAGACTTGCTTATTTACAGACCGCCGCCATATAGCTGGAATATTGTTGAGTGCGCCGTTAAACCACATAACACTGCATCTACATGCTAAGATATTTGAAAATTTGAACCAGAAAACACTGTACTTGTGAACTATGGAGCTATCAGTACTCTATTAGTGAGGTAGAGTTTGTAAACATGTAACAGTTCCTATTCATGCTTAGTTAGATCATTTTACATATTTGTAAACAGCACGACGTTTTAAAATGTGATCAAGTATACACTGTACTTGTGTACTATGAAGCTACCTGTACCGTACTGAGGCAAAGTATGTAAACATAATTCTGGAAATAAAACGTGAGTGAGTGAGTGAGTGAGTGAGTGAGTGAGTATTTAACGTCACATCAGCAATATTTCAGCCATATAGTGACGAGAACTTGTTTGATATTGAAATGAAATATGTAAATGTTATAAAAACCTGTTAAAGGACAGCAAAACAACGAGAATATCAGAGATGGTATAAAACTAGATGGGAAGTTAAAACTAGTAGCACTATTTGGACAAAACAATATAAAAGATATAATGTAAATGAGACTGGGTACAAATTCCCCAACGTATGACACCCTATACCAGATATGTACACAATCCATTTGTAGTTTATACTATTCGACATAAACAGAGCAGTAGTAGCAGTAGATTACAGTTCACATACATCTCCTGGTATTACATATACAGTCTGGCCTGTTTATCCGAACACTTGTGGTTTTATAGACATTATCCGGATAAGCGAGTTTTCGGATATCTGAACCACGGGCCATATGACTGTACAAAGGCACGTACAAAGAAACGAACATAGTAGACATCAGACATAGTCTTTATTGATTACAAATAAACAAATATCAGTGCATACATAAAATGTCTCATATCTGTTCATGCGGTTATGTTCGCTTGAAGAAATCAGTCATAGCTTTTCGCACTGGCTGTGTAGAAAAGCGAGAGGACTTTCGCCGGCAGTCCGTCACAGTCGACATTCACAAGATCATCGGCAGTAGCAGTCACAGTTGTAACTTGTGCACAGGATCGTAGTACATCGCGAAGTTCCGATAAGGCCATGTCTCCTTGTGGGTCCTCATTTGATTGGATAATATCCACATGACAAAAGTTGTCCGACTTTCATTTTTGTGGAAGTCGAGGTGGCTGAGAGGCCTAGGCGGCTGACTGTGTGTGCTGGCGATTAGGTGCCTGACTCTGAGGCTGCGGGTTCGAATCCCGGATGGGACTCAACCCCCAAAAGTACTAGAATTTGTACTTTACTAAGAAAGTGTTATCCCAAATATGACATATGTTGCATGACAAAAGCTGTTAGCAATTGTGTTTTCGTTCACAGCTGTCCAGACTTGCTTGATCATCCGGGTTAATTAATTATAGTGACCCACAAATTGACACGCCTCAAAATTAACTCATTGTCACCTTGCTACTCAGAGGGAGTTAATCTTCTCTCGCTTCAAAGACTGCCGACTTCTTTCATGTTACGGCACGCGAGACCCTCGGTAATCGCGTGTGTAAACATACAGGTGTTCAACCATCCGGATATACGAGACAAAACATGCATGTAATATAGTGTTTTGTATGTGAAAATGACCGTACGGTTACGGAAAGCGGATATCCAGATAGGTGAGTAATTTTACAATGCAAATCGTTTTAAGGAATTTTCGTTTGGAAGGCGAGTTTTCCGGATATCTGAGGTTCGTATAAACCGGGTATAAATGGCGAGAGAGAAGGAGAGAGTGAGAGAGAGTGTGAGAGAGAAGAGAGATCATTTTAGGGGGTTGTTATTGCTTGGTTTTGTAATTTTTAACTTTGTAGTTACTAACTTTACAATTTGTAAGGTTACTGAGTAGAGGACAGATACGTATTTGGCGGAGTCTAGTTTGGCCAAAAGTGCATTACTATCCTGATTCCTGCGGTTGTGTAAGTTTTTTTATCAAAAACGAAAGGTCACAGATATTGATGTGTGTACCTGCTATAGTTATAACATATTCAATAATGTAAACAAACGCTAAGGCTTTAACTTACATTATGTAATACAGGTGTTAATATCAGTTAATGTCGTGCAATGTTTTATCTGCCCAAATCCATTAAACATTGATAAAACGGGTTTCTGCTACAGTGAAAGAGGTTGGTTTGAGGATGCATTCAGTTCGTTATTTGAAATATTTGTTTCTGTGCCTGTTTAATGTTTAAGCATTTACGTATCATATTATACGTAATATTCCTTATTTCTTGAAATGTTGGATACGGATGTATGCTCCCCAAAACAGAACGCACATGCGTATTTTCACGAACTGAATCTGCTAACTACGAATGGTTTTACGACACTTTCCTCAAACAAAGCACTGCACTTGCAATTTGATGTTGTTGTGATAGTTCCATTCAGCAAATGGGGTACCCGGATGCTCTTCAGTGGTAAGTCAAGGTCTAGCACTTCGATGACGATCTTGCGTAAAATTCGATTGATCCCATTTGGTTACTCTTATTTGTTAGTTTTACTTCTGTCATAGCAATCAGTAGCAGCGATGGGGCACACCGGAAAATTACGTCACTCAACATGGCCGTCTGGGGAATGAAACACCTGCCCTATCACCTAAGCAGAATGAAATTTGTTGATCCGTGTGAGGTGTTGATAATGGTTAGCACAAGAACAAGTCTCAGGGAGGGATGTACATGGAGGTGCGACAGAACGTCGAGGGTGAGTTACAGCTACAGGTGCAGCCTCCCACTTGGTTCCATGTTTGGTGATGAAACTCAGAATGATGGCACCTGTCCGATCTCAACACAGTTATTTGCACCCTCAACATCAACGCTGTCAATAGACTTAGATTTAATAAACCTCATTCTTCGCCCAGTATGTATGTATTCCTGTATTTACAGAAGGAAAAAAGAAAAAAAGAAAAACAAGAACAAAAATTTCAGAGAAATTAAATGGATATTCAATACAATTGTCGGAATGACTGCTGGATACTGGTGAAGGTAGAATTTGATCCCGTCCTCATAGTGGTTCGGTGTATTCTCTGATAACTGACAAGGACAGATTTATTTGATTTATAGTAGCTTGGTATCATGGGAATTGTTTGGGCCCCACAATTCATTTTTCTAGCGTTCGCAAAGATCTGTAATTCATCAAGCCTTCACAGGTGAAGCCAGTGACTGACTTCATGTGCGAAGTCCTCCGATATCCAGGCACAAGCAGTTTAGTCTCGCAATTCTCGTTCATCACCAATCACAAGCTAAGAGTGTATAGGGCCGTCAAAGGAGTATCCTTTTGAAATAATGTCAGTTGCAATGGGCCACGAACGGTCCTTATGTCTTTTCATTTCTTTATTCTTCAGCCAGGACATTTGGAAACTGACGTATTCCCACTGCACACTAAATAAATCATTTGTCAGTAGGTATTATGTACTATAAAGTATAAAACATCATGTTTTAGCTTGAACCGACTGCCGCGATGACGACGGCGATAATGCTGCTGATGATGTAATGATGATGATGATGAAATGTGGAAGAACATGAGAATAACTGATCATGTAATGATGATGAGATGTCGAGTACAAGAAACAAACTGAACCCATTTGTTTGTTGAATTATAACATATATCATGTAAAATATGTATAAGCTGAGTTAAATTCAAGGTACGGTTTTAAATACAAATTAGTGTTACCAATTTAACATGCATTCTAACCTAACATGAAAACACAGTATTGTATCACTGAAGTCTATAAATTCTTTATCCCGAACCGTCATTTAATTTTTTGCCCCGTTTCTAATCTGACAAACAAATGTTAATATCAGACAATTAATTAACGCCATCTACGACAGTGATGAATGTATCGATCAGTTGTAGAGTCCAGATAACACTCTGGTTCCTGTGTTCTATCATCACAATGTTATGACCTCTGACGTTCTCGGACAAGGACGCATTTCCTGGCATGACCATTCATTATCACATTTCAAACGCCAAATAAGAGGCAGATATAGACGGTGGAAACCTAACTTAGTTAAGGTGATCAAGATCGTCTTCTCTGCCTGTTATCGTTCACTCAGGTAGGTAATGTCGTTCTTCACTCCACACTGGAAATCAGTTTTGGCCAGTGTCTTCTTTCGTCCAATGTTAACTGAACCACTTGTTGCTCTTATACAAGGGTTATAACTGAACTAATCTACACAGAAAGGGAAGCTTTTCTGTTTTACTGAATGTTCATTGGTTTGTTCACATTTCATGTTGTGCAAGTGCAATATCATACTAAGATATTACCAATTTCAGTGTATGGTACTCATATTTAGGAAAACAAAACCTATACGAAATGGAGAGCGATTATTTAAAGAGGTGCCCAGGAGATAGGAGATATACACCGGTTTTTTTTGTTTGTTTGTTTGGTTTTGTGGGGTTTTTTTGTCTAAACGTTCGTCAAGGAGTATGTCGAAAGATATCCATGTAACAGATTTAGAAATGGCATGATAGATCATCTAGATTTTCTTTATTGAATTTCCAGTATTGTTTGCAAGTCTAACCCAGAGATAAAACACAAATGAAACTGAAGTATTTTATTGTACTTATTTATTGCTAGTGAGTGAGTGTCGTTTATTTGTTTTAAAGGTCACATGTTTCGGTATGCACTTACCGATACAATCATCACAAATGTCAAGTCAACCTATAAATTTGAGGTAAAAAACGCGATGAAAAAAGACCGCGAAATCGGAGTTCAAACGACTCACTATGTTTCCTACAACTCTAGGGGGAAAAGTGGTTTCAACAGCTATACTGCGCTGCGCCCATCTCGCATGCACAGTGAGTAATTTCGCGGAGCGTGAAGCAGTATGCCTGCCCGGAGTATGAGGTCGTAAGCAGTAGTTGTCTTCAGAAACAAGTAAATAATCTACTCGTTACACAACAAAAACAACAAAAAACGTTATGATTGTGATAAGCAGACTCTGTCACAGAGGAAACTCAATGTCTGGTTTATTGACACTTACATGTACATGTCTGCCTGCCTATCTGCTAATGACAATATGAAATGCACAACTTCGATTACTGACCATTTGCAATTTGAAGTTTAATTAACAACTATCGGGCTTATAGGCCATAAACAAAGTGCCGGATAAGCGTATCGACACACGAACCAGTGGCCAATGACAAGGCGTCGTTACACATGAGCGCACATCACCAGCCCTGACTGGGTTCGGTATCGCGGCTGCTTCGTTTTGAGGGAAGTAAACCCAAGAACAAAATATTGCACTTTTGATTTGCGATTATACGCTCTTAATTTTGTCTATTTTTTCACAATCAACAATGTATTTTATATATCATGAATAAGTGATAACTATGTTTTAATAATGTTTGATTTTATGGCTGCATGTGACCATCAAACATATTTTATTCGTGTAAGGTAAACAGGACTGGGTACAAATTCCCCAACATAAGACATTCTCTACCAGATATTTACACAATTCATTTATAGTTTATACTATTCGACATAAACAGAGCAGTAGAACAGAAGATTATAGTTCACATACATCTCCTGATATGACATATATAAAATGTGTACATATTTGAAAAGTATGATATCATCTTGTGTTGGCAGATACCCATTTCCAAACAATATCACATTCACATCAATTGGTGTATTTAGACTATGGTTTAGACAGTAACTTCGTTTTCCTTTACATTCTTGTACCTTTTCAGAACATGTTTCGAAATATAACGAATCTTTTGTGTATATGTCGGTAGAGCGAGTGAGTATTGTTTAACGCCGCCTCAGCAGCGTCGCAATTATTTGCAGCGATTAATGTAATAAATATACTATATGTTAATAATAAGAGTGACAACAATGTTCATTTGTAAATGTCTCAGACACAGATCACTCTCAAGTGAGTGAGTAACTGAGTTAATATTTTACGTCACATCGGTAATATTTCAGTCATATCGTGGCGAGAACATGTTTAATAGTGAAATGAAATGTGCATACACTATGAAAACCTGTCGTCAACGGACAGTAAAACAACTAGAATATTACACTTACAATTAAAAACTAGTGTGGAAAGTTAAAACTAATGTCACTATTTGGACAATACAGTATGAAATGCGGGCAATATCACCAACAACTGAAGGGACCATACTAGTAACCATGGAGATCATTTTCAAGAGGCATTGTAGTGGCCCAGTAGTGATTCTAAGTCTCGTTGTTTTTTAAGTCAGGTATTTTACACATACAAGTTCATGTTAATTCACCTTTAACCAGCTGTCAATAAAACATCAAGAGTGACCAATCACGACCGAAGTGATACAGAATCTTCAAACCTGTTGGACTTTTATGAAAATGCTGTTTTTTTGTTTTGTTTTGTTTTTATTCATTGTACAAGAGAAATGTAAATCTAAATATAGAAGAAAGTAGTTATATAACACGAAAAGAATAATGTGGATAAAAAGAACGTCTTATGTGGATGACTGAGTGAACGAGTGAACGTCCATCTAACAACTGTGACGCAACAGTGAGTTTGATTATACGCTTTTAGCAATATTCCACTATATAGCGACGGGTGACACCAAAAATATGACACAGTAGCACGTTTGAACCAAGACAAAGAAGTCCTTTAGCCGCATTTAGAAGTTGTATATATAACCAAGGTCGTTTATAGGTAAATCTTCGTCAAATCGACGCTAGATGTTTTCTTTTGTGCAGTCTCTACAGTGACAAATGACCATTTGATAAGTTTATGTTTTAAATGTCCAATGTACATTTTATTTCATTTGTGTTTCAGACGTTTCTGAGAATCGTCTTCAAGCCAGAAGGAGTAGCGTCATTAAACTTAAACAGTGGAAGACTCCTGGACGGCTATATAAGTAAAGCCGCGAAACTGTCTTCACTGTGAGCAGGCTGAAGAACGGGTGCCCACATCCTTTCTTCTAAAATCTATCAGTGATGCCATGTGAGCAAACTGTCAAATCCTTGCAATCATTAACACAGGCATTCATTAACATTGACGTACTGTGAGCTGACAAACAGTAGTGTGTAAACAAGTTCATTAAAATTCCCAAGACATTTCAATTGATTGTAACCAAGATCAGCATCCACCCAACCATGAACACATCAACAACGGTTTACAGCAATGAACAAAATATGTCATATGTATGTATCATCTGCCAACACGGTTCTTATCCTACATATGTAATGCCTATACAAATTCTGATTGGTGCCTGTGTGATCCTTGAGAATATCCTCACAATAGTAACACTGGCAAAATGTCGACGAATTCAGAACTTTCTTCGTCTTCTGCTCATCAACCAGT
This sequence comes from Haliotis asinina, assembly GCF_037392515.1. NCBI lineage: Eukaryota > Metazoa > Mollusca > Gastropoda > Lepetellida > Haliotidae > Haliotis > Haliotis asinina. The sequence continues at coordinate 52,701,883 of NC_090291.1, read as the reverse complement.
CTGTGACGGACACAATGGTGGGATTCTTCTTCACGTACCATTCTGTCGTTGTGTACCAACATTTTTACAACCCTACTGAATGCCTTTTCAGATACAGTGTTGTAGCCCTTTCATCAAGTGTGTCCCTTGTTGTAATCACGGTTTTATCTATGGAAAGAATTATTGCCGTAAAGTTCCCTTACAGCCATTACAGACTTAATGAAACGAGAGTCATGATCTCAACCGCTGTGGTCACCTGGTTAATTCCTCTGTGTGTAGTGTCAAGTGCTTACAGTTTCGCTGACATAAATATCCAAGAGTGCAACTTCCTGCTTCTCGCCACTTCTAATAGTCTCTTCGTGTTTGCTACAACAAGCCTTCCCTGCATCATCGTCGTCTTTTGCTGCAACGTTTACATGTTCACTGTTGCCAGGGAACAGATCAGAAAAATCATTCCGAACTTTGTCGGAAGAGAGAGGTACATCAACGAGATAAAGATGAATATGAAGGCAACGTTGACAAGTGCAAGCGTCGTTGTCCCATTTCTCATACTAAATACTCCACAATATCTCTTCTTCCTGACTGTGGCAATACGCCCGAACTTAAGGAACACATTCGTTTCTATAAGTACCCAGAACGTACTATTTTCTCTGCTGGTGTTCAACAGTGTGATCAACCCTATCATCTATGCATTTCGAGTTGATGGAATTCGAGAAACGTTCATCAAGTACATCTGTCGTAAAACGCCCTCTCCTCAGCCATAAACAGCCACACGTGTGTGTTAAAGAGGAATCATGTTAATGCGAAGGAAATATTCGAGGAAGGTTTATGTAATAAATATGTGTGTGTGTGTGTAATCCGTTCCATAATAATAAGACTCCATCAAATTCAAATAAAAAGATTGATTGAATATACAACAGTCTCGTTTCCTGTTGATTGGGGTCCGTCCTATTGCGCAACTTAGTGCAATAACCAATCCAGAATTATTAGACTAGTTCATTTAAATGGATACATGAATATAAATCAGTATGCTGTGATACATCTAAGCACATGTATATTGCAATACCACGCTCATAATCCTTGCAAACACGTCGTGCAACGTCCTCTGTCGTACAGTAAGCCCTGACAAACAGAAACCTGGAAATCGTGGAAATCTCGAAACAAGGTTCTGCCGCAAGAAACGTTTGGCCATCTGGTACGGAAATGATATTATATCAATCTCATTGTGCGTCACAGAGCTACACTGAACATGCGCAAAAACAGAAAGCAGGTATAACCATTGTGGTACCAGATTTGTTCAGCGCTGCCTTAGCAGCAGAATCAACATGGCTGGGACACCAACAGAGGGCGAGGTCATATTGGCCAGCGGCAAGAGCATTCTTTAATCCACTTTTTTCAAATGAAGGTGGATATGTGCACGTTAAATTATGCATCGCTTGCATACACTAGAGAGAGTCTGATAATACCGCATAAAAGGGGTCCTTCTTAATACATTTTAAGAACTGTTAAATGTGGCGACTGACGTGTATATTCATTTACATTACTGATTAAGTTCGTGTTCAGCAATTCAGTAGTTTCGGCTAACTTTAATGTGGTCAATGTTAAGTCAGCTCCTGGCCCCACTAACTGCCAAAGACAAGAAGAAATCAGGCGTAAAGAAGATACATTTGTACATCTATGCCAGCAGCAAGAAGGAAAGGTTTTATCTTAAGTCTAGTGTCGGAATAAGAAAAGACGTCATGTTGTATAGGTAATTATGGAGGGGATAAACGTCTAAACTAGGTTAGAATATAGTATTCTGAGACACTGTACAGATAATGTTACACGAAGTGGTTTAAGAGGTAGCTCATCAACCTCAAGGTGGACACTATAAGCAGGAGAAGTACTAAAGTCTTGATTATGGACAGCCACCCTACATGATGGAGCTGTAATCACGTTACGAGTAGACGAAGGGTTGTTTGGACCCCCCTCTTCTTTGAATTAGAAACAATTTTCACCAGTCAAGTGCCCCGTGGCATGTATCGTGTACGTATATAATATGTGGGAAGAGAGTGAAAATATGTCCCATGAACTTGAAATCTTTTACAACCTTATAGTTAAGCGTCCTTATGTGGGTATTACTTCTACAGAAATATACGCAATTAGTTACACCATTGTCAAGAACAGACAAGAATATACCCCTGCTAACAGCAAACAGTCGTGTGTTGATCAGAAAGGCTAGTGTGTTGATCAGAAAGGCTAGTGTGTTGATCAGAAAGGCTAGTGTGTTGATCAGAAATGCTAGTTGCTGACGGTCTAGGAAAGCCCACACCGTCAGTCAACGTTTCCCCCGTCGAGTGGGATGGCAGGTTTCTCTGGTTACAGCGAAGACTTCACTTCGTCACTACCACCAGTCATTGGCGTTTCTGCTCAGACAATGATAGGCTTCATAGTAAAGAACACACCTATGGCCCGACATCACTAGCAGATTCGTTTGGATTCAGCTGAAGAGCAGGTCAGCTGAACATACCAAGGTTGAGTCCCAGTGTGTTTCGCTTACGAATCAATACACTTCATCGTTTCTATTTCAGTCTGTACTGTTGGTTTACCTCTTGGTGTCATGATCCTTTGCACACTTAGATATAATTTAACTTCATCCAGACCACGAGTTTATAACTGGTAAATCATGACATCTCTGACATCTTCCTTTAAAGACCATGCTGCGATGTGCAGATTAATAAAAGCTTGAAGAGAAAATTCAATTGGTCCTAATTTGTTATTGCTATTTGTAAGTGTTTAATTGCGCCAGAGGATTGGTGTCGTCAACCTTTGTGAAATGGAGTGGGGGATTTATTCCTGGAACGCTTCGTAACTAATACTGAGGCACCCAAGAAACTTCAAGGCCGGGCGGGACAACTTAGGAATAGCCAGCGAGTCCTAACTTGACACACAGAAGGGAGCAAGCTACAAAGACATATTTTATATCATTGGAAAGATCTCGAGGAGATGAACACGATAAGTTCATGTGCCAGTGTGTCCACGTGTTAATAAGCTCGCAAACTGGCTCTGGAAATGCATTTCTGCAGAAATTTCTGGCAGATGTTTTTTCCTGCAGAAATTTCTGGCAGAATTTTTTATTTCACCACCAGAATTATCTTAATTTAATAAAATTAGAGACTATAATTAATGATTCTCCTGCGTGAGTGGTAGTGTCATGTTTATTCCAAATAATAAGCACTTAGCGTGATCAAATGATTTGATATTTTTGTTTCTATACCAGAATTATCTTTGTGTTGAATACACCATATATAATTTAATACAGACTTTCTTTATATGATGTCGTACCGCGTTTTCCCCTGTTTAAAGCCTTTTAGTACCAGACAACCGAATATTTTACAGTGTGAATTTGACCGTATTTCATTATAGCTTTTACAATTTAAAAGGCTTATGCATTATTCCCATCCGTTTCATTATAACACAGTTGTAACTTCTTAGTGGATTCACGTCGTGCAAGATTAATTTAGCAGTATCGGGGTGCATTTTCCAATCCCAGTAAACCTACATTGTTTTTGTATGCGATATGGGTTGAAGGCGAATAGAGACGAAGCCGGATACATACCTACAATGATAAATACATACAATATATGTAAGATATGTGAGCCATAATTTGAATTTATCAACATGCCCGAAAAGACCAGCGTACCAGATGAGACGATAAACAATACCTATGCGATAATGCATCAGTGTTCAATACCCGCGAAAATGTACTTGCCTCGTTGAAACAATGATTTATGGCCACCGACTTTTCACACCTGTTAATTGGTGGTTTATCATGTTGTCCCTATAAGCGGTCATCGTTCCGGTTCGGTTGTCCTTGGGTGGACACCGTGGTAAATATTTGCGCAATCCAGAGAGCGGCCACTCGGGGAATACACCAAAACAATGCCAGTTGGTGCTGCATGGACAATAGACGTCTTATAGAGTCTATCCAGTACGTTTTGTCGGTTCAAGGTCACATGCAACACAAAACAGTTCTTTGTAGATTCTGATTCGGTTCGGTAACAAATTATCAAAAATGCAAATAAAAGTTATAAAGTTGAAAAATAACGCGATTAAAATAAACCCACGGAATCAGAGTTCAAACGCTTCCCCAGGGCTGGGAGGAAAAGTGGTTTCACCACTCATAGCACATGTGCAGTGATTAGCTTGAACCGGGAAGCCAACTCGTATAAACAAGTGATGTGTGCAAGATTATCGTTGCAGTCGAAGTGGGAAAACAAGAGATGTTTCTTGTGCTTACAAGCATCTTGGGTCGGCAGTAATAACAATACACTGGTACAATACCTGCATATTTGCAACCGATGTTTTCAAACAATGTGTAGTATTAGAAATGCTAATTTTATTGTTCAGCCTGAAAACTGAAATGTTTTAAAGCATGTGTATGGAAACATGGAAACTACATTGATTTATGGCTCGTGCACCTGGGGTGTCTCTGTCACATTATGTAATTACACAGACAGGCAGGTGCGATTCCTGTACACATGACATGTTATTACGTCTGTGGGTTGCAAACAAACTACCTCCATTTATCCCGGATGACAGGGTCGGACGGAACTGGGTGCAAACTCAGATTCTCAGTTTCAAGTTCTGTATGTACAAAACCCAACATTTCAATATATAATATTTATTAGAAGTGGATGGGGGAATCACAATGATTGGAATATTTTCAACACTATTTTGTACGAATACACGAGTGATTAACATAAGTCTTTCTATTCCTGTTTGAAAAACATGTAACTGATAATATGACGACGGTACACTGGAACACTGATATAAACTGTCATCATCACAGACACATTAATACAATTTAACATTTCAACCACTGACCTTTGTCACGAAAACACGCCAATCAACATATTTCACATGATGAGATGATAATTCACTCACTGGGGCCTTGGTGAAAAAGGGTAGCAATAACAAATATAAACGGGATATTGTACCACTTTAGTCAATCTTGAATGGTATTTTGTCCGTCCAACAATGAGACGGTTGACAGTAACATGTTACTCCGCAGGTCTTTCTAACCATCACCGATGTAATGGCAACTTAATCCTCGGTTCACAACTCAAGCACAGCGCAAGACATTCATTAGTCTTTTTTTTCCAACTTACGTTAAGAATGTAAGACACACATAAGCGGTATCGGGTTATATGAATAATAACTTCGTGTTAACTGCACATAGCAACGTTTCTGTGTAGATTCTTACATCATGTTCAAGCTAACAGTGACAACAACCAAGTGATTAGAATTATTGAATGCTGGGACAAACATCATGTACTTGAATAACAAGGAGTAGATAACTGGATCAGGCCAGGTGGGAACTTAAAACGAAAAACAGCGCAGCCATGAAGCAAACAATCAGGATGCATAAAGTACTAAAAACAGTAGTAAACGAACGGGTGCTGATTGATAAAGTCTGCCTCATCTGACCTCTTTGCCAAGAAGTACGATTGAAACAGTGTATGGAATAAGTCTAACACACAACTGAACCAAACCATCTAATGGCGTAATGATATGAAATGTTCAAATTCTTCATACCGGTCCTAGAGTTATTAACATCATCATCCTGTTTCATTACCTGAAGTTTACAAATACATGGAAAACATCATGAGGATACTTTATACCCACAGAAGTGTACATACTGTCTATTTTCAGTTTCCTGCTGATGAATCAGATATTCGTATTCTGATGCAAAAAATTATGTGTCATAAATTATCTGATACAAGTGAAAGGACGGTCTAATACACACTCTTCCAAATATTTAGCCCTTTAAATGTATTTACACAGAATGGTATTTGTCTAGATAGTTTTGTGACTATGATTGTACTACCAAGAAGACGTCATCTAAAGGAAGTCCATAATAAACTATCCAAAGATAGTCTGTAATTTTATTCAATTAAGATAACTCTGGTAGTGAAATAAAAAAAATTCTGCCAGAAATTTCTGCAGCCTCCTCGGGGACCCTCTAATGATTGTAAACACATTATTAGGGAGTCGGCGCCATTGTTCATGCCACACAGCAATACGATTCTGCAAATTTAAGTGTCCTTGACGGCAGGTCTAGACAGCTGATTCCTGCAGAGGTGAGTAATTCGGATCGGGCCCTCAACAAACGCCGACGTCGGTGTAATGGTGTGAGCAGCTCGCAGCCAATGGTTGGTGCCGACAATGGATCCCATTTCTGTTTTTGGTGCCGTCAAAACGAGGTGACGTAACACAATTGGACGATCCTCCAACTTTGACGTCAGACGTGATCGTCCTGACCTAGCGCAATCAGCAGTGGTGTCAGTTTGTTGCAGTCGAGTCTGTTCTACAGCAGCACCCCACTGTCCAGCATGTCAACGACACGTTCATGAAGCACTTTTGAGGGGCGCGGTACAAGAACTGGCTCTCCTATGATCTCGAAAAACTGTCTAGTATAGCAGTTCATATTGTTATTTACAAAAATAAATTGTGAAGTTTGTATTTTGACTCAGTAATATCAAACAATGACTGGTTCAGTCTTCTGGTCGCTGGAATAATGTTTTGAGTTTATTCACAGATTAAAATAGTCAGCATCAAACATCTCCACCAGGGAGTAACCAAACTTATCGCTCCGTCGGAACGAAATTTATTGGGTTATTTGAATTCTCGTTTATGTCGAGAGTGGAAATACAAAGCTTAATCTACCTGTGGGAATATCTACACCAATATACATCTCTTTACGATGTTACACATACTATACAAAGCATAATTAGGAGACACATACACTGTTAGAATTTCAAGGGCATATAACAAAATTATAAATATGAATTTTGATTTAAAACCGACTGCTTATAGGTTTCCACCGATAATATTCCATCAATATTTAATACATCGTGCGGGGAATCACCAACCCTACCACCAGCACCTAATGAATTATTGTTTATCCATGTGAGGTATTAATAATCGTTGGCACAAAAAATCAATCTCGAAGTGAGATGCATGCAGAGGTGCGATAGTGCTTGGAGGGTCACGTGGGTGTGGCCTTCTTCAGCCCTTCACAGGGTTCGTCTGATGTTTTCATACTGGGAGTCATTAAGCATTAAATATTTATTAGTTTTCGAGTTCGATTGCAATTCATGTGACCGTTTTTGAGCCATACGGACAGTATGACAACCTGCTCATGCGAGATGACAATGTTGATGTATTCATGTATTGGAAATCAACAAACAAATAAGATATAATCATAACTATAAGCGGAATAAAAGCGAAAAACACGAACCCGGCTATTCCATAAACTCTGCTTGCTAGGCATGTATCCTCTTATGGACACCTCTGCAACATTATGTAATCCGGTGGTTGAAGAGTTGCAGATTTACAGACGAGAAAACGAAAAACAACAACGTGAATCGGACTAGTCGGAATGCCTACTGCATAAAGGTGAATGTAGGATTTGATCATGTCCACAAAGTGGCTCTGTGTATTTTCTGGCAGCCAGTATATTTATTTGACTTATTAGCTTAATATCATGGAAATTGATTTGCGCTCCAAAATCAGCTTTTCCAGCGTTTGCAAAGGTCTGTGAATAGTCAGGTCTTCACAAGTGAAACCAGTAATTGACATTATGAGCGAAGTCTTACGATGTCCGGGCAGGAGGACAGGGAGCAGGTTAGTCTCACAATTCACGTCCATCGCCAGTTACAAGCTAAGAGTGTTTATGATAAATCTTAGTCATTTGTAAATGTACAATATAATCTGAGCGAAATTCAAGGTACGGTTGCGCTTTCGGTTTTAAATACAAAATAATGTTACCAATTTAGCATGCATTCTAATCAAACATGAAAACAGTATTGTATCACTGACGTCTATGAATCCTTTATCCCGAATCAAGAATTATATATCTTTGCCCTGTTTCTAAATTAATCTGACAAACAAATGTTAATAACTGACTGTATACAATTAATTAACGCCATCTATGTCATGATCAGTGATGAATATATCGATCAGTTGTGGCGTCAGTCTCTTACAGTCATGGACTGTGACGCATTTCCTGGCATGACCATTCATTATCACATTTCAAACGCCAAATATGAGGCAGATATAGACGGTCAGTAGTGGAAACCTAACTTAGTTAAGTCTAGTCTTCTCTGTCTATCATCGTTCACTCAGGTAGGTAATTTCGTTCTTCAAATTTCGTATACTGGCTGTGTATCCTTCTGGTGTTCCAGAAGCCTTTAATGATGGATTTAAATCTCAGAACCGCCTTTATGTTTATGTTCAAATGTTTTGTGTTTGGTCACGCTGAGTCAAACTCACGTTCTCAACTGATATATTGTGATACATGATATATTGTGTTGATATATTGAGTTGTGGATATATATATGGATACTATCGTTCTTAATTTTTTTTCAGTTCATTCAAATAATTATCGTTAGTCTCGAAGAGCCACTTCGTGCTAGCTGTTTACAAAACAATCACAAACCACACTGGGAATCAATTTTGACCAGTTTATTTGTCTCCTCCAATGTTAACTGAACCACTTGTTGCTCTTCTAAGAGGGTTATAACTTTTCTACACAGAAAGGAAAGCTTTTCTGTTTATTGACTGTTCACGGGTTGTTTTCATTTACATCCATGTTGTAAAAGTGTTATGTCGGACTAGGATTTTACCAATTTTAGTGTATGTTGCTCAAATTTAGGAAGAACCTGTCCAAAAAGAAGAGTGATTAATTTAAAGAGTTGTCCTAGACTTATGAATACGTTGTTACGACGTATATTATAATAAGAACGCAGATTGTAATACTTGCAGCAAATTGAAATAGACTTGACGTAAGTTGTAATAAAATTTGACATAAATTGTAATGCGCAAACTGTAAAAAAAATTGACGTAAACTGTAATAATTTTAGTTGCCATAAAATGTAATTAATGTTTATGTAAATTGTAATAACAATTTTACTCACTCATAAATATGCGTGTTTGTTTTTGTTAGGGCGATAACTCAAGAAAGAAATGGTGGATTTTGTTCAAATATCGTAGCAATTCAACGACACTAGTTAAATTGAGATTCCTTGAGATAATTTGCAACAAAAATCTGATGATTTTGCCAAAATAACGATTGTTAGAGCGATAATCCAAGAAAAAAATTGACAAATCTCAGCTAAACGACGAAAATGATATCTGTCCTGATAAATAATCGATATAGAATCTGTAACTGTCCTCTGTATCATTACTTTTTGGTAGTATCTGTTGAGGTTTTCATACGTATACATGTAAAGTGTGTGTGTATGCGTGCGCGCGCGCCCTCGCGCGTGTGTGTAGGGATTCGGGGGTAGAGGGACTAACAGGTATATCTAACACACTAAACTGCATGTAGAGTCGGAGGCGGGTGGATGTATTAACGGGTATATCATTGAAGGACGTTCAAGCGAGCGAGCGAATTTAGTTTTACGCCGCACTCAGCAATATTCCAGCTACATGGCGGTGGTCCCTAAATAATCTAGTCTGGAGTAGACAATCCAGTGATCAACATGTGTCAACCAAGTCAACGAGCCTAACCACCCAATCTCGTTAGTTGCCGCTTACGACAAGCATAACCGCCTTTTATGGCAAGCACAGGTTTATGGTTATACATATTATCTTCAAGCCTCTAGCAAATTGGCTTTGCGAAGTTCTGGCCTCACGGACCCCATTTTAGGTGCCTTTTTACCTTGGCTTGGAACTCCCCAAAACGTAAAATCTGCAATAAAATCCAATACGAACTTCTGAAAACATAACAAGAAAGAAACATTTTTCTTTATCTGAGATTGATAGAAGTCATCTAGAATCAACGTTAGTTATTAAATTACAAGAAAGCAATTTGAGAGTACATTTGCTTGTTCAAGTGAAGCCCCCTCCTTCTTTCTGTTTACTTAAAGAACACGAGATTCCTCTCCAAGACACAGGTCTGGGCATACTGTTCTCCCAGATAAATCGATCGTCATATCTTGTTTACAACACAACTGCCTAAATCTTGGTATTTTCGTGCTAGGGATACGCCGATATTGAGGTCGTTAACATAGTATGATATGGTCACGAATATTTTCTTCTATTTATTACCGAAGTCTGTAAATGAGGAAATTACGCGACAATCTACTCTCCAAGAAAGGCAGGCTCCCAGTCATCGTTGTAATTAGAAGGCTTCTTCTTAGAAGCAACGTGACGTCATAACATTGTACGGCTAATGCCACCCGTTGATTTCTTTGTTGTATTTTGAGTAGTGAAACTAAATACATGATTTACTTTAGTCTACCTATGACAATTATGGTGTGAACTTACGTTACTTTGATAACGAGGACATATGATCGGTTCCTTGAATCAAATGATACAAGTCAGTAGCATTTCTCCATGTTATATTAAATGTATCAATCAAATACAACAAATGAGTAGACAGACTGACTGCTACGTGGCAAAGAGTAATGAAGCGCCAGTTATTCGTGATATCCTTACCAAATGAAACATAAACATTCCTCTCATAAAAGTACAATAGTATATAATAATATGATGAAGAAAATAATACTCACCAGGTGAAACTGTGGCAACGAAATATTTGAATGTATGATAGAAACATTATAACATCATAGCGAGTGAGTTTAGTTTTACGTTTTTAGTTTTTAGTTTTACGGCGCACCCAGCAATATTCAAGCTATATGGAGGTGGTCTGTAAATAATCGAGTCTGCACCAGAAAATCCAGGAATAAAGAGCATGAGCAACGATCTGCGCAACTGAGAACCGATTACATGTGTCAACCAAGTCAGCGAACCTGACCACCCGCTACCGTTAGTTGTCTCTTACGACAGGCATGGGTTACTGAAGGATAATATTCAAAGGTCGTAAATAATTCCAAAATGAAGAAGAATAACCGTATTGTTCAAAGCGTAAACATACAATATCCATTTTTTTGGATGTGCTGTGAATAACTTCAAAATGTAATAGAAATAACAATAAATTATTGAAACCTATTGCTCGTAAAATATGTCCTTGTCTCAACATTGAAAATAACTCCATAATGTTAATAATAATATTTTTGATAAATAGGCAAAAAAAAAAGAACAGTACAATGTCCGAGTACTCCGTAGATATTAAGTACCATTCGAATTGAACAAGCATAGAGTTATCGTTCCTGTTTGAAGTGGTTCTGATCTTCCTACGCCAACATCAAATATTCGAGAGGGTCACGATTCGCTATTCGGCTTGTCCCGGAGTAACACCACTTAGTCACGAATGCAACTAAATCTTGCCTTAAGAGACAACTATGGGGATCAGATTGTCAGGTTCGTTAGCCAGTTATATGAAAGTAAGCATATTCCATAAACCCATTCTGTTGATTTCAGTTATATTCTGAGTCTCATAGGGTCTATTGTTAGGGTTACTGCGAGTGCTTTGTCAAACAATAAACAAACAGATATTTCCTCTACTGCATTCTTTTTTCACTGTCAGTTACCCATCTGATGCATGTTTTAAAGTGCTTAATTTTGATTGCATTCAAATTCCAGACGTTTCTGAGACACCAGTCAGGAAGAGAGCCCCATTAACCCAAGCAGTCAAATAATCGTGGACCTGTGTATACGCCTTGTCTTGGCGATCGGATAACAAGAGAATGCTTGAGCATTCTACACTTTGCCATTAATGCCATGGGTACAAAATGAAGCATTATGTCTATGATATTTTAGGAATCATCAGCCGATGTATTGTCTAACATCGACACAATTTGAGCCGAAAAACTGCAGTGTGTAAACTAGTTGAAACACATTTCCAAGACCTTTCACTTGATTCTAACCTAGAGCAGCATCAAAGTAACCATGAACACGTCACCACCGGTTCCAAACAATGACAGAAATATGACACATATGTGTATCGTCTGCCAAAGGGACACTTACCCGATATATGTAGTGACAATACAAATTCTGATTGGTGCATGTGTGATTTTAGAGAATATCCTCACAATAGTCACGCTGGCGAAATGTCGACGGATTCAGAACTTTCTTCGTCTTCTGCTCATCAACCAGACTGTGACGGACACAATGGTGGGTGTCTTCTTTACGTACCACTCTGCCGTTGTGTACATACAGTTGTACAACACCACTGAATGCATGATCAGATACAGTGTTGTAGCCCTCTCATCATGTACGTCGCTTGTTACAATCGCCGTTCTAACTACAGAAAGAATTATCGCCGTCAAGTTCCCTTACCGCCATTACAAACTCAATCAAACGAGAGTCATGATCTTCACCGCCCTGGTCACCTGGTTAATTCCTTTCTGTGTAGTGTCAAGTGCTTACAGTTTCGTTGACATAAACATCCAAGAGTGCAACTTCCTTCTTCTCGCCACTTCTAATAGTCTCTTCGTGTTTGCTTTGACAAGCATTCCCTGCATCATCCTCATCTTTCTCTGCAACATTTACATGTTCGCTGTTGCCAGGCAACAGATCAGAAAAATTATCCCGAACTTCGTCGGTAGAGAGCGGTACATCAACGAGATAAAGATGAATATGAAGGCAACGTTGACAAGTGCAAGCGTCGTTGTCCCATTTCTCATACTAAACACTCCACAATATCTCTTCTTCCTGACTGTGGCAATACGTCCGAACTTACGGTATTTATACTCCTCTTTAACTATCCTGAACGTCGTATTTTCTCTGTTGGTGCTCAACAGTGTGATCAACCCTATCATCTATGCATTTCGAGTTGATGGAATTCGAGAAACGTTCATCAAGTACATCTGTCGTAAAACGCCCTCTCCTCAGCCATAAACAACCACGCGTTTGTGTAAAAGAGGAATCATGTTAATGCGAGTTAAATAGTCGAGTAAGGTTTATGTAATATCTTTCTAAGACCTCTACTAGAAGCACCAACTGGATCAAACTGAGATGGAACCAATGGAAACCCTTCAAGAGGTTGGATTATCCGACTGATATTCCAGGGAGATACAGATATAATGTGGTTGGCACACAATGACCGAGCTGAAGACTCAACAAAGTAGGAAAATTTGCAAGTGTTGTGAGATTTTGTCTGTCAGCATCTGTGGTCTCTTACTGTCACCATGCTCAACAGAGTGTTCAACCCACGTTGGTGTAGAAGATTCAAGCAACGTTTATGTGTTCAAAAGAGAATCAAGGAATATGCCATCAGATCGCCATGACAACGTCTTTTCAAACTTTATGGATAAAGTCACAAAAATCTGCATCATTCAGGTACACTCATGAACACTACACGACGCACATTCACCCAAAGCATTACCCAAATCCCTGTCTTGATATATTTTAATGAGGTTTTAAATATACACCTGAAGAAGGTGTTTCTATACTTAAGTTCTATTTTTCAGATATTAAAGGCACAATTTCATACAATGTATTATATCGATAATTGAAACTTTGAGGCGAACAGCTTTCAAACAGAGGACACTTGCCATATATCGAAAGTACATATAATTGATCTGTACATCGAAAATTGTCGCACGCGGTGTTTTTGTCTACGACTCAGTTTTGTCCCCAAAAGAGTTAAAGAAAGAGCACTCCAAGGCACATATCTCTGTGGGGTGTTCGACCGGTAGAAGGCACGAGAATCGTTTCAACGTTGTATTAATTCATTCGGACTTTATAATTTGATATTGTAATCATAAAATCCATTTTGTTTTGGGATAAAGTGTATGGTAGCTTCTCTGGAATTTGATACTCAGTAGTGTTGAGAGAAATGCATTATTTATTTTAGGGAAGTGTGGTGTGAAAGAGTGCCTTTGATTATCGTGTAATGCTTTAGCTTTTGGTGTCTGGCCGATACGATACAGATCCATCTAACTATAGATCGATTTCGTTATATAGTTGCATTTGTAAAACCATGGAACGCGTGGTAAGTAATAGATTATTGTGGTTTTTAATGTAAGTTCATGCCATTCAAGGTATTTTCATATCTACCAGTATTAGATCGTACTGTCCATAGTATTTATTTTATGGCTAGATTCGCTGACAATTACTGACATCTAAAGGGATGATGCAAATCCAGCTAGGGTCAAATCTACTCTAAGTCCCCGTGGTTCCTAGAATGGTGATCAAGTTTCAGTTATTGGCAATTTATTTCCTGTTTTTGTATTGTTTTGTCATGTATAGTCAAATGTTTTAGATGTAATTTGTAGTTTTACATTTAGAACTGTGTTATTCCAGTTGTTTTTATTGTTTTAGTCCAATTTACCTTTATTTGTTATGGAATTAGAACTTGTTTTTGTTATGACACACACATTAACTCACAAACTGAGTTGATAAACATGGTGGTAGCTTATTATCCGTTGTAATTCTATTAGTTCAAACATAAACACATATGGTCCTGTGAAGATCCAATCCTACAAGTTTGTAAGAGGCGACTTAAGTGATCAGGCTCGCTGACTTGGTTGACACATGTCCCAACTGCGAGGATCGATGCGCGTGATGTTAAGAAATGATTGTCTGGTCCAAACTAGACTTTTTACAAGTCAAAGCCATATAGTTGGAATAGTACTTACAGCGTCGCCTAGCAACAAACAAAACACACATACAGGAAACATGAACAGTAAAGAAGACACATGTATTGTTTCACCATCGTGCAGTTGTAGTCAACTGATGTCAAATTTTGAGAACAATCATCAGCAGATTATTGTCTGTATGTATATATTAGAATATATATTGTTTCGTATATATTAGAATGTGCAATACGTTATTGCTTAAAAAGTGGTCCACAGCAGAACACTGTACATCCCATTAAATCTGATTCATGTCCATCTTTATCAATGATTGCTCAGTGATTAGATAATGCTTACGAGCAATTTATTTTGACGTATATCTTCATAAATAGTACCTCATTCACTGCCCTTACATACCAAAACGATCCGAAGTAGAATAGGTCTTCAGCAACCCATGCTTGCCATAAAAGGCGACTATGCTTGTCGAAAGAGGCGACTAACGGGATCGCATGTTGGGGCTCGCTGACTTGGCTGACACATGTCATCGGTTCCCAGTTGCGAATATCGATGCTCATGCTGTTGATCAATGGATTGTCTGGTAGAGATTCTATCATATACAGATATCTGGAATAACGCCATATATCTGGAATAATGCTGAATAAGCTAAACTCACTCACTACACGTAAGCGCACGAGGTCATGTCCTTGGTCACTGCGTTATGATGATCTGGACGACCCCGGCACTTGAGGCATGTGGTTTGTGGAGAAAGTAGTATATGGTCTTGAGTATGGTTTTACACCGCTTTTAGTTATATTCCAGCAATATCACGGCGGGGGGCTCCAGAAATGGACTTCATGCATCTTGACTTACTGCCTGTTAGTTAGTACGAAACTGTGAACAAGACACTAAGCCTTCAATAAAAACCTCCCAATAAAACGTTGTGGACCAGCAAACAGACTTGTGTCGTTAATTTGAAAAAGTATCAGTCAACAACAGGAAGCATATACCAGTGCAACAACAGCAACATCAACATCACTATCAACTTTTGAGGCGGGAAATATATAATGGACCACCGACCACCACACCGATTGATAATGATGAATGCACTTTTAACCTGAATGAAGGTAAATACATTACTCTCTGCCTGATGCTTAGGAAGGGAAGTATTAGAGATTTGGGCCAAAAGATGAAACTTGCTGTTTTTGTAACCTATTGGGTCATTCTAAAAAGGAGGTATTGCGTACCGGATGGGTTACTGTTAGATACTGGAAACTGTCACATGTCACATCGTCACTCTACTATTATTATCATTATCCAACGACATTTCCCTAACGTGGGTTGTTTTGCCTTTTATCATTTTGAAATATTGCAGTAGACCAAAGATGGTTATTCCCTTATTTCATGTCATCATGTTCCAGCTGCGTAGATCGATGCTTGATTCGATTGTATACAAACGGGAACCATATAGCTCTAATATTACTGAGTGCAGCTGCAAACAGGCTGTAGCGCAAACTGTAGCTCAAATATGGTTGAGAGAGAAAAATGATGAGGCTTCATATATGTGATCAAAGAGAGCACACCTTGACAACGTAGATCTAGACGTGACTATCAATGGGAACAACTACTGCGATACTGACAGTCTGCAGTCTGTCTTCGATTGTCACGGGGATTGACGCCTGTAAGCAGAAAAAATCTTCAAGACCGTTGACTATCTCCAAGGGTGCACGGCATTGTGGAGGATAGAATCTTTTGACAGATGAAGGTGCAAAGAGCATATTTACAAGGGCGCTGAAGTTCCAAATTCCAAATGTGTAAGATAAATACATGCGTACACACGCACGCACGCGCGAGCACACAGTGTGTATGTACGTACGTACGGCTTGCACCTACCTACCTACCTATACCTATACTTACATATCTACATACGTACCGAATGCTGAATCTGCAAAAGAAACATACCGAATGTGAACAATTTCAGATTCGGGATCCGAATCCCGAATGCGTTTCTAACTTCATGTTGCCATTGCCAGATTGCCCACTGGTCAGCAGATCACTCACGAGCTTGCCATCATGGAGGAGCAGAAGAAGACTTCATCACAAATCGGGTGAGCTTGCTATCATGGAGGAAGAGAAGAAGACTTCATCACAAATCGGGTGAGCTTGCCATCATGGAGGAGCAGAAGAAGACTTCATCACAAATCGGATGACCTTGCCATCATGGAGGAGCTGTGCGTAGAGTGGTCGGACACTGACTTCCTTGTGAAGAGCGAGAATCACCTGATAAAGGCCTCATTGTTGATCTGGTATCCTTATATTCCTCCGGAGATGCCAACCCAAGACATAGGGATTACACTTTCTGAGTACAGTACAAATTCTAGTACTTTGAGGTGCCTGGCGAATAGGTACATGACTCTGAGGGCGCGGGTTCGAAACCTTAATGGAACTCAGCTCAAAAAAAGGTATTTGAATTTGTTCTTCACTCAGAAAATGTAATCCCAAATTGTGTAATCACAGCTTTCGGCCGTGGGAGTCATGCCAGTGAACACAAAGCAGAGGGAACTGGTCTGGAACAGTCTGGCCTACCAGTTGTCCGACTTCGAATTTTTGGTGGCTGAGTGGGTTAGGCAGCCGACTTTGTGTGCTGGCAATTAGGTGCCTGACTTTAAGGATGCAGTTTCGATTCACGAATGGGACTCAACTCATAAAAGTAATAGAATTTGTACTTTACTCTTAAAGTGTAATCCCAAATATATCACGTTAGACCATTTGACTGTTGTTTTCGACCCATTTGCCTACAACACGTGTACATCTACATCAAGACAGACAGACAGATATTCTTATTTTTGTCTCACAAACAACCAGTAGCTCAGCCATTTATGGGAGACACTACAGCATAAAAACTAGAGACATGCGTAATATGAATGATATAAATGTACATATATATTCCCCTTGTTTGTATCAAATATCACGACGTATATTAAGAATGTTATTGCAGACCTTGACACTATTAAAGGTTAGGAACGGGTTGGCAAGTGAAACATAAAACTCTTCGTGCGGAGATTAAGTTTCAAAACCCTCTATCTTGTTACAACAGGATAAAATAATTAGACCTAACAGTGGATAAAATGTTCCTTTCAACTCACAGAGAATATTTACCCAATGTAGCCGTGAAGGTCCGGAGTACAATATGTCTTCAACAACCCACAAAAGGCGACTACGCGTGTCGTAAGAGGCGACTAACTGTTTCAGGTGGTCAGACTCGCTGACTTAGTTGCCACATGTCATCCGTTCCCAATCGATACTCATGCTGCTGATCACTGGATGCTGAGAAAGTGTAATCCTAAATATATGATATGTTACGTATGAAATACATAAAGCAATATTTGCATAATGTTATCACTGAAAATGATTGTCATTAAATGTAGAATTTCATATACAAGTTGTCACAAGAAATAAGTTAAATACAATAAATACATAAATCCTTAGGAGTTATAAAGGAAAGATTTTCTACGTTTTAGAATAGAAGGGAATGTTGTGACAGCTAATGGACATATCACTGGGGTTGAAAGTATAAACTAGCAAGTTTTGCTTCCTGGCGTTCAGAGAACTTTTTCATCATCACGGCGACTGATCAACTCAAACCAGATATTATCTTCTTGCAGATATGGTAAGAAAGCGTGGCATTCATTGTCTGCGGCTTCTCTACATATAAAACATATTCGTTCATCAAGTGGCGAGTTGATATATCGGCCGGTCTCTATTCTACTACACAGGGTAGGTCGTGCAGTTCCACTGCAAAATGTGTGCACTTCTGCGTTCTGTACGGGTGGATGCGGACATATACGGTTCTGTCAGGTACGAGTACTTGAAGCGGATGTACAATCTCAGTTTGTTCCCTTCCACGACCTGTCACACTCTCTGGCTATGTTACTGCCGTCTTCCACCGTGTGGTGAATGCCTGTAGCGCATTGCTTTCCACACTTTTAGCTACATGTCTCGCACTGTACACATGTATCCGAAACAGACCCAGTCCCAGATCCGGGTACTTCAGTCTAACTCGATGCATCCAGTTTCGGCCCATCATGATTCGCATGTAAAATCTTCTTGGAGCACACCACTGATAACAATGTTGGTGGAGAAGTCGTCTGCTCCCCCACTTCCTACATGGTCAAGTCGCGCTTCAGTTCAACACCGTCCTTCGCCTTCACCTGACTATTGACACCACTTGTTATTCCATTGTTCACAGTTTCTACTTTATCATGCCGTTCTTCTCTGTTGGTAGTCTCTCTTAATTCGTTGTCAGTCGTGCACTTCATTATTGTCCGACATAGCATCAACTTGTTATCGAAATACGATGCTAGCTCTTTGATTGCTTTCTTGTACTGTACTCTAAAGGTTGCGAAAAGACTGAAAGAGTCTGCACACAAAGTTATCTCGGTATTAAGAAACAACCGGTCACACGTTTCCACGACCCCGACACATCAAGCTCGCTAGATCACTAACCTGACGCCATGGCCAGCTCGCACACCACGCCCACTTTGAGGGCGGTTGAGTGAACATTGGGTAAATAGTGAGTGAGTATGTTTAGTTTTACGCCGCACTCAGCAATGCACCAGCTATATGGCGGCAATCTGTAAATCTGGACCAGACAATCCAGTGATCAACATCAGCATCGATCTGCGCAATTGGGAACCGATGACATGTGTCAACCAAGTCAGCAAGCCTGACCACCCGATCCCGTTAGTTGCCTCTTACGACAGCCATAGTCGCCTTTTGTGACAAGCATGGGTTGCTGAAGGCCTATTCTAGCCCGGGACCTTCATGGGTCTTCACGGTGGGAAGACAGCGGAAAACATAAATTACATTCTTCTGTCTGTACAATTATAGATATACATTATATGGCAGTTTGTATAAATCCCATCCCGTGAGAAGATCTTGTGAACACCACAGGTACCTAAAAGCTGAAGTCAATAACGGAAAGGCTCTTTCCCTTAAATCCCATAACGAGAATGTGTTGTAATCAGGCCACAACAAATTTGATTTATTGTTTCAGTTTCAGACAAACTGTTGCGTTTTCTTGGATGCAAAGGATGAGAGTTATTTTTAGGTTGCACTAAGCAATATGCCAGCTATATGGCGGTGGTTTGTAAATAACCCAGACTGGGCCAGACAATCCAGTGACAGCACAAGCAGCAATCTATGCAATTGGGAACCAATGACATATGTCAACCAAGTGAACGAGTCTGACCACCCGATCCTGTCGCCTCTTATCACTAGTAAGGTATGATATTGTGGTCATCTAACTCCAACTACTCCAGCAGTTAAGGGATTCAAGAACATCCACCATTCTTTACATGTCCCTTGACTCCCTCGGGTGAAATCAGGGAGTCATGGGGACAGGCTGGTTCCCATATATGGTCTACTTGACTATGTGCCTTCAATCAAAGACAATGAACAATTGTTCTGGCTATCAATGACTGGTGCAGACGTACCGAAATTATTATCTAATACCATCATTAACTATTATCTATAAGTCATCATGGTGCAGCTGTTATGTCTGTGACATGATCGTAGTTGACTCATTCACCCTCAAGCAGTCCTGGCAGCTAGAGTGACCTTATATTGCCACATTGGGGTATCCTCGGGGTGGTTAAAGTGTTCGCTTGTCACCCCAATGAGTCAGGTTCGACTCCCCACATGGGTACAATGTGCGAAGGCCATTTCGTGTGTTCCTAACTGTGATATTGCTGGAATATTGCTACAAGTGACATTAGGCCATACCAAACACCAAGAGACACCACAAAGAGACATGCCAAATGAGCATGCAAATATTTAGAATAATGTGATGTACTTTAGATAAGGAAACAACAATGTAACCATTTCTGACAATTTGGGTTAACTATTTTAGTTTATTGGACAAAATTAAGTGAAATAGGTTTTAAAAACATGTCACATGATTTATTCATAGAATGATCTCGATTACGCCTCTGGATTAGAAGATGATGCCTTTAGCATTCACAGCCGCTAGACATTTCGGTTACCACAGCAGAACTCAGGAGCTCATGATTGAGATACATTTGGGGAAGGTCACCAGAGGTCATCAGAGGCACTACGATTTGCATCTCCCTTTGAACTGCAGTATTTTGGCAGTAACGAAACCTATGATGTTGGGTTTGAATCAAAACTAAGATTTTTGGCTTGCCAGCATCATAGCATAGTTTGAAGGTCTCAAAGTGATAAATGCCTTTGAAAAACCTAGAGGTAAATGTCCTGGAGCAGTCAGGCTTTCTTGGCATGTCAGTCTGTCTTTGTGTGGTTCAATGGAAAAACTGTTCAACGTGGCAAAACCAAACTCACTCACTTATGAATACCTGTGGACACCATTATCTGTGCGTGACGGACACTACCATTTTAGTGCTCAGGCCAAATCCTCAGATGGTAAGTCTGCTTGTTTATGTAAGTGCTAATATCTGTTTGTGAACTGTGAACCAGAAGAAGAAAGATGATTACACATTCTTAGTCAAGTCCACGTTCTAGTGCTTTTTTTAAGTTGAGTCCCATTCGGGATTCGAACCAACACCATCAGAGTGTACCTAACTGCCAGCACACAAAGTTGAGGTAGTAGGGTCATGGTGGGTGAGTGGGTTAGGCAGCTGACTTTGTGTGCTGGTGATTAGGTTCCTGGCTCTAAGGGTGCGAGTCGAATCCTTAATGGGACTCACAATTTGTACACTACTAGGAAAGTGTAATCCCAAAGATAACATATTTTACACAAGAAGAATTATGCTAATATCAACTAGAATATACAACCCTGAAACGTGGAATCTTTGAAAGTATTCTTGGGCCATTTTGTACATTGATTTTTCACATACACCAGCAGGTTATTACAGAACCAAAAGTTATCTCAGTGACTAAAATATGTTTAAATACATTCATCACAGATAATCTTTGTAAAAAAATATATCACACTAAATTGGAGGATTTAACTTGACATGATGTAATTCTAGATTTGGGATGTAGCAGATGTCTGTTAGATTAGTTCACTATCTATAATAAAATTTAATTCATTGTTGTCTGAAATTATTGTCAGAAGAAAAGATCAAAGAGCTACCTACACACTATATACATTCACAGTTCTCTAAAAGAAAACTGATTACAGAGATGTATTCTGACATTAAGAAATGTCTCTCATATTTCTACCTATGACAATACAGGAAATGTCAACTTGCAACAGAAACATATTGTCTGACATGAAGTGATAGTGAGTATGAAATTCAAGCTCCACCATTGCTTCAGCGTCTGCTCAGTCTGCTCACTCACCAACACTTACACAATCTGGACATGACTTCCCAGCTGACACTTGCATTGTATATCTAATCTAACAAGTTCAATGGATGATTTAAGACATGTTGAAATTGACACAGATGAGTTCAATAGCACATTTACATGAAGTCACTATGACAGGTTCCCTCAGACATATCAGACACGAATATCACTCCTCCTAAACATTCAACAGCCAAGTACATTCCACTCTGAACATGGAATGTTCCCTGGTCGCTGCTTCTGGTCATGTTGCACTTGATTTAAAGATCCATCTTCTCGAACATCCAAGACACAAGTGAGTGAGTGTGGTTTTCTGCCACTTTTAGAAATACGTCAACAACATCATAGCGGGGGACAACAGAAATGTGCTTCACATGCTGTATCCATGCGATGGATCAACTTCAGGGTCTTCAGCATGACAAGCGAATGCTTTAACCACAAGGCTACCCAACCGGCCCAAAACAGCCAATCCGATCCAGAGTAGTTCACTGTTCTCTTCTTCAGGACATGTTGCATTTGGCACAAAGATTCCTATTCCCAACCATCCAACAGAAAAGTAGTTTTGATCTGAACCTGGCATGTTCCCTGTTCACTGCTTCAGGGCCTGTTGCATTTAACACAAAGATCCCTCTTCCAGAAAACCCAACAGCCAAGTACAGTTATGAACTTGGCATGTTCTCTGGCTGCTGCTTCAGGACCTGTTGCAGTTGACACAAATATCACCCCTCCCGAACATCCAACAGCCAAGTATACCAAACCTTTTTTCCTGATGTTGCCTATTCATACAATGCAAAGAGCCTCCACTTTGACTGGCTTTTTGCGTTACTAAGCTGAGCTTACACAGCAGCACACTTCATACTGTATCATCATCGTCATCATCATCATCATCATCATCATCATCATCATCATCCTTATTAAAGGAAGCCAACTAGTACATTTTTTAAACACCTCTGACCCAGCTATTTACAAGCTATATCTCGGCATCTCTAAGACTGAACTATAAACTAGACCCAATCATTTTGAACAGCTACCTCCAGTTTCCTCTGACCTTCTAAACGTGTAAAGTTGCCTGACGCTTTGATGTACCTAGACAGACATCTGATTTCCAGTCTGCAAAATTCTGATCTTGAACCTGTGACCTACCCTGTCAAAGTTGAACCTGTGACCTACCCTGCCAAAGTGTTGACTTTCCATCGGTGACCTTAACCCAGTCAAGACCCCAAGAAGTGTGAGCTACCTAGCTACCCCGATCTCATTAGTCGCGACAAACACAGTCGCTTTTTATGGCAAGAATGGATTGCTGAAGGCCTATTCGACCCCGGACATTAACAGGTCAGGGACGTTCTGGGGACTAACAGGTATATCTAACACATTAAACTGCATGCAGAGTCGGAGGAGGGTCGAGGGTTTTAACAGGTATGTCGACGAGGGACGTTCAAGCGAGCGAGCGACATCAGTTTTACGCCACACTCAGCAATATTCCAGCTATATGGCAGCGGTCTTTAAATAATCCAGTCTGGACTAGGCAATAAAGTGACCAAGAGCATGAGCATCAATCTGCGCAACTGGGAATCGATGACGCCTTTTATGGCAAGAACGGGTCAAGGACGTTCAAAAAGTAGTCAGCTTGACATAGACTGTGATACGAATGCAACTGTTTATATGTTTTATTTTGTTTTTACATGTTATCTGTTAGCTTCAAGCAAATTGGTTTTGCTGTGTTCCAGCCTCACGATCCCCATTTTATGCGACTTTGTACCTTGGCTTTTGTACTGCCCTAAAACGTAAAATCTGCAATAAAATGCCTCATGAACTTCAGGAAACAAATTATGGAAGAAACCTTTTTGCATGTTTGAGACTGATAGAAGTTCGCTAGAATCAAATTTAGATATTAAACCGTTCAAAAACACCATTTGAAAGCACAGTCGCTTGCTCAAATGACTTCTCCCTCCTTCTGTTTACAGCGTTTCAATGACTTGCTTACTTTGTACAATCTCCGCTTAATGGTTACAGAAACCACTCACAGATGTGGCCATACACTCGACCTCGTCATAACCTGTGAATCTGACACTTTACTCCAAGTCATAGATGTAACCAAGAGATTTATCTCTGATCACTTTACTATAAACTGTACCTTCAATATGAGGAAACCTGGTCACCACCTTAAATCTGTAACCCACAGGAAAACCAGAAACATTGACGTATCTGAGTTCTCTTTGGACATAATGACTAATATTGATTACTGCACTGATGGTGATGTCGAATCAAAGGTCTCACGACTTGAAACTTCCTTTACCAACATACTTGACAAACATCAACCTAAGAAAAATAGAACTTTCGTTGTCAGACCAAACATTCAATGGTATAGTGATGATGTCAGTACAAAGAAAACAAATTGTCGTAGGGCGGGAAAAATCTGGAGGAAAAGCAAACAAACTTGAAGTGCATCGGCAGCTCTATAAACAAGCCCGTAATGAACTGAATTCCATGCTAGCTTCAGCAAAGGCTGCGTTTGTTCAAAACGCTATAACTCAAAATAAACACAACTATAAGGAGCTACACAGCATCCTTGGTAAACTTCTACATGGTTCCCATGAACAGAAGCTCCCTTCTCACACAGATGAGCTTGAAATTGCCAACAGGTTTGCATCCGTCTTCAGTAACAAAATCAAGAACGTCAGAGCCAATATCCAGTCATATACTATGTTACCACATGAATCTGAACTGACGTTTCAGGGTAAGCCACTAGAACTATTAACACCAACTTCTTTCATCGAGGTCCGTTGAATCATTAAAGGTTCTCAGTCGAAGTCATCTTCTCTGGACAATATCCCAACATGGCTTTTGAAAGAGTGTCGTGATGCTTTGGTGCCGTATTACCTTGACGTTATCAATACGTCTCTTGACACAGGCAGAGTTCCATCCACCTACAAACACGCTC
This sequence comes from Haliotis asinina, assembly GCF_037392515.1. Lineage (NCBI taxonomy): Eukaryota > Metazoa > Mollusca > Gastropoda > Lepetellida > Haliotidae > Haliotis > Haliotis asinina. The sequence goes on along the minus strand of NC_090291.1, from coordinate 52,677,172 downwards.
ACGTCATACCAGTTCTCAAGAAGTCAAATCTTGACACTAATGTCCTGAAAAACTATAGACCAGTCTCAAACCTCCCATTTCTCTCTAAGTGTCTTGAAAAGGTTGTTGCTTCTAGGATTAAACCACATCTTGCAGACCATAATCTTCAGGAATCTTTCCAGTCAGCTTATAAGACTAGCCACAGCACCGAGACAGCTTTGGTCCGTGTCTACTTTGACATAGTAGAAGCTATGGACAGGGAACAAATAACTCGATCGACCATGGCATTCTGTTACAAAGACTTGAGAACTTGGGTATCACAGGAACATCTCTCTTGTGGATTCAGTCTTACTTGTCACATCGCACACAGTCAGTCAGGATTGGTGAGACACTATCAGAGACACACAACGTTGAGTATGGGGTCTCACAGGGATCTGTTCTGGCCCCACTGCTATTCAGTATATATATCCTCCCTCTTGGTCAGATCATCAGGACCTATTCACTGCATTACCATCTTTACGCTGACGACAATCAACTGTACCTTTCGTTTGCCCCTGCCGCTGTTAGAAATGCCATCAAAACAGTTGAAGTCTGCCTTGCAAATATCCGGTCATGGATGAGTTCTAAATTCCTGAAACTCAACGACAAAGAAACAGAGTTCCTAATACTGGGCATTCGCCATCAGCTTGCAAAACTGAATCCAAAGCCTTCTATCAATGTTGGAGCATGTTCTGTCAGTGACACCCCAAAGGAAAGAAACCTTGGAGTTATTTTCCAGTCAACCATGACCATGGAAGACCATGTCAGTTCTGTCTGCAGAAGCTGCTATTTTCATATACACAATATCGGAAAAATCAGAAACCTTATGACTTTGGACACCATCAAACTTCTTGTGCAAACACTTATCATTAGCCGCCTTCACTACTGTAACTCTCTTCTTGTCAACCTCCCTAAAAGGGTTCTATCACGTCTACAAAGAGTACTAAATTCTGCCGGGAGATTCATTACACGTAAACGACGCACCGACCATCACTCTAGTTCTGGAATCCCTCCATTGGTTGCCTGTCCAACAGCGTATCTCCTATAAAATCCTCTTACTGACTTACCGAGCCCTCTACAGGGATAACAGCACGCAATGCCTCAAAGAGCTCAACATTTACAAGCCAGCTAGACGTCTACGCTCCTCTGAACAGTTCCTCCTGTCACAGCCAGTATCCACAAGCAAAACGGGTGGAAGAACCTTCTCCACTGTTGCACCTCAGTTATGGAACACTTTACCATCAGAACTCAAAGCCAACAACTGTGAATCTACTTTTAAACGCCTGATCAAAACCCTTCTGTTCAGAACTGCTTATAATATTTAATCATTTCCATTCACTCTGTTGACTCATACATAACTACACATGCGCCAATGCGCAACTAGACAGATGGATACCAGGCGCTATACAAGTGCATTATTATTATTATTATTATTATGTTTTACAGATTAAAAATTGAAATGCAGCAGAGAGGGTTCGGGTGATCCTGGCACAGTCAGGCTGGTCAAGCTCATCATCAGCTCAGGGCCCTCGCCCCCTCTACACGCAGCTCAGACAGCAAATGGGACTTCTCGCAGGAAACACTGCCTAGTCGAACCCACCAAGAACTTTCCGAAGAATATGAAGGCTCCCCAACACTGCAGCCTTCTGCATTACCCAGATTGTCAGAAGGGCTGTGCTCCCGGTGGAGAACCCGGGCACTCTCCTCATCTGCGCCAAGAGATCAGGAGGTACCAAACCAAGGGCACCGAGAACAATGGGGAGCCTGACGACAGTGTACTTGGGATGCAAGCGAGACATTTCAAAGGCGAGGTCCGCATATTTATCATGCTTTTCCTGAATCTTGCCAATCACATTGCTGTCAAAAGGGACAGAAAATTCTATGATATAAATAATTTCATTGGCTTTATCAAAAAGGACAAGATCAGGTTTGTTGGCTGGAATTCGTCTCAGGCTGTATATTGGCCTATTCCAGAGAAGTTTGTAGCTGGCATTTTCCAGGACGCCCTGGACATGCTCAGGGTCGTACCATGGATGGACCTCGGAGTCAAAGCCACAGACATGGCGGAGACGATAATAAAAGCAGTGAGCCATGCCATCATGTCTTTTAAGATATGCTGTTTGTGCCAAGGAAGGGCATCCACTAACAAGGTGTTGGACAGTCTCTGTAAATTGATTGCAAAGACGACATTTCATATTGATATTTTCTTTAAGAATCACATTCTGGCGATTGCGAGTGGGAAGTGACTGGTCCTGAGCAGCAAAAAGGAAGCCCTCAGTTTCACATTTGAGACCAGCCGACTTCATCCAGGCGAAGGAGTCGCTTGGATTGCTGTTCTGTTCCACACACTGCATATACACACGATGCAGTGGCTTCTCAGACAGCTTCTCCACAAAGGACCGACTCTGGGCAGACTTGGTGAAGGACTTCACCTGGTTTACTCCCATCACTGTACCGTCCAGCAGTACATCGCCATCAACAAAATCAACTTCAAATTTCAGATTGTGTCCAACAACCTTGGCACGCTTAAAATAGCTGTGGAATTCCTTGCTTTCATCATGAATCTTGACGTGCATCACCAGAGGATCATCCGATAAATAAATATGTGCAAAAGTGCATAATAGAATTCTGTCATGAAGAGCTTCCACATTAATCAAACCCCGTCCTCCCGAATTGATTGGCATGTATAAACGATTAAGAGAGGAGCGAGGGTGGTGTGCTCTGTTATCAGACATGATCCTTCTGGTCAGGCGGTCAAGACCCTGGATGTCTTGTTTTGTCCAATCAACTACTCCAAAGGAATAGGAGAGGACTGGCACAGCAAAAGTATTGGTGGCTTTGACCTTGTTTCGAGCATTTAGCTCTGAACTCCAGATTTTCTTTAAACGAGATTTATACTCGGCCCGAAGTTTTTCTTGAATCTGGGCATTCTGGAGCTTGTCTCGAACTTGCATTCCAAGATAGGTGTAGGCCTGATCTTCCACAAGATGCTCAATAACTCCTCCCCCTTGTAACCTGACCGATCCATCATTAGTTACCTTGCCACGTTTCAGATGAAGAGTATTACATTTGTCGAGTCCAAATGTCATGCCTATATCATTAGAGAAGGAGTCGACAAGGAGAACCTGTTCTTTCAAATTGGTCTCTCCCTTGGCAAGGAGCTCGATGTCATCCATGTAGAGAAGATGAGTAAGAGGTGTTGGGGATCTGTGCTGAGGAGGTCCGGGGTGATAACCCTCCTCCCTATTGAGCAGAAAACTCAAAGGATTCAGAGACAGACAAAAAAGCAAAGGACTAAAGGAGTGCCCCTGGAAAATTCCCCTTCTGATTGGAATAGACTCCGAAGTCTGCACATGTTCTTGTGAGTACATCTCAAGTTGAGTCGACCAGCAACTCATTAAAGACTTGAGTAAATGAAGTAGTCGTTCAGGGAGGTCAATACACTGAAGAGACTTCAGAATCCATTCGTGAGGGACAGAGTCGTATGCCTTTTTGTAGTCTATCCAGCACATGGAGAGGTTGCGGTGGTATGTCTTAGCCTCTTCCAAAATCATTTTCTGTACAAGAAGTTGATCCTTGCACCCCCAACATCCCTTTCTCGCCCCCTTCTGCTCTCTGTAAATTATCTCATTGGACGAGCAGTAAGATGACACGAGGTTTGTTAAACACCCTGTGAATAGTTTGTATTGAGTATTTAGACATGTGATAGGGCGGAAGTTTTTGGGATCAGTCAAGTCTCCTTTTTTGGGAAGGAGTATTGTGCGACCTTTGCAGAACCATGGAGGAACATCACCTGTGTCCACAAGAGAGTTAAAACAGTGAAGTAATGGTGTTTGGACACAAGGGAACAGTTTCCAGTACCGGTTTCGAATGCCATCAGGCCCTGGAGCTGTATTAGATTTGGACTTTTTAATGACACTTTTAAGGCAATCTGGTGAGATGTAACAGACAAACGACCTAGTTACTTTCTCATGCATTGCATGGTCATAATCACTGACCCATGGTGCCTCCAGGTTACAGTTGCCGGGTACAGACCACAACTGTTTCCAGAACCTTTCATTGGCATCCATGGGAGGCCGTTTATCATGCCCACCATCACCACTTGTTTTAAGTTGCCTATAGAATTGTTTTTCATTATTCTTAAACATTTTATTTTGCTTGGTAAATTTGTTTCTCTTTTCCCATTTTTTCTTTCTTTCAGTCCAAATTTTTATTTTTGCCTTAAGGGAATCGACAATTTGGAGAAGTACCTTTTCTTTTGTTGTTTTGTACTGTAATTTTAATTTTCTCTAAATTGCCTTTTGTCGTTTAGACATGGGATTCCCTGATGATCGTAATTTCAGGCACAGCTCTATCCAGGAAATATATTTTCTAGTTTCTGTTAATTTCACTTGAAACCGGTTTTTCCTTGGTTTGTTGTTCTTAGTAGTAGAAGATTTTTCTTTGGAAACTGTGTGAAGTTCCTCCAAAGTTCGCGCGGCAGCATAGACGCAGGAATTTATTTCATGTAATGAACAGTCCGCAGAAAGTTTTAAAGAGATAATTTCATTTAGTAAATCAATTTCATTTTTGGGAAAAGACACGTTTAGTTGTTTACTTGGCCTCCGTTTCTCTAAAGGTAAATCAGAAATTTCCTCATAAATAGAAGTAAACAAAATGTACACAGGATTTTCGGTAAGGTCTGCAACTGAAGAAGAGGAAGAGTGAGGGTCCAAAATTTCGGGGCCAATTGGCTCTTTCTCGGAAGAGTTTCCACCAGGAAGAGGAAAGAGGTTGACACGGACGTCCATAAGAAGTTTGGGGTCAGCTGCCACTTGAGCATTTTGCTCTTGCAAAGGTTCCTGACGGGCACCAGTTGTGGGTTGAACTGGCTCACGGGGCATGAGATGTTTTAGCCGCCGGAGGTGATCTCGGAGATTTTGCTCCGTCAGGTAAGCATACATGGGCATGGCATTGTCCCAATGCAGCTTAAGCGACTTGCCATTGATGCGTGGATTATCAGGCCATCCTGTCGCTTTATTATTATTATTATTTTTACAGATTAGAATGAAAATGCAGCAGAGAGGGTTCGGGTGATCCTGGCACAGTCAGGCTGGTCAAGCTCATCATCAGCTCAGGGCCCTCGCCCCCTCTACACGCAGCCCAGACAGCGAATGGGACTTCTCCCAGGAAACACTGCCTAGTCGAACCCACCAAGAACTTTCCGGAGAATATGAAGGCTCCCCAACACTGCAGCCTTCTGCATTACCCAGATTGTCAGAAGGGCTGTGCTCCCAGTGGAGAACCCGGGCACTCTCCTGATCTGCGCCAAGAGATCAGGAGGTACCAAACCAAGGGCACCGAGAACAATGGGGAGCCTGACGACAGTGTACTTGGGATGCAAGCGAGACATTTCAAAGGCGAGGTCCGCATATTTATCATGCTTTTCCTGAATCTTGCCAATCACATTGCTGTCAAAAGGGACAGAAAATTCAATGATATAAATAATTCCTTATTATTAATACATAAATAACTCGAGAAAGAAATGATGGCATTTGTTCAAATTTGGTACCAAGGGTAATTGAGGAGATTTACCAACACCAATTGAATTTAGTGACCTTGAGCTCATTTTTCACAGAGTAGGTGTAACAATTTTGTACAAACCAAGTTTGGAAGGAACTCTAAGGATCCAATTTTATATCAAGATGCACTGGCGGGATTCCACCTACACCAACTGAAACAAAATATACAAGAAACATTTTGTATGTTGGTAAAAGTCCGCTTGAATCACACTTAGGTATTAAACTGAACAAAAATGCAATTTGAAACTAAAATCGCTTGTCCAAGTGAATTCTCGTTCAGATTGACTGAAAGAGCTTTTTTGGAGACACTACCCCGTTCGGTTGACGTCAGCATGAGGAGATATTTTATAAGACATTATCTGAGGTCATACCATCATCCAAGGGGTATCACGTGGAAGGCCCAGGTTCGAGAAGGCACCTAGGTTAGGATCCCCAGATGGGCACATTTGCGTAGTATCCTTGGGCAAGAAACGTCGCAGTTGTCTCAGCTCATTAAGCTGTAAAATGGGTATCCGTGCGCATGTGTTGGCACTGTGCGTGTTTAGTCCATTGCGCCCAACAGGCTGCATAACTGTATGTTTCCCAAGGATTTGAGAAAGTACTGGAAAGTACGACCGTGCCCTATGATCGGGTATAATAATTAATGTAGCGCCGTGAGCAGTCAGTGTGCCTGGATATGAGCGCCATATAAGCGGGCTATTACTATTAATGTTATCGAGTGGCAGATCGTTTCCATTTTCTGCAAATCTAGTGGACGGCATGCTCTTTTGGCATTAACCGGGGAGTGTTTAAAACGACTTTGTACATCTAAATCTGAACCCCTTTGTTTGTTGTATAATGTATCACCGAGTGACTGTATTTCCTAAGTCTTTAAAGGGCATTTAGAAGTGAAATACATAAGAATGAAGATTTTATGGATATCAACTTCTTTATTATAGGAACACAACGTTTCGGAGTTAATGCTTACTCCTTCATCAGGTAATGCTTACTCCTTACACCTGATGAAGGAGTAAGCATTAACTCCGAAACGTTGTGTTCCTATAATAAAGAAGCTGATATCCATTAAATCTTCATTCTTATGTACTTCCTAAAATGTGGAAACGGGCAATGTTACTCATGTTTTGAAGGGCAGCGATATATCCCTTCCAACTAATCACAGACCTATTAGTTTATCGTCTATCTTTGGGAAAATCCTTGACAGATAAATGGTAACCATTTCCCTAAACATAACATTTTAAATAAATTCCAGGCAGCTTTTACTGTGTATGCAATTTGTGATATTTCAAAAGCATTTTACACAGCTTGGCATGAAGGTCTATTGCACAAATTAGATAATTATGGTATCCTAGGAAAGGCACTTAGTTGGTTAACTAACTGACTATCTAATAGACCACAGTGTGTATCTGTTGATGGAATATTATCAAAAGCACTGAACGCTACTGTAGGGGTTCTCCTGCTTCATTTGTGTTCCTTGTACATATAAATGAATATCACCTGGAACCGAACTATCACATTACTGATGGCCGATGACATATCGATCGGTGTTGCGGAAGAATATGTAAAATCCATAGATAAGACTCTCAACTATGATTTAGGACAACTGAATAAATGGGCAGAAAAGGGATTTTTTATGTTTAGTCCTCATCCTAATAGGAGGTGTGTTCAAACGGGTAGCATGCTTCAAGACATGGAGGATATGGTGGTAGTTCTCACGGTTACATCTCAAATCCATGTAGAAAGGAGGGGAGGATGATATATATATATATGATATATATATGTAGCATGCTTCAAGACGGTTATATCCCGTAAACGTTGTCGAACTGAGTTTGGGTGAATACGGCGAAGACCTGGGGTGGTCCGTGCAGTCATCACTGCAGTCTGCAACCTGTGGCGGAGATGGGTCACCCGTATACATCTGTTCTGTCTTGGTGTTGTTACACGTGGACGTCCAGAACGTAGAAGATCTAGAAAGCATGCTACATATAACCGTTTGAACACACCTTCCAATAGGATGAGGATTAAACATAAATCCCTTTTCTGCCCATTTATTCAGTTGTCCTAAATCATATATATATATATATATATATATATATATATATATATATATATATATATATATATATCCAACACCAGTTACGTTGCCCTGAACAGTCACTAAAGGGGTTCTTAGTGTGCTGTTAATACACCACAAATCATCACGGGATCACCACCAAAGCGATTCCTCTCCAAGACACCGGTCTGTGCATAACGTTCTCGGACACGTCTATAGGCACGTTCACGTCCATCACTATAGTAAATGTTAAACCTGGACTCAGTTGTAAACAAGGGTCTGCGGACATGATGTCGGCACCACATTCGGCTTGTCTGTTGATGGCGTCGGGATAGGTCGTATGGCGGGACGTCGTGGTCTGATCCCGTAAACGTTGTCGAACTGAGTTTGGGTGAATACGGCGAAGACCTGGGGTGGTCCGTGCAGTCATCACTGCAGTCTGCAACCTGTGGCGGAGATGGGTCACCCGTATACATCTGTTCTGTCTTGGTGTTGTTACACGTGGACGTCCAGAACGTAGAAGATCGAAGACGTCATTTGTGTTCTGGTAGCGACTCATCAGTGCAGAAATGGTGTTCCGGTGGCAATGGAAATGTGAACAATCGCAAGGGCATTGGTTGAGCTTTCCAGAGTGACAGTATTGTGTGGTATTTATTTGCTCTGTTTCTCTTTCCCGGAATACACGTGCAACAACGTATTGCACGTCTCAAAGACGAAACAACTGACGGCACGGAACGTGGCAAGTACATGCATGTTGGATATATGTCACTAATCTCTGAGTTTAAATCCTTATGTGTCTACACATGTTTGATAAATTTAGATTTTAAATTTGGTATGCACAGTTTCTTTATGTGCCAAGTATATATTTACCATACAACAATAAAAACTTTCATGTATTTATGGACCACAATTTCGAACCTTTAATCAGTCTCTGAAAAGGATCTGGCGATAGATATTTAATGAACGTGTTCCTTCAAGCATGAAAAAATTTTCATATGGTAATTTATAAAAGTAAAACAGGTGAGGCTGTGCATTTCTGTTATAGATTTCTAACATGTATGGATACTAATAGTACGTTGGTAACTTTTATAAGACATTGTAAACCAAAAGTTACTGTGTTCTGTAATCTGATTGGTTGAAAAACATGATTAAATGGTATTAGATTCCCGGAAACTGAAAGACTATTCACCGCGTATTGACACGTAAACAATTGTTTTGTTGTGTCATCAACAGTGGTGACGTCATTCAAATCATATTGACGTAAAGTTACAATGACGTCACAAATGAGCAGCTCCAGATGCTACCATGAGAACCAGCTGAAACGGCCAGCTGATGACACTTTACTGCTGTGTCCGTATTCGATGTAAACGAGTGCAGACACGAAAACCCATTTGGTTTACTTTTGTGTTTACAATGTCGATAAACATCATGTGTTGGCCAATTTCCGGGTGTTATTGAGTATTTGAAGCACGGGAATATTTCATTTGAAACCTCCGGCTGACACCGTCGGTTCCAAATGCATTCCCGTGCTTCAAATACTCAATAACACCCGGAAATTGGCCAACACATGATGTTTATCTCCTAATTAGTTGACGACATTTCTCATAGTTGGAATATAGCCGACGTTAAAGAAGATAAAACCGTTGTCATGTCATGTTTATAACACAACTGCCTAAATCTTGGTATTTTCGGAACCAGAGAAGGGATATGTCGATATTTTAGGTCGTTAACACAGTGTGATATGGTCACGAAGTCTGTAAATGAGGAAATTACGCGATAATCTATTCTCCAAGAAAGGCAGGCTCCTAGTCATCGTTGTAATTAGAAGGCTTCTTCTTAGAAGCAACGTGACGTCATAACATTGTACGGTTAATACCACCCGTTGATTTCTTTCTTGCATTTTGAGTAGTGAAACTAAATAAATGATTTCTTTAGTCTACCTATGACAATTATGGTGTGAACTTACGTTGTATACCTTAACAGAAAGAAATTTGACTTTACATTGATAACACTTATGATCGATTCCTTGAATCAAATGATGCAATTCAATAGCATTTCTATTGCATCTATCAAATACAACAAATGAGTAGACAGACTGACTGCTACATGGCAAGGAATAAGCAAGCGCTAGTGATTCGTGATATCCTTAGCAAATCATAAGAAATCATGTAAGATTGATTGCTTTTAAATGTGCCATTCCGTCAAGATTGAAAATAATTCCAGTGAGTTAGTTACGTATTACGCCGCAACCAGCAATATTCAAGCTATATGGCTGTGGTCTGTAAAAAATCGAGTCAAAGCGTAACAAACAATATTTTGTCATTTTCTGGATATGCTGTGAAGAACATAAAAATGTAATAGAAATAACAATAAATTATTGAAAAGTACTGCTCGTAATATACGTCTTTGTTTCAACAATGAAAATAACTCCATAATGAAAAATAAAACTTTAAAATTCGAAACATACACAAATAATCTCTGCCCTTTTTTAAGACGCGTCACGAATAATGTCACAGCTGGCTGAATTAACATGAAACCATTTTCTAACAAACATTTGAAAATCCGTAATGAAAAAGTGTCTGTCAGACACATGACTATTACCCCTAGCACATGTCGATACATGAATATCGCATGAATATCGCAGTAATCCTCTGCGTGACTTTGAAAATTTATCTAACCGTTACCGATTATCTAACCTTTACCGAAACTGTCATCGGATGCCTTCATTCCATGTATTGGTTTTGGAGATATCTCAAGAATTCTCGCTGTGACCTGGAAAAGAATCCGAAGGTCACTGAATTCAACTGACTTTAGACGATACTCCCAACACATCTTGGTATTACTTGTAAGCAAAAAATATTAATTCTGTCTTGTGTTTTCACACTAAAAAGTCAGGCAAGTTCCGCAATCGACCGGTGTAGGGGGAATCCCGCAATACACTTTCAAATATCAATAATATCAAAATCTACTAAATATTTCCTCAGTTTTGATGCTACCAAACTTGGCTTGAGGAAAACTGTTACACCGCTGTGACCTTTAAAATGACCTCAAGGTCACAAAATTCAACAGTCCTAAAGGTCACTGAATACAACTCGTGTTTGTAAATCTTGTCAATGAGCCTTGGTACCAAATTTGAATTCTTCATTTCTTTCTCGAGTTCCTTTATCAAACAGAAGAGGGTGGGTGTTGGTGGGGTTTGGGGAGTCACTTAGACAAACTGATTCTAGATGACTTCTATCTATCTCAGATATACAAAACTGTTTTGTTTCCTGAAGTTCATGTGACATTTTATTGCAGATTTTACGTTTTGGGGAGTACCAAGCTAAGGTACAAAGTCGCATAAAATGGGGATCGTGAGGCTAGAACAAAGTCAATTTGCTTGAGGCTGACAGATAATATGTAGAAAAATATAACATAAAAACAGTAAAACAGTGTTGTCGGTTCAGCTGAAACCTGCGCATCTGCCATAACAAATATGTGTATGTGGTTTGGTGTCAGATGCATTATGGTTTTTTTCAATTAATATCTTCTCATGCAATGTTTTCGAAATGGATTATCCCCCCTGTAACTCAGGATACGTTGAAGATTAATAACTCTAAAATACTCTTTTCACGCTTCTAAGCAAAATCCACAAAAAAACAATGTTTTGAAACTAAATGACCCTATCCATAGATCTGTCTGATCCAGATATGGGTTATGTTTCCCGGTAATTGTTCATCGTATCTTTGGCCTTGGCGGTATTCCCCTTCTCCTGGAAAATTAGCTTTCCCGTGATGCCCGAAACATATCGTTTAAGCTCCAGTCACACTGTTTATCACAATGTAGTATTTTGGATAATTCATTCACAGCAGGGCAAATCTCAAGACTTGTCATATCACGACAACCATATTCAGTGCGTCAACATTAACTGTCCACACAATATTCATTATACTGCCTGGCAACTTACATGGTTGTGCGTCATTCATGGTTGACTATCACTACTCACATTCATCACCTGCCATGAGAGTGTTTCGAGATAACTTCTAACGAAGTACGAGGGAGTATCATTTATGATTGCAGTGGGCCAAGCACAGTCCTTATCGTTCCTCTTCGTTTCTGTAATCCAGTGCCATTTGATAGTTGACGTATACATCTAGATTAGGTAAATCTGATTTAGTTAGTAACATAAATTTATAATTTCAAATGTAATATCAATTAAATTCAAGGCACATGCGTTATTCATTTCAAACTCAAATATAGAAATTTCGTTTGAAAGCATGCGCTAAATGCTACTCAACCTTAACCATGTACCTGCCTATAATGACAGCTTGATACCTAAGAGTTTCTAGAACTTCATGGAATACATGTGGTCTCACCTTAGACAAGTGAGTTTGTTCGAAATATGTTCAAAGACTTTTAACATTTTAGCGCTTAACAGGCAGCTCGGGTTATTCGGGGTATTAATGATCACATTGTGCGCTTTGAACAGGATGTCTAGCCTGGGAAGGGCGCGTTATGAATATTCTCATTATTATTGTTTATAATAGTACGCATCACGCTTGTGGAAAACTTCCGGTGGCTGTTTTCAGTATCCGTAGCTACTTCCGCCGAATGTTGTCACTTAACACACCTGACAAATGTATCGCCTTCAACAGTATTATCCGACTGTATACAGTTAATTAACGCCATTAATGCAGTTTATGAATATATCCATATGGAGAAATATTCAGGTAAAAGTTTGGTTCCTGCGTCCCATAATGAGACATCTTTGTATATATCTTGATCACAACAGTGGCTGATCAGCCATGGACTGTGACGTACGTCTTAGCACATCCATCTACTACCATGCTTGACGCGACAAGTAAAACGTGGATGTTGACGGTCAGTAGCGGACATTGAAGATGGTCGAGATGGTCAACATTGTATACCTCTTTATGCTGACTCTCTCTCTCAGCTGAAGGTACGTAAACTCAGGCCTACTTCAAATTTCAGTGAGTGAGTGAGCATGGTTTTACGTCGCTCCTATTGCAGCAATATCACGGAGGGGGGACACCGGAAATGGGCTTCACACATTGTACCCATGTGGGAATCGAACCTGGGTCTTCGGTATGACAAGCGAACGCTTTAACCACAAGGCTATCCCATCGCCCTTTAAAAGTTCACACAGCAGTATGACTTTCCATAAACCTTTTCGCTCAATGATTTGAATCTCAGACTCGCTGATTATGTGGATTCCACCAAAGTGGTCTGCATTAAATGAGGCGTTTGTGCGACCCTCTCTCTACATCAGGGGCGGTGGAGTAGCCTAGTGGTTAAAGCGTTCGCTGACATCAACAAAGAGTCTCGTAGATCATGAAAGAACTAATCAGTATGAAATACATTGTGATTTTGAAGTTGTGGATTTTCACCAGACTGACAGGCATAACTTGTCAACTTTTGCAATATTATAATATCAATCCAATTAATCCCACAGAAAATGTAGGAATTCACTCAAAATAAGCCTGAAATGCGTGGAAGTTTGTACGTGGTGATGGTGATTTTCTGCTTCATGCTGCTTTGTTAGGTTTCTGTCATTTCAAATTCCTTATTTGGGGAATTAAGATTATGAAACAGTGAGTGAGTCAGTTAACATTTACAGTCATGTTGTCAAAATTTCCGCCATATCGTGACTAAAACAGTTAATATGTTGACAAAAGGTGTCCTCTCATTCTGCCTACAGCTAAAACAACACAAGTCACGGCCTTTTGGTCGAAACTGTGTAGGCAGAGTGAGATGTACGCAGAATGAGATGTACGCAGAATAAGTGTGAACCATAAAAAAAATTCAGAAGATGACAAATTTCCCCTGCCCCCCTGCAAATTTGAAAGACCACTTAAATTCCAATTTCTTTTTTCTTTACTCAGTCCAAATTGTTTCCTGGAAAACATAAATGCCCAAAACGTGCAAATAGCTAAAAGGCACCACATTGGTATCTTTTTAACAAGAAAATGGTTTTCGAGTTTTGCTCCTCATACCAAGCGCATCCCTCGTTTTTGAGACATAGTCCAAATCGTTTCCATGGAAAAGAGAAAAATGGAAATACCAAAAACCTGCAAAAAGCAAAAGGCACCACTTTAGGTTCTGTTTGATGTGTACGCCATTTTTTTAAAGAAGAAATATCTAACAGATGTTTAATTATGCGCCGGAAACAGCAAAACCGAGTTGTGAAAGATCGTGCAAATCGACAGTTAAGATCAAAGGGGCTTTACGTCCTCAAAGGTGTTGACATCATTTACTCTGATCTCTGATCTCAACAAGTTCTGTCGGAAATTTTAAAAATCTTGTTTTTACGTATTTATATGTGGTTAATATAGGAAAGTGTGAACTCTAGGTTACACTAGGTTCGGCCTAAGTACAGTCTGAGTGGTAGGGAGATAGGAAATGTAGAAAAAGGACTTTACTATGGAGAGATAAGTGCAGAAATGAGCAATGCCAAAAAAATAATCGCTAAACAAGCTTTATGAATTAAGGTTAATGTATGATAAGTAATCCTTTAGGAGAATTAAACATCGAGTGGTCAGGCCACACATTTAATTTGAGACTTGTATGCGATGGCTGATTTCAGCTTTTCTGTGGATATCATTCCCTTTCACATGTCTCAGCATAAACTTTATGAACGAAAGACACGTAAGATGTTGATGAATAGATGAGATATATTTAACACGCATAAAAAGCATAAAATATCTTTGAGATGACCCCTTGTGTCCGTAGGCATCACATGCATTTCATAATTAACATATCAAAATTATAATTTTATCCAAAGTGTAATCATAACATCCTAACTACCATTCGAATCTTTTAGTTTTGGCAATAAATGGCACACATGAAACTGTAACTATGGAAGAATTCTGCCTAACACAAAAACATTCCACATTCATAAGAAAATCATAAGAAATCTCTGATTAAAGCAGTGTCGGTTGTACAAATGTAACAATGCAATGATTATGTGCATAATAACTTGACAAGACAAATTAGATTTTCTAATCGTCAAATATTTTTAGTAACCAGTGTTGTATCTATGTAAATGATATGTCCTTTGGTAGTGTTTCTCTTGGTTATAGATATTTCGAAAAAGAAGTTTTAATGAATTAATGGAATGTTGGACTAAATGTGCATGAACTACGACATCAGCAAAATTTCAACTTTGCAACTTAATCTGAACACCGAACACACCAGTGATTTGTGAAATGACAGCTCCTTCTATACTGAACAGCAAAAGGAACGCCTCTCTGGCTTTTTGATACGTTTTCAAATAAAATACGTAAACACGCTGTTCAATATATTACAAATCAGTGCCATTTTCATTTATTTCCCAGCTTGGCTGTTTTTCATTTTCAGCATTTTGCTTATGATCCAGAAGGACAGTGTGATATTTCATCGAGATTTCAGCCAGTGCAAATGTACCGATGAATGTCACATTAAACAAAAAAGTAAATCGAATAAAGTGAAATTTAGATTTCGAATCCTCAAAAATTTACCTTGTCAGTAAACATGTTAATGTCAGAAGTTGATTCAACTTATGATAGCAGTTGTTTATCAAACGATTATAGATTCAAGACACTGTTATTGGTTTGTATTACAAGGGGGGGGGGCGCATTACTTAAAACAGTGAAACAAATTCACGTGCGATGCATATTGAGCGTTAACTTGGACCAAACCTACTTGTTCTCGGTGTTTCATTTAATGTGCATACTCCATTGTAACACATTTCAGCCTGTAGTTCATAGTTCATAAATTTCATAAAGTTCATAAATTTCATTAAGAGATACTCAACAACGTTCATGTAAATATGACAACACAGACAGGGAGACAGATGAACAGACTTACAGACAGAGAGTACTCATTCCTAAATCCCTCTTCCACTTCATGACAAGAGATAAAAATAGAACCCAATAAAAACAAAATGTGCTGAGCACTGTACTGGTTTTAAGACTTTCAGAGGTAAAACCAATCAGAGATCAACTGTGGATATCAAGAAAGTATAATTTAAACAATGTTTTGCTATTTCTTCAATATTTCAAAAACATTTTTTGTTCCAATGTTCATCTATTCTTTGTAAAACAAAACCTTCTCAAACCAAGGCTTTGGTGGGTTGATATCATGTTTGTGACCCATTACTTTCAATTTGACTCAGTTGCATTGTACATGAACCATGCATTGTGAATCGTTGTATCTTGCTCTCTTCTCAATACAAAATATTGACTTTTTTAGACTTTTCAGTGTTATATTTTGCTGGTTCTGATGGGATTTCATATACCTTTTGTGACAGCAATTTTAAACCCTAACAAAACTAGGGGTTCGTCCGGGATAGAATTCATTTGACATTTGAGACATATTGTGAAATATATTCCAATTTGTTTGCAATTTTGCAACATGTTAATTCTGGAACCAGCTAAAAGGTGTTTAACTTGAGAAGTTCTATTGTTCCCTGACTCTGAGACAGCCAGTCAGATGACAAATTTCCCCTGCCCCCGCAAATTTGAAAGACCACTTAAATTCCAATTTCTTTTTTCTTTACTCAGTCCAAATTGTTTCCTGGAAAACATAAATGCCCAATACGTGCAAATAGCTAAAAGGCACCACATTGGTATCTTTTTAACAAGACAATGGTTTTCGAGTTTTGCTCCTCATACCAAGCGCATCCCTCGTTTTTGAGACATAGTCCAAATCGTTTCCATGGAAAAGAGAAAAATGGAAATACCAAAAACCTGCAAAAAGCAAAAGGCACCACTTTAGGTTCTGTTTGATGTGTACGCCAATTTTTTAAAGAAGAAATAACTAACAAATATTTAGTTATGCGCCGGAAACAGCAAAACCGAGTTGTGAAAGATCGTGCAAATCGACAGTTAAGATCAAAGGGGCTTTACGTCCTCAAAGGTGTTGACATCATTTACTCTGATCTCTGATCTCAACAAGTACTGTCGGAAATAAAAAAATCTTGTTTTTTCGTAGTTATATGTGGTTAATATAGGAAAGTGTGAACTCTAGGTTACACTAGGTTCGGCCTAAGTACAGTCTGAGTGGTAGGGAGATAGGAAATGTAGAAAAAGGACTTTACTATGGAGAGATAAGTGCAGAAATGAGCAATGCCACAAAAAATAATCGCTCAACAAGCTTAATGAATTAAGGTTAATGTATGATAAGTAATCCTTTAGGAGAATTAAACATCGAGTGGTCAGGCCACCCATAAAAGGTGTTTAACTTGAGAAGTTCTATTGTTCCCTGACTCTGCGACAGCCAGTCATTTGCGCAAATCAGATTTGTTGCAAATTTATTCACATGAAACTTGATGCCAAACCTGCAGATCTCAGATTTTGAAAATTGTTTTGAATCACTACATTGATGAGGGAGATTTCGGACATGAAGTTTTGGGAATGGTTGAGGAGGAATGTTCAGATCAACTGGAAATGAAGAAACTTTAAATTCAGCTACAAATTCAAAGAGAAGAAATGTAATATACAAAGGAAAAAGAAAGAGAAATGAAAAAGTTTGAGATGGAGAAAGAAATAGAAAGAGAAAGAAAGAAAGGAAATAAAAAAAATTTAAATGGAAATTGACAGAGAAATTGAAATGAAAAAGCTTGAAACTCTCCTCCACCCTCAGATTCTTCCTCTTTTGACATTGCAGGGCATGCTAGACTGGTATCCCCTCTTTTAATGAGAAAGAAGTAGACAAATAGTATCTACATTTTGAACAGGTTGCTAAAAATCTCAAGTGGTTTGGGAGTCATGGACTGTGCTTTTGCAAACTGTTCTGAAGGGTAAAGCAAAGGATACTTAATCTGCCTTGTCAATACAGCAAAGCTCAGACTATGATCTTGTCAAAAGTGTACACTTTTCAAGGCGTGTGAGTTAGTGCCCGAGGCTTATCGTCAGAAGTTCACAAAAGGGACAATGAGATTTTTGTAGAGTTTGTCACTATGCACAGATTTCCACCGTATCCCACAGTTTGTGCTGAATGGGTTGTTTGTGTGTGCGAAGAGAGCGTTGTTGAAGCTTGTGGTATATACTAAATCGGATGGTTCCAGGATAGAAAATGCTATTAAGATTTGTTTTCATCGAGTTATAAAATCAAGACTACTTGCTACACATTGCTGACCAAAAGGATTTTGCATGTACATAACGATTTCTTCCTCGGAGGGAGGTTGTGGTCGAAGTGACAATATTGTTATAAGTAATATTAGATTGACCCCCGCCTTGCTTCCAAGAGTGAAATTGTTATGTTACAAGCAATGTCATGCAAAATCTTATTGTCCATCAATCAAATACATATGTTACTATCAGAAGAAACTGATATTGATTTTGTAAGTCGGTGAAAACAATGATTCTGTTGAATGTTACTACAACTTAAAACAAAATGCAAATATTAAAAAATAAAACAAATTAAAGTTACAGAAGCAATGTCAGGCTGTTACCTTGTTCGAGGAATGTATCCGTCAATATCCACAAAAACGAGTAATATACCACTCATCTGCAGATTTCACAAGCGATGTGTTTTTTTATCAGTCTAATATACGAAAAAGTGATGTATCGTTTCAGGTTCTTCACACTGGTGTATAGTCTGATTGGTCACCCAAGATAGCACACCGGGCAACTAATTGCATAATGTCCGTCATTCTTTGATAAAAGTAACGTAGTTAGCCAATAATGAGCAATGAATGAATGAATTTCTTTATTTCCTCCAGAATTTACATCCGAAGATTTACAGTATCTCTGATGTTACTCAGAGCAAACACATAATGTTAATATATACAGGAATGGAAATATGAATGCTAATGTCACAAGCTGTGTAGGTAACTATTCAAAAACATATATACATAAACTGCCGACTATTGCTGCACAGAAAAGAGAAGGCTGTCCATCACATTCTAAAGATGAAAAACATATTTACAAAATAATAGTGACACATTTTCCCAAGTGGTCTGGCTAACAATTCCAGGTAATGTTTGAGCCGCTCTCCAGAATAGTGCAAGCATTTCATTTTCATCCAAAAGTTCAATTTGAACATAACTGTCAACATCCAGTTGGTCAATGAGGGTGGAGAAGAATTCATTTCGTTCAGTTACATAGTTCAAAAGTACATGTCTGTCATAATCAAATGCATGTCTACCACATCTAGAACATTCGCGAGATATAATTGGTCTAGATGCTATCTTTAGAGAGTATTGGATACAATATCTAAGATGTGGATATGCTTGCGTTAATCTCCATAGTATATGAAACTTACATTTTGAATATGTAGACCTGTATCTGACCAGATCTTCTCTTAGTAATAATCTGCTTTTCCACCTATTTTCCTCATACATGGATATTGCGTTATATACCATTCTTCTCCATTCGGTTTTGCAGGGGAATGTTCCAGTACTGATAAAGATCGAAATGACATTATGAAGGTTGTACTTAGAGGCAGTTGATATCATTGTATCACATATACTGGTGCTAGTATTTGTATTAAAATGAGTAATGTTAATGATGCGGTTTCATTTATGGCGATCATAATGAGTGATTTATGGATTTTCATCTCCTGGAGTATATGTGATCTTTAAGACTTATTTGGGTGAACAAAAGGTTGACAATTTACATGAGGCAGCTATGTTCGCAGCTGATTGTTGTTTGACTCACAAGAGTTCTTTCAGGCCTCTGGGCAATACAACGTTTTCTGGCTTTTCTGGCTTTTCCCAGGGTAAGACTTCAGGACATGCAGGTTACAGTGGTGTTAGAACAGGTCCAAATTATGCTGCCAAGCAGTCACATTCTTTTCGGTCTATGCCTAAAACTACCAGTGGTTCTGATCCTGTTTGTGCATATTGTAAGAAGCCAGTTCATTTGATTTCTACATGTTACAAACTCCAGTTTAAAAAACAGACTGCAGGTTCCACAAATGCTTTTTTGTCCATCGCACCTAAGCCTTTCTTTCCAGGTGGCTCTGAGGAGAGTTTTATTTGTGAGAGTAAGTCCACAGATTCAGTAGTTTGGAAGGAGTTTTGCTTTTGTTTCTAAGGGTTCTGTGTCGCTTATGGGAGATAATTCTACCCCACGGCCTATTTCTACCCTGAGAGCTACTGCAGCTCTTCAATCTCTGATTTTATGGATATTTTGCCCTTTTTTATTAGTCTTCAGCTAGCTCAGAAGTTTTGCTTCAGGGTATGACTGGCAATTCTTCAGCTCCTCTCCATTTTGTGAATTTGACTTCAGATCTGACTTCAGGGGAGACGAAACTTGGTGTTCTTGACTCTCCCCATGTTCCGGGTGTCGATTTGTTGATCGGAAATGATCTTATGGGGGCCAAAGTTGGTGCTGATCCAATTGTCACTGTTTCTCCGGAGAATTCAGTTAGTACAGAAAAGTTGGAGGATGAATTTATTAGTGTTTGTGTTGGTCCACTATCTAAGACTAAGTCTGGTAATCAGTGTCTCCTCACTATCATGTTTGCTTCTAACAGATTTCCTGAAGCAATTCCACTGCGTAGGGTTGTTGCTCCTGTGATTGTCAAGGCTTTGATAAAGTTTTTCACCTTAGTTGGTTTGCCAGATGTTGTTCAGTCTGATCAGGACTCAAACATTATGTCTAAGGTGTTTCAACAAGCTATGTTCCAGTTAGGTATTAAGCAAGTTAAGTCTAGTGCTTATCATGCAGAGTCGCAGGGAGCTTTAGAGAGGTTTCATCAAACTATAAAGAATATGACCAAGCCTTACTGTTTTGAGACTGAGACAGCTTGGGATGAGGGTGTGCATTTGTTGTTGTTTGCTTTCAGGCAGTCAGTTCAGACAAGTTTAGGGTTTAGCCCCGTTGAGCTTCTATTTGGTATTTGGAAACATTTAAAAGAACAATGGCTCAACGACAGTCCTGAGATCGGTGTGTCAGACTATGTGTCTACATTTCGGTATATACTTTCAAAGACAAACGAGTTGGCCAGTCAAAACTTGAAAGTTTCACAAGCAAAACTGAAGTGAAAAGAGAGAATTTTCACTCATGGTGAGAAAGTGTTAGGTTTACTTCCCAGTCCTGGTCAACCACTAAGAGCAAGATATCAAGGTCCATATGTTGTTGGCAAAAGGTTAGTGACACAGAATATGTCTTCCTGGCGCCTAGCCATCGTAAACAAAAGAGGATATGTCATGTAAACATGATTAAGAAATATCATGACAGGTTAGATACGAAACAGGTCATTTGTATTGCCACACTCTCCCCAGTTACTGATTGTACTGAAGACAATGGTGAACATGTTGACAACATTGATGATGGTGTTTGCAGTGTGAAATTTTATGACCCTAGTAATAATGTTTCACGAAAGTTAAGAAATTCTGATGTTGATGAGAAAGTATCACATTTATTCCCTGATTGGAAACTTCAAATGTCAGATTTGAGTCATGAGTTCTCTCACTTATTTCCTGATGTGCCGGCTGGAACTGATGTTGTTATCCATGACATAGATGTAGGTGACGCTGGTCGTGTGAAACAACATCTATATCGGATGAATCCAGTGAAGTGTGAAATTCTGCCGAAGGAAGTGAAATACATGCTGAACAATGACATTATTGAACCCAGTGACAGTCCACGGAGTTCCACAGGTGTTCTTGTGACGAAGAGTGGCGGAAGTGGTTGGCGTTGCTGTGCTGACATGAAAACTGTCAATGCACGCTCACGAACAGATACGTATCATATTCCGAGAGTGAACCATTACATTGATCGCAATGGTCAAGATATATATATATATATATATATATAAGAAAGTTTGACTTGCTGAAGGGCTTCTTGCAGATTCGACTCACAGACCGTGTAAAGGAAATATCGACATTTGCTACACCAGATGGTCTGTATCAATACAAAGTGATGCCATTTGGTCTGAAGAACGCACCAGCGACATTCCAGAGACTCTTCAACAATGTCACATCTGGTCTTGATGGCGTCGAGGCTTAAATGGATGATGTCATATATTACAACAGGGAGTGGGAAGATAATCTGAAAAGAACTCGTGTTTTCTTCAAAAGACTGTCTAAAGCAAAATTGACTGTGAATGTAGCCTAGTGTGAATTTGGGAAGGCACAAGTTGAAGTTTTAGAGCATGTTTAGTGCACAACCGGATACAGACAGTTCATGCTAAGGTCGAAACCACTGTAACTCATGAGTTATGGCAGGCTATTATAGAACGGTTTGTCAAAATTTCTCAGATGTTGTTTCACCACTTACCAACCTTTTGGGGGAAAAAGGTAAAATTTCAGAGGGATAGCAGTTGTCAGACTGCATTTTAAAAAGTCAAAGCCATACTCTTGAATTCTCCAGTATTACAGGCAGCAAATTTTGAGAAAGCATTGAAGTTGCAAATTGATTTAAGTGATGTCGGTGCAGGTGCTGTCCTGATTCAAGACGATCATTCAGGAACTGAACATCCAATTTGTTATTTTTCAAAGACGTTTGACAAGCATCAAAGAATGAGAAAGAGACATTAGGTCTTTTGTTAGCTTTACAGCATTTTGAAGTGTACCTCGGTACCACCACTTTGTCAATTGAAGTGTTTACTGATCACAATCCCTTGGCTTTTCTTCATAAAATGAAGAACAAGAATCAAAGACTTATGAGGTGGAATTTGACCTTGCAAGGTTCAGTCTTGTGATGAGACACATTAAAGGCAAACAAAATATTTGTGCTGATACACTTTCCGGGGTGTAAATGCATGATGACTTGATCATGGTGTATCTTAGTATTTGCATTATATCATAGTAATTCTGCTAGATGTTTGTCGTGTTATTCATAATATCACGTGTTATGTTCTTGTGTTAGTTATCTTGCTATGGTTGTACAAGAAAGGTTTCTGTGAAACTTTCATTTCCTTAAGGGGAGAGTGTTACGAGAGTGTATTGTCTGTAAATTGTATTATTGATTAAGTGATGATTATTATTGGGTCACAAAGTTTAATGATAGTTATTATGGGTCGCATTTTGTATCATAAATGTTCAGTGCTGTTAGTATTTTAGCAGCAGGCTTTAAAAGTAGCCCTTTAGAATTGCCTCACTTTGGTGTGTCTTGACTTGGTAAACACAAGGTCGTTCCTGAAGGTTCCATACTTCACTGGAATGTTCAAGAATCACTGACTGTGTATATAAAGGCTGGATGGTGTGTTGACAAACACACGCGGACACACAGATAACTGGAGTCAGTCTGCATGCCTCTTCATCAACCTTTGACCTACATGACCACTGCCTTCATGACTGTTTCTCACTCTCAAACCAAGACTTGTTCCAATGTTCATATATTCTTTGAAAAACAAAACCCTCTCAAACCAAGACTTTGGTGAGTTGAAATTAAATTTGTGACCCATTACTTTCGATTTGACTCAGTTGCATTGTACATGAAACCTGTATTGTGAATCGTTATATCTTGCTCTCTTCTCAATACAAAATATTGAATATTTTAGACCTGTCTGTTATATACTGAACATCATTGAAAACGCACCACCTGTAAATTTTGAAATAAGGCAATAGAATCTTTTGGAAATGGAAAATTAATGGTGGGAATTTTGATAATAACACACCAGATCGAAAATAACGCTCTACAGTAAAAAACGGATCGTTCGAACACATCATCGAACACATCATCGAACACATCACATGAAAACAACAAAATTCATGCACATCACACAAGAAGGGCACAAATTGCATGCAGAAAGCATGCTGTTCAGGGGTATAAATGACCTTCGGCACAAAACCGTTCTCATTTTCGCAGTACTTTCGTAAGTAAAGTTTTTTTGGCATGCCAAGATTGTCACCAGAGGAACGAGAACAGGCCTTGGGTATGTTGCAGGTCGGCGCTTCAAGCAGAAACATTGCACGACGATTTGGGTGTCATCATTCGACCATTCTGAGGCTTGCTAACAGATACCAACAAACAGGAACCAGCAGGGACCGGCAACGCCCAGGTCAGGCACGTGTTACCACCCCTCGTCAAGATCGAGACATTGTACGGCGCCATATTCGGGATCGAACCTTGCCCGCTGCCAGAACCGCCAACGCTGTCCAGGGTCGACGTGGTTTGATCAGCGCTTCCACCGTCCGACGCCGTCTCCGTGCGGCAGGGTTACGTTGTCGACGCCCTTACGTTGGACCCATCCTGACTGACAGGCATCGCCGTGAACGCCGACAATGGGCTGAACAGCATCGTGTGTGGTTGTTACGACGTTGGCATGGTGTGGTGTTCTCCGACGAGTCGCGTTTTCACTTGCGAAATGCTGACGGGCGTCTACGGGTATGGCGTCGACGGGGTGAACGTTATCATCAGGATTGTGTTGTGCAAACCGATCGGTGGGGTGGAGACAGCATTATGGTGTGGGGAGGGATAAGTTATCACCACAGAACCGCTCTGATTGTTTGTCGTGGCAGAGTGAATGCTGTTTACTACCGTGACAACATTCTTCAGAACAACGTCGTTCCCTTCTTTCACCAGCATCAAGATCTGCACACATTTCAACATGACAATGCACGAGCCCACACTGCACGTGTTTCGATACAGTATCTGGCTAACAACAACATTCCTCTACTTCATTGGCCTGCATTGTCACCAGCTTTGTCACCCATCGAACACTTGTGGGATTACATCGGCCAACGCTTCGCACGTCGTCCGCAGATCAACAACCTTGGGGAACTCGACAATGCCTTGCAGCAAGAGTGGAATGCAGTGCCTCAGGACTTTATTCAGAGACTTATCCGTTCAATGAGGAGACGTTGCACAGCTTGTGTTGCTGCTAACGGGGGTCATACACGCTACTGACTTTCCATTTTGACCCCATCTTTATTTCATTGTCAGCTGCATTAAATCTTCACTGTTTTGCTTGATTGTTTTTTTGCTTCTTTTCTTTATCAAACATTGGTCTACACAAATATGTAAAATTTACATAGATTGCTCACTTCTGCTCTTAGAAATCCACAATTTTAGGGGTGGTGCGTTTTCAATGATGTTCAGTATATTTTTCTGGTTCTGAGGGGATTTCATATACCTTTTGTCACGGCAAGTTACTCACCGTAACATGTATCACTATAAGGACATGTTATATTATCTTCAAGTCTTTGTTGTCTTAATTTTTAAATGTTTAAAAGTTACATTTTGGAGCCTATATAATCTGGTACTTGGAATTTGATACTCCAGTATTACAAAGAACTGAAGTCTTATTAAAACAAAGACAATATGAACCTGATGCAATGAACTGCTTAAAGTTAAATACAACCAGAAGGGTACACAAAGTCTGAACTACCAGTTGTCAGACTTTTCCATTTACATTGTTCCTATGTACAAGCGAGTTTGAGTGTAAATCAGTGAATGAAATGGAAAGACAAATAAAGTAGTTCCGACACAGCAGCAGATTCATATACTTTTGTCCCGGATGGGACTTAACCACATCCTTAAAGTCAGCCACCTAGTCGCCAGCAAGCAAAGCCAATCGCCTTATCGCTGACTTTATGTACCCTTCTGATAAGCATTAATTGAGACAACCCCCACAGTCGATAGCTATGATTACACAATGCCATATGGAGAGTGGTCATGATCACGTTGTCTAGCCCTTTGTTTCTGTTCAGATAAGTTCGCCATGGTGCCACTTAAACAAGAACATTGATGTCCTGCCTCCAAATGAAGTACTCACGCCAAATTTTAATAAAATGCGCTTTTCTTTGCAATTATTAATACAAAAACCAAGCATTTGAGTGCAAAATACATGCATATATTCCTGCATAACAAACTATTTTCTTAAGATAGTTGAGACAGGAATGTTTTGCCTCCGACTTTCGAAAACAGCCATGACATGAAAGAAACAACCAGTTTGTCATACACACGTCAATTCCCCTGAGGTTCCAAAATGGGAATTTAAATGATGAACATCTAGAACGGGATAATCAGAACCTTTGTACAAAAATATCATGCTTGAGAGTGTCCCAGCAGTTTGTGTCCATAAATACACAGGTGTGGTCGAAATTGTTTCCGTTTCCCTATAGAATGTGAAAGTAATGAACACGCAAGGAAATAAAATCTTAAACAGTGATACAGAAAAATATGAAAGGATGTCATGTTCCACAAAAACATGGAGGCAGTGCCAGGTAACGGAGGTAGTCGCAATATACAGTTAGAATAGATTAAGTTAGCAAAGAATAACAATTGTGAAGATTTGTCAAAGCAGAAGAAAGTAAAACTTCTTATCCTAGTGAATTTACAAGACAGCCACCTAGTGATTTGTGACTGTCCGTATTAGATATCTATCCAAGCTATTACAGATAACCTCGTTTACAAATAAAACTTCCGATGACGACGTTGTCACCTATAAATTTACAAAACAGTACTGCATCTTGACTCTGTCAGCTTTAGAGATACTGGTCTCGAATTATGTCCATGGCGTTATCAATGTGACCCTTCGAAGTTTAAGATAGAGAAATGTGGTCAATGAGTCAATATTTCCAATAATTAGCATATCACGTCATAAAATATTGGTGAAATTTTTTTCAGTGTGTTTGTGTGAATAGATTACAGATTAAAACGATATTTCTTAAGTTATATTGCAGTAGTAAAACTGTAAAAGTGAAAACAACTTGAAGCGACTAGTATCTGATAGTTTCGTTCCGCTTTAACACACTAAAAGTTCTCAACTGTTCGAATGCCAGTTCAAAAAAAAAGAACGTGCAGCTTGGACCGGAAGGGATTCTTCTATCACTACCAATCCTGTATATTTCGCACATGGTGAGTGACACCTAAGAAGTATTTAGCACACAGCTTCATGGATGTCTGTGATGTCAGACTTTAGTCCTCTGTAAGGACATGTCATCGTCTCACTGAGCCAGATTTGATCACGATGGAGGAACGACTCTAAACCTCAACATGGCGTGCTATCTTAGCCTATTTCAAGATTCGGATTACACCAGTCTTCAGCAACTAAATCCATTCTCCACCCCTCGCCTCTTTCCGTACCCCCCAAGAAGACTGGTCCCCCACTTGATGCTTGTAATTTGCGAAAGTACGACAAACCAATCAGAACGTGCGTACTGGATGCCATGCTATGATAAATATAATCCCGACTACTTAAATCGTTTATGGTACAGTTATTTTTCTTTAAAAAATCACGAGAAATAAATGTCGTCATACTTAAAGTACTAAGAACGTAGCTAACAGAATGGTGCTGTCTAATGTGAAGTTTTTGATAAGAATCATGCGATTGACAATGAGAGATTCAAATACATGCACGTGAGTTTATTGACTGAGTGTATGTTCTGAGGCTCATGTGATTGTGATTCCAACAGTTTTAGGAACTGTAATCATAAATCACTACGAGTTTCCAAACAATATATTATAACAATTACAATACTATTATAACTGTCTAACTAATGAACTGTAATCTTTCGCACTGGGCATGTATTTCGCATTTCTGGGAATATTTTAGTCCCACTTTTTTTGGTCATTCATATACTTTCGCCGAATTCTGTTAAACTTCCACTTTGGATGTGACAGCACGGTTATACGAATGTTCAGTTTGAGAAATATTTTAAAGTCAAATTTTTGGAGATTTTGTTTTGGAATGTAATGTAGTTTGAGTTTGTTTTTTTAATATATTTCAATTCCATATTCAGTAAAAAAAATCCTATTTGTCATTATTAAACGCTATTTAGAAATATAACTGAAAGTATATGGTGAATATCTGATAATAATTACGTCAGAATATGTCTTTAAGAAATATGTTTATTTTGTTTTTTAGTTGTATCAAGGAGGTTTATTCTTGATAAATAAACAAAAACAATAACAGCAATACAATGTACGGGTACTCAGGTGATATTAAGTGAAATTAGAACTGACCAGGCATAGATTTATCGTTCCTGTTGAGGTAGTTCTGATTTTCCTACGCCAATATGAAATCCTTCGAGAGGGTTCGGCTTGTCCCGGACTAACACAAGTTGGTCACGAACGCA
The DNA here is from genome assembly GCF_037392515.1 of Haliotis asinina. Taxonomy (NCBI): domain Eukaryota; kingdom Metazoa; phylum Mollusca; class Gastropoda; order Lepetellida; family Haliotidae; genus Haliotis; species Haliotis asinina. Next base: position 52,649,589 of record NC_090291.1, on the reverse strand, counting down.
ACTAAATATAATCTTAAGAGACAACTTGTCAAGGGCGTTAGCTAGTAAAATGAAGGTGAGGATATTCCATGAACCCATGCTATTGATTTCCGTTTCATTCTGCTATGGGGTTATAGGGTTTATTGTTAGGGTTACGGTGAGCGCTTTGTTAAACAATAAACAAACAGGTATTTCCTTTAGTGCATTTTTTTGCAGAGTCAGTTAACCATCTGATGCATGTTTCAAAGCGCTTAATTTCGAGTGCATTCTAATTCCAGACATTTCTGAGACACCAGCTAGGATGAGAGCTTCATTAAGCCAAGCAGTCAAAGACTCGTGGACCTGTGTCTTGGAGATGAGATTACTGCAGATTACTTGAGCCCATTTGAATTCTACACCTTACCATTTATGTCATGCGTACAACATGGGGCATTATGTCTATGATATTTTAGCAATCATCAGCCAATGTATTGACTGATATCGACAGAAATTGAGCCGAAAAACCGCAGTGTGTAAAATAATCACATTTCCAAGACCTTTCACTTGATTCTAAGCTCGATCGGCATCAAAGCAACGATGAACACTTCACCATCGGTTCCAAACAATGACAGTAATACGACCCATTTCTGTATCATCTGCCAAAGGGACTCTTATCCGACATATGTAGTGACAATACAAATTCTGATTGGTGCCTGTGTGATCCTAGAGAATCTTCTCACAATAGTCACGCTGTCAAAATATCGACGGATTCAGAACTTTCTTCGTCTTCTCCTTATGAACCAGACTGTCACGGACACAATGGTGGGAGTCTTCTTTACGTACCACTCCGCCGTTGTGCACATACAATTGTACAACACCACTGAATGCATAATCAGATACAGTGTTGTAGCCCTCTCGTCATGTACGTCGCTTGCTACAATCACCGTTCTCACTATAGAGAGAATTATCGCCGTCAAGTTCCCTTACCGCCATTACAAACTCAATCAAACGAGAGTCATGATCTCAACCGCTGTGGTCACCTGGTTAATTCCTCTGTGTGTAGTGTCAAGTGCTTACAGTTTCGTCGACATAAACATCCAAGAGTGCAACTTCCTTCTTCTCGCTACTTCTAAGAGTCTCTTCGTGTTTGCTTTGACAAGCATTCCCTGCATCATCTCCATCTTTCTCTGCAACGTTTACATGTTCGCTGTTACAAGGCAACAGATCAGAAAAATCATCCCGAACTTCGTCGGCAGAGAGAGGTACATCAACGAGATAAAGATGAATATGAAGGCAACGTTGACAAGTGCAAGCGTCGTTGTCCCATTTCTCATACTAAACACTCCACAACATATCTACTTCCTGACTGTGGCAGTACGTCCGAACTTACGGTATTTATACTCTTCTTTAACTATCCTGAACGTAGTATTTTCTCTGTTGGTGTTCAACAGTGTGATCAACCCTATCATCTATGCATTTCGAGTTGATGGAATTCGAGAAACGTTCCTCAAGTACATCTGTCGTAAAACGCCCTCCCCTCAGCCATAAGCAACCACACGTTTGTGTAGAAGAGGAATCATGTTAATCCGAAGGGAATATTCGAGTAAGGTTTATGTAATATCTGTTCTAAGACCTCTACTAGAAGGACCAACTGGATCAAACTGAGAGGAACCAATGGAAACCCTTCAAGAGGTTGGATTATCCGACTCATATTCCATGAAGACACAGATATAATATAGATGGCACACAATGACCGAACTGAAAGCAGAACAAAGCAGTAAAATTTGCAAATGTTGTGAGATTTTATCTGTTAGCATCTGTGCACGCTAACTGTCACCATGCTCAACAGTGTGATCAACCCGATCTATGCATTTAGAGTTTACGGAATTCGAAAAACGTCCAACAATTGTATCTGTCGTAAAAGCTCCACCCCCCTTCAGTCATGAACAACCACACGCTGGTGTAGAAGATTCAAGCAACGTTTCTGTAATATCTGTTTACACGTTCAACGTCTTTTCAAAGTTTATGGATAAAGTCACAAATGTCTGCATCATTCAGGTACACTCATGAACACTACACGACGCACATTCACCCAAAACATTAACCAAATCCCTGTCTTGATATATTTTAATGAGGTTTTAAATATATAAGCACATCCAGATGATGTTTCTATACGTAAGTTCTATTTTTCAGATATTAAAGGCACAATTTCATACATTTGTACTGTATCGATAATTGAAACTTTGAGGCGAACAGCTTCCAAACAGAGAAGACTTGCCATATATGGAATGTACCTGTAATTGATCTAAACATCGAAAACTGTCGCACGCAGTGTTTTTGTCTAAGACTCAGTTTTGTCCCCAACAGAGTTAAAGAATGTTCGTAAAGAGCACCCCACGGTATATAACTCTGTGGGGGGTTCGGCCGGTTCGGCCGGCACGAGAATCGTATTAATTCATTCGAACTTTATAATTTGATATTGTAATCTGAAATAAAGTGTATGGTAGCTTTTCTGGAAGTTGATAGGTAGTAGCATTGTACGAAATGTGTTGTTTATTTTTAGGGAAGTGTGGTGTGAAAGAGTGTCTTTGATTATAGTGTAATGCTTTAGCTTTTGGTGTCTGGCCAAGACAATACGGATCCATCTAACTATAGATCGATTTCGTTATCTAGTTACGTATGTAAAACCATGGAACGCGTGGTAAGTAATAGATTATTGTGGTTTTTAATTTAAGTTCATGACATTCAAGGTATTTTCATATCTACCAGTTTTAAATCGTACTATCTATAGTATTTATTTTATGGCTAGATTCGCTGACAATTACTTACATCTGAAGGCATGATGCAAATCCAGTTAGGGTCAAAGGTCCCCATGGTTCCTAGGATGGTGATCAGGTTTCAATTAGTGGCAATTTATTTCCTGTTTTTGTGTTGTTTGTCATGTATAGTCAAAATGTTTTAGATGAAATTTCAGTTTTACATTTAGAACTGTGGTATTCCAGTTGTTTTTATTGTCTTAGTCCAATTTACTTTTTTTTATTATGGAATTAGGACTTGTTTTTGTTATGACACACAGATTAACTCTGAATGATAAACACGGTGGTAGTTTGGCACATTATCCGTTGTACTTCTGTTAGTTCAAACACAAACACACAGGGGGCTGTGAAGATCCAAGTCCTCAGACACCTACAAGCTTGTAACAGGCCACTTAAGGGATCAGGTGATCAGGCTCGCTGACTTGGTTGACACATGTCCCAACTGCGAGGATCGATGCGCGTGATGTTAAGAAATGATTATCTGGTCCAAACTAGATTATTTACAGGTGAAAACCATATAGTAGGAATAGTGCTGATTGTGTCGCCTAGCAGCAAACAAAGCACACATACAGGAAACACGAACAATAAAGGAAACACATGTATTGATTCACCATCGTGCGGTTAGTAGAATCTGGCAGTTGTAGCCTAACTGAAGACAAATTTTGAGAACAATCACGAGCATTTTATTGTTTGTCTGTATATTTCGTGGATTGTAATATCGTTGTAATACCATGGATAATTGTAAGTGTTTCAGTGTAATTAATAGAATGTATAATACGTTGTTGTTTAAAAAGTGGTCCACAGCAGAACATTGTACATCACATTAAATCTGATTCATGTCCATCTTTATCAATGATTGGTCAGTGATTAGATATTGCTTACGAGCAACTTATTTTGACGTATATCTTCATAAATAGTACCTCATTCACTACTTTTACATAACAAAACTATCCGGGGTATAATAGGCCTTCAGCAACCCATGCTTGCCACAAAAGGCGACTATGCTTGTCGTAAGAGGCGACTAACGGAATCGGGTGGTGGGGCTCGCTGACTTGGCTGACACATGTCATCGGGTCCCAGTTGCGAATATCGATGCTCATGCTGTTGATCAATGGAGTGTCTGGTCCAGATTCAATTATATACAGACCGCCGCTATATAGCTGGGATATTGCTGAGTGCGGCGTAAAACTAAACTGATACACTACCCGTATTAAGTACACGAGGCCATGTCTTTTTGATCACATAACAGTGGCGGGGTGAGTGAGTGATGTTTTACGCCTATTTTAGCAATATTACAGCAATATTGGAAATGGACTTTACACATGTTACCCATGTGGGGAATCGAACTCGATGTGACGAATTACCGCTCTAGGCTGTATACAGAATATTATGTGCAATATCAAGTATAATAATACCGAGTCTCGATGGCAAACACTGCATTATGATGGCGACCCCGGCACTTGAGTCATGTGGCTTGTGGAGGAAGTAGTACATGATCTTGACATATTAGTAAGTGAGTGGGTATGGGACACCAGAAATGGGCGTCATGCATCTTGACACATTGCCTTTTAGGAAAAATACTAACACTGTTAGTACGAAACTGTGAACACAGCACTAAGCATTCAATGAAAACCTGCCAATAAAAAGTTGTGGACCAGCAGACAGACTTGTGTCGTTAATTTGAAAAAGTATCAATCAACAACAGGAAGCATATACTAGTACAACAACAACAAGAAGATAACTATCAACTTTTGAGGCGGGAAATATATAATGGACCACCACACCGATTGATAATGATGAATGCACTTTTAACCTGAATGAAGGTAAATACATTACTCTCTGCCTAATGCTTAGGAAGGGAAGTATTAGAAATAGTTTCACTAATCTTGGCCAAAAGATGAAACTTGCTGTGTGTAAAACCTATTGGGTCATTCCAAAAAGGAGGTATTGCGTACCAGAAGGGTTACTGTTCGATACTGGAAATTGTCACATGTCACATTGTCACTCTACTACTATTATTATTATCCAACGACATTTTCGTAACGTGCGTTGTTTTGTCTTTTATCATTTTGAAATATTGCAGTAGACCAAAGATGGTTATTCCCTTATTTCACGTCATCATATCCCAGTTGCGTAGATCGATGCTTATGCAGTTGATTCCATTGTATACAAACGGGAACCATATAGATCTAATATTACTGAGTGCAGCTGCAAACAGGCTGTAGCGGAAACTGTAGCTCAAATATGGTTGAGAGAGAAAAATGATGAGGTGTCATATATGTGATCAAAGCGAGCAAACCTTGGCAACGTAGATCTGGATGTGACTATTAACAACTATTGCGACACTGACAGTCTGCAGTCTTTCTTCGATTGTCATGGGGATTGACGCCTGTAAGCAGGAAAGATCTAGAAAACTGTTGACTGTCTCCAAGGGTGCACGGCATCGTTCAGTACAGAATCGTTTGACAGATGAAGGTGCAAAGAGCATATTTACAAGGGCGCTGAAGTTCCAAATTCCACATGTGTAAGATAAAGTGTGTTACGTACTTACAAGCCTGACTGCCTGCACACACACCTACCCACCTACCCACCTACACACCTACCCAACTGCCCATCTACCCACCTACCTACCTACCTACCTACCTACCTACCTACCTACCTACCTACCTACCTACCGAATGTTGAATCTGCAAGAGAAAAATACCGAGTGTGAACAATTTCAGATTCGGGATTCGGGACTGGGGATTGCGGTACTACCTTCATGTTGCCATTGCCAGATTGCCCACTGGTCAGCAGATCACTCATGAGCTTGCCATCACGGGGGAGCAGAGGCAGACTCCATCACACATTGGGTGAGCTTCCCACCATGGGGGAACAGAAGCAGACTTCATCACAAGTCGGATGAGCTTGCCATCATGGGGGAACAGAAGCAGACTTCATCACACATCGGGTGAGCTTGCCATCATGGGGGAACAGAAGCAGACTTCATCACACATCGGATCAGCTTGCCATCGTTGAGGAACAGAAGCAGACTTCATCACACATCGGGTCAGCTTGCCATCGTTGAGGAACAGAAGCAGACTTCATCACAAGTCGGATGCGCTTGCCATCATGGGGGAACAGAAGCAGACTTCATCACAAATCGGATTAGCAGTGCCATCATAGAGGAGCTGAGCGTAGAGTGGCCGGACACTGACTTCCTTGTGAAGAGCGAGAATCACCTGATAAAGGCCTCATTGTTGATCTGGTGTCCTTATATTCCTCCGTCGATGCCAACCCAACATATAGGGATTACACTTTCTGACTACAATACAAGTTCTAGTATTGTGAGCTGCCTGGCGGTTAGGTGCCTGACTCTGAGGGCGTGGGTTCGAATCCTTAATGGAACTCAAGTCAAAAAAAGGTATTTGAATTTGTACCTCACTCAGAAAGTGTAATCCCAAATTGTGTAATCACAGCTTTCGGCAGTGGGAGTCATGCCAATGAACACTAATCAGAGGGAACTGGTTGTCCGCAGTCTAGCCTACCAGTTGTCCGACTTCGAATTTTTGGTGGCTGAGTGGGTTAGGTAGCCGACTTTGTGTGCTGGCAATTAGGTGCCTGACTTTGAGGGTTCGGGTTCGATTCACGAATGGGACTCAACTCATAAAAGTAATAGAATTTGTACTTAACTCTTAAAGTGTAATCCCAAATATATCACGTTAGACCATTTGACTGTTGTTTTCGACCTATTTGCCTACAACACGTGTACATCTACATCAAGACAGACAGACAGATATTCTTATTTTTGTCTCTCAAACAACCAGTGGCTCAGCCATTTATGGGAGACACTACAGCATAAAAACTAAAGACATGCGTAATATAAATGATATAAATGTATATACGAGGGTTGGCTGAAAAGTTCTCAGCCTGAGTGGTTTTTCCCCACCAGGTAGAGACAGGTGTCTGCCACCAATGAGGACAATCATTTAGTGAATCATAGACACAAGAACTACAAACGTACTAATAGTTTTATCTCAACTACAGCTCTTTTGGTAAACCTACCCTCTGAAATCATCAGAAATGGACAAAACTGAATACAGGGCAGTCATCAAGTACTTGCAAAAGAAAGGGATGTCCCCAACACAGATACATGCTGACATGGTCTCCACTCTAGGGGATGATGCTCCTTCATTTTCCACGGTAAAGAAGTGGGCTGCAGAATTTAAGCGTGGCAGACAAAGCCTTGATGATGACCCACGCTCAGGAAGGCCTTCAACAGCAACCACTCCAGAAAACATCACGCGAGTGCTCGATATGTTGATGGATGATCGACGATTGACTACTCGACATATTGCTAGTGTAGTGGGCATCTCTCATGAGAGGGTTGAGCATATTATCACCAACGAATTAGGAATGACTAACGTTTCTGCAAGATGGGTGCCAAAACTCTTGACAGCAGAACAGAAACGTGTCAGGTTCCAGATGTCCCTTGACAATTTGCGTCGTTTTGAAGCAGATCCCGATGATTTTGTGGCACGATTTGTAACCATGGATGAGACCTGGATACATCACTTTCAACCAGAAACAAAACTACAGTCAAAACAGTGGAAGCATCCTGATTCACCAGCTCCGAAGAAAGCTAAGTCTGTCTGATGGCATCAGTCTTTTGGGATTCCAGGGGTATTCTGCTCATTGATTATCTTGAAAAAGGTCAAACTATCAACGGCAGATACTATGCTGATCTACTGAACCAGTTGCGAGAAGCAATCAAAGCCAAACGACGAGGGATGATCGCTAAAGGTGTCCTCTTCCGCCAAGACAATGCGCCTGTTCACAAATCGGTGGTGGCCATGTCAACAATCCGCGATTGTGGCTTTGAACTCATTGACCATCCTCCTTATTCACCTGATTTGGCTCCTTCTGACTTCCACCTGTTCCCCAAAATCAAAAAGAAACTCGCCGGTCGCCATTGTGCAAGTAATGATGACGTCATTTCCGCTGTGACTGATTTTTTTAGGGTAGCTGAAGAAGATTTCTTCCTGACCGGGATTCGGGCCTTTCAGCATCGCTGGCAAAAGTGTGTGAACTTGGAAGGGGACTATGTAGAAAAATAAATTACAAACGTGGACTTTGTAACTTTTTTTCACAGTGAGGCTTAGAACTTTTCAGCCAAACCCTTGTTTGTATCAAATATCACGACGTATATTAAGAATGTTATTGCAGACTTTGACACTATTAAAGGTTAGGAACGGGTTGCCAAGTGAAACATAAAACTCTTCGTGTGGAGATTAAGTTTCAAAACCCTCTACCTTGCTACAACAGGATAAAATAATTAGACCTAACGGTGGATAAAATGTTCCTTTCAACTCACAGAGAATATTTACCCAATGTAGCCGTGAAGGTCCGGAGTACAATATGCCTTCAACAACCCACAAAAGGCGACTATGCGTGTCGTAAGAGGCGACTAACTGTTTCAGGCGGTCAACTAACGGGATAGGGTGCTCAGACTCGCTGACTTAGTTGGCACATGTCACCCGTTCCCATTTGCGCAGATCGATATTTATGCTGTTGATCACTGGATTGTTTGGTCCATACTCGATTATTTACAGATTACCGCCATATAGCTGGTACATTGCTGAGTGCGGCGTAAAACTAAACTCACTCACTGACTATTTAGCCAATGTTCACTGAACCGCCCTCAAAGTGGGCGTGGTGTGCGAGCTGGCCATGGCCTCAGGTTAGTGATCTAGCGAGCTTGATGTGTCGGGGTCGTGGAAACGTGTGACCGGTTGTATTTTAATATCGAGACAACTTTGTGTGCAGACTCTTTCAGTCTTGTCGCAACAGTACAAGTAAGTAATCAAAGAGCTAACATCCTATTTCGATAACAAGTTGATGCTATGTCGGAGCGACTTTTGTCGGAAATGAAGTGCACGATTGACAACGCATTAAGAGAGACTACCAACAGAGAAGCACGGCATGATAAAGTAGAAACTGTGAACAATGGAATAACAAGTGGTGTCAATAGTCAGGTGAAGGCGAAGGACGGTGTTGAACTGAAGCGCGACTTGACCATGTAGGAAGTGGGGGAGCAGACGACTTCTCCACCAACATTGTTATCAGTGGTGTGCTGCAAGAAGATTTTACATGCGAATCATGATTGGCCGAAACTGGATGCATCGAGTTAGACTGAAGTACCCGGATCTGGGACTGGGTCAATTTCGGATACATGTGTACAGTGCGAGACATGTAGCTAAAAGTGTGGAAAGTAATGCGCTACAGGCATTCATCACACTGTGGAAGACGACAGTAACATAGCCGGAGAGTGTGACACGTCGTGGAAGGGAACAAACTAAGATTGTACATCCGCTTCAAGTACTCGTACCTGACAGAACCGTATATGTCCGCATCCACCCGTACAGAACGCAGAAGTGCACAAATTTTGCAGTGGAATTGCACGACCTACCCTGTGTAGTAGAATCGAGACCGGCCGATATATCAACTCGCCACTTGATGAACGAATATGTTTTATATGTAGAGAAGCCGCAGACAATGAATGCCACGCTTTCTTACCATATCTGCAAGAAGATAATATCTTGTTTGAGTTGATCAGCCGCAGTGATGATGAAAAGGTTCTCTGAACGACAGGATGCAAAGCTTGCTCGTTTATACTTTCAACCCCAGTGATATGTCTAATAGCTGTCACAACTTGCCCTTCTATTCTAAAACGTAGAAAATCTTTCCTTTATAACTCCTAAGGATTTATGTATTTATTGTATTTATCTTATTTCTTGTTATAGCTTTTTTATATCATTAGATTCTTTATATTAAGTGATAACATTGTACAAATATTGCTTTATGTATTTCATACGTAACATATCATATATTTAGGATTACACTTTCTCAGTAAAATGCAGATTCTAGTACTTTTATTGGGTTGAGTCCTATCCAGGCACAGCCAGCTAACCTAACGTCAGCCGCCTAACCCACTCAGCCACCACGACTAAGGAAGTTTAATTCCAAGTCAAATATATGTTACATTTGACCATTTTCTATAAATGACATTGTGCATCGTACATATTATCATATGAATGTGTGTGAGTGTGAGTGAGTGAGTTACGTTTTACGCCGCTTGTAGCAATATTAAAACACGGGCTATATATCACCAACGACAGAGGGTAGATCACCATACTAGGGACCATGGGGACTTACAGTACATTTGCTTCCTGCATGGACCCTAGCTGGATTTACATCATCCCTTCAGTCGTTAGCAATTCAGGAAATCTAGCCATAAATTAAAAAGACAGGTATTCTACGAATAGAAACAGTGGAACGTTTTGATGTACTTTAAATGTTTTGGGACTTACGTGCCCTCTCAGGAGGACAATAATTTACAGTGCTTTAACCCCCCTCGAGGATACAGCCACTAACATTCTAAGTTACTAATTCAAACTTCCAAGAATAAAATATTTATCTATTTACAATTCATTTAGCAAATCTAATTCTTTTAAAAATTCAATAATTACATGAGAGCTAACATTATTAAAAAGATCCTTCAAAGTTCGTGAGTTAAAAAAAATTATCCCTTGTGATGGAATATTCAATACAGTCAAGCAGGACATGCTTGACTGTGATTCTTTCATCACAAGGGATACAAAACGGAGGATCTTCACCTTTTAATAAATATTCGTGAGTATACCTCGTATGGCCAATGCGACATCGTCGCACAATGACCTCCTCAAATCTTGACTGACAACCCAAGTAAGTATAACCGATATAAGGTTTTATTGCATGTAATTTATTTGTACCTACCTGGGTATCCCACTTCTTCTGCATCAGAACACGGATATAAGATTTTATTGTAGCTTTATAATCTGAGTATGGAATAAGAAGCGGTGTCACAGATTTGTTGAGTGCTGCCTTGGCAGCAAGATCGGCCATTGTGTTACCAGAAATGCCTACGTGACTAGGTGACCAGCAAAGGACGATGTCACACTGGCCAGTAGCAAGATTATTATACAATTCAATAATTTCAATTAAAAGTGGATGTTTACAAGAAGTGTTTTAATAGCCTGAAGGCAAGAAAGAGAGTCGGAATAGATTATATACTGTTTATGTTTAGGGTGTCTTTCAATATATTTAAGAGCCGATAGTACGGCGTTAGCTTCAGCTGTAAAAATAGAACTGTTGTCTGGTAATCTAGAAGATATTGTTCTGGATCCAATGACAGTGGCACAAACCACTGCGCCACCGTCCTCGGACCCATCTGTAAATAAGGGTTTATAATTGCTATATTTATGTTTTAATTGATTATATTCTTGTTTGTATTGTAATTCATTAGTTTCTGATTTAGTTAATGTTAGGTCCACTTGGGACCTTACCAACTGCCAAGGAGGAGAAGACAGAAGACGGGAAGGAGCTATATATTCCAGCTCAATGCCGGCTGAAGAATGATATGGTTTAATTTTTAAACCAAGAGGCGGAACAAGAGAAGATTTCTTTTGGTATAAATCCTCATACAGAGAACTGAAAGCACAGTTATATGCAGGGTTTGACTCACTGGAATATAATTTTGGTACATACTGTAAAGCTAATTTTATACGTCACTGCTCAAGAGATGGCTCATCAGCCTCAGCGTACAGGCTGTCAACAGGTGAAGTTCTAAAGGAGCCAAGACATAGTCTTAGACTTTGATGGTGAACAGAATCTAAAAGTTCTAGGTTGCTTTTACAAGCTCCACCATATACAATGGAGCCATAATCAGGTTTTGACCGGATCCGTGATCGATAAAGCTGCAGGAGGGTAGCTTGATCCTCTCCCCAAATTTAAAGCCGCTTTCAAGACACCATTTATTTATTTTTTTAAACCACAGCTGCAGTTGCCGTTTAATAGTATGCATGTTTTTACCACGACAAGAAATATTAAAATCATCCTTAAATAACGATCCATCGATTGAATCATTCAAAACTTTTGACAAACTATTTATCTTGATACTAAAAAGTGTTACATACAAAATGCTGCGTTGTGGAACACCCTGATCCTGATCAGACAAGGTAGAACCCACGCGGATTTGAAATTATCTGTCATTTAAAACGTTTGCTATGAATTCAGGCAAACGACCTCGCAAACCGAAATCATGTAAATCTCTCAAAATGCCATATTTCCAGGTTGTGTCATATGCTTTTTCGAGATCAAAAAGATAGACACAACATGTTGTTTATGAATTAGTGCGTTTTTCACAAATTATTCCAGTCGCACTAGGTGATCGAGAGTACTTCTGTTTTTACGGAAACCACACTGTATATCTGTTATGAGGTTATTTGTTTCCAAGTACCAAACAAGTCGATTATTTATCATGCGTTCCATGGTCTTGCAAACACAGCTTGTTAATGAAATCGGACGATAATTGGATGGATCCGTATGATCACGTCCAGGTTTAGGTATTGGTACTACTATAGCGTCACGTCATGAAGAAGGAAATTTCCCGGAAGTCCAAATATCATCAAATATATTCAAGATCGTCTCTAAACAGGATTCTGGTAAGTGCTTCAGGAGTTGATAATGTATGTTATCAGCTCATGTAGCAGTGTCATGAGCTTGATCAAGAGCAGTATGGAGTTCATGAATAGAAAACGTTTCATTATAATCTTCCCCATTATCAGAATGGAAATTAATAGTTTTCTTTTCTAGTTGTTTTTGATATTGCTGAAATTTAGGTGTATAATTAGCAGAGGAAGAATGTTTAGCGAGAGTTTCGCCCAGTTTATTCGCAATATCTGATTAATCAGTAAGTAATTGATATCCATGTTTAAGATGATGGACAGTAGATTTAGTACCTTTACCTTTAATTTTCTGGACCATGTTCCATACCTTGGACATGGGTGTCCGAGATGTATTTTAGGTACATAATTTTGCCAAGATTGGCGTTTCTTCTGTTTAAATGTACGCCGCGCTTTAGCATTTAAAATTTTAAATTTATTTAAATTATGCACCATAGGATGGCGACGGAAATAATGTTCTGTTTTTTTCCTTGCCGTCCTAGCTTGTTTGCAGTCAACGTTGAACCATGGTTTTCGAACATGTGGAACTGCAGAGGAATTTGGTATACACTCATCAGCTATGGAATTCAGTTCCTCAGAAATACATTTAATAGCATCAGGAACGTCAATAAAACATTCGGGTTTAAGCTTTTCAACACACAGTGTTTCATATAAAGCCCAGTTAGCCTTTTTAAAATTCCGCCTTGATGATGGAGGAACATCAGATGGAGTTACAGCTTTTAATATAGTAGGAAAATGGTCACTTCCACAGAGGTCATTGTAGACTGACCATTCGAATTCAGTTAGTAGTTCTGAATTTGTAAGTGACAAGTCGAGAGCAGAATAAGTCCCTGTACCAGGGTGTAAATATGTGCTGGAGTCATCATTATAAATACCTAAATCATAGTCAGAACAAAACTCCGCCAACAATTTGCCTTTAGTGTTTGTATTTACACTACAACAACACATTACAACAGACAATGTGCAGGTATTTACGCCGTGTCCATATTTCTGGCATTTAAAAGACCTGAGTGGGTTGGGGATGTAGGTTTGGATGTTGCAGTAACCTGCCTTAACAGATTTGGGAGCATTTGGCGATGAAAAAGAAAACAGATAGGTATTTGTTTGGATGGTTTCGTTGCTTTTCGTTGTTGAAAAGCGCTTTACATACAGCCCACCTTGATCTTTCATCTCTGAAGCTATGTCAAGTTCGGTCATGTCAGCAAACAATCGACCACGATCTCTGATGATACCTTTACTCGTGTTCAAGGTCTTGTGAGCAGAGTCCGTGACCGGAATACCCACAAAAGATTCAATACTCATCAGGTTGTTTCTTGCCGCACTCAACTAGTAGCGCACCCGAACGTAAGCGTCTAATGTTCTTAACATCTCCTGCAATACCTTGAATGCCTTTAGATACTGCCAAAGGGTTCAGCTTTAATGGTGTCTTATCGGGAGTCTCAATAACAAGGAAACGTGGCCAATACTCAATCGATAGAGACGGCCTGTGGTCAGTATCAACAGGATCGCTTTCAAGTGGACGTTTTGTTTTCTGGGGGATATTTCATAAGCCATAATTGGTGTCATATGGTTCATCATCCGAGCTCCCCTTCCACCACGGAGTATCGCAAGGACAATGCTAAAGCAAGCGGTCCTCCAGCTTACAACACCAAGGATACCCGGATGATATACTCCAGGAGAAGAATTGTAAATAATTAATCTACCAGATTGGCCCATGAGCCATCGCCTTCTGGCACAAGACTCTAAGCAAAGCTCATATTATCATGATTCACAATCAAACAAGTTACAGATCACCAGTATTGACAAGGCCGAAATTTAAAACAATTCCAAATCAAATGTGTGCAATGACACATAGACAGTCCCTGCACAGGGCTTGGCATGACCAGCCGATTGGTTGAATCGGGCCAATTCAACCACCCGTCTAGGTGAAGTAAGGGCCACAGTGGTGTGTTGGGCAAATGGAAAGCAGTTAAAAGCCCAAATGCCCCCAACCACCACGATCCCGTCCTCCACCGACACGGGACGCAACCCACGGCAAAGAGGTTGCCCAATTTAGTCGCCTCTTACGACAAGCAATGGGGTGCTGTGAACACATTCTGTCCCGGGTCCACACGGGAGAAGAGCACTTAGCGTTACCCAACACCCACCACGAGGAGGTGGCTCTTCACGGGTGCCGCCTCGAAGAGAGCAATTTTATGTGTCATCACACAGGACGTTGAGAAACGTCATAAAAGGTCAGTAAGCAATATGACTCTGGAAGCTTGGCATCATGATATCACAGGTCAGGACACTATACACACTTCCTGATCTATTGTCTTACACCCGCATGCAGGACGTTAACATATATCCAGTATATTCTATACACATGATTCACGGGTGTTTTTTTTCCCGTCAAGGAACACAATCACGACTTGGTTAAACTTGTTTCACTGTAAATTGCATATTTCACCTCGACCATGTTACCTTGCACATCATAAAATTCACTTGCACGAAATGCCGTTTGTTTACGAAATCCATCACATGTCGTGAATGGAATAATTATTTATAAATTCATATACAACTTGGTTCACAAATAATGACTCCAAAATGAAATGTAAACAACATTTTCAACAAATAGGACAAATTGTATGGATAACAACTTCTTTATTGCGTGATTGCGACGTTTCGGTGCAGATTCTTGTACCGTTGTCAAGCAGGAATGGTGCATAAAATCCAGAACTTGTATATATATATATATATATATATATATATATATATATATATATATATATATATATATATATATATATATATAAACAATGGGATAACATAGTATACAAAGAAAACACAATTGATAACCGGAGCAACATAATACCATAATTGGAGAGACAGAAAGCTGGAGAAGCGAGTAGAAGACAAAGGATAGTGAATGGAAGCCAGACATGTACAAATAAAGGGGGGGGGGGGTACAATGACGGAGGATGAGATGTTTATGCAATAGATTGGGCTTGGTAGAGGAGTGCATCATAAGCAGATGGAATGAAGTATCCTCGGTCACGGTTGATGGTGGGCTTGTGGCGTTTGATGTGAATGGCTTCGGTGAGTTTGCGTTTGGTGAAGTCCGTTTGGTTGTTGGCTAGGATTGTGATGTCAGACCACTCTATTTGATGATTAGGGTTTTCTTTGATGTGGTCCGAGATGGCTGATTTGCTGTCCGAGTTAGTAACAGAGGTGCGATGTTCTTTGACTTGGGTTTTGATGGGTCGTGATGTTTCACCAATGTAGCTCTGACCACAATCACAGTTAATTTTATATATAACACATTTCGGGTTGTTGCTGTTGAATGTGGTTTGTTTTCTTCCGTTGGCATTGAGGAGGTTGTTGAGGCAAGGGAATGCTGAGAAGGTTGTGTCAATGTTAGCTTGTTGTTTCAAGAGCCGGTTGATCTGATGCGATATTTCGCCAACGTAGGGAATGGATATGTAGATTGGGGTTGATGCTGGTTTAGGTCTTTTAGTAGGGGCTTGACAGTGTGGCTTCAATGGTTCGGTTGACTATTTCAGGCGGGTAGTGGTTACGTTCTACAAAGACTTTCCTCAGGTGTTCAATTTCTTCATGTAGATTGGTTGAGCAGATGTTTTTGGCTCTTCTGGTCAATGTAGAGATGACGCCGGTCTTGACTTTGGGGGGATGGTTTGACTTGTGGATGTAGTGGATGTATTGATCCGTATGGGTAGGTTTCCTGTACACAGAGGTCTGAAGTTGGTTACAGGAGGTGCGGGATACAAGGACATCGAGTAAAGGTAGTTGGTTGTTGTGCTCTGCTTCAATGGTGAATTTGATGCGGGGATGTAGTTCGTTGAGATGGGCGAGAAGCTGAATGGGATCTTGCTCAGGCTGAAGGACAACGAAGGTGTCATCCACATTGCGGTACCAGCAGGAGGGTTTGAAGGGTGCTGTTTCTAGAGCCTTATCTTCAAGGTCGGTCACATAAATTTCCGTCAGGATGGGGGATAGTGGGGAGCCCATAGGTAGTCCATGGACTTGCTCATAGATGGCATCACCCCAGGTGAAATAGGTGGAGTTGATGCAGGCTATAAAGAAGTTGTTATCCATACAATTTGTCCTATTTGTACACCTCAACTTCTAAAATGCCACTCAAACAAGTTAACATTTTCAACAGTAAATAATAAAGTTTCTGGATTCCGTTCTTATCCAATCGTTGACTGCAACAATGATCGTTACAATCAGCCATGATGAAGCATGGCTAATTGCTGGTTCACAATTCTTCAGACTCAAAAGTATGAAAGACACTATTTGCTGTTTCAGCTGTGGGTTATCTGTAATGAAAAGACACTTTACTCACCTACTTTCTGAAATGTAAATGTGTTGCATATAGAGCAGTGACGCTTGATGTAAAACATTGAAACATTGAGACATATTTGGAACTATTCAGACTTTAATCTCTAGTTTTACAAAACCAAAGTTGCAAGACTTGAAAGTGTCACGCAATATATCATTTTGGTGCGTTTCCATGGTCACCACAATATTTTTCAGAGAACATAACAGCTATATATAAATATATATCAAGGAATATATCTTCCTACCGAACCGTGTAAAGCAATAAGGACAAGGTCAAAGATCAAGGTCACAGTAATCCCCCTTGTTGCTATTCTTCTTGAAAATTCTATGTTTAGCCTCGCATCTTTCTTAACTGCTAAGCATGGAATGCACCGAGTACGATGTATTTGGTATCATAAGATACCCCAAAGACTCAGCTTTCTGACAAAATACGTTTCAGACCAGTAAACGTTAGCACACGTGCGATTCACGGCGTTTCCATGGTTGCCATGTTTGTTTATTGTATGACAGAATGTAGCATATCAGGGCTTTATGTAACTAAATATAGCTTATCGCGAATCTTAACCGCTGTTCATGATATCCTGTTCCATGCCCAGAGATACATCCCTCGGCATACCAAAATCCAAATGTATCAATTTTTTGTGTGCTAAAACTGAATATTTTCTCCTAAGTATTGAAGTGGTTTGTTATACCTCGTAAGGAAGGAAGGAACAGCCGCAATAACCTTGTGCGCCTAATGGCTGCAAGAGTTGTATGCTCGCAAGGGAGCTGAGAATGATGACACGATTGATAATTTGATGAGACTGACATCCTGATCGAGGGGAAAAAACAGTAACGTATGTATGTATGATGTAATTCAGTTGCAAGTGAGATTATTGTGACAACTTCTAGTCATTGCGCAAAAAAGTATGCTGTTGCCAAAAATATACACACACACACAAGGAGAAAAATAAATAGCTGAATACTGAATTAAATTTTTAACAATTCAACATATTTGTAATTTATTTCTTTTAAAGGTTCCAGTCAACCTCTGTCTGAGCATTTCAATTAATTGTTCTTATATACAAACACTAACGCCTGATAAAGACCTTGTTCTGTGTTTATCTGTTTGTTAACAAACTAGAAATGAAATTTGATACTTTTTATGACGCTTTCATTTCCTATCATAAGGCGACATGTTTCACTATTGGCTATCCACATTGTTCAAAGACATGAAATACACAGAAGCCTCTGCTTGCCATATTTCACATGCTGTTGTGAGATCAGATAGTCCAGTGAATGGTGATCTGAGCATTGGTCCTAATTCTAAATGATGGTTATGTCCTTTCCCCACGACCTGTGAGAAAATTATCTCCGATTGAGGTCTTCACAAGTGAAACTAGTAATTAACATTATGAGCGAAGTCTTACGATACCCGTGCAGGAGGACAAGAAGCAGTTTAGTCTCACAATTCACGTCCATCGCCAGTTACAAACTAAGAGTGTTTATGACAATAGATAAATCTTAGTTATCTATTTGTAAGTGTATAATGTAATCTGAGTTAAATTCAAGGTTTTAAATACAATTTAGTGTTACCAATTTAACACGCATTCTAAATAAACATGGAAAAACACTGTATTGTATCACTGAAGCCTGTGAATCCTTTATCCCCAACCATCATTTAATCAAGAACTATGCCTCATTGTCCATTTTCTCAATTAATCTGACAAACAAATGTTAATATCCGACTGTATACAGTTAATGAACGCCATTTATATTAGTGATGGATGTATCGATCAGTTGTGGAGTCTTGGACTGTGACGCATTTCCTGGCATGGTCATTCATTATCATATTTCAAACGCCAAATAAGAGGCAGATATCGACTGTCAGTAGTAGAAAATCAACTTAGTCAAGGTGATCAAGATCGTCATCTGTGCTTATTATCGTTCACTCAGGTAGGTAATTTCGTTCTTCAAATTTCGTATACTGGCCGTGCATCCTTCTGGTGTTCCAGAAGCATTTGATGATGGATTTAAATCTCAAAACCGCCTTTATGTTTGTGTTCATGGGCTTCACCTAAATGATCTACATTATGTGAGGCTGTATATCTTCCTATTACTTCATAATTTTCAGTTCATCCAAATAATTATCCTTAGTCTCGAAGAGTCGCTTCGTGCTAGCTGTTTACAAAACAATCACAAACCACACTGGGAATCAGTCTTGTCCAGTGTTTTTGTTTCCTCCAATGTTAACTGAACCACTTGCTCCTCTTATAAGAGGGTTGTAACTTTTCTGCACAGAAAGGAAAGCTTTTTCTGTTTATTGACTGTTCATGGGTTGTTTTCATTTACATTCATGTTGTAAAAGTGTTATGTCGGACTAGGATTTTTTTCCAATTTTAGTGTGCTCAAATTTAAGAAGAACCTATCCATAATGAAGAGTGATTACTTTAAGAGGTGTCCAGGACGCAAATTATTATAAAAACGCAGATTGCAATACTTGCAGCAAATTGAAATAGACTTGACGTAAGGTGTAATACGCAAATTGTAATAAACATTCACGTAAATTGTGACAATTTTAGTTGCGTAAAATGTAATTGATATTTACCTAAATTGTAATAACAGTTTTAATCACTCGTAAATACGCATGTCTTTTATTTTCGTTGTATTTCATACATCATATAAACTTGTTAGGGTGATAATTCAAGAAAGTTTTGTTCAAATATCGTATTGGCCAGATTCAACGACACTAGTTAAATTGAAGTTCCGTGAGATACTTTGCAAGGTTACAACAAAACGCTCAGGATTTTGTCAGTATAAAAATTGTTAGTGCGATAACCCGAGAAAGAATTGACAAATCATAGCTAAATGACGATAATAATATCCGTCCTTATACATAATCAATTTAAAATCTCTTACTGTCCTCTGTATCATGTCTTTTCGTGTGTGTGTGTGTGTGTGTGTGTGTGTGTGTGTGTGTGTGTGTGTGTGTGTGTGTGTGTGTGTGTGTGTGTGTGTGTGTGTCTGTCTGTCTGTCTCTCTGTCTGTCTGTCTGTCTGTCTGGGGGGAGGGGGGATTCGGAAGGGGTAGGGGGACTAACAGGTATATCTAACACACTAAACTGCATGCAGAGTCGGAGGCGGGTGAGTGTTTATTGGGTGTTATATCGACGAGGGACGTTCAAGCGAGCGAGCGAGTTCAGTTTTACGCCGCTCTCAGCAATATTCCAGCTATATGGCGGCGGTCTTTAAATAATCAAGTCTGGACCAGACAATACAGTGATCAAGAGCATGAGCACCGATCTGCGACACTGGGAACCGATGACATGTAGTCAACCAAGTCATCGAGCCTGACCGCCTGATCCCGTTAGTCGCCTCTTCCGAGAAGCATAGTCGCCGTTTATGGCAAGCACAGGTCATGGACGTTCAAAAAGTAGTCAGCATGACCTAGACTGTGATACGAATGCAACTATTTATATGTTTTATTTTTCTACATATTATCTGTCAGCCTCAAGCACGTTGGTTTTGCTGTGTTCCAGGTTCAAGATCCCCATTTTATGGAACTTTGTACTTTGGCTTTGTACTCCCCTAAAATGTAAAATTTGCAATAAAATGCCTCATGAACTTCATGAAACAGATTATGGAAGAAACCTTTTTTGCATGTTTGAAACTAGAATCAAATTTAGATATTAAACCGTTCAAAAAGCAATTTGAAAGTACAGTCGCTTGTTCAAATGACTTCCCCTCCCTCCTTCTGTTTGCACAAAGAACCGGAGAAAGGAATGATGGAATTTATTCAAATTTGGTACCAAGGTTGATTGACCAGATTTACCAACATCAAGTTGAGTAGCCGCGAACTCTAAGGATCCAATTTTATATCAAGATGCACTGGCGGGATTCCACCTACACCAACTGAAACCAAATATACAAGAAACATTTTGAATGTTGGTAAAAGTCCGCTTGAATCACACTTAAATATTAAACTGCACAAAAATGCAATTTGAAACTAAAATCGCTTGTCCAAGTGACTCCTCGTTCATGTTACCTAAAAGATCTTTTTATGGAGACACTACCCCTTTCGATTGACGTCATCATGAGGACATAACTCATCCTAATGTTATCACTTGTACATTATGTCAAGGGTTCAAATTAAACCCCCAATGGTCACACAGGTGTCAGCGCTCAATATATTCTATATCTGGACAGAATGTTTTTGAAGAATTAAAATGAGAGTGTCCTCCAAAAACAGTTCCAATATATACCAAACAAGCCAAATCTTTGAAGATTAATGAATCATTGGAAATCATTCCCGTCAAGTGAACATATTTTATACAGCATACCATTATCCAAGAGGTAGCACAACAGTGCAGTGGTAAGACGTTTGCTCATCACGCCGAAGGTCCTGGTTCGAGGAGGCGCTTAGGATCGGATCCCCAGGTGGGCACATATGCGTGCCTTGGGCAAGAAACTTAGATCCTCATTGTCTCAGTTCATCCAGCTGTAAAATTGGTACCTGTGCGCATGTGTTGGCAGTGTGAGAGTTTACTTCATTGCGCCTAAGCTGCATGACGGTATGTTTCCCAGGAAGTTGAAAAACTATTGGAAAGTACGACCGTGCCCTATGATCGGGGATAGTAATGTATGTAGCGCCGTGAGCAGTGCCTGGATATGAGCACCATATTAGTGGACTATTACTATTAATATTACTATATGCCAAATTGCAGATCATTTCCATTTTCTGCAAATTTGTAAGAAACATTACACCACATTGGTGTGATGACTAATATCTCGTTAACCACATTACCCACATGAAATTTTGGATATGACTTTGCTAATGATTCCCTCAAAACAAAATGGAAGCTTTTTATACATTGGACATCAAGAATATAGTTCAGCTAACCACTTTGTCAACGCCCACCTTAACGTACTTAAAAGAAAAGAGAACGCCTAAGGAAAAATGCATCTTATTCTCTTGTTCTATGAATACCTCTGACCTATTTAAACACAAAAGGTAAAGGAATAAAGTGTATATATATATATACACACA
Source organism: Haliotis asinina (assembly GCF_037392515.1). Lineage (NCBI taxonomy): Eukaryota > Metazoa > Mollusca > Gastropoda > Lepetellida > Haliotidae > Haliotis > Haliotis asinina. The sequence continues at coordinate 52,627,907 of NC_090291.1, read as the reverse complement.
CACACACACATTACCTTACCATACCTTACCATTTAACAAATCTAGTGGACGTTTGGGCATTAACATGAGAGTGTTTGTACAAAACCACTTTGTACATCTTTAGCTGAACCTCTTTGTTCGTTGTATAATATATCACTGAGTGACTGTATTTCCTACAGCGTGGAAACGGGTAATGTTACTCTTATTTTGAAGGGCAGCGATATACCCCTTACAACTATTAGTTTATTGTCTATCTTTGGGAAAACCTTTGACAGAATAATGGTAAAGCATGTTCACAACCATTTCCATAAACAACATTTTACACAAATTCCAGTCAGGGTTTGCTGTGTATGCAATTTGTGATATTCCAAAAGCATTTTACACAGTTTGGCATGAAGGTCTATTGCACAAATTAGATAATTATGGTGTCCGTGGAAACGTACTTAGCTGGTTAACTAACTGACTATCTGATACACCACAGTGTGTATCTGTTGATGGAATATTATCAAAAGAACTAAATGCTAGTGTAGGGGTTCCACAAGAATCTGCCCTTAGATAATTTGTGTTCTTTGTACATATCAAAGCTACTGTAGGGGTTCCACAAGAGTCTGTCCTTGGTTAATTTGTGTTCTTTGTACATATCAATGACTTACCTGGAAAAGTATTAAGTGTCACATTATTGATGGCCGAAGACACGTGTTGCGACTCTCAAATATGAGTTAGCCCAATTGAATGAATGGGCAGAAAAGGGATTAGTTATGTTTAATGTTTATCCGAATTGGAGGTGTGCTTCAACGGTAATGGCTAGCAGGCGCCAAAACATAGTGTGGTGGTAGTTCTCACGGTTATGTGCGTGCGTGCGTGCGTGCGTGCGTGCGTGCGTGCGTGCGTGCGTGCGTGCGTGCGTGCGTGCGTGTGTATATATGGTGGACATACCGGTTATTGAGCTTGTGACATGGTCGGTTGACCCCTGTCCCGCTTGTGGACTGTGCCGCCATTGTGCCTGACGTTTCAATCGAAATTCTCTTGACTTGTTATGGTCTCATGATCCCTCCATTAAAGTTTATAAGTACCTTTGACATTGTTATCGTGCTTATCAACTGGCATTTTGACAATGCACGGTTTCTCCATGTGCTTTATATATATATATATATATATATAGAACCGACCATGTCACAAGCTCAATAACGGGTATGTCCACCATCCGCATTGAGAAGAGCAGTGCATCGACGACGCATTGACCCTATCAAACGTGCAAGGAAGCCTTGTGGGACGTCACGCCAGATTCTCTCAAGTTCTGTTGCTAGGTCAAGGTCAAGGACGTTATCTGGCGGATGAGGAAGATAGCGTAGACGTCGATCCATCCCGTCCCAAACATGCTCTGTCGGGGAGAGATCCGGTGCATTTGCAGGCCAAGGCAATAAGTTAACGTTATGGTGTTGCAATGTTGCTATGGCCATAGCAATCCTTGACGTATGATGACGGGTCCAGTTGCATGTTAACCCAGGGCCATGATGCGCAGAAAAGGAATTGACACAGGTCGAAGAATCTGATCCCAGTTGCCCTGAACAGTCGTGATGTTATTTCACTCCAAATCATCACGGAACCACCACCAGACCGATTCCTCTCCTAACGTTCTCCCACGTGTGTATAGGCACGTTGACGTCCATCACCATGGGAAATGTTAAACCTGGGCTTATCTGTAACAACAACACTTCTCCACCAAAACAAGGGTCAGCGGATATGATTTCAGGATCACATTCGGCGAGCTTATCGATGACGTTGTGTCAAGATTGGTCGTATGGCGGGACGTCGTGGTTTGATATCGCGATGACGTAAACGTTGTCGAACTGTGTTGTGGTGAATACGGCGAAGTCCGGGCAGTCATCACTGCAGTCTGAAACCTGTGGCGAAGGGTCACCCTTATCCATCTGCCCTGTCTTGGCGTTGTTACACGTGGACGTCCAAACCACGGCTGATCGATGACGTCATTTATGTTCTGGTAGCGTGTCACCAGTGCAGAAATGGTGTTCCGGTGGCAGTGGTAATGTGCAGCCACTTGTCTTTGAGACATTCCCCCATGTACCATCCCAGTGGCCTCATGACGTTGTGCAGACGTTAGCCTTGGCATGCTATGCGTTTCAAAAGCCGTTTAATTTTTTTAACGATCGTAAGGGCAGGGTTTGAGCTTTCCAAAGTGACTGGGTTGTGTGGCATTCATTTGCTCTCTTTTTCTTGACAATATTTCTCATGATTGGAATATAGCCGACAGTATAGAAGACAAAACCGTCATCATATCTTGTTTACAACACAGCTGCCTAAATCTTTCGGAACCAGAGATGGGATACGCCGATATTTAGGTCGTTAACATAGTAAGAAATGGTCACGAATATTTTTTCTATTTATTTCCGAAGTCTGTAATTGGGGACATTACGCGATAATCTACTCTCCAAGAAAGGCAGGCTCCCAGTCATCGTTGTAATTAGAAGGCTTCTTCTTAGAAGCAACGTGACGTCATAACATTAATGCCATGAGTTGATTTCTTTGTTGTATTTTGAGCAGTGAAACTAAATACATGATTTCTGGTGTGAACGTACGTTGTATAGCTTAACAGAAAGACGTTTGACTTTGCTTTGATAACGAGGACCTATGATCGGTTCCTTGAATCAAATAATACAAGTCAGTAGCATTTCTCCATGTTATATTAAAGGTATCAATCAAATACAACAAATGAGTAGACAGACTGACTGCTACGTGGCAAAGAGTAATGAAGCGCCAGTTATTCGTGATATTCTTACCAAATGAAACACAAACATTCCTCTCACAAAATACAATAGTATATAATAATATGATGAAGAAAATAATACTCACCAGGTGAAACTGTGGCAACGAAATATTTGAATGTATGATAGAAATATAAATCATGATATATCACATAAGATCAGAACATAAAGTCAAATTCAAATATGCCATAGCGTCAACACTGAAAATAATTCTAGCGAGTGAGTTTAGTTTTACGCCGCACCCAGCAATATTCAAGCTATATGGCGGTGTTCTGATAGTCTGATAGTCGAGTCTGGACCAGAAGATCCAGGAATAAACAGCATGAGCATGTCAGTCAATTCAGCGGACCTGACCACTCGATCCCGTTAGTTTCCTCTTGCAAGAAGCATGGTTTACTGAAGGTCTATATTTACAGGTCCAAAACAATTCGAAAATGAAGAAAAATAACCGTACTTTTCAAAGCGTAAACAAACAATATCATCGATATGCTATGAAGAACTTCCAAATATAATTGAAATATTGAAAGCTATTGCTCGTAAATTATGTCCTTGTTTCAACATTGAAAATAACTCCATAGTGAAATATAAAGACTTAATATTCGAATTATACACAAACAATCTCTGGCCTTTTTAAGACGTGTCACGAATAATGTCACAGCTGGTGGATTTCACATGAAATTATGGAAACCATTTTCTAACAAAAGTTGTGACCTTGAAAATTTATCTAAACGTCGTGACTAAACCGAAACTGTCATCGGATGCCTTCATACAAAATGCGAACAAATTCCATCCTTTAGTTTGGGAGATATCTCAAGAATCCTCGCAGTGACGTTGAAAATGGTCCGGAGGTCACTGAATTCGACTGACTTTAGACGATACTCCCAACGCATCTTGGTACTACGTTTAAGCCAAATGTATTAATTCTGTCTCGTGTTTTCACTCTAGAAAGTTGGGCATGTGCAAAACATTTTCCCCAATCGATTGGTGTAGGGGAAACCCCGCAATACCCTTTCAAATAAAATTATATCAAAATCTAGTAATTATTTCCTGAGTTCGAGGCTACCAAACTTGGCTTGTGGAAAACTGTTACACCTTCACTGTGACCTTTAAAATGACCTCAAGGTGGCGTAATTCAACTGACCTAAATGTCACTGAATTCAACTGATGCTAGTAAATCTTAGTAAATCCAATAAACCTTGGTACCCAACGTGAATTCTTCATTTCTTTCTCGAGTTCTTTTAGTAAACAGAAGAGGGGTTTGGGGAGCAAATTGATTCTAGATGACTTCTGTCAATCTCATATATGCAAAATTCATATTTTCATAAAAGGCGACTCTGCTTGTCGTAAAAGCGACTAACGGGATCGGATGACTTGGTTCACGGCTCGCTGACCTGGTTGACACATGTAATCGGTTCCCAGTTGCGCAGATCGATGTTCATGTTGTTGGTCATTGGATCGTCTGGCCCAGACTCGATTACTTAAAGTCCGCCGCCATATACCTGGAATATTGATGAGTGCGGCGCAAAACTGAACTCACTCCCTCACTTTCATAATTTCTTTCCTGAATGTCGTGATGGATTTTACGTTTTGGGGAGTACCAAGCCAAGGTACAAAGTCACCTAAAGTGGGGATCGTAAGGCTGGAACATAGCAAAACCAATTTTCTTGAAGCTGACAGAAAATATGTAGAATGTCCCTCCCCCTTCCCGACGCCACATAAACTTAAGTTAAGTTAGATATACCCGTTCTCCTACACCCCTTTCACAAGTATACAGACAAGATAACAGAGCAGATACTTGGACTGGCTGTATTTGCATAAGATAGCAGCACCATTACATTGCATTACATTCCGACAACAAGCCACAATTACACATTAGAACTGTGGCCGACACATAAAACCAGAGATAACAACTCTATGATAAAAACTCATTCCGTGAACGATATCAACACAAACCGCCATAAACGGCACTAGTCAAGACAGCTCGGCCCGTGAGTAATATCAACATCCCACAGGCCATAAACGGCATCAATACGCATCGCCATTAGCGGAACCAGCCATGACCGCATAACTCTTCCATAAACGGATGGCTCCCATATGCGGTGTTATCGCTCTGCTGGCAACACATGTAAATACATCCATTCATAGTAGAAAATCACCTGGAACAACACAAAACAAAGTTTAATATAGATAATAGTAAACACAAAGTGCATTCATGATTTAACTAAAAAAGATACCCGTATGGTACTGCACGACAGCCGAAAAAGTCAAACCAATCAATATTTCACCCTTATATACCCCTCTAGGACCATTAGCGCCCCTAGATTACATGCCCTTTAATATTAGTACTTGCTCACCGTTAGGAGAAATCAGTTTTCCTCTAATTCATTCTTCAAACAAGGAAAGCTATATTTCTCCTACACTCCTTTCACATGTGTACAGACAACATAACAGAATAAATACTTGGACTGGCTGTATTTGTATAACATAGCATGAGGATCAAAGCAAGTCAGTTTTCAGAGCCCTAGTGATGGTGACACTTTTAAACGATTGTTCAGACTATCCTTAATATATCCATCTTTCGCGTTCTCACTTTTCCATCTTCCATGTCGTTTGAACATTCTGTCCTGAACACCGTTGTTTGCTGCATCAGACCCACCCCCACTACAAAGACTGTGCAAACCGTATATTTTTATGTTCTTGACAAACAGCTTGAATGTCTCTATGAATAGTTCTCGTAATCTCGTGTACGACATTGGAGTATTGCCTTTTCGTAACATGTACCCGGATTTGGTCTTGGATATATTTCTGAAAGCATACTCATCTGACTCCGGTGGAATGTTAGAATAATCCAGATATTTCAGTAATCAAGACACTGGACACAGTTTGGAATTTGTCCTGCCTATGACCAGCCAAGAACCGTCTCTATACACACCAGTCTTCGACTTTTCTATAAAGAGCATCATAAGAGCATCATAAAAAAGAATATCACATCTGGAAATATTTAAGAGACCTCAAAAACCCTGAATATGCCAATAAACACATCGTAACAATTCTCAAATCAGCCAAAGAGGGTTGAGACATTCTAGCATCATAAACTTTCTCCAATAACTCAATAGTAATTGGTTCTTTTTTCGAAACTGACTTTGCTTACTTACGTTTAGCAGCTTCCAATACATTTCTAACCAGAGAACTGTCTGTTGGGTTTTCAAGACCAACACTGACACGTGCATGCCTGATGCTATAATATGTTGTCTGCACAGCAGCAAAAGATTCACTTTGCTGAATTACTGACAATAAATACAAAGAACAATGCAAAGGTGATATCGGTAACTTCTTGCTCATAGACAATGAATCTGCCCACTGTTTCCATGCCTCAAACCCATACCGATACTTCCTGGTAGTAGAATCGGCTCTACAATGGGACAACAACCTCGGCAAACCAGCCGCTAGCTCACGCACACCCTCCGGCATCTCTCCTAGTTCATCTCCATATGTACATGTAAACACATCTGTGAACAGAATGAAACAATTAGCATGTACTGAAATCAACACACAACGCTAACATATTCAAATGCAAATCTTTCTCTCCAAACAGTACACCCCTCAATCTGGAAGCTACATAGTATTCTTTAGCTGTGGGTAGGTACATCCACTCATTCACTTGTGTGATGTACACATTGCCTACTGCTAACAGAGGCCAAAAGCATGAAGAATACCACTCTGGTACAACAAGCGTACCCTAGCACCGCACTCCGACATATGTCTAATTGTTCTTGGTATGAGACAGACAAGAGGAACAACCCAGTTCAAACCACTCCATTCCACCGTGAAACAGTCAACAACCTCACAATCAGGATTGTAAAATCTAGAATTAAACCGTACAAGTTTGGTATTGTAGTAACTAGCAAACCTATCCACTTCATGTGGACCCCATTTGGCATCAATTTGTTGAAATAAGTTCCTAGCAATTGCCCAATCATCGTAATCAGTCACTCTGCTCAGCATATCTGCTAACTGATTCTCACTATGAGGAATCCATTGCAAAGACAAATGTATCTGGTTGACAGAACATACTTCAAATATCTGCATGGCTACATCTTGTAAATGCTGTTTCGTGCTACCCTTTTCGACAATAGATGCAACATTTTGACTGTCAGTAAACCAAGTAATTCTGTGCGATTTCAAGGATGGTATGAAACTTTTCAAAACCAAATAAACAGCCTCAAGCTCTCTCCAGATGGAACTACGGTTAGCCTCCTCAGCTGACCACTGTCCGTGCGCCTTTGCACCAGCCAACTCAACAGTACCCACCAAACCCTGTATCACTGGCATCACTGAAAATCATCACTGAACCAAGTGACTGTGTGATCAAAGCCCTGCTGTTCCACCTTTTGATATTGTCTTTCCACAAACGTAACTGATCCACACTCTGCGACGATAAATGAACCCAACTGTTCCAAGATGGAGCACACACAATATCAACGCTTAGAGACCTTGTCATCAGTTGACAAACTTAGCCCAGCACAAGTTTCATAGACACAACCTGTCCTACTACAGATGCCACACTTCTTTGTGATAACCAGTCCTATTGTTCAATAGCTCCTGAACACAGTTTAACAACTTCACAACTTTTCTCTCAGGCACCGACATTGTCATAGTAGTTGTATCTATGTAGAAACCAAACCATTCTACACTTTGCGATGGATACCATAATGACTTCTCCACCTTTGGCACAAAACCTGATTTAATCAAATCATTCTTGACACTCTCCCCAATTGTCAACGCACTTGTAACAGGAGGAGCTGACATGATACCATCATCAAGGAATGTAACGATTTTCTTGCCTTCAAAACACCACTTCTTTACCAACTGACGCGTGACGTTTGTAAAGACATAAGGTGCCGAAGTGAGACCAAATGGTAGGACAAGGAATTTATAATAACTCCGCTTCCCAAACGAATCCGACCACGAAACCCCAGAAAATCAGTATGTAGTGGGAATATATCTGTATGATGATATGCAGAATGAATATCGAACTTGATTAACCTTTCACTGGAATTGATGTACTATTATTCAAGCACACACTTCCAATCTTCATATTTCACGGATTGCCTAAACACGTACTTGTTAACCATGGAAACATCTAGAATCAAACGTTTCTTGCCAGATGATTGTATAGAAAGTGACAGTGGATTCACAACGTAAGGTGCAGATGCACATTCAGCTACAAGTCCTTTTTTCACTAACTCAGTAATAGCATTCATCACAAAGTCTGCGTGTGTCAGTGCTGACTTGTTGTTGGACAACTCCAATCTAGGAGGCATGACAAGAAGGAATCCTCCTCATTGCGACGTTGCTGTGGTCGTGGATTGTCGGGTGGTCGACTGACTGTAGAAGTGGGGACAATCTCTTCTAAAATGGGTGAATTCGCCACGGTTGAAGCAGGCCCCACTCCTGGGACCTCTCACACGAAAGGGCTGACTGATTGGTTGATTCAGACCTGCTGAATTAGGACGCATGCTTTCTCCCTGCGATCGTCGACTCTACCGATTTGTTGTATACGGTGTACTACGAAACTTGCTTCTCTGACGGATCTTTTTACAAGCCATATTATCTGCCTTTACACTCCTCTTGTCATCATCAGACTTATCTGCCAAATCATTAGCAATATAGTTTCGTACAGTTTCCCATCCTCCGTCGGAGGAATCAGCAATTTTTATCAGTTTGTTTCTGCGTTGTAACTTTTCAATAGCATCCGTGACAAGTGAATCTTCATTCGCCTCAGGATCTGCGTTCACAGATCAAAGTAAACAATCCAAGACATCAGAATTCAAACTAAATTGTATTCTGTTACCCTCCTTCCTCCAGGTGTACTCCGTTTCAGCCTTGAGCTTCTTTATGTCTTCCGATGTCTGAGTAAATTCATTTCTTAGTTTAGAATTTTTTTGGTCTACCGAACTTTGTAATTCTTGACGACTTTGTCCTAGTTTACTCAAGATGGCGTCAAAAAAGATACCCGTATGGTACTGCACGACAGCCGAAAAAGTCAAACCAATCAATATTTCACCTTTATATACCCCTCTAGGACCATTAGCGAACCTAGATTACATGCCCTTTAATACTAGTACACTGACCCAAAAAAGAAACGCATAGCTGAAATCTCATTTTTAAAGTAGATTTTTTCAGAAAATATGGAATGGAATGACAATTAATGTAAATATTAAGTGTTTTTATAGTCAATACAACCAAAACAGACAAACAAACACAACCTCTGGTGATTATTCGCCACACCACAGCACCTTGAAAACGCTTTGTATAATCTGCACGTGGGAAAATCTGAAAGCATTATGCACGTGCAAATGCAGGATCTCAATCTTGATTATGATGGCTATAAAAGGGGACAGGTCCTGTTGCGATTCATTCTTCGAATTTCTTTCTATGCGACGCGAAAAATGCCAAGGTTAAATGAAGAAAACAGAAATAGAGCCATTGGACGTCTGGAAGCTGGGGAAAGTCAGTCATCAGTTGCCAGACGTCTGAATGTGAGGCAGAGCACGATTTCCCGTCTCTGGCAACGATACACGCAACACAACTTGACCAGAGACCGTCCAAGGAGTGGGAGACCAAGGGTGACAACTCCAGCACAAGACCGCTACATCCGGGTGCTTCATCTGCGTAATCGGGCCGTCACTGCTACGTATACCGCTGATCACGTTCCTGGGCTGCGTAGAGTCTCTCCACAAACCATCAGGAATCGCCTAAGAGAGCATGGAATTCGACCTATGCGACCTCATGCAGGACCTGTTCTGCATCCCCATCACCGTCGTGCACGTCTTCAGTGGTGCAGGAACGTTCGGGCATGGAACCTCTTGAATTGGAGGAGGATCTGGTTCAGCGATGAGTCACGTTTTCTGCTGTACAGACATGATGGAAGGATGCGTGTTTACAGACGTCGAAATGAGAGATATGCTCGACAGTGCGTTCGTGAGGTCAACAGACACGGTGGTGGAGGTGTAATGATGTGGGGAGGCATATCTATGAACGGCAGGACACAGTTGGTGCATGTGCAAGGGAATCTCAATGCTGTACGCTACCGGGATGAAATTCTGAACCGTCATGTTGTTCCTACAATTGACGCTAGAAGGGAAATTTTCCAGCACGACAATGCAAGACCGCACACAGCACGCATTACCACGGATTTCCTTGCCAACAACAACATTACAGTTCTTCCATGGCCCTCAAAATCGCCGGATTTGAACCCAATTGAACATTTATGGGACCAATTGGGTAAACGGTTACGACGTCGACAGCCGCAGCCACAGACACGTCTACAGTTGGTGAATGCGTTGCGAGATGAGTGGAGAAGAATCCCACAAAGGCGGATACGACGTCTTATACAGTCAATGCCCAGGCGATGCAGAGCAGTGATTGATGCCCGTGGTGGTCACACCAGATACTGACTTTCTCACTATGCCATGGAAAATAGAGACGCTTAATACCACTGTGAATGATTGTATATGTCTTGACACACATTTGTTAATACCCGTGTGAATTATCATTGCTCAAGTTCCATTACTTTTTGTGCAATTTAAGTTAATAAATCATCTCTCATAACATTGGATTTTCACCTATGCGTTTCTTTTTTGGGCCAGTGTAACATATAGTTTAGGTACTGACAATAGATCCAATTAGCACAGAATAACAATTGTAAAGATTTGTCAAAGTAGACGAAAGTTGTTAATTAAGTAAATTTACAAGGCAGCGATTTGTGATTTGTGACTCTCCGTATTACATACCTATTCAAGCTATCGCAGATAACCTTGTTTACAGATAACATGATGACGACGTACAAAACAGTACTGCATCTTGATTATGTCAGCTTTAGAGATACTGAGAATGAAGATTTTTATGGATATCAACTTCTTTATGAGAGAACACAACGTTTCGGAGTTAATGCTTACTCCTTCATCAGGTGATTGAGAAAGGGATACAGAGGTGTATTTATATGTACAGGTAAAACAATAACAAAGTAACAAGTGGAATGAGTTAACGAAAGCTAGTATAAACAAGCACTGATAGGAAGCCGATAGTTAAGATAACAATGATGGAAGCCAATGGTAATGCATTACAGTTGATTGGATATGTTTACATAACATGATTGGGGATAAGGGTGGAAGCCAATGGTGATACATTACGCATGATAGGATGATGTACATAACACACGATAGGGGGTGAGCATGTTTACATGAGGATTGGTGATGTACAAACACAAGTATGTACTCGGGTAGATAGGCTATACATGAATTACATAGATAGAATGTACACAGGTAGATGAGATTAATTTATAATTTGCCTCGCTCCACTTGGCAAAGATGGCAAGTCCTGAAGTATGTCCCAGTCGCCGCCAAGATCAACACAGATGCCTTCATCACCAGCATTGAAAGTGGACTTCAACAACTGGCTCCCAATGGCAACGTAGACTACCTCCGACACCAGATTATAGACACCATCAAGCAAGCTCCCAAGCCCCGCCCCAACCTCACGCACCAAGAGAGACAGGCCATCACCGAACTCAAGAAGGATGACAGCATCACCATCACCGAAGCTGACAAGGGCAAAGCAGCAGTCATCATGGACACCCCGGAATTCCTCCAGCTCGTCAACAACAGCCTCTCAGACACCACCACCTACCTCAACATCAAGAAAGATCCGACGGCCAGACTGGAAAGACAACACAAGAAAACCCTGAAGGACCTCCATGAGAAGAGAGAAATCAACGACATCATCTTCAACCAGCTGAACCCTATCAACTCCCAAGCCCCATACGGAAGAGCCACCATCAAGATCCACAAGAACCCGCCCAAAGCCCGGATCCTAGTCTGCTCAAGAGGTTCAGTTTTCTACAACACCGCCCAGTTCCTCACACGTCTCCTCGCTCCACTTGGCAAAGATGGCAAGTCCTACATCAGCGACTCTTCATCCTTTGTCAACCAGCTGAAAGAATCCAACCCCACAGGCACCATGGTCAGCTACGACGTCGTGGACCTCTTCACCAACATCCCACTAGAAGAAGCCCTGGACATCCTTCGCAGCAAGTTAGCCAACCGGATAGATGACTTGGACACCCAGCTCACCATAGACAGCATCATCAACCTCGCCCGCAGCTGCTTTGACACCTCCTACTTCACATTCAATGGTAAGATATACAAGCAGATCCACGGTCTCCCCATGGGCTCACCTCTTTCTCCTCTCATTACAGAAATCTTCATGACCTCCTTCGAGGAAGCAGCCCTCTCCACAGCTCCGTTCCAGCCCCTCTGTTGGTACCGCAAAGTCGACGACACCTTCACCACCATCGCCTATGACAACGACCCCAATGAGCTCCTCAACCACCTCAACGACCAACATCCAAGAATCAAGTTCACCATGGAGACTGAGACCAACCAACACCTGCCCTTCCTTGATGTATCCCTCCACACCACAGACGATGGACTTAGAACCTCAGTTTACCGCAAGCCGACGCACACCGACCAGTACATCCACTACAACTCCTGCCACCACCCTCAGATCAAGCAAGCTATCATCGCCACCCTTACCAGACGTGCCAAAGCCCTCTGCCACCCCGATGCCCTAAACAATGAACTGGACCACCTCAGAAAGACATTCACCACACTCAACGGTTACCCTCCCCAGCTCGTCACAGCCACCATCAACAAGACCCTTAAGGACCGAGAACCCCGCCCCAAACCTTCTCCATCACCCATCAGAGTAACCATACCCTACCTTGGCCCCATCAGTCATCAAATATCACGCCTCATCAAGACCAAAGCCAGCATCGATGTCACCTTCTCCAGTGGCAAGACCATCAAGACCTACCTAAAAGCCAACGGTAAAGGACCCAGCTGTGAACACCCTAACCCGAGAGGATGCATCTACCAGATCCCTTGCAACTGTGGCGACCTATACATTGGAGAAACGCTGAGACCAATCAACACCAGAATGAAGGAACATCAGACCTCAGTCAGGAAACTCGACCAGAAATCGGCCATCTCTGAACACATACTCAAGAACCCTGAACACTCAATTCGATGGGAGGACACTAGGATACTATCTACCAACAACAACAACTGGCGCCAAAGGAAACTGCAAGAGGCCATCGAGATCCGGAGACAGAAACCAGCCATCAACCGCGACCAAGGAGTGTACCTACCAAGTGCCTGGGACTTATTGATAAATTAATCTCATCTACCTGTGTACATTCTATCTATGTAATTCATGTATAGCCTATCTACCCGAGTACATACTTGTGTTTGTACATCACCAATCCTCATGTAAACATGCTCACCCCCTATCGTGTGTTATGTACATCATCCTATCATGCGTAATGTATCACCATTGGCTTCCACCCTTATCCCCAATCATGTTATGTAAACATATCCAATCAACTGTAATGCATTACCATTGGCTTCCATCATTGTTATCTTAACTATCGGCTTCCTATCAGTGCTTGTTTATACTAGCTTTCGTTAACTCATTCCACTTGTTACTTTGTTATTGTTTTACCTGTACATATAAATACACCTCTGTATCCCTTTCTCAATCACCTGATGAAGGAGTAAGCATTAACTCCGAAACGTTGTGTTCTCTCATAAAGAAGTTGATATCCATAAAAATCTTCATTCTTATGTATTTTCACTTCTAAATGACATTCAAAGACTTTAGAGATACTGGTCTTGAATTATGTCCGATGGCGTTATCAATGTGACCCTTGGCACTTTTAAGACAGAGGAATGTGGTCAGTGAGTCTGTAATATATCCAATATTCAGTAACATAACACGTCATAAAATATTGGTAAAACAGTGTCCACTGTGTACGTGTTAATATACAGATTTAATCAATATTTTAAGTTAGATTGTAGTTGTGAAACGATAAAAGTGAAAACAACTTGAAGCGACTGGTATCTCATAGTTTGGACCCACTTTAATATACTACAACACCTACGGACTTAAGTTCTTAACTGGTCTAATGCCAATTTTCTTTTTTAAAAAAGAACGTGCAGCTTGGACCGGAAGGGATTTTACTATCGCTTCCAATGCCGTTTATTTCGCATACTTTGAGTGACTTCTAAGATGTATTGATTATACAGATTGATGGAGGAATCCGATGTCAGACATTAGTCCTCTGTAAGAACATGTCATCGTCTCACTGAGCCAGATTTGATCGAGATGGAGGAACGATTCCAAACCTCAACATGGCGTGTTATCTTTTCTATTTTCAAGATTCGGATTAGACCGGTCTTCAGCAACTACATCCACTCGTCACCCCTCGACCCTTTCCGTATCACCGAGGAAGACTGGTCCCCCACTTCATACTTGTTATGTGCCAAAATACGACAAACCAGTCAGAATGTGTGTAATGGATGCCGTGCTTTGGTAAAATAATCCAGACTACGTAAATCGTTTATGGCACTGTGTTATCGTTTAAAATCATGAAAAAATGTCGTCATATTGAAAGTACTAAGAACGTAATTAACACAATGGTACTCTCTAATGTGAAGGTTTTCATAAGAATCATGCAACTGACGGTGAGAATTTCATATACAGGCACGTGCGTATATTTCCATAACGGCTCTCACTGAGTGCATTGTTCTGACGATCTTGCGGGCTTCTTGTGATTGTACGTGCGCCTCCAACAGTTTTAGGAAACGTAATCATAATCGCTCGGCGTCACAAAACAATGCTAAATTTATTATATCTGTCGGAGTACTCAACTGTAATCTTTATGTATTTCGCATCTCTGTGAATATTTCAGTCTGACCTTTCTTGGCCATTCATATTATTTCACCGTATTCAGTTGAAATTCCACTTGGTGTGTGACAGCAAGGTTACACGCATGTTCAGTTTGAGAAATATTTTAAAGTCATTTTGGAGTTTTTGCTTTGGAATCTAATATAGCTTGCGGTATTTTTGTTGTTTTTTTAAATATACTTCAAGTCCATATTCATTACTATAATTCCTATTTGTCATTATTAAACCCTATTTAGAATTGGAAGTATATGATAAACATCTGGTAATAATTACGTCAGAATATGTCTTTAAGAAATGTGTTTCTTTTGTTTAGTTGTATTAAGGAGATTTATTCTTG